>NW_028251399.1:0-613473 GCF_964263255.1 Lissotriton vulgaris | reverse complement strand
GCTCAGTCACAGAGGATGGAGAATGCAACACTTCAGTCAATAGATTGGACTTAAATTCGGTTGAAGGAAGATTAATGTCCAACAATTCAGCAGCTTTTCTCACAACTGTATGATATGGGACTACCTCCTTCAAAGGAGCATCTGAACCAGGAGAAAAATCCCACTCAGTGGAAACATCAAGACCACTTGCATCTTTTAATTCTGCAAAATAGTCCTCAGAATCAGGAAGTTCACCTTCCTCCATCTCCTGCTGATAGCGTGCTTCTTCCACAACTCTTTGGGCCTCCCTCCTGGAGCGGATCCTCGGGACTGGGGTCGATGGATCCACCACCGACTCCATCGGATTCGAGATCGGCGTCGAACGCGGATCTGACGGTGCTGCTTAAGCCAAACGAGGACAAACAGATGGCGCCGGAGATTCTCTGTACGGCGCCGGAGATTCTCGGTACGGCGCCGGAGCCCTCGGCGCCGGAAAATTCCCGGACGGCGGCGCTGGAAGAAAGGGCATAATTGGAGCCTGGGCATATGCATGAGGAACACCCAAATTGTAGGCAAAAGGACCCATGGGGCCCGCAGGCGCACCAGAGTGGTGCATGGTCCTTGCGAAGACACCATACATAGCGTTAAGATAGTGTGATGGGTCTTGACCTGGAGCCGGGAAAGGAGGATCATTTCCCCGGCGTCGCCTCTGAAGCCGGTGTACCTGGAGTAGAGCCCGTCGCCGCCGACAAAGGAACCTCTTCAGGCTGCTCCTGATCTTCATGCTCTGGCTCGGCTTCACCCGGATCCGAAGAATGGACCGAATCGGAAGGAGCCGCGTCGGTGATCGAGAGACTTCGACTTCAGGAGACACTTCCTTCTCTAGCGAGGCCGGATTTGAATGCGAAGGATCGACCTCACCTCTGGGCCGTCGAGGAGAAGATGACTTTGTCACCGGTTCTTTATCAGAGTGACGCCTCGAAGAGTGCTTCTTTCTCTTATGTCTCTTTGACTTCGAATGTCCCAACACGGACTTCGAACCCGATCTGGATTCGGAACGAGACCGAGACCTCGATCTTCTTTTACTTGCCTTCTTATTCTTCTTCATCTTGGCAATAAATAACTTTGCCTCCATTTCTTTTAATGCCTTAGAGGTCATCTTCCTGCAACACGCACATCCATCGACGTCGTGATCGGAAGACAAGCACCATACGCAATCCTTGTGCGGGTCAGTGATGGACATCTGCTTACCGCGCTCCCTGCAGGGCTTGAAATCAGATTTTCTCCCAGACATCTTCGAAAGGAAAGAAGAAGAACAGGCAAGAACAACTATAATAACAATGTTACTACGGAGAGTCCCAAGAAACCGTTGGCGTCGATGGCGCGGAAAAAAGGGAACTGACGTCATCACGCCGATGAGGCCCTATTATGTTTCCAGTGACGTCAGCGGGGTCGCGATCCGAGTCGTACCCTCTGTGACGTTGTCCATGACCTTGCCAAAAGTTTCTGATTGGCTGCTGCGCAGGGGATATTCACAAGGTGAGGAATCCACTGGCAGATGTATCTATCAGAAAGGGTGATATCCAAGAACTATGGTCGGGCTATGATGCGCGTTACTGAATAGGCAGAGTGGTGGGCCTGCCTGCCCCTCTCCCTCGAATGTGTTTCTGATCTTCCACTCATGCTTGTCTATGATGTACAGTATACTCCATACGCACAATGCACTGTTGCCTGTCTAGTTGGGGGGTGGGAAGGGGGTTTGTTAATTCATCAAGATTAAGATAAGACCCTGCATGAGTCAGGGACCTACCAGCCTGGCTGGGAGGTGGGCATGTTTTTAAATCTTTCTTTGCTTTATTTCCTCGGATACTACGTGTCTGTGATTAACCGTATGTATCACATGTTAGGTGTATACACAGTAGGTGGGCACCTAATTAATTCCTAATTATAGGTTTGCATAGGAGTAGCACGCACAGGGCTGGTCCTCTTGTGGTCCTGAAGAAGAGTTTTGAGGGGACAGCTCGAAATATGTCGACCCAATACTAGGGAATCTAGCGCCGAGACACCACTGGGAATTTGTGCGCTCTATAAATTGTTAAAATAAATAAATAAAATTATAGTTAGACATTCCCTATTATTAACCCCTGATTTTAGACATACCAACTAGGGGCAGGAATAAAATATTAGCCCACTAATAAGGTATTTTTAACTTTTGGTTTTTCCACTCCACTCTCACTGCACTACACATTTTCCTTAACTCAGTGCTCCTACGTCATTCCGCAAGTCGCAGCACGCCTCATTCCACAGAGGATTGAGAGGACCCCAATGATGAAGCATGCCACCTAGGGCAAGCCCTGGTGGATGAGGGGACTCTAGAAAATATTTTCTGTCTGGAAATTGGATTTTCATACATGTTCAGTGAAAACCCTGTTCTTCCCCATGGTTAGATTTGTATTCTGATATTCCAGATTTTGTGAAACAATATTTTTATATATCCAAAAACAAGTTCAAAAACGATACAAATCCACGGTACAGTTCTCAGAAATCTTCAAAAATCACAATTAGACATGAAATATAGTTCCTTGAGGGTGATAGCTCCATCTGGGTCAATCATTGTGAACAACAAAAAACAGTTCTAGCTGACTTCGGCATTGCGGACCAGCTACGGTGTTGGGTAGACCCTTAAAACAGTAACTTTAGAAATGTAGGGTGTCGGCAAACTGTTGATGATTTCCGAAGGACAGGGGTCGGTGCAGGAGTTGTTGGGCCCTTGAAGTCACAGTTGTTTCAGATCTAACTCCTCGCGGTTGAAGTTGATAGCCCCAGCATCGGCAGGTGTCTGGTCTGCAGTGCAAAGAGCAGCGGTGCAGCGTGAGGTGCCCTCAGGTCAAGGTGCAGGCACTGGCTCGGTGACGGTCATCCTGCGATGTCAGTGAGATGAGGGCTGCGGTGCGAAGTGATGCGGTGCTTGCAGGTCATGGTGCAAGCAGCGTCATCTGCGTTGCTGAAGCACGGTCGTCGGCTGACAAACTGAAGTCAATGGCGCTGGTGTTGGTGGGCCAAGGCTGCGGTGCAAGATGAGGACAGTGCATTGTGTAACTTAAGAGTGGTGCTCTCGAACCACGGTGCAAGCAGTTGCGTCGATGTCGGCGTGAAGCGGCATCCTTGGGGATACCAGAGCGACAGCGTGACGCAACGCAGTACGTAGTGCGCTAGCCACAGGTCGTGTTGCAAGCAGCAGCTTGGTGGCAGCATCAAGTGGCATCATCAGTGAGACCAGGGTTGCAGTGCCAAGTGTGGTACTGCCCTCTGCAGTGCCTTCAGGACACCGAGTCTGCAGCAGCATCGTTGACTGCGTCTGATTTCTTTTCTTCTGTTGCAGCACAAAACACACAGTCCCCAGTGTTGATGGCTGAAGAACTTGAAGTCTTTGGTGTTCCTGAGACTTCTTGAACAGGGGGCAATCTTTACATCATGCCCTTGGCGAAACTCAAAAAAGAAGTTGTAGAAAGTTCAGTCATGTACTTTCACTGCCCAAGACAGAAGCAGGTCAACACAGCAAAGCACTCAGCAAAGTGATAGTTCCTCCTCACAGCTTCTCCAGCTCTTGGCCGTCTTCCTGGTTCCAAAAGAGTTCCAAAGTTTAGGGGTTTGGGCCCCACTTTTTATAACCCAAATCCTTTGTTCTCTGGAGGCAGAGCGTGTCTTTGCCCAGCCAGGACCAGTTCTGTCATATCAGGTGCAGCTTTCTCGCAGGAGGTAGAGACATCATTGTCAGAGCAGGCCAGGTCCATTCAGGTGAAAGGAAATCTCCTCCCCCCTCTTCTAAATGCAGCCTAGGTCTATTCTGCCCACCCTGACTCATCTTGACTCTCTGGAGCCACTGCTCATCCCCAGCCCCTGTCACTCCAAAACCAAACAGTCAATACACATCTTAGCAGAGGCACACAGGATGGCTAAGCAAGAAAATACCTACTTTCTAAAAGTGGTATTTTCAAACACAGAATGTAAAAAACACCCCTACTAAAAGATGCATCTTAAGATTCTGAGTTCAGGCATATTAAACTTTATTTTCCTATCTGTCCCAATGGGAGGGTATATTTATAAGATGTTATTAATTTACATCCCATCCTTTCCTATAGGCCAGATACCCTTTTAATAGTGAAAAATTAAATTAGCAGTATTTCACTATAAGGGCTTGCCACACACAGGAGGGCATATGCTACCCTTCACATACACTGCACCCTGCCCACACGGGTTCCTTGGGCCTACCTTAGGGGTGACTCGCATGTAAGAAAAGGGAAGCTTAGGGCCTGGGAAGTGGGTGCTCTTGCCAAGTTGATATGGCAGTAGTAGACTGCCCACATACACTGTAGTGGCAGGTTTAAATTACCTTTGAAGGGCAGCATGTGTGGCTGGCACAACCAGTACTGCAGGCCCACTAGCACCATTTGATTTACAGGCCCTGAGCACACACAGAGTACTGTACTAGGGACTGACCACTAAATCAAATAACCAATCATGGAATCACCAATCCATAAAAACAATTTACGAAAGGAGCACTTACTCATTAACCCTGAACATCAGTGAGAAAGTGCGCAGAGACACTAAACCAGCAAAACAGAGTCCAAACCAGGAGTTCAGAAAGCAAAAAGACTGGGGAAACAAGCCAAAAGAAAGTGGTATAAGAGGTAAGTACCAAAATTAGACTATTGCTAGGCTTTCCTGTTTTCGGTTTCTATTTTTGGTAAATTCTGGTGGGGTTTTTTCAGTGTCTTCAATACCTTAAAAAAACAGTGGTTATCAGTGGTTACACATTTTCGCGCCATTAAAACAACAGAAACAGTGTTTTTCCAGTGTTTATGGAATGTCTAGCTTTTAATTATTGCTTGCTTTCTGCACTGATAGTGCATGTGTATAGACCACGTGTGTACAGGGTATATGAGATCCCCAAAAATGTTTACAAATCTAACTTAATGTAGAACACTATACAATACTTATGTAGTGAGTCTGTGATCATGCGCGCTCGCTCTTTCCTTCCTATGTAAACGTTTTCTGTGAAAAGGCCCACTCAACATTGGCACTTAAGACGGGCAACGCCAAAACAGCCAGTACACAATTTGCTAACTCTGTCCAATGACATAGCTTTCAATGCCAGTACTGGTGCACCTGAAGATTGTCATTCTCTAGGACATGTTCTGCAACATATGCGTTGAATTGGGTGCATATGCCCTCAGTTATTGAAGCAGTAAAAAATGAAGCTGTACTTTTCAAAGTCTGGAGAAAAGTCAGAAGGGATCTGGAACTTGTGCAGAGTACCTCAGTGAGGCTTCATTAACATCAAATGTTATGGTTGGGGAAGGGACATTTCTATGCATCTTCACAAGCCATTTCCCATAGAATGTAAAATAACGTATCCTGAATTGCTACTGCACATTTCTTTGCTTACCAAGTGACAAGAATTCTAACATGCAGCATGGTGCAATGCCAAAGTCACTAAAAGTGTCGCCCAGCCTACTCTTAAGGAGATGTTTCAGATCTACACCAATTACGCTGAACACATGGTAGACAAGGTTGTTTTCAGACTCTAATATTTTGATTATGTCCACTACATCAGTCATGTATTCCTGTAAAAGCCTAAGCATGCAGTAGACTGTACTTTTTTCTCATCACTATCAATATGTGACCAAAGATCATCACATTTCTTTCCTTTGGCATCATTACTAAGCAAACATTCTGTAAACGGTCACCACATGTATAGTATAGCATTCACAGCCTCTAGGACTGAGAACCACCGGCTTAATGACAGTTAGGATGACTCTTCCTTTGATGCCTCACAAAGTACAAAATGAGAAATATTTGCATTTTAGTTCCTGGTCATATCGAATCAGTGCAACAGATTGGACTACAAAGTCAAAGGCATTCTTCATTAACTCTGAAGATTGTAAAGATGCTTTCCGCATACCATCTAGCAACTGAGAAGGATCTCTTACAGGGAAGCACTTCAGCTCAGGCATCGATTTTGACCGATCCTCATGCAACTTTTTCATATACATAGCTGAATTACTGCGAATACAAACAATATCACTCCAATCTTTATAGAACTTGGTAGGAACTTTTTTGCAGCAGCATTCCAAGTGACACTGCGTTCCATGTTTACCAAACTTCTGTTGTCATGTTTTCACCACTATCTCAGATGCTTGGTGACAACACTCTTTTCACATATACCTGTCACTACACCTTGCATTGCCTGGAGTGTTTGGCAATTCATCTACAATCAATAATGACTCGCTAAAAAAGGGGGCTGATGTATCAAAGGATTTCACCCATTCTCTATCTGTGGGTAAATGTGGTGGTATATATTGGGAAAGATTCTTATGAAACCAGCCATTTTACCTATAAGTTAAATCAAATGTAGCCAAAATCTTAAATATGATTTTGATATTTCCTGATTCTCTACAGTTTATAAAATAACTGAATAAGACCTAAAAAATGCTTCTAAACACTGCATCTTTAGACCAAAGACCACAAACTGAATAAAAGTAGATGGAAGAAGAAACAATATTTTAGTGATATTCCTAAACAACAAAACTCAAGCAGAATGATGTTAGCCCAGTCTTTCTCACTGCTGCCTTGTATAATGTTACATTGTATTGGCCCCTTCAGGAAGAAATAAAAATGAGTCTTTCACTCATCTTTACCTTTCTTTGAATGGCACTTAGTTTGTAGGTCTGAAGGTGTTTTTTCAGTGTTTATGTGTTTATACCGGTGATGGCTATTTTCCTTTCAGTGGGGTTTTATCAGTTATTATAGGTTTAAACCTAAAACCAGACAGCCTAACTATTGCTCAATGGTAGAAAAGCTGAGGAGAAGCAAGAAACCCAAAATGGTGAGTAGCTAGGGACCCCAAGGTACCCAAGTCCATCTGAGTAAAACCTCCATAGGCAAACACAGGGTATGTCGCAATTGGCATATAGTTGTTTCAGGACTCTTCCCAAATGACCCAGGGCCGGAGGATATCAATTGGATCAAGGATGGTTGGAGAGCCACCCCTCCTGTGGATTCCCAGGGAACTGGGATACCAACACCAGGGAGCCTGGCTGCACAAGGACGAAGTGGTGTCGGAACTGTTTTTGGAATCAATGAAGATCTTGGAAATCCGGCAAATGCAGCCACATGTAGACCAGGATGGTCGAACCAAAATGTGGATTCTGGGAGCGAACTACCTGAAAGAAGAGGGAACTGAGTCCATGCCACCCAGAAGTGTCTAGGAGGAGCAGGAGCATATTGCCACTCCTTGTCAGGGGCACTTGGTACAGCACAACGGTCTTGAAGAAGCAGCTGTGGAGCCCAGGCTATGATGCAGGAGCACAGGACCCATCCATGAGCTGTCCCACGACGGATAAGGAATGCTGCAAGGTCAGTGGCCGACAGGACCACCAACAAATCTTTGCAGCAGCAACAGTTGAATTGAAGGAAAAGATGATTCCATGCAGACCAGCAAGGTCTGTGGGACTAACCTAGCAAGGATAAGTCAGAGCCAGTCCCCAGCATGCAGGAGAGCCTACAGGAATCGTTTGAGCTCCCTCAAGGACCCTCGGTCAGCAGGCACAGGAAGTCGCAGGGAAGGCTCAGCAGTGTGAGAAAGATGGTGGCCCACGATGCAGAGGATGCAGGTAGGATGTTGTTCTTGGAGTTGTGCAATGCTAGAGGAGGGGGATGCTAGAAGATCTCTTGTGAAAGGAAACACAAGCCTTGGTAACAACAAGCAGAGAGGGATTACTGTCACACCAGGTGCAGGGAAGCCTGGTCAGGCATCTGGAGAACCAACAAACCACCACCTGTGCTGCAGAGCCAGGCAAAGTCTGTAGGCCCGATTTGCGACAGTCATTGTTCCATACTGTCGTTTGCGCTGATCCTAATTTTTAATTAGGGGATGTGCCTGGTTCCCAATAAAGTATTTGTTTAGACATATCATTCTATTTTAGATTCATCACTTTCTTTTGTGTTGCACTGTATTTTCACCACCCTTTATGAGACATCATAATCAGACCAACAATTGGTAGTTCCAATTTTGACTGTAGACCGTACCCAGTACTCACTATGACTATGTGGCATGAGATCTAGATGATCGAAGGACCCGCCTGGTCACAGTGTGAACGACCAAATGATAGGACTGATCACTTGTTTTTTTTTATGGTTATTCACAAATAATATGTGTACTGGATCTGGTCCGACCAGTTTCTTCTAATTGAGTCTATGATATCACTACTCTTTTGTGTCTCACACATTTGTTTCTCTCTTCTCTATATATATGGTGACTGTAGCACCAACTGACATAAAGTTAAGACTTGCCAGTTCAGCCAGCTAGTTGCTTGGCCCATAGACCTCCTAGGTTCTTGATTGTTATTTAAAATCTGTAGGCGAGCAGGATCAGCAAACTGGTCATCGACGTAGAGGGTACTGCTGAGGCAGGGAAGTATTTCCTTCACTACAAGGGATATTACTTCTTGTTTGGATATGGGTAGAGTTCTTGCTGACTCGAATGATGCTTCCCCACATAGTTGCAGAAACGACAAGAGTGTGGAGACAAAGTTGCAGCAAGAGTCTTCCCACAGAGAGCAGTCTTGTTTTTAGTACTAGCTCAACAGCTGAGTTCCAGTGTCGGCCAGCAGAAGAGTCTATAGATGATCTTAGGAAGTCGACAGTCTGTCCTTGAAGATGTTGTCTGGATAAATCTAAGGAATCACCCTCAGGGGGTCCTTTGGTAACCCTAAAAGGGGGAAGGACATCTTCTGTGGTGACCCACCTATCGGGGGGGGGGGTCAGGGACACTACTTAGCTGGCATAGCCAGTCAGATGCCCCCAGGGGCTAAGATTCAAAATGGCAGAATCAAGTGGCCAACTGGAGAAGCCCTGGGCACCTCCCTAGGGAGGAGCTGGACAGAGGGTGGACACTCCCCTGCCCTTTGTGTAGTTTCTCACCAGAGGGGGAGCCAAGGGCTCCTGAACTGGGCAAAACTGGTTTATGCAAGGAGGGTACCAAATGTGTCCTGCAATGCAGTCTGGTGGCCCTCAGAAGCGCCCCCAACCTACCTAATTCTACCTAATTCTAAAAGAGATTTGGTCACACCTCTCCTTTGCAGGAACTCCTTTGTTTAGCTCCCCCTACCCAAGTAAAGCTCCATCAGCAGTGAGGCAGAACACTGTCTAGGGTCGCCAGCAGCGTGGGCTGCAAGGCAAAGCCTTTAAGGCTAGCACAGGTAGGTATTGGGGGTACCCTAAGGAGCCCCCAGTACATAGTATCAATTAACTAACACTGGATTCAGTGGAGTTGCATGATTCCAATATTTTCTAGACCAAACATGACCAAACATGAGCAGGTTTGGGGTAGCCATTCTTTAGATGGACATCTCGCCCTCCCAGTATCCACTATATATCTTAAAATGGTTGCCCCGCACTTTCAAAGCCCAGAGAATGGAGTCCGGGGTTTTTAAGGGTACTTCTGCTCATGCGGGGGATAAAACATTGCACCCTTCCCTTGGGCTGAAGGGCAGTGACTTATAGGTTTAAAGCACAGCAACCAGATATAAGAAAACCTTATATCTAAAGTGAACAGTGGAAGTACCATTTCACTATGATGACAGCTCTGCAGATACAGTATGCATGGACTCCCATGGGTGGCACAATACATGCTGCAGCTTATGAGAGACCCCTGGTGTACCAGAGCCTTAGGTACCTCATTACCATTTACCAGGAACTTACAGTGGCACCCCATTATGCCAATTGTGGGGTATACAAAGTACTTACCAGAAAAATTAGAGGAGAGAGCATTGCCACTTTGGTCCTGGTATCAGGATCCCTGTAAGCTATGGTCAAAACACACTGGCCACTTGCAAAAAGTGGAGGTATATATGCCAGAAAGATCCACTTTTCTGACAGTTACTGTTTGACCAGGGCTCATACTACAGCCAACCAAGAACTCCTATTCTAACAATGACCAAAGCAAGTATGCCTTTCTCTGATGAGAGAAAGGGGTGGGAGCACACTGCTTCACCTACCAGCACAGTTCACCCCTTAGCATTATGGTAAATGCAGTACATGGTACATGCTAACTTGAATATTTACTGGAGTATTCCACCAAAGTTGGTGCAGGTTAGTGTTGTAAAGCTCTAGACATGTGTTTCTGTATATCATCCGTCATCAGTAGAGATAAAAACGTATTTAATCTGGGGTTACTGAGCAGGCTGCCACAATCCTTTCATGTCGCAGTACCTCTCACAGGCGCACAGGCACACAGGTGCATCTCCGCAAGCTTGTCAACTCAATGGCTCAAGAGAGCCTTTTCACACAGAAAGAGTTGGGAGCACACTGCCTCACCTCCCAGCACAGTTTGCCCCTTAGTATCATAGTAAATGCAGTTTATGGTACATGCTTTCTTGACTATTTACTGGAGTATTCCACCAAAGTTGGTGCAGGTTAGTGCTGTAAATCTCTAGACATGTTTCTGTATATCATCTGTCAGTAGAGATAAAAACAAATGTAATCTGCGGTTGCTCAGCAGGCTGCCACAATCCTTTCAGGTCTCAGTATCACTCATAGGCACACAGGTGCATCTCCACAAGCTTGTCAACTCAATAGCTCAAGGGAGCCTTTTCAAACAAAAAGGGGTGGGAGCATGCTGCTTCACCTCGCAGCATAGTTCGCACCTTAGCATTATGGTAAATGCAGTTCATGGCACTGAGCCTGCTAGCTGACGAGCTTTGGAGAGGCACCTGTGTGCCTGTGAGTGGTACTGTGACCTGAGAGGATTTTGGCAGCATTTCCAGCAACCTCTAAATGGCTTTTCTTTGCTCTCCAATACTGCTGCTCTCTACTGATGAAGAGCTCAACCCTGAAACGTGTGTCTAGAGATATACAGCAATGTCTGCACCAACTTTTGTGAAAAACTCCAGCAAATTTTCAAGTAAGAGTGAACTGTGTACTGCATTTACCAGGATGCAAAAGGGGGAGCAGTGCGGGTTTGTGAGGCAGTGTGCTCCCAACCCCTCATTCTGTTTAAAAGGTTCCCTTGAGCAAGCAAGCTGACGAGCTTTGGAGATGGACCTTTGTGCCTGTGAGTGGTACTATGACCTGATAGGGTTTTGGCAGCATTTCCAACAACCACAGCTGAGTTTTCTTTGTCCTCTAATACTGCTGCTCTCTACTGATGAAGAGCTCAACCCTGAAACGTGTGTCTAGAGAAACACAGCAATGTCTGCACCAACGTCGGTGAAAAACTACAGCTAATTTTGAAGTAAGCATGAACAGTGTACTTCATTTACCAAGATACGAAGGAGCGAACTGTGCTTGGATGTGTAGCAGTGTGCTCCCAACCACCATCCTTCCTCTGATGAGGCCTGGCTGATTAAAAATGGATATCAAGGTGATTAATAGGATAAAAGAGCTTTGGGCGAGAAAAGAAGTTCCAAGTACTTGTATGTCATTGAATGAACGTAAAGACATCTCACACCTTTGATGACAGGTCCATGGAACATACCTTAATATATGGATCAAGTGGCCCTATTCAGAATGGTGAATTCGATTTCAAACATAAGTTCAGAACTGAATGTATTGATTTTTTGAAAAGTGATTTCTGGCAGGTATAAATGGATATACAACTATTGATGTTTTTACCACAGAACTTTGCAATAATAAATCACTCATACGTGGTTGGAAATGTGATTTCCACAGTGGTTTGCCTTGGAAGTGTAAATGCTTTGGGCATTCTCAGACCTCTCCCACCAGGGGAATGGTCAAATATTTACTTATGCAAAGGGCTGGAGTGACTGCCTTTCCAAGTTTGGAAAGAAAAATGTATTTCCAGACTTGATAAGGGTGAAAGGTGAGGGCTTCACTAATGGGGGAAAATGTTTCACTCTGCAGCTAGAAAAAATGTGCTTGTGAGTTCTCAGCTGTGCAAAACTCAGCTCAGGGGTAATTTACACCTATACAAAAAGTGTTATAACCTTCCTGACGGTCCACCTGCCACCTTCTTTTTTTATGCCCTTCATTACTTTTTATTTTATAACTATATGTCATGATCTGTCACACCTATCAGGAGTAACACATTCTGTACTTTTAAACTAGGCTATAGAAAACCTTATTTCCATTTCCTGTGTCTTGTTTTTGCTGATCTGTTATGCACTGCCAGTACTAAAGCTCAGCTCTCTATCTGCAAATTGTCTATGATCAAATTGAAAAACAATTAAACCATCATTTAATACTTCTTTTAGGGATAGGACTTACATACGACTTTTTAGGAAAGCATAAACGATCAGAGTGTGAAAATTATGAATCTTCACTTTAAGTGTCTGTTAGACACTATGACCATGAGCATTAGAAACAGCTGCTGCCCGGACCAAGATCAGATGAGCAAAGATGCAGAATGAACTGAGTCGGGAAAATGATACTCATTGCAACAGCCCTATAAACATTTGTGAAAATACATCTTTTAGGTTTAATTTACATAGCTGTTCATGCATTTTGCCTTGTTTTTAATTAATATCGTTTTCTCTTTCCCAGAGCTTCCTTGCAGTTCAAATCCTTGCATTCATGGCTTCTGCGTATTTGATAACATTTGCGGATGTTACCCTGGATACAAAGGACTATCCTGTGATGAAGGTGAGAAGGAATGCATGAGTGGGTCAGAATCACAGTGAATGCAAGAAAAAGAGGCTGGCCGAGGCTCTGAACAAACAACTGATCTGTGTTCGTCTGTTTCATTGACATAGTGCTTGTGCAACAGCTGTTCCCTGCCACTAGACTATCAAGTTTAGCCTCTATTTCTCTTGCATCCTATCCTTTCAACAGACATGTATCAGTCAGATCTCCAACATTGCAATGATTTCTTTCCTATTCTGTTTACACCAATCACAAACCTCTTTTCCTAATTTCTTCAGTGTATCTCCTTTCTTGATCTCATTAGCCATATTTCTGGATTTGGGGAAAGAGCACGAAAGAAGCCTGGATCCGTGTGAGCACTCCCAGTGCAATTTGGTATTGTAGAAGTGACTGCACTTTAGTTGTTAGGTCGAGCCTAGAGTCAGCACACATGCGCTGCTCTGGGAGACTTGTTGTAATGGACTATGAAATATAAGTCCCACACACTCCCCGCCCATATTTTTCATTGGCTTGTGTCATTGCCCTTCGTAAATGCTGGCTTCTGATTTGTAAATAGGCTTGTTAGTCCCTCTTTAGTACTACATTGTCTTCTTAAGTAACCTCATATGGCGACTGGCCCTTTTACTTGGCTTGTTACCCATGTGAATTGTAGGTGAGAACTATTTAGTTTATTGCGCCCACTTTCACAACACGACGGGCGCTCACTTTCATCAACAACACAGGCCCCCCCCCTTTATCAACAACACGGAAGCCGCACCTCAGGAGGCAGGAGTTTTGCTCTTCACTGCCCTGCACCCAGGTCCTGGTTGATTAACTTACCTCCCAACACGATTTAAGATATTTAACCCCTTACCTGCTTGTGATGTAACCACGCAGTCATGGGCCACGGGCGGCGCAGCACTGATTCCCCACCTGTGCGGGTGAATTAGTGAGTGGGCAGAGTTGTGGCTGTAACACGCCATCATGAGCACAGCTCGCCTGTGACTCGTGGTTTCATCACAGGCGTGGTGGTAGTGTTAAGATCCTGCGCCCCCTCAAGTGAAAGCGCGGCCGGCTGACAGCACTTTAATTTGTTATTTGTTTTTATTGCTATGTGCATAACTTTATGTGCACAGGTGCCATGCTTTATATTTCAGCACGGTGCACGGTTTTCTGTTGGCAAAGACCATAGGGCTAAGTCTCACAAATGCGAGACCTATTGAATTGCATTGAGATAAGTGCAACCTCCTTCGTCCTAATTTCGCTGTCCTACATAATGCAGTCATTGAGAGTGATTGACTACTATAAGAAGCTTGCTCTCCTGTTAAGCTCCTCTGTCATTTCTGCTCTTATCTCTTATCACAGAGTCTACTTGCAGCCTTGGATCACAGGACATCTCGTAGTGTAATTAATTTGTGTTTTGCGCCTTTCTCGTATTAATCGTATGCCTCAGGGATTCCCTATCTGCGCCGCGGCACCCCTCTGTGCCGTGAAAACTAGCCAGGGATGCCACAACTCTAACTGCAAACAAGGCGACTGTAAACATGGAGAGGGCTGGCTGCAGAGAGAGAGAGAGAAAGAGGGTTAAAGCTGGACGTGAAAGCTTAGAGCCATTCCTCTTAGAGAAATATGTTTTTAAAAATGCACTAAAAGCATTTTAAAGCAAACAGAATACAAATCGATGTAATGGGCAAGGGAGGGTCTAGGGACCCAGTAACAGAGCTTACAATCAAGATTTCCCTAATTAACTTGGCAAGAGGCTATTAATGGCTTCCTGTGCATTTCAGCCAGCCCCCTGAGCGGCCCCATGATCTGTGGCAGGTTTTGAGAAGGGGCGTTGGTGCAGACCTGTGTGAAGTTATGCACAGCTGTCAGGGTGCTGTAAAGTTTACATGTCCAGGCAGGGCCGGTCCTACAACTTTTGGGGCCCCGGGAGAAAGGGAAGATGTGAGGCCCTTCTAATTTACATGTAACATCACAAGAAGTGACATCACAGAAAATGACATTGCGGGACTATTGATCTTATTTGGCATCACTGAAGAGACCTAACCTGGATATCAGTAACAATGACAAAAAGATAAATATACAAATGAAATAAGTCGATATATTTTAAAACTGTATTAAATGGATTTCATTTATCACATTGGATGGAAAAGTTAGTTCCAGGTCTTAGAAAAATTGATGTTTTTTCACTCAATGTTAACTGATCGGTTCCAGATGAATGCATGATAGAAATTCCAGTTCTGTCTCATAAAGGGGGGAGTTCCTGTTGAGGTAATGAGTGGCGGGATAATTCAAAACATAAAATTACACAAAAGAAAACCTCTCACAACATGGATATAATCGCACATTTCAAAAGTCTCCCATATCATTTTATGTCATTGTGCTGCCACCTTAGGATGACATTAATACTAAGTAAATTATTTTAACATAAATCTTCTCACCAGTATACCACACACACATGCTAAGAGTCGTAAGACAATCTTCGTTGTGTGTGGGTTCTTTACTTGCCAGAATTATGTTGAGTGCAAACACACAACACATATAATACAAAATTAGAAGACACCATTGTACATAATTAAAAAAGACCTAGAACAACCGAGACCATTACTAAATCATACATTGACTCGAAGGTATCCTGCATATTTAAGGGGTTTTCAAATCAATGTTTTTGATTTGGTGTTAGAACTGTAGAAATGCAAGAGGCCGGCTTTAGCGCTGGTGGAGCCCTATGCGACAATGTTTGTTAGTGCCCCCAATGACTTCCTCTGCCACGGATTCCCTCACTACCACCCTTTAACAGTGCCCCACAAGCCTCCATAACCACATTCTCACTGAGATGCATTTAATTTGATTTACAGCACTACTGATACCAGTGTAGGGTGTCAGAGAATGTTATATCACCCACATTATACAGAGACGGGAAACAGCGTTTACAACGCAACTTTCACAACGCACTACCATTACAATGAAACTTTTACAAAGCAAAATCCATTACAACGCATGCCATTACAACGCAACCATTACAACGCATGACACTACAACGCATACCACTACAACGCATGTCATTACAACGCAGTCATTAAAACGCATACCATTACAACGCATACACATAGTACCCTTGCACTATCCAACACTTACCCTACTGTTGCACCCCCTGGAGTTAGAATAGTAATTGTTACCCCTACACTATCCAACACTTACCCTACTGTTGCCCCCCCTGGAGTTAGAATAGTAAATTTTACCCCTACACTATCCAATACTTACCATACATGCAATCTAATGGTATGCGTTGTAATGGTATGCGTTGTAAAGGTAGTATGCGTTGTAGTGGAATGCGTTTAAAAGGTAGTTTTTAGAGATGCGTTGTAATGGCATGCGTTGTGATGGAATGCGTTGCAATGGATGTTGCGTTGTAAAAAATGCATTGTAAAGGTATGCGTTGTAATAGTATGCGTTGTAACGACATACATCCACAGAGACAATCTGTCATAAATGTGTAAATCACTGTATAGGAAGTGCTACATAAGACAAAGGACTGCAAGGTGTAGGAGTCGCATGCCAATCATGTTACTAGGCATTATAGGTTATTAGTGATTGGTATGGATAAACACAAACTCTGAATTTAGAACGTAATACTATGGTTGGGGGTTCTCTTTAATAGCCAGAATTATTATATTATGTAAGACTCTATTAGAACTAAATGAGTGGCGTGGTTTAGAAATAGTTAATTTTGAAAATCTTATGCGAAATATCATTTTAGATGTAAAAAAGGCTACCCGCCCTAGAAAAGGGGTAGTTGTGCCTAGTACACTACGCATCCTGAACAAAGAAATAAATAAACTAGTCCGTGAGCAATATTTAGATAGAGTTATGGAACGTGAAAAAGAAATCTCTAGGTTAAAAAGAAAGAGATGCAGATTAAAGGCGAAAATAAAAAAGGAGAATGAAGATACAGTTTGGATTAACTTAAGGGAATCAGTTGTCCATGGTAGGATTAGAGAATTTTGGGCAATAATTGGGAGGGGATGCGGTACTAGAATAAGCCCTTGCCCCATCCCTATAGCTGAAGAGGTTTGGATCACATATATTCGGGACCTCTATGCAGGGAATGGCATTCCAGGTGAGGATATTGTCCTAGCTGCAACACCTGAAGTACTCATTAATTACCCCACAGAAGAATCAATTGAAATAGCCATAAGGAATATGCGCGCCTCTGGTGCAATGGGTCCCGATGAACTCCCTATGACAGTCTTGAAGCAGGATCCCCTAATGTGGAGTAAAATCCTGTACCCATTGTTCAAAGCCTGCTTCTTGTCAAATACGGTTCCTGCCTCCTGGAGGGGAAGTATTTTGGTCCCTATTTTTAAGAAGGGAACTAGGGACAGCCCCAGTAATTATCGATTGATCGCCCTCCTCGACTCTATCGGAAAGGTTTTTGCGAAATGTCTTTTAAGTTTTCTTTCCGATTGGGTCGAGGAGAATAATATCTTGCCTCTTGAACAAACTGGCTTCCGTAGGGGGCACGGTACTTTAGACAATCTCACCACTCTCCAGGTGGTAACTGATAAATATGTGCAGGTGAGAGGGGGGGTTGTCTATGCGGCTTTTATTGATTTCTCCACAGCGTTCGATAAAGTGGATCGTAGAACGCTGTGGAGAAAATTGGCAGCGCTTGGTGTCCCATCCTACTTATTGGAGCTTGTCCGCACACTCCATACAGAGACTTGGTGCAGTGTCTTGCAAGGGGGTGAAAAGGGGCTTTCCCATCATATCTCTTCCCTGAATGGCCTAAAACAAGGCTGCTTATTAGCTCCCCTTTTGTTCTCCTTGTATACTGTTGACCTACCTGTTGCCTTGTCTGTCAGCGAAGGTATTGCTCCGGTGATTGGGGGGTCCTCAATATCTTGCTTGATGTATGCAGATGACGTCCTTATTTTAGATCTGACCCCCAAAGGCCTTGCAAATCGGCTACAAGCCCTTCATGATTTTTCTGTTGCGCATTGCATGAAGATTAACATCTCCAAAAGTAAAATTATGTGCATAGCCGGGAAAAAGAAATGCCGATCGGAAAATTTTGGTTGGTATATCGGCGGTCAAAAACTGGAGGTGGTAAAATCTTATACTTTTCTGGGGAAAATCATTGCGGCTAACTTGAGCGAGAGGCCTCATATTGAGTATAGTTCGCGGAAAGCCCTCGTACATGGCAAAGGTCTAAATTCCCTGTATCAGG
This sequence comes from Lissotriton vulgaris, assembly GCF_964263255.1. Taxonomy (NCBI): domain Eukaryota; kingdom Metazoa; phylum Chordata; class Amphibia; order Caudata; family Salamandridae; genus Lissotriton; species Lissotriton vulgaris. Next base: position 595,619 of record NW_028251399.1, on the reverse strand, counting down.
CCACTGGGAAAAGGCACTTCTTATGTTTATTGGAGGTATATAGATCCAAAATCCCCGCGACGATACTATATGGTATCGAACTTATTGAGATGAAATATTGGGACTTCTGCCATAAGATTGAGGGGAAACTTCTAAGATCCCTATCTTCTCTGAATACTGCGTGTCCTTTGGCCGCTTGCAGGCTCGATTTCAGTCTCAGGAGTAGCTGGGTACAGGGTTTATGTGCCCTGGTAAGATGGGTGGCTTGCCTGGCTAGAGCTGAACTGGGGACGATGAGAGCTCTCCTTTAAACTGAATTACTGGGTAATTTTAAGGAGTTTTCACAAATTGTAAGGAATTTTAGAAAAGCTGTAACTTTGTTAAAGTTAGATGAAAACACTTTGTTTTTGCACTCTCCCTTACAGTTAAAACTCCTATTAAAACAGGCCTCGTGGGAACTGTGTTTTCAGGCAGATAAGAAGATAATTTATGAAAAAAGGGAAGTAGATTTGTATTTGTATTTTTCGACTTGTAGAGCGCCTTATCACCCCGGGGTCTCTAAGCGCTTCTCCTTAATTCTTATTCGATTAAATTGGCCCAACCATATGTTACATGGAACTTGCCGCATGGTATTCGTAGATTATGGTTTTTGTTACGTTATGACCTATTACCTATAAATCTACTTTTATCAAAATGGCATGGTTCTTCCCCTATGTGCAATTTATGTAACCTGAGCACTCAGGATCGCATGCATGTTTTGTTGATTTGTCCTGCGCTTCGCATATTGCTTCTCAAATGGTTAAAACCTATCTGTCTTCGTCTGGGCATTTCTAATCTGAACAGCTTTCTTCAAGCACTTTATTGGCCTCCTAATGAAATGTTTTGTTTCTATATTTTTAATTTTTTCAAAGGTTTTTTAGCTATTTATTAATATGTTTCTGGAGATGTCTGACATTGCTTCCTGTTGTAGATTTGTCATTGTATGTTAATTTTATTCAAATGTGCATCTGAATGTCATTTTTTTGATATGTATCTGTCTTTTCCTTTATCATTGTGAATTTTTATGTGGCCCTCTTTGAGAGCCAAAACATAATAAATAAATCTAAAATCTAATAGCCAGAATTGGATTCTATCCAAAATGAATCCTTTTTGCAACATTAAGATAACCAAAGACTAGGGGGGAAACATAACCCTCCAATTTATACCTTGCAGTTTGTATGCAGCTCTTAGATGACAGTTAATAGCTCACTGTTCAATGTTAGGATTTTGACTTATTGACTGCAAGTAACAAAAGGATCCCACTGACAAAAGCAGTAGCCCACTGACTTATTTACAATATGTGCACTTTGTGATCTTTATGGTACATGTTCTTTGCAGCAGGCACATTAATCCTCTGCTCTACCTTTCCACGAGTCAAAACTTCCACTAGACTAATCTTTGATCACTCTCAAGGAGGAACATTAATCACTGGAGTTATCTTGACATTTTTATTGTTGCTGAAAATTGCTGGAGGCAAGGAAGGAGGCAGCAAGCGCTTTTAAAAACATAATATTCTTGCAAACATGATACCCCCACCCAAAGTGAGCGCTCAGGGCGATGTCACCGGTCCTACCGCCCTAGGACCTCCCTGCTCAAGGGTACTGTGACCTCAATGACAGAGTCACTGATCCTTTAGGGCATGGGTACTCACAAACCTTCTCTCGGGGGCAAATTTACAGTGTGGTTTGTGGCCAAGGGCCGCACCGGTGGGGGCGGATGAGAGGGGGGCCGGGCTAAAGCAAGAAATTGTGACCATGAGGTTGAGCACAGGTCCCTGCAGCAGACGCCTTCGTCCACTGAGCCCCCAGACCCAGCATAATTTCTCCCTCTCTCTCTCTCCCGGCCCCCCCTCCCTCCCTGTCTCTCTCCCTCTGTCTCCCTCCCTCTGTTTCCCTCCCTATCTCTCTCCGTCCCTCTGTCTCCCTACTTCTGTCTCCCTTCCTCTGTCTCCATCCTTCTGTTTCTGTCTCTCTCCCCTGTCTCCCTCCCTGCCTCCCTGTCTCCCTGCCTCCCTCTGTCTCCCTCCCTGTCTCCCCCTCCCTCCTTCTCTTTCCCTCTCTGTCTCCCTCTCTGTCTCCCTTCCTCTCCCTCCCTCTGTCTCCCTCCCTCTGTCTCCCTCCCTCCCTCCCTCTGTCACCGTCTGTCTCCCTCCCTCTCTCTCCCTCGCTCTGTCTCCCTCTGTCTGTCTCCCTCTGTCTGTCTCCTTCTGTCTGTCCTCCTCCGTCTGCCTCTCTGTCTCCCTCCATCTGTCTCTCTGTCTGTCTCCCTCTGTCTGTCTCTCTGTCTCTGTCCCCGTCTGTCTCTCTGTCTGTCTCCCTCTGTCTGTCTCTCTGTCTCTGTCTCTCTGTCTCCCTGTCTCTGTCCCTCTGTTTCCCTGTCTCTCTCTGTCTCCCTGTCTCTTTGTCTCCCTGTCTCTCTGTCTCTGTCTTCCTGTCTCTGTCTCTCTGTCTTCCTGTCTCTGTCTCTCTGTCTCCCTCCGTCTGTCTCTCTGTCTCCCTCCGTCCGTCTCTCTCTGTCTCCCTCCGTCTGTCTCCCTGTCTCTGTCTCTCTGTCCCTGCCTCTGTCTCCTTGTCTCTGTCTCTCTGTCCCCCTGTGTCTGTCTCCCTGTCTCTGTCTGTCTCTATCTCACTGTCTCTCTTTCGCCCTGTGTCTCTGTCTGTCTATGTCTCCCTGTCTGTCTTTCTCTGTCTCCTTGTCCCTGTCTCTGTCTCCCTGTCTCTGTCTCCCTGTCTCCATCTCCCTGCCTCTGTCACCCGGTCTCTGTCACCCTGTCTCTGTCTCCCTATCTCTGCCACGTCTCTTTGTCTCCCTGTCTCTGTCTCCGTCTCCCTGTCTCTGTCTCCTTGTCTCTGTCTCCTTGTCTCTGTCTCCCTGTCTCTGTCTTTCTCTATCCTTGTCTCTGTCTCCCAGTCTCTGTTTGTGTCTGTCTCCCTGTCTCTGCCTCATCTGTCTCTGGCTTCCTGTCTCTGCCTCATCTGTCTGTCCCTGTCCCTGTCCCAGGTCTTACTCCCTGCAGCCCTTCATCACCCTCTGTGTCCTCACCCTGTGTGTGTGTGTCAGCCCAGGCTGGGACAGCTTCCCGGGCACACACACTGCCGCACCAGAGTACTTCACAGATCTTTAAAAACCATTTACTTGTTAATGAGGTTTTGTTGTATTTCACCTCTTCTTCGCGCCCCTGCATCTCCACTCAGTCAGAGTGGAGATGCATGGGCACTAAGAAGAGGTGAAATACAACAAAGCCTCATTAACAAGTAAATGGTCTTTAAAAGAATCACCCGGCCACCATAGAGCAGAGTCCGCGCTGCTGAAACTGGCGGTGTTTGACACTGCCTACAGGTACGATGTCTGCAAGGTCCACGGGCTGCCAAGGAAGGCTTGCCGAGCCGCTGGCGGCCCAAGGGTAGTACTATGAGTACCCGTGCTCTAGGGTACGCTTCTTAATAGGCTTCCCCAAAAAACTTGAGGTGAGCTTCAATAGGGGTCGTAGCGGACAGGCCTTCAAGGTTAGTCCACACTTGCCACCGCTAGGGTCCACCTGCTGGTTCTAAGACACCAGGGCTTATAAGGTCTAAGTGGTCCCTCTGGAGACTGGTCTAGTTATGAAGGCTGAACCTGGCTCCACAGTTCCCAAGTCGGCAGCTCTGGCCATAATGCCACATCCTCTCCCCAATGAACACCATACTGCCTCACTGAGAGAAACTCGCACTGCCTTCAACTACAACCCAATTGTGCCCGGCTATCAATACCAGGATGCGACTCAATTCAAATTATGCACTAGACTAGAGTAATATTCCGCCTAAAAAAAGGGGCAGATATACGACCATTTGCTTTTGCAACTCGCAAATTGAGAAAAATTGTGAGTTGCAAAAGCAAACTTACACCAGAGTCTGAGACACTGTTAGTGATTCCCAATGGGGTCGCAAAATGCGAGCCTCATAAATAATAATAAACCACTTGCAATTTTCGACCCCATTGGGAATGGCTGGCCCTCCCAAAGATGGTGGTCTGCTGGGCTCAGCAGACCTCCATGTCTGGGTCTGCTTTTCAATAAAGCAGGTCTATTTTTTTTAATGCAGCCATTTTCCTTAAAGGGAAACGGGATGCACTTGGGAGAAAAAACCAAAAGAATGAAACAGGCTGCAAACATATTTGGCCATGCAAAAATACTTCGTACATCTGGCCCAGAGTGACAACATCTTGGAAAAAGCAAACACTCATAGGGAATGCAAGATTAAGTAAAGCATGTGAAATGTAAGAAGGATCAAATTGGTTACCTTAACGCTTTTGCACTCAGTATTCAGAAATCACTGAGTGCTTCTGCATGAAAAGTTAAAGATATGACTACAGGGCGGGAAGGGATCCGTTTTAATGTCCATTGCTTATATCATTATATATATAATTATATATTACAAAACGTAAGCTGTATGGTTTATAAAGACCACGTCCCTGAGCGGTGGTACACATTTTGTTTACCAATCCACACATCAAGCAGGTATTTTTTCAGAAACTCCAGTAATGGTGCTCTTCACCACCCGGGGAAAACAGTGCTGTTCAGAGAAAGACATAAAAACAAAAGTAGCGCTTCACTAGCAAACTCTGTAAAGTGGTGCTAATGTGCTTTGGGTTTGAATAAAATCAATCTTGCCCCTTTTCGACCCACTCTGTCTTGCTTTAGTTCTTTTTCAATTTTAACCTTTTATTTCTGTCAGTCCCGAGGGAGCACATTTGAAGTGAAAATGTCAGAAAAAGACAACCTTTCCAGCAAGTGTGTTTTATTTTTGGTGGGGGGACAAATAAAGGAAAGAGGGAGTAATGGCTACAAGGCACAAGAAGTGGGGGGGCACACCTCGATCTTGCAGCTTGCTCTAGTGCCTAGAGGCCCAGGGAAAAGGGGGCCCCTTCCCCTGGGCCTCAAAGCAGTAAAGAAACATTTAATAAAACACTACCGTGACAGTTCTACATACATTTTAGATGCACATTCCCATACAAAAATAGGTGATACAAAAGTAAACAAGAGCTAGTTGATCTGGCTGCTCCCTCCTCCCCTCACCCACCTCTCCTTACCTGTGTCTGGCTGGTCCTGCAAACAAAGGCCTTCTGTCACCTTGCAACAAAATGCAGAAAGGCAATGGCCGGTACTTAGCAGAGGTGTTGCCTCGCCTCTGACACTTTGAGCAAACATAATTGCTGGCCCATCTGCTGTGCTGTCCCTACTTTGTTTGTCTTTTCCCCCCACCCCTGCGCCCCCAGGAATGCCATCACAGCCTGACAGCAAGGTCAAGACACCCCGCACTTGTAGTTTGATTGCGTGGGGCAGGGGGTCCTGGAGGCTAACTGTGAAAGCGTGGCCTTTCACAGTGAAGCAGGGGACCCCGTGTGTTTTAGCTGAGCGCGAGGCCCTGGGAAGCTGCCCCAAATGCCCATGCCTAGCGCCGGCCCTGTGTCCAGGTGTAACTTGTGACTAGCAGCTAGGGCGCATTTGCAAAGGTGCTAGCTGGGTCTGAAAGCAGAGCCAGCGAAGAGGCCTCAGCAGTGCTCATTCAGTCAGTGTTCGCAGGGACGGGTCAGTTGAGAGGAGGTATGAGCCATAGTGGCTCCAAAGGTCTCCATAGTGAAGCATAATACAACACAGTAATGCAGCCTTCAATTGGAAAGTGACCTGTCTCTTAATCATAACGTTCCAATCGGCCACATAGCACTGTTAAAAAAGAACAAAATTGCTTTTTTAATGGTTTTCGTTATTTACCACCAACTTGTAGTTGATGGTAAATAACGAATCCTTAAATGTGAAAAGCACTCACTTGAGTGCTTTCTACATTAAGGATTCGGTAATTTACCCCATCGGTATGTTAAGAATTCAGTAATTTACCGATTCCTCAAGTTACCGATTCGGTAAAATACCGAATCCTACAATCATGCCACCTACATTCCAAATGCCAAATACTGGCAGGTAACGGCCGAAATTGGGTAATTTCGGCCGTTGCCGACCGGTATTGGGCGACCTACATCCGGCCCATAGTTTTACACCTAATTGACTCCGCTTTTCAACCTACAGAAAATAACTCAATTATGGCGGGTAATGCTGGTACCATGGTCTCTGGATTCTGGTACTGGAGTCTGTTATTGTTTTTACCATTTTCATATTTACATACCGTTGTAAACTGGCTACTGAGGTTTAGTTTTCTTTCAGATTTCGGTAGCCCCTCTGCCTCCACTCTGCAAATTCCTTACATTTGTATTTTACTGTTACTGTTGCAGTGTGAGAATGCATTTCATGAAAAGGGATATAAAGTAGGGTTGCCAAAAGAAAAAATGCCAGCCATGTGTTTTTTTTGTTTTAAATCTTTTATTGAAGTTTTGACAAGACAGACATAGGACACATCAACAATACGGGTGTGCATGCGATCGCCCGGCAAGTAACATCTAACCCGCCCTCCCCAAATGGCGGGGCCTATTGGTGCTGCGTAGAATGTGTCCTTGAGTGCTGGGGAGGCCCAGTAGGCGAAGTGAAGCTCTGACCCGGTCCCATGAACATCCCAACCATCCCTCCCCCTCCCCGCTCCCACCCATATCCCACCCACTTTTCCCCCTCTCCGGTGTGGTAAGTGCGGTGATAGCAGTTCTCATAAGGCCTGCAGGATAGGCAGGATTCAGTTGGGTGATCGGGGTTCCCCCCGGAAGTCGTCTGGAAGCCGGAGCACCCTGAAGTATTTTGGGCAGGTGATTTCATTGAATTCTTCTGATAGGAGAGAGACGAGGGGCTGCCATGTCTCGAGGAATGTGTCCCGTGTTTGAGTAAGGGAGGCCTGTATCTTCTCATTCCCATAATATACCACAGGTGGTGGAGCCACCCCATGTGAGTAGGCTTCCTAGGGGTGCGTCATAGAGAAAGGATGTGTTGGGTGGCTGCCCCCATCGCTAGCCCCATCTGTCTTCCCCTGATCGATTTGAGAGGGAATGTGATGGCGTTGGGAAGGCCAAGGAGCGTGTATGCCGGAAACCGGGGAATTTCCGTGTCGAAGTGTGTGTCAAAGCTCTTGAGCACCTCCTCCCAGTACCCCTGAACCTCTGAGCATTCCCATAGGATGTGAGTAAGTGTCCCCTACTGTCCACAACCCCTCCAGCACCCAGGGTCCCTACGCGGGTATATCACACAAAGAGGGGGACCTAGGAGCTAATAAAGGTCCAGTGTCCATGCTCCTAATATATACATTAAATCACCAAAAGTACACAGTTCCTGAATTAAGGTGCAAAAAGTCACTCATAATTGAGGGTGCAAAAAGTCACCCATGCATCTAGAAGAAAAGTATACAAAAAAAGGAAGGAAGAGAAAGTCTTAGGTAAGGGGAACCCACTGGTAGGAGAGAAAACCTTTGTCCTCTGGTGCCCTCACACACCCCAAGGGGTGTCATGCTTCATCATCGGGTGGTTGCTCCTCGTAGGGCCGGCGCTGCAATTCCCTACGGGACCCCGAAGGGTCACTTTATCGGAGATCTTTTATAGGACTGCCGGATGGTGCATGAGGGTGCGTGGGGGGTGGGTTCAATGAGGGTAAGAAGGAAAGGAAAGTGCGTGCAAATATGATTCATAAGATAAAAAGGGTCAACGTGCAGCGATATTGTAACTGTTGTACCCTTAGCAGTCCTAAAACCGCTAAAATAAAATACTGCCCCAAAGGCACACTATGCCCGGGTGACAAAAGGTCATAGGTCGACATGTTTCGCGCTTGTCTCGCCCACAAAGGGTCGTTTGCGCTTCTTCAGGACCAGAAAAATTCAAACAAGTGAAGTGCACGTGAATGGTGTTAGTAAGATAAAATACCCTCTGTCTCAATCAGGGTGGAACGGCAATCTGTTTACCCTCGGTGTGGGCACAGCTGTATGGTAGATACCACTCGTGATTGATACCTAGAAAAGAAAGAACAAGATAACCCACAAATATGGACATCAGTACAACTTGATGCCTCATGATATGCCACAGCTGTGTGCATATTGGTTAAGTAAAGGAAAGGGAATAAAGTTACTAAGCACACGAGACCAGCCCATCATGTTAGTCTAGTCCCATAATTATGAGCGCCCCACTCAGTAACTGCTAACCACATACTACCTACTCAAGGTGCCGCCAGGGTGCTCAGGCTAGTAACGCTCAAGGATGATAATGCACAAAAATGATAATGCCCGGGGTTTGCTTACCTAGCTCTACTGGGACAAACCATCAAAATGCTGGCGCAATAAATGCCCGCAGGTGGCAGGGAAGGTGAAGTGCGGGCTGCTTCCGCTGCACCGACCCCTTCATTACGTATGCCGGTAGTGAAGCCTTGATGGAGCCGCACCGGTGTAAGGTGCCAATAGTACGCTATTTTCACCGCCGCCTCCTTACTGGCTACATTACAGGCGGTGTGATGGGCCCTGAAGTATATGTCCTGCCATTCCTTATCTGTGAAGGAGCGTCCCAATTTGCGTTCTCATCTATTCTGTCCCGCCGATCGCGCAGCAGGGGGAGGTGGACTGAGCATCATGTAGAGGTCATTGATTGCGTGTCTGTCAGTTGTTTTCGTGTGGAGCCATTTTTAGTAGTCTGTTAGGGGTCTGCTCACGTGGGGTAGCACATCTTTCTCTGTGAGCCAGTGTCTGATCTGGAAGTATTGGAAGCGTTGGATCCGTGGGAGTGTGTAGCAGTCTTGCAAAGTGCGTATCTGCATAAAGCCTGTGGGGTCGAAGAGGTCGCCAGCTGCCTTGCATCCTGACTCCCGCCACTGCGAGAACGACCCGGTGGTCAATCCCGGAGGGAACGCTGGGTTCCCAAACAGAGGGGACATCGGGACGGTAACGTGGTAAGGCCCTTCGGAATCGCTACTTTTTCCCATACCTGCATTACCATTCTCGTGATGGGCGATTTCCTGAGGTACGAGGGCCTGTCTTTTCGTCCTAGGAATGGGACTTTCCGTAGGGACATCTGACCCATGGCTCGGTCTTGAAACAACCACCGCTTCTCCGATTCGGGCCTGCTCCATTTTAGGAGCTTGCGAAGTTGTGCCGCGTGGAAGTAGCAAAGCAAGTCAGGGACCCGGAGTCCGCCTTCCTCTGTGGTCCGCGTGTTCAGGTCCCTGCGCAAACGCGGGCGCTTACCAGCCCACACAAAGTGTGTGATGGAGTCCTGCAATTGTTTGAGCATGCCAATCGGGGGAGTTACAGGAATGGTCTGGAACAAGTACAAGCCCTTAGGTAGTAGGGTCATTTTTATCTCTGCCACTCGTCCCAACCAAGAAAGTGGTTGACGATGCCATCTTGCCAGATCCCCCTTTAGGGCAGCTAGTAGAGCCGTATAGTTCAGCTCGACCGTTTGGGTTGTGCTCGGGGTTAGGGAGATGCCTAGGTAGGGTATGGACATCTGAACTTGAAGGTCCCCGTATTTCTGATGGCCGCGCTGCGCCGCTTTTGCGTTCCAACCCAGAGGCAGGATTAGGAATTTCTCTTGAACCCTGATACATTTCCGAAGCTCTCTATCTCCGAGAGGAAAGCGGGTACCGACTTTGAGGGGTTCTCCAGGGCCGCCAGGACATCGTCTGCATACAGACTTATGGTCTGCGGTTCTCCGCCAAACCGGACGCCTGTAGTGGACCCGTTGTCTCGGATCCGCTGGGCTAGTGGTTCGATATACAGATAGCAGGGGTGAAAGAGGACACCCCTGCCTGGTTCCCCTTCGGATGTCCAGAGGTTGCAAGCGTACCCCATTAACTGTGATCTTTGCCTGCGGGGCGGCGTAGCAACTAGCGCCCCATGTGCGGAACCGGTCTCCGAACCCAAAGCGCGCCAGGACTGCGTCCAGATATCCCCAGTCCACCCTGTCGAACGCCTTTTCGGCATCTACGGACAGTAGGACCGCGTCGGAGTCATTGTAGTGGGCCTTATCAATGACATGAACCAGGCGCTTGGTATTGTCCGCACACTGTCTGTTGGGGATAAATCCCGCTTGGTCCGGTTCAATGATTCCCGGTAGGCACGGGCCCAGTCTTGCTGCCAGCACGCCTGTGAACAGTTTTAGGTTGAGGTTGAGTAGGGAGATGGGTCTATACACCTTGCATTGGGATGGGTCTTTGCCTGGCTTGGGGATGACCACGATGTCAGCTTCCAACATGTCCTGTGGGATGGAGCCTCTGCCCTGGAAGGAGTTGAAAAGTCTTGTTAATACCGGTGCGACTTGGGGGCAGAAAGCCTTGTAGAAGCTTGCCGAAAAGCCATCCGGGCCTGGGGCCTTTAGAGGCTTGAGACGCGTGATCGCGGAGATGACCTCCTCGATTCTGATGGGAGCTTCGAGGGAGGACCTAGTGGGTTCATCCAGGGGCGTTATCTCCGTGTCTCGGAGATAAGTGTTGGCGGAAATCCGCCCATTCGGCGGCTCCGCCGTATACAGCGTGGCATAAAACTCACGGAAGGCTTCCGCTATTTGGTCATCTTCTCGGACGACTTTCCCATCTTGGGTACGGATGGAGGAGACTTTCGCCCGCAGAGTCTTTGCTTTAAGGCAACTCGCCAGCAGGCGCCCTGTCTTATCACCACCCACATAGTAAGTGTGGTGCAGTCGCAGGGCTGCGTACTCTGCCCTATCTAGATCCAAGCTGGCGAGTTGGGCCCTGACCGCCTTAAGCTGCCTCCAGATCCTGGGAGCCCCGGTCCGACTGTGAGCTTGCTCAAGTTCAAGCGCCTGAGCGGACAAGGATTGTCTCTTTTCCTTCCGTCCCTTGGCTTCCGCCGCGGCTACCGAAATCAGTTCCCCCCTCGCTACCGCCTTAAGCGCCCCCCACACGGCAGCCAGGGAAACCTCCGGAGTGTCGTTGGTCTGCAGATATTCTGTGATGCGGTCTCGAAGCCGCTGCATCACCCCTCATGTTGCAGGAGTGCATCATTGAGGCGCCATCTGCCTTTCCTTTGTATGACTCTAGGGGCTTGCATGTGCAGCATGAGCGCATCGTGGTCGGACAACGCCGCCGGGAGCACCTCCACATCCTCTATCAGGGGAGTCACGTCCGCGGTACCGAAAAAGTGGTTGATGCGTGCGTAAGTGCGGTGTACGTGGGAGTAGAAAGTGTATCCCGGGGTGACGGGATGGTGTTTGCGCCACAGGTCCACGAACCCCTCCTCCGATAACCATTGGCTCCCCTCCTGTGTGATCGCCCCGGCAAACCCCTGTCGGTGGCCGGACCTGTCAATGTTGGGGTCCATCACTAGGTTTGTGTCCCCACCCACCAGTATTGCCTTAGTGTTAGGTTGCAGTGGCGACGGCTCTGGACTACTCCAGAACTTAGCCTATTCGCCAAGGAATTGGATGAAGTTAGGTCATTGTGGGGGGCTTCCCAAATCCCCTGGTTAAGGGAAGTAAAATCTGTACTGGAAGAGATGGGTCTTAACCATCTTTGGTCCAACCCGGGGGTTTCCCTTTTTCCCTCCAAACAGGACTTTAAGGATTTATACTGGGCCTCAATAAAACATCTAGCTGTGGCCCAGTCGGATGCTTCTAATCTAACTGGGCATTTTTTGGTTCATAAACTGTCCCCTGCTCTAGAATCCTACTGGGATGTGATCACTAAAACCCTCGACCGGAAACTATACCATCAGTTCCGTGTCGGATCACTCTCAGTTAATTCCTTTTCTGGCAAATGGCTTGGGAACACAAACCATACTTGTCCTTGGTGCCCTAATCACCCGGAAAGCTTGGGTCACTTTTTCTTTGCATGCCCAGCCTACCGTGTTCCGCGGCTGAAATGGCTTAAACCCATATGTAACAATCTTGAAATCAAAGGGTTCTTAGAAGCCATAAGGATATTTCGCTTAAACACATCTGAGATGGTGGTGGTTGGTGTGGCCAAGTATCTAGGCTGGGCCTGGATTATTCGAACTAGAAACCCTATTGTGTTTTAAATGTTTGTCCTTTTATACTATTTACACAGTGGACTGTTATTATAATTTGAAGTCTTTATTAAACTGTCTATCGAATTGGTTGTTTAATATCTTTTTAAACTGAGGTATACTTTTAAGATAATGATTGATGCAATGGTTTTATAAAATAATGGTGTTTTGCTATGTATTGTCTTTTATGAATTGATATTCGAAATAAAGACTTTTGAACTGAACTGTTAGGCTGCAGTGCGTCTGCCAGTGCCCCCTTGAGGAATGGTTCTTGCCTGGTGTTCGGAGCATAAAGAGAGCCTCCAACCATTTCCAGCCCCCCTATATGGATGGTGTGGGCTAGGAATCTCCCCTTAATTTCAGCCACCTTGTCCCCAACTGTCCCCCTAAAATGACGTGCCACCAGTAAGGCCACCCCCGCTTTCTTCTCTAGGGTCGAGGAGTAGTGCTGGAGCGGGAAGGCCCTTGAGCGCATCCTGTGCCAATCTTTGGAGAGCAGGTGAGTTTCTTGGAGCAGACAGATTTCCGCTCCTGAGTTTTCTAAGAAGGACAGGACAGCCCTGCGTTTAATGGGGTTATTAAGCCCCTTCACATTTAAGGTGAGAATCTTCAGCGTAGAGCTAGCCATTCATGGGAAGATGAGACGGAACGGGTGGCCCCAGGTGTAGGGCACGCCTTTGTCTCTTAGGAAGTCAGTTGCCACCTTGAAGGAGCGTCTTTTTTTCAAGGTGATGGCGGAGAGATCCTGAAAGAGCGCCACTTGGTCTCCTCGGAAGATAATCGGTTGTCACACTCGGGCCTCTCTCAAGATACGTTCTTTCAGAAGGAAGTCCGGGAGAAGGGCCAGAATATCCAGAGGGGGGGCCGGTGCCCGGCGCTCCGGGCCGACCCTGTGAGCGCGGTCAATTCGGATTGCAAATTCGCCGGGTTCCCCAAGGATCTCCCGTAAAAGGTCCTGTAGATACGTTGTGACTCTGTTCCCTTCCGATTTCGATGGAACTCCCCGGACCCTGATGTTGTTCCGTCGGGAACGGTTCTCAAGATCTTCCGAGTGGGCCTGGAGATCCACCTGCTGATCCTGTAGGCGTATAATCTCCTGTTGTAGCCGTTCCACTTCCATTCTGTGGGTCTGATCTGCCTCTTCCATTGCCGCCACCCGCTCTCCCAGGCCATCCACGTCTCTGTGCAGTTCCTTCTGCTCCCCCGCAAGCTCCTGCTTCAAGGTCTGAAAGTCATCTCTCAGGGTGTTGAAGAGGGAGGCCAGGAAGGCCTTCGTGATGGGTGCAGAGTCGTCGTCCGTGCCCGAGGCGGCAACCGGTGTCTTGGGGGGGGTGACTGCGCCTGGGCTTTCTCCGTCTTAGCAGCGTTTTTGTGGAGCAAGTCCGATATGGTGAGGTTGCCCTTGAGCAGCGAAGGAGAGGGAGCCGGGTCCTGTATCCTTGTCGGGCTTCCAGGCCCGGGGGTACGGGGTCCTCGCTCCTTTGCTGCAAAAAGCTGCAGGCAGCTCTGGTCCAGCTGCGTCAGCCTCCCCAGGTAGGGCACGCTCAGTCCGGATCACCAACGCACGCTCCGGGCCTCAGAGGCCGCTGCGCAGGTCGGGGGGGAGATCCCTGCGTCTGCCAACTCCAATGTGGGTTTCAGCGCTTTTCGCCGTCTGCCCGCCAACTTCGGGGACAGCGTCCGCAGCCCCAGAACTCGCCACGTTGGGTCTAACCGCCGTGGGCCTCAGGGGGGGCCTTTCTGGTGCACTCGGGCGGCGGGACTGTCACACCGACCCCGGCTTCCTCTCGCCCCCTGGTGAGCTGCCGTGTCTTTCCCGCTCCCTCCTTTTGGGGTTAGTGTCCATAGGGCCTGCGTGGGCCACCCGGTGAGTGTTGCACGTGTCGCTCCGGGACCAGGCCAAAGCTGGGAAGACAGGTGGCGCGGTCGCCCGCACGTCCCCTCTAGTCTTTGCCTCTGTCTCCACTCAGGCACAGTCCCAGGGGCAATCGTCAGCAGATCCCAAATTCCGACCGCAGCTGTTGCAGTGTCGCACCCGGCGGGCGCTCGGGGGTCCCCTGCTCGGGCACGGTCCTCCCAGTGCTCCTCTGCCGTCCCGCTGCTCCTCCCTCCACACCTTACCGGAGGAGCCGCCTGTCACGGGGGGGGGGGTCGCTGCCATCGTCTCTGGGCCACTTCTCTCGGCGAGCGCACTTCCTCTTTCGCTCCGGGCCTGGACTAGGCCCGAAGCCGGGGGCTCAGTTGCCGCCGTCCCCCTCGGCTCCTGGGTGAAGCGCTGCTGGGCCGCTCTTCAGACGCCCGTCTCGGCTCTCGCTCGGCCCCTGGTCCAGGGGCCGCCACCGATCCTCCACCTCTCCTCGCCGCAGCCCTCGCCCGGCTCGCTCCTTTGGCCGCTGAAGCCAGAGGAGCCCCGCAGGCACCGACCACTCTCCGCCGTACTCCTTCAGCCTCGCGCCTCCGGAGGCCGATTCCCGGCCGCGCCGTTCTCCGCCAGCGGCGCCACCAAATCGACTCCTTTGCGGCACCGGGTGGTTCGGCTGGCTTTGAGGTGCCGATCAATCGGAGGAAAAGGGGAGATAACCCGCTATTAAAGAGAAATTAGGGGCTTAGGGCCGGGGAGCCTCCGAGAACGCGTCCGTTCAGACCGCCATCTTAGCCACGCCCCAGCCATGTGTTTTTTAAAGAGCCTGCAAATACCTTGTCATGACACTAAATTGTTTTATAAATAAAAGTGTATGTATTCATTTATAATGTGACTTTTCTGTCTTTGTTCCCTTTAATTATCAGTCATGGATCATTCAGGCAGCCGTGGAACACAATTGAAAGTGCTTTCTATATATATTCAATATTTAAAGTATGCACACATAAGGGCAGAAAATACAGCTTTAGGTGACTGCGTATTTTTGTACCACCTGGGGCATCAAAATAACGAGCTGGCAACCCTAATCATAAGACTGGAAGTTTGTTGCAGGTTCAGCACCTTATTTATTTCCCCCACACTGGAACCCTGATTAATGCCATAATAGCAATACTTAAACTAATATCTGAAACCCTACACCGCCGTCAATAACATGCTGAGTTACTTCAGTTGTCTGGGAATGCACCTTGCAGTCAGACAACTCACTCCTCATTCTCGCACTTCACTTTCACGCTCACCTTGCACTCACAGCAATCACAATGCACTCACACTGAACACCATACACTCACACCATTCACCCGCTCACCCAGCACTCACAGTGATCACTCTGCACTCCCAATGCAATTACACTGTTCACCCTGTACCTCACCTGCAGTCACATGAGTACACTACACACCATGCACTCATGAAACTCTTCACTCACCTGTCCCCCTCACTGATCAATCTGACTCAAACAAACCCATCACTAACCATGCATTCATTGGTCCCACTCTGCACACATCCACACCCAAATTCATATGGTCACCTCACTCACCCTACAGTCACTCCTCTTATCCTACTCTCACACTGTCGCATGGCTCACCGTGCACTCAAATGGGCACTGCTGCCACCCACGCAGCACAGAGGGTTAATGCGCCTGCTGCAAAGAAAGTGTACCATGCAGATCACAGAACTGAGTGTCAGTAAACTATGAGTAGCCCTATAAGAAAATGAAATATTTGTCAGAAAGGTGCCCTAGAGAGATGAGGTGCATTTTTGGTGGGTGGTAGTGAGGGAATTTATGGAGAAGGAGGAAATGAGGGAGGGGCGCAAAAAGACTGCTGCACTGTGTGCGACCAGTGCTAAGGCAAGCCCTGGCTGGGGGTGTTAGCCCCCTCGTCCCCGTAGTCCAGGTCCAGTGGTACCCCCTGCCCTGCCCTGTATACCACTTGAGGGCTTAGGATGCAGTTACTGTGTTCTTTCATTCTCTCTGTTTGGTAATGTATTTATTTTCAGCCAGGCCTCGTGCTTTTCTGTGATCACGTTTTATGGTGCAGTATTTATAATAAAGAGCAGTCAGTCGAACTAAAAGACATTGCATCCGCTTCATAGTCTTGATATCGGGCCAGTTGTAACGGCTAGGTCTTGGCACTGTCCTCTTCCATCTAAGGCAGCTCAGCTCCATGTCTGATTTTTCATTGCTTTTCCATACGTGGACGACTCATCTGGATTTTATTATTATCGAGGCTCGAGAAGGAGCAGGCCCACCCACGTGAAAGCACCTTTTAAAAGAGTTTCGCACGACTTAAACTGAAAGCACCGAACACTATTTCCTTTATTCGTTGTGAACCCTCTTGTCTTGTCTAAAAATGTACTTGCACCATCTGGAACACACCATTTTGCACATTGAAAGTCCCGCCACTTCTATGATTCTGGGCAAATCACTCCCCCTGCCTGGAAAAAAAAGCATCTACAATGCAAAGGTCTCACATTTATTCGAGTTTGATCTATTGGCATTGAAAATTACAATTCCTTTTATTCATGTGTTGTTTTTTAAAACATAACTAAAAGGCATTGTCATTTACAGTGCCAATGGTTTAAACTCTCTCAAAAGGGAGACCTATTGCATTGCAAATGCTTGCTGTACCAACAACTGAATTTGTGCTAAGTTTCCTTGCACGCTTTTGGAGGCGAGTGTTCCTTCACATCCATGGCCCTATTCTCAATGCAACTGAGGAAATTCAGTTTGCCTTGGTGTGTGATTTTCATGAACACTTAAGGTAACATAAAGAAAGGCCATGAAAGCCCTTTTCAATAAAGAACAGCCTGACAGCCCCGCACAGCAACTTTCATCCCATCAGGTTGTTGCACACTTCCTGCCGAACCCCTCTGAAACCGTGTTGAGTATACAGAGTCTGTGTTAAAGGTTCAATTGGTTTCCCACTCAGTGTGTTGTTCCAGTATGCAGCTGCCATGTGGCAGACACAAGGGGGAAGGGAAGGAAGAGATCTTTCACTGTTGCTTTCCATACACCCACCTCCCCGAATTGGCATGTTCTGCGTTTGTTGCTTCTGATGGGAGCGGCAATCATCCCATCCCCACAAGTGGTAGTGTTTGTAGAATACTGCAGGGGCAAGGACAACCTAGCCCGCGTAGTGGGGCCTAACTTACACTCTGGCGAAGAAGTGACGCAGAGACTGTCTAGTGCTTAGGGGCAAAGACCACGTGCGGTCTTACGCCCGTTTATTTATACCCGAGGGCTACCCCGCCCCCGGGGCTGCATGCGTGCGTGCGTGCGTGTATGGACGGGCCGGGTGGCTCTGCCAGTACATCCCTCCAAACTCACAGATGTTTAGTCCAGCCTCACTCAGAGTCCTTAGCGGAGCACACTCTCCAGGCATAGTCTCGGAGCCTCTGACTGGGAGTTGGGTTTGGTCTCAGGTTGTACCTCTGGCTTCGCTGTGTTCCGGCCCCAGGTTCCTCAGATGGTCCTGTAGCAACAGCCTCAGTTGTTGGTGGTGTGATATTGCATTCCCTTGGCTTGGCAAAGACTCTCTCTCTTGAGGCTCTGGTGCCCCCTCCGAGGCGACCGGCAGTTCCTCGCCAGCTTCCATGTCTTCCGACCTTTGTTCTGGTGTGACTTCGTCTTGAACTAGGATATGTTTCTCGTTACAACTCGGTGCCTCTGTATGCAGATAACATGGTGCCGTGAATAATCACAACTTCCCATATCTCCGGTTCAAATGTCGTTTGGTACTTCCATTGATGGTGACGAGTCTTGATAACTACTCGATCGCCAACTGCGAGTGTTCTGATTCCTGCTCCCCTCGCTCGACTCACTCTCTCGTTTGTTCTTCGTCGCCGGTCTTGGGCCGCCTCGTGATCTAACTCCGGCGCCCGCCATGCTGGGCTCACGGGTATACAGGCTCGTGGGGGTCTCTTGAACATGACATGCGCCGGGGCGCACTTGGTGGTGCAGTATGGTGTTAGTCGATATGCATTCAAGAACTGCGACAGACACTCCTCCGGCACATCCCCTTTTTCCACACCAATCCTGAGTACTCGGTTCATTGTCCTCATAAACCGCTCCACCTCTCCGTTTGCCTGCGGCCATTGCGGCGTGATTTTCCTGTGTCGTATGCCCCTCCTTGCTAAGTATGCCTGGAACTCTGCGCCTTGAAACGGCGGCCCATTGTCCGACCGTACTTCATCGGGGAACCCAAGCATGGCGAACACCCGATCCAGAGCTGGCTTCACATGACTGAATGCCGTAGACGGAAGCACCTCCACCACTGGAAATCTTGAGCATGAATCAATCAGCACCATGGCTTGTCGCCCATCCGGGAAGGATCCAAAGTCAATACTTATCTTGGACCACGGGGTGTCACACGGGTCTTCTGTGATGACGGGGTGTGGAGTGGGCTCCCTGCTCGTGATGACACAGGAGTGGCAGTCGCAGATTTCTTGCTCCACAGCGCTGTCCATGCCGGGGAACCAAACTCTCCCTCTTAGCCGAGCTTTTGTCTTTGCTACGCCTTGATGCCCTAGATGAGCCAATCGTACTACTTCCTTCTGCAGACACTCGGGAATGACAATCGTGTCTCCGCGCAGAACCACCACTTGGGGCCCCGTGCTTAGCTCACTTTGCACGCGCCACATGTGTTGGCGAAAGGTTTGTACCTCGGCAGTGAGGGCACCTGCTCCTTGTAAGAAATGTTTCCAGCTCCGGTCCTCTAGAGTACGCTTCACCTTCCGCAGACATTCATCCCTGTCGGTGGCGGCCCCAATTTCTTCCAGGGTGAGGGCTTTGGGGCAGGCTTCTTGAGACAGGACCCTCACAAATTCTTCCACCTCTTCCAGATCATCGTGCTCACGTACTATGGACTCCCGGCACGGGTGGCGTGAGAGAAAATCAGCGGAGTTTTCTGCCCCTGGTCGAAAAACGACCTTAATCCGGTAAGTCAGGTGCTGGACAGCCCATCTTTCGATCCTGGGAGGCGCAAGCTTAGCTGTCCCTGCGAACAGCGGAACCAATGGCTTGTGGTCGGTGACCACAGTGAATTTGTGACCGAACAAGTAGAGGTGAAAGTACTGACATGCCCATTTGATGGCCAACGCTTCTCGCTTGATCTGTTCATAGCGCATCTCGGTGGCCGTCAGCGCCCTGCTTGCGTATGCCGTGGGGACCCATGTGTGATTCTCTGCCTTCTGTAGCAGGACTGCTCCCAGCCCTACCGGCCTGGCATCCACAATGACCTCAGTTTGGCGATGGGGCCTGAAGTATGCCATGACTTTGTCGTCAATCAGGGCCTCCTTCACTGCCCGAAATGCATCATCCTCCTTCCCCGACCATGTCCATGGCTGACCTGATTTTGTAAGCACTCTCAGCGGTTCCGAAAGGGATGCCAAATTAGGGATAAAACTGCCACAATAGGACGCCATCCCTAGGAAACTGCGGACTTCCGTTGCTGATGTTGGTTTGGGCGCCAACCGAATGGCGTCTGACTTTTTAGGGTCCATTCTCAGCCCTTCTCGTGAGAAGATGTATCCGAAGAATTCGACTGATTCGTTGTAGAATGAACACTTCTCCCTGTGTAGCGGCAAGCCGTGATCTGCAAGCCGTTGGAGCGCAGCCCGCAGGTGTCCATGGTGTTCTTCAAGGGTCTTCGAAAAGACTAAGATGTCATCACTTAGGTTGATGACTCCCGGTAGCCCAGATAGTGTCTCTCTGATCGCATTTTGGAAAACCTCAGCAGCTGAGGACACCCCGAAACTCAGGCGCTTGAACCTGCGGAGACCGACATGTGTCGAGAATGTTGTAATGTTGCGACTGTCAGGATGGAGCTCTAACTGGTGGTAGCCTGCATTTAAATCCAGCTTTGAAAACCATTTGGCCCCATTTAAATCGGCCACAATGTCATCCATCGTTGGCGTCAGGTGCCGCTCCCTTATTATGGTCATGTTCGGGAGGCGCATGTCAACACACAGCCTAATTGCGCCCGGTTGTTTCGGTTTTGGTGCAGCCACGAGGGGCGACACCCACGGCGTGGGCCCTGACACTTTCTCAATCACCCCAAGTTCTCGAGTTTGATTAGCTCCTCTTCCACCTGCGGCCTCAGGTGGAACGGCACCCTCCGGTGTCGTAGTGCATTTGGTCTCACAGTGGGGTCAATGTGTAGTTTGAACACTTTTCCTTTTAGCCGACCCAGTCCTTGGAACAGTGTCGGAAAGTCTCTCAACAGGGCATCGGCGTGCCGCTCGTGTACTTGGTTGGTGAAAAACACGAGTTGGAGATCCTCCGCTGTGTGGCAGTTTAGCAACGTGCCTCTTCTGCCCCCTGTGAACTTGGTGTTTACCTTCTGGTCGTTGCATGACACCTCCATGTCGATTACTCCGCGTAGGGGCAACGGTTCATCGCTGTCATATGTGTATATCCTGGCTCTCGAAGGTAATAGCGGCGGATGAGGATTAAGCTGTTCATACTGTATGCTGTCCATGACATTTACCGACGCCCCTGTGTCAATCAATGCCTTCACCGGGGATCCTGCAATGTCAACTTCGCACATTGGTGGTGGCCTTTTCCTGGATCCATCTCTCCCTACAAAGGAGACGAAGAAGACATCATCATCGTCCTCCTCTTCCAGCCGGAATGCAGTCTGATGTGCGTCAGCACATGGGCCTGGTCCTCCAAAGAGACCTGGCGCACCGCTTGGGTAATGTTCCGTCCGCACGGTCCGGCACGGCGGCTGCTGTGGCACACCTTCGCGAAATGGTTAATTTTTCCACAATTAGAGCACGATTTTCCCCGTGCAAAGCACCGTCCATTTGGTGGATGTTCCATCCCGCAATTCCCACACGCAGATCGGGGAGTGAACGCTGGTTGGTTCTTCTGCGCGGAAGGCGGGACTCGTCTCCACACCACATCCACGTGCTCTTCTTTAATCGACACCTGCTTCGCCGGCGCCACGGGACCGTCGAGCGCGGCCTGCATTGCTTCTGCACGTGCGTTGGAGAGCTCGTGGGACCTGGCCAGCACCAGGATCTCATCCAGGCTAATCCAAGGTTGACGCAGGATCAACCGTCGCAGTTGGACAGACCTGCATCCTTGTATCAGTTGCGCCCTGATCTCCCGTGTCCTATCGGGCAGCTCGCAGGATGTAGCAAGCTTCCCTAGCCTGGCGTAAAAGACGTCGATTGGCTCCCCTTTCGCCTGTCGGGCATGGCGCAGTTTAAACCATTCGAAATCCGGGTTCGCACGGGGGTCAAAATGGCGGTTGAGGGCTGTGATGGCCGCCGTGTAGTCATTGCTGTCGCCTCTGTCCGGCAGTGTCTCGAAGAGCTCATATAGCTCGTCGCCTCCATAGCACAACAGGAGCGAGCGTTTGACCCTGTTTTCGTTCTCTCTTACACCTACAAAGTAGTGTTCAAGGCGTCCCAGCCATAAACGCCATGGCGCCGCTGCTGTGGAAGGTTCCGCCAATTCACTAAATGGCGGGATCGGAGCCGCCATGGCGTGGCCCGGCACCACGGGCGCGACGTTCTGTGCAGGGACCTGGAGTGGCAGACCCCCTTGCACCTGTCCTGCATTAGGTAGCGGTACTGGTGGCGGAGTGGGAACCTGCGGGGCGGGCCCTGTGGCCGCAGCCCCTCCGGTGGCTTGCACGCTCATCCCTGGGGTGTATCTGGTCGTCGACCCTCAGAAGAGTGGAGCCGGTGCTCTATGAAGCTCGCAGCAGGATAGCGCTCGAAAGGGCAGCAGCTGACACACTGGTGAGCCTCCTCGCTGTTAGTGGTGTTGATACAGGCTGAATTTGGCCGTTTACAAGCAGTACGTGTGGATTCCTGGCACTTTCTGTTCCCCAACCAGCTGAAAAACGGAGCTCCCTGAGATGCGTGAGCAACAGTAGGGTGACTCTCTCGCGTCCGCGAGATGCGTGCGTTTTGACAGGGGGGCGCGGTGAGGGCCGAACCAGTCCCTCCGATAGGAGCTGCGCGCGCCTCCCCTCCCCTGCGCTGTGAGGCCTGATGACGGCACGGGACGGCTGGTGGTGCTGGGCCCAGCAACGAGCTTCCTTCCCCAGGCACTGCGCTCCCCAAACCAGGCGTCTCACCTTCCACGCCGCGACAGGCACGATGCTTCCGCCGGCTTCGGTAGGGACAGAGCGGTCCACACAGCGGGGTGGCACCCACCAGGGACGATGGCGCCGGCCGCCGGCTCCAGCGCAGGCAGTGCGAGCGCGGCCCTGGCAGCACCGCAGGACAACAGCAGGTACGTCCGCGGGGCGAGGCGTGGGTGGGGACCCGCCTCGTCGCCAGTGTAGAATACTGCAGGGGCAAGGACAACCTAGGCCGCGTAGTGGGGCCTAACTTACACTCTGGCGAAGAAGTGACGCAGAGACTGTCTAGTGCTTATGGGCAAAGACCACGTGCGGTCTTACGCCCGTTTATTTATACCCGAGGGCTACCCCGCCCCCAGGGCTGCATGCGTGCGTGTGTGCGTGTATGGACGGGCCGGGTGGCTCTGCCAGTACAGTGTTATCAACCTGATTTTAGAGGTTCATGGTCGCTGTTCTTCAGGTTTCCCCACGAGTGCGTCCGTGGTGTATCCCATGCATTACACAGAGGCTTTTGACTATCTCTGTCGTGCCCATTTGGTGAGATCCTGTACCCAGTTGCTCAGAAGCTGGGCAGATGGGGATATCCATGCCCTTGGTTTCTATCTCTTGGTCATTATGTATGCCAGGTCTATGAATTTCATGACTATTTGTTCTTCTTTCTATGTAGCACTGCCTCCAGTAAGCATGTGACAGGATTCACCGTAAGCGGTCTACCTTTTTTTTTCTGCAATTGTTTCTACAAATTCTGTTTAGAACCATATGACTCCATCATATATTATAAGTCATCTTCCGTGCATGGACAAGGGCGAAATTTAGGTGTTATCACTAGGAACATATGATTGATCCACAGGGGGTTAGGTATGCTGTAAGTAACTAAATTGGGTATTTTTAAGGTTAGTCACCTAAGGAGGAGTTTGGTTGTCTATCGCTCAACTCCTGGCCAGCGTACAGGACCCATTTATTTTTAAGGCCTGGGTAGTCGAGTGTGTGAGCTCTCGAAAGTCTACAGTATACTAGAATGACTGCCCCTTTGGTATCTCCATGGTTAACTAGCAGGTGTAAAGTGTCAGATGGTTATCGTTCCCCACAATCATGTCACCACACCTCTCTGATCAAAGTTACCAAAGCATTCATTGTACATCAGAAAATGTCCCCCATCAGTGCCAAAGTGATACCTATCTTTTTAGAGGGTTAGTAACTTTTTACGCATGTACATGTCGCCTATCGAAGTCAGTCTGTCTACGTCCACGTTCTAATGTTTTGATCATCAGTATTAAAAGACCAGTAGAACAGCGGTGGGTGTTCTGTGGGGTGTACATACTCATGCCAGCAGTGTTTTGCGACCATTTGCAGTTCACCCATGAAGGTGTTGCTAACCTGGTGATCCAGCAGCCATTTGAGAATTGTGCATACCTCCAGTTCCCGCAATATACTTGTCCCTACAGAGTTTGGGTTGGAGGACAGCCATCTCATGGCCCACTGCAACTCTGCGCCGGCATGGTCTAGCTCACAATATGAAGTGCCAAATCCTACATACAAGGGGTTATGTAATTTATGCAAACACACTTTTTCTACCCTAGCCCCTTATAGGGTCAGATAGCACACTATTTAGATCATGGAAGAATCCCCTTTGGTTTCCGCACACACCCAAGAAAAGAATCACGAGCAAGTTTATAGATATGCGACTGATACTGGCTAAGAGGGAAATAACTAGAAATTGGAAATCAGAAAGGGGCCCACGCACAAACGATGGTTCAATGTATGTCTCAAATGGACGGCGAGCGAAAGTACTCTCAGATACCAATTGGCTCGCCGCAAATCTGACGATAGGGCACTGGAAGCGGCAGCGGCATGGGAGGCGCAAGTGCAGGCACTGCGAGATAGTACGCTAAAGGAGGAAGAAGGGCATTCCAATTCAGAAACTGAGGACCCCACTGACACACCAGGGGCACTTTCTTTGAACATCCCGGATCGCTCCTGATAGAGTTCATATACACACACTAACAACGAGACCAGGCGTAGGCGCAGGCATCAGGGATGGGTGGGGGGGGAGCTTGGGGCGTTTAGAAGTTGGGGAGGAGGCGGAGTTTGGGGGGGTGGAGAGGTGAAAAGTGTAAAAGCAGACTGAAGAAAGACTTGCATGGGGAATTGAAGGTGCGCAAGAGTTGCTGCGAGGGGTGATTCACAGTTTGACGCCGCCCGACCCCCGGGTTGTGGGCTTATTGGCCGTGTATACGAATTACCCAAACAAGAACTAAGGATTGATAATGACCATGCAAGACGCTCATGAGTGTATAATGTATATATGATTTGGCTCTGCAATAAAAACGGTTTTACAGAATCATGGAAGAATCCCCTATTAATCTTGTGAAAGTCGATGTCAGTATGAGGAACGATATATTTACGTATAAAAAAAATATAATATCTTTATTAATAAAATTGCACATGGGCCTGAGGTCACTGATAGACGGACAAACGCACCAGCAGGAAATCCCAGATTAATCTAACAAACAGGCGCAACGACACCACAATGGTCCAGGGAGATTGGTCCTAATAAAGCACACAAGTTAGGAGTGGTACACGGGCTCCCAAAACACCATAAAGTCAGATAGAACATACGTTAGGAATATATAGCCAAACAGGACAAAGCACACATGGTACATGCAGTGATCACAAGCTCTTCATGCCGGACATCTGAAAATGTTACCCACTGGCAGCAGTGTATACACGAAAGTTCGAGGCCCACCTGGATTCCAGGTGGAATAAATTAGTTAATGACTCCAAAGGGAGCAACTCGCATTTCTTACCATACGAGAATCGCCAGAACTGTTTATGGCATTCAATGACTTGAATATAAACACATCTGGTTCCTTTTTTGCCAAACATCTTGTCTCTTGGTTTTTTAAAGTATTTCATGTTCTAGCAAATCCCCTGTGCAGTACCACTGTAAGTGCAGAGAAATGGTGGAGTCATTTTGGCATGTCAAATCACAGGGGACCCTTTAATAAAGAAAAATGCCTTTCAGCTCATGGATGTGGACAACCGTCCTATAGAGAAGGCTTCCAGCAGTATTGCTACCCCACCTACTCATCAACCTCTTAGAAGTTTTGTCCAGAATATCAACAAAGGCAACTACCACAAGCAGCCGATAATAGACCCCTTCCAAGGGAAATATTGGGATGCCAAGGAAAGGATACCGGCAGTCATCAATGACCAGTGACAGGCACCTGCTACACCTCTGTTTTCTCCAATCTGGCTGGGAGAAAGAATAACCAATCACTGTCAATGCTGGCAAGAAATAACATGTTCAATTTGCCCATGAATTAGAATTCATCCAGACCCCTCCGCCAACGCCAACGCCAACGCAAACCTCAGCGAAAAAACATCAGCAAGACCTCAAGTTGGAGGACAAAAAGATGCTAAAAAAAGGAGGTGGATAGGAATGTATTTGTTATTTGTTGCCTTTTGTAATATCAATATACTCATCAATAACAGCGTTGGGCTTTGCACGTCCCATTTATTGCACACTTGTTTTCTGCATTGTTCAATACAAAGATTTAAACCATAAAAAAGGAGCTACAGAGAGTGTTCCTGTAGCCCAGAAAGAAAGAGGCTTCTATTCCCTTTCCTTCTTGATACGCAAGAAGTCGCAAGAGTGGTGACCAATTCTGGATCAGCATTGCAACACTGCAGGATATACTGCAGATCTTGAACGAACAAGACTATTTGACAAACCTCAATCTCCAAGTTGCATATTTTCATGTTCCCATCCACCCGAAACACAGGAACTTTCTAAGATTCTCAGAAGCTGGCAGCAATTACCAGTTCAAGGTGCTCCCCTTTGGCATGAAGTCATCCGTCGCATTTTCACAATGTGCTTGGCACCTGTAGCATCCTTTCTGAGACAACATAAACAACATGTGTTCCCTTACCTCGATGACTGGTTGGTCATGGCACCTTCAAGTCAGGCCACACAGACGTCAATAACTGCGTACATGAACCTATTCAGCGAGCTGGGCCTTTTCCAAACACAAAGGATAACATTCTTAGGAGACAACCTTGATACAGCACTCAGCAAAGCCTACCTCACACCAGAGGGACAACTAAAATAAGGACTTTAGCAAAATGGGTACAAGGAAAAAGGTTACTTTTTGTTCGCCTCAACAAAGCTGTCATCTTGCTTTCCCCTTGTTCCATTCTACCATTCTACCATCTGCTAATGCGTTGGTGTAGGAAAGTGCCCCTTTTTGCATGGTTACCCCCTACTTTGTGCTTGACACATAATGCACTTTTGACTTGGCGTGCCCTGGGTCCCTGCCAATCAGGTTTCCAGGGTCTGTGATCTTTCCCAAAGCTATACTTTAGTACCCCCACTTGGCATCTCTGGCCACAGATAGGCTCCTTGTAAAAATTAATGTGGGTACTAAGGGCACTATGACCAAAGAAGGCAACTAAGGGCTGCGGGACCTATTGTGCCACCCTTAGAGGCCCTGTACCTTAACAACCACACACTGTCAATGCCAGCTGTGTGTTTTGGTGCAGAGAAAAGGGGAGAGTCAACATGTCACACATTGCTGTGTGCCATGCCTGCAACCCCCTGCCCATGGCCTGCATAATTCACCCCTCTAGCAGCCCTGTACCCCTATAGTATCTAAGTCCATTCTTAGACATTGTAAGTGCAGTAAAGCGTTAAAGAGTATAAGGTCTGGGAGTTGGTCAATACGAACTCAACAGCTTACTGACTACTGGGAAGATTGGTAGAACACTTCTCAGCACATTGAACCCACGCTGACGCCAGTGTAGGAGACAATACAAAATGCACTCAGAGAGCACCTTAGAGATGGCCCCTGAAAAACAAACAGCCCCGGTGGGGTTCCTGTATGGTTGCCTCCCTTTTGCCACCACCAGACCAGTTTCTGGATCCCTGGGTAGGGAGCCGTTGCTCTCTGAATCCCGAAACAAGGATCATCCTGGGCAGAGGTGTCATGCCTCCTCCCCCAGGATGGGCTGGGTCCACAAAAGGGAAACTTCAGAGGCCTGTCACCTTATGAAGCTGTCCCTGCGTTTTGCTGCCCCTGACAAAAGGATATCACCAGTTCTGCCCCCCACTTTGGGGGAGGGTATTCGCAGGAAGAGAGGTGTGCCCACCTTTGCCAACCCCACCACTCAGATGAGGGAAGTGAGGTGAAGCACACATCTCAGTCCCCTCCATCTTAAAGATGAAGGGACTCAGCCAATTAGGGAGAGCCTCATGCCCCCTCCCACTGGAGGGCGGCATAATAGGGTGTGTGCCCACCCCAAAGAAGGACCCCATAGGTCCAGACCTGCACACCCCTTTTAACACCCATTAATCTAGTATTTAGGGGCCACCCTGAACCTTGCCTCCTCTGGTTTGTGGAAGAAAGAAGGGCTGAAGAGCTGTGCTTCTCCGGGAAGAGGAGGACACCTACTGCTTTGGCCCCAGCCCTACCAGCCAGTGCTCCTCCAACCTGCCTACAGCGAAGAACCCAGCATGTCAGCAGCCCCCCGGAGCCCTGGAGAACCTGCCCTGCAGCCAACTTACAGACCCTGTCTCCCGTGAGCACCAGATTTGCTCAAGCAAAGAATCACTTAGGGAATCGGGCTCCAGGCGGCTCCGTAATTCTGTACTACTCTGCGCCAATCTGCGTCCGATGCCCATGGCCTGAGTACTAGTGGCCAACACTATGAGGAGGACTCTCCAGTGACCCTGACCAGGGATATGGTCATCCCCAACCTCCCTCAAGCTTCAAGATGATGCCTGCAGCCCTAGCCTGCAGGGTACCCTGACCCCGACTGGAGCTGGTATGAAAAAACTGATGCCAGAAAACACCCCTGCACCTGACACCCCACGCCCTTGGGTGCCTCAACCGACGGTGACCAGGTATCCCCCAAGAATCCAACTTACCTCTACAGCTGGCGGTCACATTCTGGAAGTCTCCCTGCCCAAGTTTGCAGTGTCTTTGCCAAACCAAAGATCTCCATTGACATTCATTGGGTCTCCGACATCGCCTTGGTACTCTGCAACCGGCCTCCCCTGTGCTGCTGGTGGTTCCACTCCTGTGCATATTGTTGACCCCTCCCATGCTGATCTTAACCCCATGAGCTTTGCTCCCACACCCGAGTGTCCTGCTGGTGAGCAGTCTCTAACCGATGCCCCCCTTAGCCCTATTGGCTAACATTGGGCTCCTGCACTCTGCACTTGGCTGCTCCAATGCCACCTGTGGGGCAATTTGAGTGCCCATCTAGACCTTGGAGAACCCTGGTCCTAAACCCCAAAACCCCCACTTGTAAAACATTTGCTTACCTTTAAAACCGCTAACCATCTTTTCCGATAGGAGTCCATGTTAAGAGATTTGGGGCCTGAAATGTTCTGTTGAACTGATATTTTGTATTAACTCTGCTTTAAGAAATGTCCTACACACCTGTAAGTGACCAATCCCAGGGTATGATATCTTGGCAGATCACGTCAAGTACTCAAAGTAACTAAAAAGTAATCAAAGAGTGAACAAAAGTAATCTTACCGTTTTTTTAAATGTTTTAAAAGTAATTCACACCTGTAAATGACTCCAATACAATCCACAATTGCATTTCTTTGTACAGCCTTGAATTTGAAAGTATTTCTTACTTACCTGTGGCACTTCCTGCTTGGTTTCTAAAATAAAACACAAGTATAACTTTTTTGTACTTACCTAATTGGTCTGGATTCTGTCTTTGAGTTTGTGTAATCAGTCCTTCATTGGGTCAATACAATAAATGCTTGGCACACCCTCTGGATAAGCCTAGCTACTTGCCCACACTACCACAAAGAGAGCCATTAGTACCAACCCAATTTAGTCGCTGATATACCTCTGGGCACTCCTTGGACTTTGTGCACACTATACCTTACTTTGGTATAGTATATACAGAGCTAGTTTCTAACATTGGTGGAACAGTGGTGGAATGTAAAGCCTTGCATTTATTGGACTAGCTTAGTTAACCTCTGATCACATGAAAAGAATCTAAAAGTTGACTTTAGCTCCACTCATTTTCTGAATTGAATATTTTTTTCAAAATTATAAAACGTCTTATTAGGGCCTTGTGTTAAGACCCTGTAGCCTTTTTTTAGAATAAGTAAACATCACTGAAGTCAGGGGGGAAGTATCTAGAACTGTTAGTATGGGTCTTCTAAAAAAATTAATATAATGAGCAACACAGGAAATATGGCTGAGCAGCTCAACCGCACCCTCACCCCTTACTCCAATCCACAGGTTACATAGTTAAGGCTTCTCGTTAAGGCTAAGCAATAAGAGGTGAGTCCAACCCTACCAGAATACACCTACTGAAGCTCCTGGCAGGGGATGCAAGGAACCACCCCACAGAAGAAGGTGAAGACCTTCAGGAGAATGGGGAAGTAGTGAGGATGATGAAATATTAGATCAACCACCTCACCTACTTAGGTACAAAGGGAACTTTGTGTCCTACCCTCCACACCCAAGAGTTACAGGCTTCTTAACATACAGAGGTATGTACCAGACAGTGAGGACAACCTCACTGAGGAGGATCTCCTTTTAAAAAGGATGACCAAAAGACTAAAGCTAGAGACTAGGCTCCTAGCCCTAGAAAGGGAGGGAGCTGAGATGGGCCTAGGACCCATCAATTGTGGCAGCAATTCAAAAACTCAAGACAAGGAAGGATCCTATGGTCCTAAAACCCCTAAATGGATTGTCCCTAAATTTTAGGATGTTAATGACATCATTTGGTAGTTCACAGCCTTTGAGAAAAGTGAGGGAGTCTCACTGGGGGGCACTTCTTTGGGAACTGTTCTCTAGTAGGTGCAGAGATGGACTCCTGGCCATCAGTGGGGCAAGGGCAGAGTCCTATGAACTCATGGAGAAGACCCTGACTGAGGGAGTACATAATCAAAATCAGGTGGGCTCAGAAATCTCAGAACCAGTCTTGGGTGGAATTTGTAGACTGGTCAGTAAAAGAACTAGGTGTCTGGTTGACTGGAGGTAAAATGCAGAATTATGAATGACTTTATAATTTGTTTATAAAGGAATACATTTTAAGTAACTACATCAATGAAAGGTTGCATCAGTATCTGGTGTACCTAGGTCTAATGTCTCCCCAAGAATTGGGAAAGAAGGCGGGCCACTGGGCCAAGACAAGGGTAACCAAGACAACCACTGGGGGTGACCAAAAGAAAGGTTTTACAAAGCCTCCCCATCGGGAAGAAGGTGAGAACCCCAAAGATAAAATACAAGAGTCTTCTTAAAGCCCCCGAAATCCTGGTCTGATGGTGGGACCAGTAATTCTTCCCAGCCGACTGGTGGGTACAAGGGTTGACATTTTGATCCTGCAAAGGCCTGGAGTTTCCACTGTAACAAGAAGGGGCACTTAACTTGAGATTCTACCTGTCCCAATAAACCAGCCATTTTTCCCCCACCAATTTATACTGGTATGGAAGATCTCCAGATCGGATCAATAGTAAAGCCAGGGCAAATCAGGGTCCACGTTGAGGTTGCTGTAGTCTCTGAAGGGGAGGGAGGGTTAGCCACTTTGGCTGTCTGGCACCCTAACTTAAAAAATACCTGCAGTATCCCTTAGTGAATGGGACTAAGATAGGAGCCCTGAGGAATACAGGTGACAGGGTTACCATGGTGAGAGATACAATGGTTTCCCCAGAGCAATACCTAACTGTAAACACCTGCCCAGTTACCAATGCAGACAGTGTCACCACTCACCATGCCATGACTATGGTTATAATAGACTGGGGACTTATTTTCCTGAAGCAGGTAGTGGTCTCTCCAAACTCACAGCCGTCTGTCTGCTTGGAAATGATCTGAAGACCTCAGCATGGGCTCAGGTAGAAAGAAAGCCACATGCAGCTATGCTGCAAATCTCAGAGATAGTGTGTGAAAAAACAAGAGCACAATGCTAAGCACACGGTGGAAAACGAGAGTTGGAGCCTGAAATGATGGCCCAACGTCCTAAGAGAAAAGTGAGAGTGATTAATAGCAAAAGAGTGTGTGGTGAAACGTTGGTCTTATATCACCTAGAAAGGGTAACACCAAAGGAGTAACTGGTTTGTCAGCGCTTGAGTGAAGGGTAAGCGGAAGAGTTTTACTTGCAGTGTATGAAGAGTAAACAGAATGTTTTACTCGCAGTAAAAGAAATTAGCTGTCCTTTGGTTTTAGCGGAACTGACAAAGTAGCAAATGTTTTTACGTTGTTATTAATGAAAATTTAAATGCAAAAGTTGTAAGAAATACATGTTTTGTGTTACCTTGTATAGAAGGGGTCAGTTGCCGGAGTTGCTCTGACGTCACAGAGAGCCACGCTGAGATTGGTTGAAACAGTCGGCGTGTGACTGATGTGACATTGTAAAGGAGGGGTCAGTAGTAAGGTGTGAAACTGACGTCACAAAAAGGCAGCGCTAGTATTGGCTAAACGAGTAGCGAAAGCCAGAATTTGATTGGTTGAAAGAATAGACATCACACTAGGATTGCTCAAACCATTAGAGTAAGCAATAGTCTAATTGGTTAACAAAATAGAAGCAGTAGTAGTATTGGACAGTGGAGTTTGTATGTGGATCACGATTCGACATTAATAGGGAATGGCCCAGACAGAAGATATTTAGGATTTGCCCGAGACCAATATTTGCTTAGACCTTCACCAAAAATGTACAGAGAAAAGAGAAAAATTACATTAATGCTGAAAATTAAAAAATACTTTAAGAAAGATAAACCCATTAAAACTAGAGAAGGAATGCTTATTTCACCATCGAAAACGCCTGCATCATTTATGATGATGGAAATAGGCTACCATATCTGTGTGTGGTTGGCAAATTGGATAGAATATACTAAAAGTGATGGAGTGCTAGCTTTTCCAGAATCTGGTACGTTCAATGGGAGGATTATTCAAAATTTAAGAATGAGAATGAATGAATTAGAACCCAGACCTAGATTAACACAGTACGAAGCATTACAAGAATGGGAAACCGAGTCATTTGACCGCAATAGATCCAGAAGTAGAAGAAGTTATAGAGGATTTTTCCCTAAACAGATGCGTGATTCACGAGAAAATCAGATGAAACAATGGAGACAATCAATGATTACAAAAGGATTATATCCTGTATTAATGGCTGAGGAACAATCGGGGGCAAGTGTACAGAGAAAACTAGATATTTAACAATAACAGGTTGTGGAGAATCAGAAGATGAGTTCATGGAGGAAATTTTAAAGAAAAACCCTCCATCATATCAGGAAGGACCCAGTAGAACTACTCCAAGTGCCCCTGCCTTGGGAACACCTTTGGTTCCAAAGGTTATACATGATCCGATATAGTGTAGGGGAACTTGGTATCCCAGTTCTCCTCTACGCGGATGACGCTGTCCTTCTCTCGCGGACCGGGGTTGGACTACAATGGCTGCTAGACGTCTTCGGGAACTTTATGGGATCCCTGGACCTTAAAATAAATGCAAAGAAGTCCTAGATTATGATTATGGGGAGGTGCTCTAGGAAGAAGCAATCTAAAACTTTCTTTTGCTGCAAAGAAGAACTTTGTAGAGTGCCCACAATCCCTTACCTTGGGATTACCTTTGATGAGAGAGGGAACTGGGGCTCGCAGCTTAAAAATAGAAACATCTCTTTTGCAAGAACTACCTCTCCACTCCAGGGTTTCACAAAAAAACTGGAGGCAAGGCCTATAGTAGCACTAATGAAGGTATATAAAGCGAAATGCCTTGCAGTGGACACATACGGTAGCTCAATATGGGGCTACAGTGCCCCGGATTGTTTACAGATAACCGAAAATAAATTCTTGAGATCTGTCCTTTCAGTGCCACAGTCTACTCCCTCATACACTATCCATTCTGAACTTGGGGTAGGCTTTATTTCAGATATGATAAGAATGGCTCCTCTAATATGTTGGATGAAGACCTGGCTAAATCAGGAAATCCCCTTGAACCACATTATTTTGAAAGATTGTCTCCATTTAGATAACAACAATAAGATTCAGTGGCTGACATATATTAAAAACAGTCTTTTTAAACTAGGGAGACCGGAGCTTTTCTCCTCACCAGAGTCGATAACATCGAAGGAAATTGCACTAATCAAGGGTGCAATGGCACAAATGCTGACTCTGGAGAGAGAAGAACTAGAATTAAATAAAAACACTGTAAGGGCTAATCTCATTATATCCAGCCCACTAGGACCTGAAATCTATCTTAATGTGGTGAACCGTCCATATCACAGGTTTCTTTTAACTCGATTTCGTTTTAACATGATTCATCTGAATCTAGGTTACTTTCCCAACTGGAGTACCCCTGAAAACGCAATGCCGTGTTCTTGTGACAATTTTTCCACCCAGAGCACAATGCACTTTTTTATGTTCTGTGGCCACTACACGGAATTAAGAATGAAATTCTTGGTCCCAATACTAAAGGATGCTGGGTTCTTGCAGGTCAAGCCTGCCTTCTTGTACTTGCAATTATTACAGAACCCTAGGATAATTTTCCATGTCGCTAGTTTTCTAGTGGGTGCTGTCAGGACTAGGAAAAGGAAAATGATTGATTGCTCCTAAATGAATTCGGATGTAATTCTGTATAATGTTTGCATTGTGAAAAATGATAGTCAGGGTAACCAAAATGATTGATGTTTTTATTCTTTTTATCATGATCTTACTTTGACATTTTTTGGGAATTTTTTAACTGGTTTAATATTCTGCTTTTACTCTGTGTAAATAATGTATGTTATGCATGCTCTGTATAGTACCATTGTCTTTTTATGATATTTATTTATCGAAATAAAGTATTCTGACTGACTGACTGACTTGAAGGAAATTACAGATTAATGAATTATTGACTATTTTACAAAACTGGGGAGGCTTAGACAAATGGAAAGCTAGGAGGATTAGGAAAATGGAAGAATCAAAGGCAAATCAAATGACATCTGAATTATTGTTGAAAGGCAGAAAGATTGTGTCCAAAGAGAGTAGTTCCAGGAGGGGGTTATGTACATGATCCATGGACTCGACAAGATACTTTATCATTTACTAATGATTTCTCAAATTTAAGAGAAAAACCAGTTCACTGGTATCAGCCGGTTGAAAGGTTTGTGAAGGTTTCTAAAGTATTGTTGAAGGATTTGGATGGTCTATTTGACATAGTGGTACCTGCTGATTTATGGACAGAATGCAAAATCACGGTTGATTGGCCTAGTGATGAGTACCCAAGAGATGAGAAAACCGGAGCTCCTTCAGAGGAGGTAATGAAGAAATATCACCAGGTGATCACTTTCTTGAATGGAAAAATCCAACCAAAAGAAAAAGATTGGGTAAAAATAGATTGGACATCACACAAACTAAATGAGACTTTACATGCTTATTAGGAGCGCCTATTGCAGTTGTTCAAGCAGTATAGCAGATTTGAGAACATCGGAGATAAAGATATTGGTCATTTTGTGTATAGTTTTGTGTCTGGTTTACGACTAGAAATTTCCCAGATGATTCAGCAGCACATGTTGTGCTGGCAGACAAAACCTATTAATGAAATTGTAAAGTATGCTAAGTACTGCTGAGATGATATTGAGAATAGACGTAAAAGTTAGAAGAAAAGGTAATGTGGGCACAAGTGAAATTGGCAGGCTGATAATCAAGTTAAAGGACAGGGTCAGAATGAAGGGTCAGAATGAAAATACTGGGGGACAACTAAGAGGACGAATGAGTAGAGAGGAAGCAAAGAAAAAATGTCCTTGTCATGGGTGAGGCAAATTGCGACATTGGAAAAACGAGTGTAAAATTATTCAGAATAATAATGGCCCAAATCAAAATTTAAATCCACAGACACAGAATGAGGTGATAATGAGTCAACCGCAGCAGGTTGTTAATCAGCAAAGTCAGTTGCCACCTGCCCCTATGCCAAATTTTGTGAACAGAGCCAACTACAGTGCGAACTCCGGATTTCCAGGAGGATAGGGTAAGAAAAATTCAGTAACTTCAAAATTTCTTTTGCGTAATAGTTACAGTAGTGAAGACGATCAATGACGGTGCCTGAGGGGGAAGGAAGAGGAGTGCGTACTTGGCGCATCCTTGCCGGTAGATCAGTGTAGCGACCGGATTTTTGGACCAAGTTATCAGCTCACTAATTATAGCACACCCAATCGCCACATACCACCACCCTCCTCAGGCCCTATAGAATACAACACCTGAAAATATCTACCTGAGAATGGGGAGATGACTATTTACAAGGTTATATAGTCAAAGATACTACTAATACCTAGGGAATTCCACACTATATATATATATATATCCTATGATAGATCATGTTTATAGTCGTATGACTGTCTCTTTTCTCACTTTATAGCCCCATGACAATCTGGCCCGGGCTAACCTACTCTCTCTCTGGGAGCAGCTTTACTTTATAGTCTTACGGTGATCTTGCCTGTACTATACATATATACCTTCCGGTTCTTTTACGTCTCCCGACTCGTTTACGTCTCCAGACGGCGTCCCTAACACTTAATGCCCATATTATCTGCACTTCCTGACGATATATCTGCTGCCTTCCGACGAGGTATTCTATAAGGTCCGGTGGTGTTTCCTGACGGTATTCACTATGTTGCCCGACGGTACATCTAACGTTTCCCGACGGTACCTCTCATAATTTGGATGTCGGCATGTGATTCACTTTCCCTTATACACTGGACAGGGGTCCGATATTCACACACACAAGAACTGTCAGATTATCTCATTTGAAGTTATTCTCTGATCTGGTTTATCCTTTCCCCCCATCATCAGTTACCTGTAAGAAGGGAATCGCCCATCCTTCTATACGACAGCACCTGGCTAAAAAGAAAGGTTAATCCTGCCATGAAGATAACACTCAAATGCATTCACTATAAATTGGGGTCCCTTTATTGAATATTAATATAACATAGTAGAAAAGAAAGCATTGCATCAAGAAGATCAGTTAAAACATTTAGTAATCTAACCACAGCTTAAGGGGAAGGAAAAAGGAATAAAGGATATATATATATATATATGTGCACCATGCTAGCTAGACAGACTTCACCTGAGTCTTATGCATTCCGGCTCTGGCAGCTGGATAGATCCCTCTCTTGTCTCTGCTTCGGTTCATTCAGGACTCTGCTCTGCACCCACGGATACACGTCTGCACCGCTAGGCCTTTCCACTGCTATGCTCCTTAAGCCGCTATGCTCCTTCCACCGCTATGCTCCTTCAGTCCAAGACACTCGAACCCTTCTCTGGTCCTCAACTCTGCCACTTCCAGAATGGTAACTTAACTACTCCAAGGACCACTTCTTGATGTAACTTCAATCTCTCTAAGGACCATCTGTCTTCATCTCCGAAAGCCAACTGTCCTTTTCGCTTCACTGCACTACGATAATATAGAATGCCCTTTCCTCATAGAAATTTCCAGCCAGCAGGCTGCCTCCCACCAAATTCCTGTACCGGGCTCAGCGCTCCTGACGCTCCCACAGTGGCCATCTGCTCTTACGTCTAGAGGCCTCAGAGCAAGCACATTCCTTCGATAAGAGCCAGTCTTCACCCGTTCCTACCTAGCGAATAACAGCCTGAAACTAAAATATCACTTTTAACCTACAAGCATCTCGGGCAGCTGAAGCAGAAAGAAGATGGAGTCTCTCTCGTTTAGACCTTGTAGGCCCGAAAAGAGTGAAAGAGACATGAAACTCTGACAAAGTACATAGGTAAACCCTTCCAACAGATATATTAAAATCAGAAATAGAAGCCTCATCACTATACTAAGATGGCGGTAGACAATAGTCATCATCAGTCAGAAAATAAGCCAAATTATCCTGTCGCTACAATCAGTCAGGTCCATATATTGACGGTAAAGTAGAATGAAAAGATATTACCTTTTTGTTGGACACTGTTGCTACCCATTCTACTGTGTGGACAGCAGACATCCAAAACCTACTTCTCTCGGGAGAAGCCATCCAAGTAGTAGGCATCTCAAATAAATAGATTAGAACACAAAGTACACAACCAATAGAGTTGTGCATTGGCAATTTCAGGGAAATGCACAAATGTGTGGTGTGCAACTCTAGTCCAGTAAACTTGCTAGGAAGAGACCTATTGTGCAAGATTAACTGCACAATATATTGCACAGTAGATGGTGTTGCAATCAGACCCCTGATGAAGATGGTATTTATAAAATAGTGTTAGCAAAACCAGGCACAGTAGTAGATGAGATGTATTCACTAATGTCAAAAGATGATTTACCAGATGTATTAAAAATGACAGTGAATCCAGAAGTATGGGATTTTACAGGAAAAGAAGTGGGGTTAATGGCAAATGTATACCCAGTGAAAGTGACTGTGAAGGAAGGTGTAGTGTTTATCCAAACACTCGACAGTAAAAAATTAGGCCTGAAGTCAAATCTGGTGTTTCTGAAGAAATTAATCGAATGATTAAATACGTTTTTTTCAAATAAATAATGAGCAGTCCTTGTAACTTATCTTTAATTGGCATTAAGCAACTTAGTGTGAAGTACAGAATAGTGCAATATTTGAGAAAAATAAATAAGATTGTCGTGCCTTGTTGTCCTGTAGTGCCAAATCCAGCTGTGATCCTATATCAGATACCATGGAATGCAGGATTCTTTACTGTAATTGATTGATGTCAAGCATTTTCCCCCCATCCCTGTACACCCAGATAGCCAGTATCTCTTTTACTTTAAGTTTGAGGACCGTATTTTAGTATGGAATTGAGTTCCTCAAGGGTATACAGAAAGTCCTTTAATTTTTAATCAAGTTCTGAAAAAGTGTCTAGAAACACTAGTGATGCCCAGAAAATCAGTTCTAGTCATCTATATAGACAATTTGCTCGCTGAATCAAAGTTGCGAGATGATTGTATTACTGATTCAATTGATTTGTTAAATCATTTGGTTGATGATGGACACAAAGTGTCCCCAGAAAAATTGCAATTTTGCAGGACAGGAGTCAAGTATTTAGGACATCAAATAGAAAGAGGAGTGAAAAAAGTGACCCTTGAAAGGATAAAAATAATAAAAACAAATGCAGTTGCCACAAACCCAGCGAGAGATCAGAATGTTCTTTGGTGTGGTAGGGTATTGTAGGCAGCTAACCCACTAATACAAATGACCCGATAGATTGGGATGATGAAAGCATGGAAGCCTTTGTAAGATTACAAAATTGTGTGTGTGAAGCCCCTGCTTAGGTATGCTAGACTACACAAAAATAATTTGCACTATTCTCTTGTGAGAGAGAACATTGTACACTCTCAGTTTTAACCTAAAGACATGGTTTAAGTCAACGTCCTGTAGCATACTTTTCTGCTACTTTGGACCCTGTAGCATTAGCATTACCTGGCTGTTTGAAAGCAGTAGCTGCTACTTGTATAAGTCTGGAACAAAGTGAGTCAATTGTGATGGGACATCCTGTAAAGGTTTATGTCCCACATTCAGTCGTGATTCTTTTTACAAGAACTCGAACAGAGTACCTTACCCCTAGTCAGATGACTAAGTATGAAAGAATCATTTCAGGAGCTGAAAATTAGGGGTGGGCGGAACTTGCATAGTCATGCTATGCAAAGCTGCGCGGAACGGTAAAAAATCTCTACGAGCACGCAAAAGTCCTGCGAACATACAGAATTGCTGGTTCCGCCCGCTTGCGATGCTTTTTTCTTGTTCGCGAATGCTGTTTGCATGCTTGGGGAGAAACATCTCGTGTACATGCATTTTTAAAGCACGAACAAGCAAAAAATTCCGCCAAGCTGCGGACTGCGAAATTTTGGGCATTTCCGCATTTTCCACGGGACGCGAAATTACCCAAATTCTGCGAGCGGAAAGGAATTTACCACCCAGACCTACCGAAAATGTGACAGTGGTCAGGTGTACTATGCTAAACCCTGCTAGTTTATTGCCAGATGTACACAGAGAGGAAGTGAGAGATGAGATTGAACATGACTGTCTGGATGTTACTAAATTGTGTACTAAGCCCCGACCAGACATAAAGGAAAAAACCCTGAAGGAATATGAATATGAGCTATTAGATGACTTGTTCATGAGACATGAACAAGGAGGATTAAGTGCTGCTTACACTGAAAGCACATTGGCTGAAATAGTTGAAGCATCCTATATACCAGGAGTCAAGTCTGCAAAAGTAGGTGAATTGATAGCTTTAATTCAAGCTTGCAAAATTGGGAAAAACTGGAAAGTAACCATTTTCATTGATAGCCAGTACGTGCACAACTTTGGCGAGCTCTGGATGCAGAGGGATTTCATGACTTTTTCAGGATCCCCTATCAAAAATGGAAAATGTGTAAAAGAACTGTTAGAAGCAATACAATTGCCAAAAGAAGTGGCGGTGGTCAAGCGTGCTGCTCATCAGTCAGGAGATGACTATGTGGTAGCTGGAAATCGATACGCTGACCAGGTTGCCCAGTACTGTGCCAGAAATAAAATGGCACTAAACCAGAAAATTAAAACAAGTGGAATCAGCTGCCAACTTATGCTACTCTCAGGAATAGAAACATGGGATTGAGTAAGACAGCTGCAGAATGAGGTGGAAGTTAGTGAAAAGAAGGAGTGGATAAAAATAGGGTGTCAAAGGAGAACAGAGGATGATGCATGGATTTATCAAGATCACAGTCTTGTAATGCCAGATTGTTTACTTTAACAAATGGCCAGAATGTATCATGGAGACACACCTGTAGGAAGGGACGCCATCATCAGGCTCTTTAGACAGGATTGGTATAATCCAAAGTTTAGGAATGTTGCAGAGAGTCTATGCCAGAGATGTTTAACCTGTCAACAAACAAACCAAGGAAGGAAAACAGTGGTCAGTTGGGGAAAAATTGTAAAAGCAGAAGGACCATTTGTGAGGCTACAGGTAGACTTCATACTGTTACAACCATGTAGGGGATTTAAGTTGGTCCTTGTTATAGTTTGTTTGTTTTCACAGTGGGTGGAGGCACACCGTACTAGGAGAAATGACAGCATAACATTAACTTACTCTGCTGCTTTGCCCGTTTTGGAACGGACTCGACTGGGGGCATTCATTCAAGGTCGCTTCTCTTACCGAGGGGTCCATCGCCGCACATCGCTGTACTCGATCTCCCCCTGCCACGGCAGTTCATTTCCAACAGAGCGCGGCCGCTGTGGGGGAGAGAGTGCGGGTGCAAGGGACTACATCACCCTGCTGCCGTAGCGGCCGGAAGCCGCCAAACGAAGAACCCGCGCCTAAAGGCGCATAAATTTGCACGTTATCCCCAGCGTCGCGGGAGCGCACGGGAGAAGCCCGGGAGAAGCCCGGGACAAGGGCGGGACCGTCTGCAGCCGCCCGAGGCCAGACGAGGCTGGGCTGGGCCACCCCCCTAAATTCGAACTTAAGACTTTATATCTAATTGCATTGTGGCAATAGTTCATTTAAATGTGGTAGTTCAACATTTAATTGTTATACCTTACTTGCCTGTACATTTCTATATTTAGACACTTAAAGATAAGTAAAATGACGTCAAAATTGGGCAAGATTAGGAAGCCTGTGGTGGGTGGTACAATTACAGGGACTTTAGACTAGTTCATTACTAGGGCGGCCTCAGTTTTAGAACATGAGATCGCCATTATGGAGCGTCGCCTATCCCAAGAACCACTTTATAATAGGCAGTCTTCTTTAGGACCTATTACATCTAGCCATTACACCACCAAGATTGCCATTAACACCCAGCAATGATAAAGACCGATTTAATATGGATAGTACCTCGCCCCATTTATTTTCTCCGGATACATATAGAGTCTCAAATAAGGAAACTATCGGAGATGATTTAAGTGTGGATCGGATACTAGACATTATTTCTGAAGAGAGTGATGCTGTTGAGGGAGCTAATACCGCAGTTTGGTTTTCCAGTAACTTTGGAATACGATAGAGGATCTCACTTTAATAATGAAATAACTTGATTATTCTGTGAATCATTTAAAATTAAACAAAAACCGCACTGTGCATATGGCCCAGAGGTTTCTGGAGTGGTAGAACGAATTAATGGCACAATCAAGTTAAGATTGGCAACAGTGTATGCATCCACATCACTGGGTTGGCCAGATGCTTTACCTCTTGTTCTTATGGAACACAGAAGCATTCCTGACAGAAACACAGGATTGAGTTCCCATGAAATTCTCATGAGAAGAGCAATGAGACGAGCATTTATACCAGGGCAACAACTGTTGAATATAACTGATGATCTGGTATTAGACTATTGCAAAGGACTGGCTGACCTAGTGCATTCTGTATCTCACCAGGTTGGAGAATACGCAGTTGCCAGGCAGCAGAATCAAGCACATGATCTGAATCCCGGAGACTAGGTGGTAGTGAAGAATCACACCCTAGGGTCGTGCCTAGCACCCAGGTGGGAAAAGCTGCATCAGGTCATAATGGTTACAACAACATCTGTGAAATGTGCAGGTTTGCCTAACTGGAT
Organism: Lissotriton vulgaris; assembly: GCF_964263255.1. Lineage (NCBI taxonomy): Eukaryota > Metazoa > Chordata > Amphibia > Caudata > Salamandridae > Lissotriton > Lissotriton vulgaris. The sequence continues at coordinate 554,202 of NW_028251399.1, read as the reverse complement.
TCATGCCAGTCATACCAAAAGAATTCCAGCTTTTGATGAAGAGGGACAACAACTGACTCTGGCCGCTGAAGGTTGTGCAGCTGAAGGATCTAGAATAACAGATCCTGAAGTAGCTGACCAAGAGCAACTGAGCACAAGTCAGGAGAACTGGATATCAGTGGTTGACATACCCGAGGTGACTGTAAAAACAAGAAGCAGATCAAGATTAGAAAGACATTAAAATAGAGAGGACCAGATAGGTGTAGAAGAACAAGCTCAGGAAAGGGGAAATGTAACTTTTGGAGACCCTTAGTAGGACCAGACAAGGAAACAAAATTTACTCAGACAGAGGTGAACCAACACATTCACAAATCTGAGGAGGGACAGTTAGGCCTAGAAGAACACATTCAGGCGGTAGGAGAACAAGGTACAGCAAGTCCTGAACAGGACAAGTTAGGAGAAGAAGAACAAGTTCATGTGGAATAGGAAGAGCAAATTGAGATAAGACCTGAACAGGGTGCGATAAGGGAAGAAGAATATGTCCCAGCAGATGATGTCACAATAATAAGTCCTGGACAAGGACAGACAGAGAGGGTCTTTGCAGACGAAGATAATCAGATTGTGCCATAACTTAAAGAAAACAAAAGAACACTTGAAACGGACGAAGAGGGTGAAAGTGCAGTGCAAGCCAAAAAGGTCAGAAAGGGTGATAATCGGCCAGGTGGCGTTAAAAGGTTAAAATATCACTTAAAATCAATAAGTGAAGAACCTGAACAAGTAAATGAAGTAACTAGTCAGTATGGGCAATTGACTGAAAAACCAAAGCGAAGAAGCCAAAGACTGAGGATATTGAACAATAAGTTCAAAGGGCCCTAATGGACCTATGTGATTCTTGAAGAACTCGAGAATCTAGATTTGAATGAAGAAAGTGATGAAGAAATAATTGCAGAACAGATTGACGAAGAAGAAGTGAGACCAACCTGAAAATCTCTGAAATAAAATTCATAAAGCAAATCAAAGAAAAGAAGAGACATCTTCTTAGTCCAACATGGCTGAGGATAGAGTTACTGGCAGACCAAAACAAAATTGTATAAAGAAATGTTGTAGAATATGTATATGTATTATGTTTTCAGTACTTATAATTTGGTTAGTATTAAGCATAGGAATTCCTTATTTGATAGTGACAGAAAAGGAAATTAACACAAATACTAATGAAAGGGTAACTAACATTAAAGGAGATAGAGCTAAATTAGAAGCACTAGATGAGCTTGATTTATGTCACACTGTGACAAATAATTACACTGCTTTCAATGTATTCACAAAATCATCAGTGCAGAATGTAGACACCATGGAGGTTAGTGATTGGTTTGTATGAAATTATCAGTAGCAGAAGGAGCTACTTACCACCATTTACCATTAACCTATGGTATGTCATGTAGTATTTTATCAAGATTATTTTATAGAACAGGAAAGTTACAGTATTATTATTCCAACTTAGATGGGATATTTTCAGAGGTTCCTATTCGCAAGAGTATGAACCCAGTTCTTAGTACTAAAGATGCACAGTTCATGGGTGATTACTTCTTAACTATGAAAACAATAGATGTAGCAGATGCAAACAAACACAATCCAACATGTTCATTACACAAAGAAAAAAATATATTTTTGAACTTAGTAGAGAAAAGTAGAAAGCTTCTGAAAAGAAACCTCAGATTCCTCAATGGGCTGAGAAAGAGGAAATGTATACAGCTGGCAAGACTCATGCTGCTATGTCCCTAGATTTTGAAAAGAAATGGAAACTTTGCCTCCATAGATTAAAGACTGACTATAACAATGTATTTATTGGTTCCAGTGAATGGGAGCATAATTTTCTGGTTAAGGGGGAACAGATCCAGTATTTCCTGGAGTCTATTTTGTGTGTGGGAATAAAGCCTATTTTAGGCTGCCTGCACATTGGTAAGGGAGTTGCTATTTTGGAATAGTATTCCCTAAAGTTTACCATGTGAAAAGAATCACTGGAAGCAACGAAAACACAAAAGAACTAACCCCCATAAAAAGAGATCATTTTTCAGATATAGTAGGCAACATATTTAGCTCATTGATACCTTCAGTGGGAGTCATTCTAAATTCATGAAAAATGTGTCAGTTATCCACAGTAGTATCGACTGATACTGCTGGAGGGTTCTCAATGATCAATACAGAAATGGTTGCGATCAGGTCAATGGCTTTACAAAATCGACTTGCGCTTGATATATTACTGTCAAAAGAGGGCAGAGTCTGTAAAATGCTGAAGACACAAAATTGTTGCACTTATATTACTGATAAATGTGTTGAAATTGGAGGATACATTAAAAATATTTCGAAATTGGAGGAAGATTTGAAACCATTGGAAGTTGACAGTGTATGGAAGAAATTAACAATAGTATTACCTCAATAGGGAGTAAGTTAACTAATATAGGCAAGAGTATTATAGGTCAAATAATTCTACCAATACTTGGAATAACAATATTAGTCCTAGCAATAATGACATGGTGCAAATTCTGTAAAATGAGAAGGAGATATGAAATGAACGGAAAGGGAAAAAGGGGAGCATGAAGAAATTCACTTAGAAGAAATGAAAGGAGAATTGTATAAAAAGATGAAAAACTTAAAAGATAAAGATGATGAAGGAAATTAAAAGACTGGAAAGGGAATTGAGATATGCTAAAGTTGGCATCTGATTGGTGATAAGTAATTTGTGATGGCACAAATGCCACCAGAGAGGGGATTGATGGAGCAAGCACTTGTATAAAAGAGACATGATCAGATGCAAACCTCTCATATAACTTGTAACACTGTCATCATTATGTACTGTGTTAACTAAAATGCACCACATTGCATATATTTAGCCTAGAATGAAGCTTGTGTATGTGTTTTACTATCAAGTAACCAGAGTGAAACTTAAGATGGCTGCTAACGCGGGAAACTGAACTGCGCATGCGTCAACAGCATCTACGCAGGATGACTGACTATGCTTGGAGGGGATTTTCTACACCTGCGCAGTGCTCTTAATATGGCCGCTTGAAAGCTCACATGCTAAGCATCTGCCTTGCTGAAAATAAAATGTGATATTTACTAAATGCTAACGCGGGGAGAGCTATTATAAGTACAGGGGATTAGAGTAGAAATGTGTGGTATACAGTGAAATCATTTTATTTTGAATGTAATATGTTTCTTTTTGACCTCTCTACTAGTTCGTATTTGGGTCTCCAATGTAGTGTAGTTCCTATTTTCATTATAGGCTCTGCGCATTGGAATAATATACACTATAGTTTTTGCATAGGACTGAGGTCAGTATGCCTCTATCGAGTATATTAAACTTAATTACTTTGTGTGTGCCAGCTAGCTCAGAGGTCACTAGAAACATCTCGAATAAACAAGAAGGGAGTAGTCTCTGACAACCAAATAAACATAACAGCTTTGTTCCCTTAGAATCAGAACAGTTCTCAGAATTGTGGAAACAATGGATAACAGTTTCATTCAGTCAATTGTGCATGCTTAGTTTCTCCAGAGTTACACTGAAATAGATAGACGGGCGTTTCAATAAAAAGGGTTTATTGAACAGTCTTATTTCTCGTGCATGATCTGTCACAATCGTAAGACAGTATGCAAAATATAATACATACAGCGTGAGCGGTAAGAATAAATAATACTGCAATTGCATGGTTTTTACCTATGACATATATTCATATACACATCCATAAATAACACAGGCTAATATGTGAATACTCGTCTGGCACTTCTAAATAGTTCTACTGTTGTAAATGAATCTAGGACCCTAGTATAAATTTTCCGATTGATGCCCTTATATAGGTATACTTTATCATATCCTTATATAGGCATATCAATCATTACCATATTTGGCCAAAACCATACATCTGAAATACGGCAGGGATACTTCCACTAAGCTCCAAGAATTAACACAGTTTTCTTGGAAAAACCCACCTTCAGCAGCTCGGACTTCCCCCTGCTTGAATATTAAGTTCTCCTAGAACTGCCGTCAATTTCCATGAAATGAGCCTTTGAGTGACGTTATTAAGTCCAAACATGCGTCAAACTCAGCACCTTCAAAGTATATATATGCTTTGATTTGCCCAAGTAGATCGACTATCTACTTGCCCGACGTCCTGCAGCTGCAAGTGCCGAAGGAAGCCGACCCTCCAGCAGATGCACTGCGAGACTCCGCCATTTCTCTTGCCGAGAAATCCAGCTCCAGTGTTTCCAGTCTACCCTTTCGGGTATCTGGGAAATCGAGTCCCGAGAATGAGATACAAGACCTCCTTCATTCTAAAACCAAGGTACGGAGCTGATTAGCCCTCTTACAGAATTCTTGGAATTAGATTCCTGGCAGAAAAACTCCTAGACTCAAGCTCCTCCTCATTTACTCCCTCCCTCATACTAGACACAGGCTAGGTACACCGGTGTAGGCGTATTTTAGAAACACCAGTTGAATACTTTTAGACATCCTTTTATTACTGTATGTATTTTATACATTTTATACCTCTTATGCACCTTATGGCATAACACCAATATCATGCTTTTACAGTATTACTTTATAATACTGTTCGTATTATATGCCTTGTACTTCATAGTAAGCTTTACTATTGTAGCAGTTCATTTTCAGTGCTTGAGAAAGAAGACTGTTCAATAAATAACCACTTTTTTTTAAAACGCCCCTCTCTCTGTTTTCTCAGCCGCTCTGTTGAAACGAAGCAGGCACGACTGACTTAGTGAATTATCTATCTATTGTTTCTGTGACTCTAAATATTGATTTCTTAATTATAGGAAAGAAAGTTGTCATGTTTATGCGGTTGTCAGAAACTAATCCCTTCTTGTGATTTCGAGAAAGTTTCTAGTCACCTCTGAGATAGCTGGCACTCACTATTAAGTCTAATGTATTGGGTAAAGACCTAGTAGACCTCAGTCCTACGTCTAAGCTACAGGATATATTATATTATTACTATGCGCAGAGCCTATTGGGAATATAGGAACTACACTACATGGCGCCCAATGGTAAGGCGGTAATTTAACGCTAGATACTAGAGTAACCCAGTCGTGCTTTTCACACAGACCCCTCTTTCCCGTAAAAACTCCAATAGACGTCTGGAGTGGGTGAAAGGGCATAATATCCTCCAGAACTGAGTAGGACGAGAATCCTACGTATTAGTTTTTGGCTTATTCAACGTTGAAGGATACAGTGTTCCAAAATATTGTGCACCTAATCTTTGTCTCCTTGAAACTTGCTCTGCAAAACTCTCAGTACATAAAAATGCCGGAGAGTGTCGACGAAAGGGAGAGAGCTAGAGCAGCAGCTCAAGCGGTGTTAGATGACACAACTCTCCAACAAACAGACCCGGATGCTATACTCATCCCAGCAAATATATGAAAAACCATAACTATAAAACATGTAGAAAATGGGGTATCATCGAGAGGTGGTAAAGTTATATTTGTGATAGAGGCACACGAATATCGGCAGACAGAGGCATTCTACTCTTGGATTACTTTTCCACAAGCAAATCCAGTAACACGGGAGTTCCACTACTACAAAGCAGAGGAACCTCCAGCGGAATACGTTAATTTTGAGGACGTTGAAATTCCACTAACTTACCAGGAGCATCAGCTCTGGTTTAATGGCGCCCTAAAACATCAAAATCACATCACCAGGCTCGGTCCACTAGGTAGACCAGGAGCTACATGGCCGGTACTAGTCAGCTATACACCTCACCCTGACATTGAAGAAATGTCAGATAGAGAACTTTTAGTACAGCTAAAACAATTAATTAAAATACACAGACAATTGGTTCAATATGTCATGAGGACTTTGACAGTCCAACCAGCAATAAAAATTCCACAACACACCCCATACCAGGGGAACACAAACAATATTACACCACAGACTATCAGGTCAGTCATTGGTACATTGCCCGCCAAAAGGGAAGAAATTCTGTTTTGGCTAGCACAAAAAATTACTCAAATAGAGGCAGTATTTCCCGATAGTACACCTCATGAAAAACACAGAATTCTTACAATCTGTTTAGCAATGGGGATTGCACCGCATGTGGAGGACTGTGACACTTGGAGTACAGTCTTTGCTTCAATCTACACAAAAACACATGGTGTACCGTCCATGGCGGTGATACCAGATGTTCTGAGCCAGATTCAGAATGAGTACGGTCCAGAACCGGCCTTAAATCTAGGTATGAAATTACTGAAAGATTTCAAACAATTTTGTAGTGTTAATTAAAGGAATACTCCAAAAGGTGCTTGAAATAGGAGTTTATTCTGCTCAGAAGAAGTACAGCGACAGGAGGCAGAGACAGTGGTCAACTGCCAAACAACAACATTTTCACATGAAGCATGGAACCATCAAGAAGCAAGGTTCTACCTACAGGTGCCTGGAAGGCACAACACAGAGAATACTAAATTATCCTCTTTTCTATAAAAAAACGAAAGATGAAACAATGAAAGATAGAAAATAGAAGAGAAAGAAGAAAAGGAAACATAAGCGAGAAAGAAATGAGAAGGAAAGAAAAGTAGTAGGGCGAGTAAGAAAAGAAAAGTAGGAAGACACAGCTGAGAGCAAAACAGAATACAAGAAAGTTATCTGAGAGCAAAACAGAATACAAGAAAGTTATCTGAACCTGGCAGGAATTCTACAGACTCTAAGACTCCTGCGAAGCTCTGGCACAAAAGTTGCATCAATATAACTACTATTTCCATTATTAGAAACAGAACTAGAACAACTGTCGTTTGTATCAGAACTTGAACTTGACAAAAGGTTATTAGGGAAAATATCATCTCTACCGACCTTAACAACTTTACAAATGTTCCACCAATTCTTGTTATTCACACGCACTGCATTTCCGCAAACCTTATCAACCACTAGTGGCTCAGAGAATTTGCTCCTTCCCTTGGTGACATGAACAGGATTTTTGATGCGAACAACATCACCAGCACAAATACCATGAGGAACAGATCTTTTCCTTTCATCAAAATATTCTTTCTGTATCTTTTGAGCTGCTGTAACATTGTCCCTCACAAAACCATCAACGCCATCCATCACATTCACCTTCACCCATTTAGACATCCAACCTGGACAAATTTTCGTAGAAGGTTTCCTTCCCCTTAAAAGTTTGAAAGGAGAAACTCCAGTTGAGGAATGCACAGTAGTTCGGTAAAACCATAACATGGAACGCACAGCATTCTCAACTACACACTTGCTGGCAATGGCCCACTGCACACAGTTATTGAGCACACGATTCATCCTTTCAACAAGGCCATTGGCCTGGGGGTGATAGAAAGAACTCTTCTTATGAGTAACACCACCCTGTTTAAGAAAACACTCGAATTCAGAACTAACGAACTGTACACCATTGTCCGTCATGACAACTGAAGGAAAACCCTCTCTCAGGAAAATATCCTTAAAAAAAAAATGACATCCTCGTCGCCAACAATTTTGTAGTGTTAATTAAAGGAATACTCCAAAAGGTGCTTGAAATAGGAGTTTATTCTGCTCAGGAGAAGTACAGCGACAGGAGGCAGAGACAGTGGTCAACTGCCAAACAACAACATTCTCACATGAAGCATGGAACCATCAAGAAGCAAGGTTCTACCTACAGGTGCCTGGAAGGCACAACACAGAGAATACTACATTATCTCAGCTATATTATTAGCTAACATTAGAGGTGAAGCAGCATCAGTGTTTATCCGCCAAAAATTAAAAGAAACAGATATAGCAGACCAACCATTTGAAGTTGCTAGACTTATTGAAAAATCCTACGAAGAATTAGGTAGAGATAGTTTGGGGGGGAAACCATTAAAGCCCCAACTAACTGAAAATCCTGAAAAAAATGTATTAGGAATAATCTAACTACTCCCAAAAAGAAGTGGGAGAGTAATAAACAGACTCTTCCTAGAGAAAAATATTCTCAGCCCAGAGGAAGATCTCCCCAACAGAGAGAAAAGTCTCCCCAAAGGGAGCCCTCTGAAAAGAGATACAATATTAGAAATAGGGATAATTTGAAAAAACCTGACAGATATCAAGATAATGATACACGTCACTCTCGATCTTTTCAGACTTCCTCGCAGAAATCAGAAAGAAGAGGACGTTCAGAACACAAGGAAGAACGCGTCAAGTCCAAAGACAAGGAACCCGTTCACCAATGTAAAAAAACTCAATTTTCCAAAAAGAAGGTGGCAAGCATAAACATCAGACATGCCAAGGATCTTGAGGACACAACTCAAGAATGGGGAGTGGGCTCAGACAATGTTAGACAGTGCAGCAGAAGTCAGCATAGTTTGCAGGATCCTGAAGGATCATCTGGAGACAGTGGACATGAATGAATACATTCAAGATGAAACTGCGGATACCAGGGTTAGTGTACCCCACAAATTATATGAAATAACACTCCGGATGGAGGGGGACATAACTAGAAAAATAAGAGCACTCTTTTGGGAGAAGCTCTCTAAGGGCTATGATATTCTTCTAGCTGAACAAAACTGGCCACCTGAATTTGTCAGGAAGTGCCCATATGGCGAAGAAATAATTATGCCAGCCTTCTCTAATCACATTCCAATTCATAAATAATATACATATGCCACAAAATGGGCAGTAGCCCAGGCTCCAGCATTATATAAAAATCATACAGGATGGGATGAGGACTCGCCTCACCACAAAATCCAGTTAAAAAACCAACCCACTGCACAAACGCAGTAACCAGTTAAGCAAGAAGCTAAGAAACAGGTCAGGGAGATTATAAATCTACTTGAATACCAAGGGGTGATTGAAACATGCACCTCACCTTTGTTTCCTGTATCCAAACCAGACAATTCATATTGTCTGGTTTTGGATTACAACACTTAAACTCTTGTTGCAAAACATTTGCAGTACAAAACTCACGCAGTGCAGCACTAATGAATAACATAGTGCGCCAAAAATATAAAACGACATTAGACATTTCAAATGGATTTTTCTGTCAAAACATTGCACCTGAAAGCAGGCAATTGACCGCTTTCTCAATTATGGGGACCCAGCGACAATTTTGTCGTCTCCCCCAGGGATTCAAGAATAGCCCAGGGTTATTTTCAGCCAGAGTAGCAGACTCCAAACGTACGATGATGAGGCATTATCATATGTCGATGACATCTATCTTACGGATGATGACTTGGAGGTACACTTCAAAAGAGAGAACACCATCATACTTGGGTTCGCATCTGAAGGGTATGAATTCAACTTTAAAAAATCAAGAATTGCCGACCTCAACGTCCTATTTCTGTGATATGAGTTGTCAAGTGAAGGCAAAAGCCTAGCAGCAAACTTTCTAGAGAAAATTGTGCTGCTCCAACCTCCAAAAACGTTGAAAAACTTACAGTCAATTCTAGGTTTTCTGAATTTTGGAAGAACTTATGTTCTGAATTACGCAGAGAGGGTTAAACCTCTCTACGAATTAATCAAACCTGATTTTAAACCAACACATTGGACTCAAACACACACAGACATTTTGCGTTCAGTCCAGACAGACATGTTAACAAAAACAAAACTAGACACACCCGAAAACGTGCACAACCTTGTAATCCAAATCATCCCAGGAAGATGCGGATTCATGTACCTAACCTTTAATGAAGGAGAAACTGTACCAATAGCTTACAAATCACACTTGTACACACAAGCAGGAATAAAGTTCACTTCCACTGAGAAAATTCTGACAGCGGTTCAAACTGCTGTAGCAAAAGAGAGAGCTCTCGCGCCAGGTAGACACATAATGAATGTTTCACCTGTACCTGCCTTAGAGGCAGTGACGAAGGCAAGCATCCCAAATGCAAAAGCCTTACATCCGAGATGGATACAATGGGTTAACTCTCCTGCTGCAATAGATGTTGAATATGTTTTTGACCCCAGTTTAAAGACACAAGAATTTCTCGAATATGAACACGAATGTCCTCTGCCAACCGAAATTCTGCCTCTTGAACATTATGGCTGTATAATATATACAGACGGGTCAGCACAGCCCGCAATTGGGGGTAAACAAGCCTATAGTGCTGTGTGCGCGATCGGTAATGGTCGTTGGCGCGAAGGCTAATTCAGACCTATGGTCACAAAAACCCAATCACTCGAAGACTGTACAGCTCAGCGAGCTGAACTATAGGCTTTCAAGATGGCGCTTGAAAATATTGATCGCGAATTCCCCACACTAATAGCGTGCGAATCATATTACTGCGTCCAATCTTACAAAGAGTATTTGCAGAACTGGGTTCAAAACGGTTTCAAAGATGCTAACGGTGGCACAATCAAGCATAAGTTGCTTTGGGAACAAGTATTTATTTTACAGAAAGAACTACAAAAGACTCACGTGATACATATACTGAGTCATCAGCGTGATGCGTTCACGTTACAGGGAATTCATTGGCTGATGAAGCAGCGAAGTCAGCTGTGCAAACGGCTTCCGTAGCTGCTATCACCAGGTCAAAAGCAAAATAATGCAAGCTGTCACTGCTTCAGTCAAAGACAGTGGAAAGACACTCCCAAAAGGCTTTCCAATAAAGTACTCATATATAACTGATGCAAACAATGTTCCTTTTGCTCGAATCCCTGGAGTGGGGGATAGGGCAATACCAAACATGGAACACAGGTTAGGACTAATCTTAGCTGCACATGAGGGGCTCGCATCTACGCACGCAGGTGTTTCTGCCACTGTATCATTATTAAAACAGAGATACTGGTGGCCGCGCATGAGGAAACAAACTAGAAACTATGTAATAGAATGTGAAATCTGCCAGTAAATGAAAGGTTCTACAGTGAAACGTCCTGCACAGACGCCACTTCTGATTTCAGATAAACCGTTAGCTTGTGTTTATCTGGACCACTGTGGTCCCTTAACACGGGACGGCAACTATAAATATATTATGGTCGCAGTGGATTCCTGCACACAATTTATTTGGATGTGGCCCCAGCGCTCGTCTGACGCCAGAACTGTTATAAAGGATCTGCGAGTCTTTATTGGCACATACGCAATCGGCACGCTACATTCTGGCCAGGGTCCTGCGTTTAGTTCTCGAGCTTACAAGGAGGCCATGGTTAGCTTGGGCGTTGCATTGCGGTATTCTAGTCCCTTCCATCCTGAGGGTAATGCGGTTGTTGAAAGAAAAAAACGTGACATAAAGCAATCCATAACATTAAAGGTATTAGGTTCCGGTGATGGGTGGGTCAAACATCTAATAAGTGTCCAACGTAGTCTTAACAATCTGCCAAGAAATTCTCTGGGGGGAGTCACTCCTTATGAGCTACTAGTTGGTACTAGAATGATAATTGAAGACCTTCGATTGTCAAAGATCGTTTGGCTGTCTTACAGGACTTAAATGAAACAAGAAGAAGTCTGAGTAATACAACACAAAAGCCAACAGCCACTGAAGATAAACCACCTGTCCCAGCAAGACCTGTCTGGATTCCAAAGATTGGGGATCTAGTCAGGGAAAAGATAGTGGTGAAGAAGGAATTTGGGCCTTCTTACAGAAAAGCAGTACCTGTCTTGGGTATACAAGGAACAAGATCAGTAGTACTACCGCCCCTTGCCGGTAAAAAGGAGAACAGAGTTGTATCCACCGATCTGGTAAAACCACAACATGTGGCCAATAATAAGTAGTAAGCCAAGTGGACTCCCAAGATGTAGCAGACAGCCAAATCTTGCTACAATCCAAGAGGTTCAAACTGAAAGACTTTTCACCTTTGATAAACCTGAAGTAAGAAAAGAAGGACTTTGCAACAAAGCAATGGAACTCGTACCTCTTGAGAACCAAATAACAGTTCGCCCAGAAACACCAGTCTACAATGATGTAGCACCTGAATACACTAATATAACAAAGGAGAAATCAGTTCTAGCGATTTCAACAAACCCCGATGCCATTCAAACAATTGGCAGAACTGCATCTGGATATTTCATCAACTCTAAAACTTTTCCGAGGATCCCAGTGAACCTGAAGAAACAACAGCAAATAAAACTCTCAAAGAAAAAACGACAGAACTTTTTCATCAACTTGAAAAAATATATCTGGTTTTACCATGGATTGAATTTTTGATTGGTTTAGGTGCATTTTTCCTCCTGCTCTGGCTAATATTAGATTTAAGTTTGGGACAAATGATAGATGGAAAATCAGTACAATGGACACAGCAAGTCAGAAAATCAACTTGGTCCTAAAACCTCACAAATCATTACATGTTGAAAAAAGAGACCTGTCATCAGTGAACATCACAGCCATCCCTATACCAGATGGAAAAGCATGGGATTGAACTGATTATGATATATATGGCCCGGTAGAAATGCTTAGGAATCCACATCAGTTCAAGGTCTCTCTGAATGACTTTGTATCACCCAGCACATTTTCTGACGATTGGAACTTTGAGACTATTAATAATATGATGTCAGATTTAGAATGTCTGCAAAATATACTGAACATGACTATTTGCAAACCCTAAAAATGTTTTTAAATATAATCAATGGGAACATTGTCCAACGCCACCAAAAGGCAGCTCTAAAACATTTTTTGAAAAATGTCCTTACTTCTCAGGATTTAATGTTACAGATCCAGAAACGTTTTATTTCAAGAATGTAAATAAGAGAGGAATGAAAACTATGTTGACCAATACCAAACAAATGTATTCGGCAAACTTTTATGCTAAGATGTCTGCATTAGGTTACGACTTTTGGAAAGACAACATCGAGACAAAGACTGTCTGAGGCACAAAGGAATGGCAGGTGCAAGGTTTGGAAGCTTTATTCAGAGCCTGCATTATACCATAAAAAATAATGTTTTCAAATGACACTGTGCAACAAACATCTTGTCTTGGCCTAGCAAAAATAAAAGATTTAAATATACCGTCTATACCAAAGCCCGTACCTGAGAATAATAATAGTACTGAAAAGGAGATAGACGTACAATATGTTTTTACACAGAACAGAACTAGTCCTGAATGGAACAAATGGTTAATCTGGCCCACAGACACAAATAACTGTCAAGATAGATTACTGAACAAAACACAGGGTTTTACACTTAACCGGCCAGATCCCAGATACTCCCAGAGACAACATGCAGGGATAGTAACAACATATAGTGTAGGGAAACTATGCCTTGAATGGCTGCAAACTTCTACACTCCCGGAAATTAAACAACATTTATCTTTACTTAAAGAAAGCAATGATTTGCGAGATTTCTTATTGGGACCTCGCAAACCACGGCAGAAACGTTTCATATACACTGGTATATATGCTGCGTACAACGAAGCTTGGAAAGTAACACAAATAGAAACTGCAGAAAAAATACGAGAAATTCATTGTATTAACTTAGAGAAAGCACTCTTTGTAGTGGACAATGGGTTAACTACTCTGTCCTCCAGAACATATTCATTGTATCATCTGCCATAGACATAATGGAACAGGACTTGCTAATGCTACAACATGGCAAGTCTCAATTACGTTCTATAATGCAGCTTGGCTGGACGTTGCCAAATCTGCGTTTAGGCTACGTGCCATGGCGGCTAATCAACACAACGTCATTATTTTCTGTATTTAACCTTACGGATAAACAAATCTCTTTGGCACAAAGAGGAGCAGACTATACGGTGCTGAGCATTGAAAAACTGGAAAGATTACTATTGACAGTTTCTGAGAAACCTGTCATTGAATGGATAATTCGTGGCACCATCATGATACCAGTAACGATTTTCCAATTTCAGTATTGTCCACAGCATATACCAGAAAGCCTGTATGAAAGGTTGGGTAAAGAATACATTAAGTCAACATCGACTTTACCATATACACACAAATGTTGGAACAAGGGGAAAGAAGTATTCCTTAGTGGAAACAATTGTAAAAACTCACTAAGTGGTACACTTCTGTGCCACGGTATTAATTTACACGGAGCCTGCGACGGTTCTGCGAATAACATCTCTTACCACCTGCACTGTACACCCTCCACACTGATAGAACCCGTTTTCAGGGAGATATCCAATGGCAGTTACATTATGTTGAATGATCACAGCTGCTGTGACATGGTGCCAGGAAAAGTTTATCTGGTTAGCGTGTCGCCCATGGTCACTTGTTGTATGCAAGTATTGTATCCAACTAGCATAGCAAGTCAGACAGTGAGATGGCAATATGGCCTTCACTGAATATCTCTTCTATATGAATTGATACTTTAAGCAGACTAAAAGCTATTCTTTTGCAAAAATCTGTGCCACTGACATCATCAAAAGAAACGTATGATCTGCAAGTTGCAAGGACATCTGCAGAGATACATGCATTATTATCAACAAACTGCCCTGTACATTTTGCAGAAATGTTAAGTCAAATCTTAAACATGTCTGATACCAGTGGCATTGCACATGTATTTAAGACAATTATTTCGGGACTGTTAGCTCCATTTGAAGCAGTCCTCTGCATTTTTCCAAATTTCGTGTACTCTGTGTTCAGCGGCCTGCCTCTCATCTTGGGACACGTAGCGGGAATACTATTTTTATTTATTCTGCTCCGATATGGCAAGTCCGGTCACCAGCGATACCCAGAATATCATGGAACAAACGGTCCGTGCCCAGAGGTATCGTGAGAGGATAACACAGATTCTCGGCTTGGCTCGTTTAAGAGATCTGAATACGACATGGCTTCGCTCATTCAGACCAATCTGGCAAGATTGCATCTTACCTGTTAACGATGCCTGCTTTGCGGAGAGGAATGCGTGTTAGACATTTGTCTTACACTTCCATCAGTCCTGCCATCGGATGTCGACATTCTGCTAGGTCCTGTAATGGCTCAAGCATTGTGTTGTACCCAACGGCTACAAATCCTGATGACGGCATTCATTGAGATCCCACCACTAAGTCTGACTGAAGGTGAGATACAAGATTCGACAGGCACACAGGTACCTTCTGATATGACTATTGCTAACGCGGCAACAAGCGCTGACGGCAATACTTCTCATCTGTGCACATTTGATCTGCTAGATCAAGTGGTTCCACTTTCACCAACTGTGGTAGACGATTTCATTGCCAGCCTAGACGACCTGATGTTTTCTCCTGACACTGAGAATAACTTTTGATTCATGCACACAGCGTTCCCTGAACTCTGAAATTCGGCCTTCAATTTTCAAAACATAAAACTTTTGACTTTGGAACAATATTTTTCCCCTTACTCAAAACAAATTGACTTTTCCTTGGCAAAGACTAATCTGCTTAAAGTAGCACTATTCCTAGAGAACAAGAAATTCATTTTATTTTTGAACATTGACTAAAAAAAGAACTATTTGGCCTTGTCACCTATTAATAAAAACTATTGATATGATATGTTGTATTATGAAATGGTCTCAACCTTTTCTTCTGTATTTAACCCCTTGCATGCTGATGACGGAGCGGTTTCGTCATCAGCTACGGGTGAGCTGTGCTGATGACGGAACCGTTCCATCATGACTCCGCCCGCGCAAGGCGGAGTCAGCATGGGCGGGGAATTCCCGCCGCACGCAAGGGGTTAAGAGCCATTTTCATAAATGTAATTACATGAATACTACTTTATAACACTGTTCGTATTATATGCCTTGTACTTCATAGTAAGCTTTACTATTGTAGCAGTTCATTTTCAGTGCTTGAGAAAGAAGACTGTTCAATAAATAACCACTTTTTTTTAAAACGCCCGTCTCTCTGTTTTCTCTGCCCCTCTGGTGAAACGAAGCATGCACGATTGACTGAGTGAATTAGCTATCTATTGTTTCCACGACTCTAGAGATTGCTTTCCTAATTATAGGAAACAAAATTGTCATGTTTATTCGGTTGTCAGAAACTAATCCCTTCTTGTGAATTCGAGAAAGTTTCTAATAAGCTCTGAGCTAGCTGGCACTCACTATTAAGTCTAATGTATTCGGTAGAGACCTAGTAGACCTCAATCCTACGTCTAAGCTACAGGATATATTATTCCAATGTGCAGAGCCTATTGGGAATATAGGAACTACACTACACTACCCCGGTGTACCTAACCTAAGTGTAGTACGAAGTAAGAAGTAGGTGCTGTTTTCTAAAGTATAGCTAGCTACAGTTTTATATTGCCAAGAGTCCCTGTAGGGTCTATTCCTTAGAATGAGAGAGGTTGGAATCTCTTTCCAGGTCTCGATCTCCAACACCCCGCAAAGGAAGTCAGAAACACTGGAGCTGGATTATCTGTGAGGAGGATGACCGCGTCTTTTCAGTGCATCGGGTGGGGACTCAAACTTCTTCTGAACTTGCCGTGGCAAGCCGTATCGGGCTGTGAAGCCAAGCCATGGTTTCCAGGGTAAGTGAAGGTATATTTATACCTGGAAGGTGCTTAGGAATGCTGACATTGACGTAAAGTCGGGCGGAGGAACGTCATGAATGAACCCCAAAGGAATAGTTGTTCATGCATAATAAATGAGTTCCTGGCGAAATCAATAATCCAAGCAGGGGAAGTCCCAATGGCCGTTGTGACGTGGGATGGACGGATGTAGGTGACCATGCCTGTATTTGGTTAGCACTGCTGATGCCTAATTGAGGACTGGGATTCTATGCCTAAATAAGGGCAATGAGAGTTGTGCCTATATAAGGGCATGATTCGGGAAACCTATGTATCTAAATCTAAACACAATACAGAGGGTGAACGAAGTCCATACTACATGCAGGTGCAGTAACAACCAGTCAGAAGCCATGATGTTGTACTTGAATCTCGTCCGAGGCCATTTTTGCTACATGTCCTGGGAACCTGATGGACATCCTGCATGTTGAACAGAAATAAAAGTCAGTTGTATACAATTTGTTGATAAAGATGTGAATGCGGGTGGGAAATAAAGCTTGGGAAAATAAATCAATGGGCGGGAACATTGAACAATGAACTAAAGAAAATATTTAAAACTGAGCATTGTGTGATGATCATCCCCTCTGCCTGTCCAATCAAAATTAGGAGTCTTACAAAGTTGAAACATTAAGGAGTGGTACATTCCATTAGAAAGGTATAATTGAGGTAGGTTGGTTAGTTTGAACACACAAAGTGATGCAGAGATGCTGAGAGACCCGGATGCTGTCCGAGAGCTGAACGAATACTGAACAAGAATCGATTTGCAGATTTAGGGCCTTATTTACGAGGCCTTCCTGCTGCGCTTGCCTGCGGCAAAAGAAAAGGGCAGGAATGCGCTGAATCTATAAGATGCAAGGGTGCCTGCGTTGCGGGGAAGATTATTTTTGTACAGGAAGGGAAACCTTTCTGTACAAAAATAATCACAAGAGGATTTTCCTCATTCTGCAGCGCACATAGAAAAAGGAAAAACGAGGAGAAATAAAGACGTTTCTCCCCGTTGCGCCTCCCTTACGCCTCCCCTGGGGAGGCGTAAACTTTTGGCACTGTCTCAGATTTACGATTTCTCATAAATCTGAGGCAGTGTCAAAAGGCCATGGATGTTGCTGGGAGCGCCCCCAGCAACACCCATTGCTGGCCCCTTTAACGCAGAACACTGCGTTAAAGGGAATTATATTTATCAGGCAGCATTAAGCCAAAAAAAGTGGCTTAGTGCTGCCTGATAAATATCACGCAGGCTTCTGTGCCAAGGCACGTCACAAAAAGTGATGTTCCAATGGCGCAAGGGGCCTCATAAATGAGGCCCTTAGAATTTAAGCCAATTAATTGGAAGAAGATCGTGGAAGAATCGAGGAGAGAATTGCAGATTAATAGAAGAGGATTGTGGAAGAATCGAGGAGGAAGATAGTGTCAAAGAGGGGTGTAACGCAGGCGTCGGATCTAGAAGAGGTCATCTATCCTGTCATAAATCCTGTCCAGAAACTTGTCCTGAAGCCTTTGTCACCTGATCTGTCCCAGGGGACCCTCACAGCTCCTTGGTCAAGGGGTTGGTTTTCACACCATTCTAGGCAAATATATTTCTGTATTGTATGTCCTTGTACTGCTCTCTTTACTTTCTCCTTTCTAGGTACTATCATTGTGATAATATTGCTTAATGTAGATAACTGAATTATTTGATTAATTGATTTTCTTCCTTGGAGAAATGGAGTTCTTACTGTATTTGATTTTGGCTCATATGAATTTAACTAGATAAACATTTAAACTTTTCCCGAGTCTGGGGTTATTTCAATATAGAAAGGAAATTCACTCTATGTCATTTCACCAGCAAACTAGTTCAAACTAATAGGTCCATTGACCAGAGGAAAGAGCTTTTACATCAGTGAAAAGATTGGTTAGGGATGTTCAGGTAACTAATCCTAATAAGCATATTAAAAAAAAGTTGACCCCTAGCGGTATTTACTAGCCTAGCAGTCTTTATAGAAATTAACAGTTGAATATAGGAAACATTGAAAATTAGTTGAAAAAAGCAGACAACCATGCCAACGTTTTCCGATGTAGTTTTTTAAAATTATAACAGCTATTTGAAAGCAATATACCGTTACATCTACTGGGCCTTTCTGGTTGTGGGGATATATGAGACTTGTAGGTTCACCAAGAACCTGACGTTCCCAGAGCCAATAACTGAGCAGTGTCTTGCAATGTATTTTTTAATTTGTACCGGGTATATAGCAGTTAATTTGGGAAAATATATACATGGAAAAATTGGTATGAAAGACACCTATGTATCTCTGGAATTGGAACAAAATATTGAGTTTAGAAACAGTAGATATTTGCACATTTTCAAAATTGTGAGTAAACATACTAGCATGAGAATTATAGGACTATTTTCAAAGTGACTTCTTTTTTACACATTGTCTTTCATTTGGAAGACAGAAATGCATAGAAAATCAATAGGTAATAACAGTTGCTCTGCCATTCTGTGTTACCCTAAGTCTCCCGATATAAATGGTACCTCACTTGTGTGGGTAGGCCTAGTGCCCATGACAGGAAACGTCCCAAAACGCAATGTGGACACACCACATTTTCACAGTGAAAACTGACCCTTTTTTTCAAAGTGCTTAGCTGTAGATTTTGAACCCTAGCTCTGCCAGCAACTAGGGAAACTTGGCAAACCTATATATTTTTTAAAACTAGACACACAGGGCAATCCAGGATGGGGTGACTTGTCTGGCTTTCACCAGGTTATGTTAACCAGAATCCCTTAGAAACCTCGAAATAAAAAAAAACACATTCTCTCTACATTTCTGTGGTGGAAAGTTCTTGAATCTGCGTGGATCCGCAAAATTCAACCCACCCCCATTACCCAAAGTCTTCCAGAAAAATGGTACCTCACTTGTGTAGGAAGGTGTAGTGCCGCGACAGGAAACGGCCCAAAACGCAACGTGGACACACAACATTTTCACATTGAAATCTGACCCTTTTTTTGCAAAATGCCTAGCTGTAGATTTTGAACCCTAGCTCTGCCGGGAACTAGGGAAACCTAGAAAACCTATACATTTTTTAAAACTAGACACCCAGGGGAATCCAGGATGGGGTGACTTGTCTGGCTCTCACCAGGTTCTGTTACCCAGAATCCCTTGAAAAACTCAACATTTGTAAAAAAAAACTTTTCCTCATATTTCTCTGGAGGAAAGTTCTGGAATTTGCATGGATCCACAAAATTCCACCCACCCCGCACTCCCCAAAGTCTTCTAAGAAAAATGGTACCTCACTTGCGTGGGTGGGTCAAGTACCTGCGACAGGCAAGGGCCCAAAACGTATTGAGGAGACATCAAAATGACATATCACAAAACAACTTGTTTTGCAAGGAGAGGTCACCCAAGTTTTTGGCACCAGCTGTCAGTCTCTGAAATTTGGGAAGATTGTGATTTCACCACAAACCCTTTGTTGGTACCATTTGCAGGGAAAAAAACTGATGCTTTAATTTGCACCACTTTTTTCCCATTTTCCCCAACAACAAACATCTTTCTGTCTCTAATAGGTCAGACTCCATTTTGATACTTCCAGAGGTTAATTCCTGCTGCCTTTTTAAACACATAACCTACTCTTAAACAACTGTTAGTTGTCCATGTACCATAAGATTTTTTGTCAAGCTGGCTTTGTGAAGGCCCAGCTTTGTAGTTACGAGCAAAGGGTATGTGGCCAGGCGTGTTTCTTTGAATAACCTGTCCCAGACTGGTAGAATTGCCGTGGCGAAAGGTACGTCAAGTCTCTATGAATGACACTGTTTCGAGCTAAAGAACCTTCCATATTTGCCCATTGTTTCTTGCAATGCATATTATAAAATGTATGCTTTCAATATAGACTAGTTTAGTGTCATTAAAATTCGCTGCTTTGCATTTCCGGACACCAAGTTGACGTACATATAGGTTTGGTTTACATATGAATACATACATTATGTACATGTATTTTACATTCATATGTGCAGCAACTATTATAACTGAGCTATGTATATAACAAGCATTTGCAATGCATTTACGCAAGTTTAAGCTATGGGCATTATAAATGACAATGCCTATTATTTTATATAAAAGCCATTGTCATTTACTATGCCAATAGCTTAAACTCACCTACATGCGAGACCTATTGCATTGCAAATGATTGTTTTTTAATGTGCACTTCAGATGCATGTGTCACTATGGATTTAGAGGACCATACCGTGATGAAGGTGAGAAGGACTGCGTTAGTGGGACAGAGTCACTGGGTAAGAGATGAAAAGAGGCTGGTTGAGACTGCACAAACAACTGATCTGTGTTGGTCTGTACCCCTAGCATGGTGCTTTTGCAAAAGCTGTTCCCTGCGGCAAGAGGATTCTTTATCAACAGTGGTTCTTGTATCAATTTCTGAAATTGAGCATATTTTCTTAGAATGTAGAATGTAGCCCTGTCTCACTGATTCCTTCAAAAAGTTTAATTTCCTGTGATAAAATTAAAACTCTCTTTCCTTTACTACTTTTACAAGCACACACATTAGAAATATCACCTGTAGCCTATATTTCTCTTGCATCCTCTCCTTTCACCAGGCAGGTATCAGAAGCGTCACCAACATCTCAGCCATCTCTCTCTCCATTTTTGGAAAAGTGCACGAGGGGAGCATCGATCCGAGTGAGCGCTCCTGGTGCAATTTGGTATTGTAGAAGTGGCTGCACTTTCCTTTCCTCACTAATAATTTAACTTGTGCAGAAGATCCAATCATTCTTAAGGCCATGGTTGTCCAGTGTGTGAGCTTCCAAAAGTGTAGAGTGACTGCCCTTCTGTTATCTTCATGATGAACTATCAGCAGGAGTAACATGTCAGATGGTTGTGGTTCCCCTTGATCCAATCCCCACACATCGCTGTTCATATTTACCAAAGCATTGTACATCAGCAAGTGCCCCCACAAATGTCAAATTGTCTTGATCCCCAGCCTCTTGTAGTGTCAATAACATGTTGTGCATGTACATGTCGCCTATGGAGGCCAGTTCCCCCTATATCCATGGTCTAATTTTGTGGCAATCTGTAATCCTGTGAAAGGCCAGTTGTAGGGTGTTGTGTGGGGTGTGCCTACCCATGCCAGCAGTGTGTTGTAACTGTTGTCAGTTCACCCGTGAAGGTGTTCCCACCCCGGCGATCCAGCAGCCATTGTAGAATCGGGCATTCCCCAGTTTCTGGAATATACTTGTCCTGGCAGCGTTGGAGGTGGATGACCGCCCCCCCGCTCACGGACACTGCAACTGTGCCAGGACATGGGATAGCTCATTTTATGGAGCACCCAACCCCACTCTCCAGGGGTTATATCATTTATGCAGACACTCTTTTTCTACCCGAGCCCCATATCTGGTCCCATATCGTGGAAAAATCTCTGATGCAGTCCCACGGGAAAAGCAGAGAAGTGGCAGAGTAATCTCGGCAACATCAGCTTCTTGCCTGTCACCTTCCTGCCGATCGAAGGAAGAGGAAGGGCTTTCCAGATGGCCACGCAGTGGTGCATCTCTGACACCTCGGAGCCCAAGATGCCCTTTCACAGTTCA
Organism: Lissotriton vulgaris; assembly: GCF_964263255.1. NCBI lineage: Eukaryota > Metazoa > Chordata > Amphibia > Caudata > Salamandridae > Lissotriton > Lissotriton vulgaris. Next base: position 532,278 of record NW_028251399.1, on the reverse strand, counting down.
TAATTGGTGTAATATATGTTGACTGCCAAATATTTACATGTGTGGTATAGCCATTCAGAGTCCTTCTCGGTCAGCCTGCAACACTTTGCGAAGTGGGAACAGGAATGATTTCGTCCGGTATAGTTTTACCCCAGAAACTATGCCAAACACAATCACCGAAAGCACAACAGGCATCAACATGGGAGTGTACATAGTTGGTTAAAATAAATGTGGTAATTACAGCTTTTATTTTTATAAACAACAGAATATCAACATGAATTTCTCACGGTGAAACTAGAAACCATCATTTTGAAAACTCCCTGCAGTGTCTAAAACTCATTTAAACCCATCTACAGAGACACTCAAATGCAATCCCTTTTTACCCTCCAAAGCAAAACAATATATTGAGTTAGCTGAGCAGCAAAGCTGATTATAAAAGACTATGGAGCTCAGACAAGCGATTTCACTCCGCATGAAGCGAGCTCGGTTAGACAACACCATGAATGGGCCACATTTGCTGAAGCACAAGCAGGGAACTGCGGTGAGATCCGGACGACACCTTCTGGTAGACATAAACTAGTAATCTAGGTTCCAGCTTCATGGAGTGTCGCTACATTCATGCTGTCCACCATAGACTAAATCATTGTGGCCTAAGGCTATATCTAAACACTCAAAAGAGCGTACGTGTTGTGTCCTATGAAGGCAGAGACCAGGAACCAGGATGTATTTTCAAGTCGTCTTTATTAGATCAGGGTATTAACAATCTTAGTCCAGCCAGCTCTAGATAGGTATACGTCATGTACCAGTCATACACCAGCCCTACCAGGAGCAACCTGCCTAGCTGCTCAGCCCTTCCCTAACTGTCATCCACACATCCACTCAGGCACCCAGACATTCCACGCATCACAGTCACACCAACATTCCATTACCATCTCTCACTCTGGCTGAGCAGCTAGGAGGATCTAGGCTGTGCAATACTTAGGATATAACATTATCTCCTTCCTTTACAAAAAACAACAATAGCAAATAAAGGAAGAAAACTATACATAAGTAAGCAGTAAAATTTATAACTCCGGGATGAAACATAAAGCAAAGCATCTCAGAAGAATGAACTATACAAATCCAGAAAAGATGGGAAAAATAAAACATCAAAATACATGTGTAACAATATTCCCCATCCTCCCCCCAAATTTATAAAAACAATTAGAAGCGTAGTGTAGAGACACAAGTACAAATAGTAATAATGAAACAAGCTGGAAACTCCTATTCTGTAATGCCAAAGGTAGAATGCCCCGCAACAGCTATCCCAAATACAAAGGAAGTACCAATACATGGGACAACAACCCATAACACTGTGGGAGAGGCTAGCACCCAAAGCACACATGCTAGTTGTACATATGTACTGCACACAACTGTAAATTGGGTATACCCTAGTGGATGTATGACGTTACAATGCATGCTATTACAACGCATGCCTTTACGACGCAAGTTTTACAACGCGAGCCGTTACAACGACTTGTGTTGGGGGGTGCTGGATAGTGAATAGTTTAATTTACTATTCCAACTCCAGTCCCCGTGGATAGTAGGGAAGGTGTTGGAAACTATTCCCTATCCTAGAGCGCCCCCCAGCGCAAATTGTTGTAAAAGTTGCGTTGTAATAGTTGTGTCGTAAAGGTACTTCGTTGTAACAGTTGCGTTGTAAAGGATGTTCCCCACCCTAGTTGTACATTAGTACTGCGCACAACTGTAAATGAGATATAAACCCATTTCCTAACCCTGTATAAGGATTACACCTAACTATTAAGTATGGAAACTAACCCATGACCCAAACCTCATGTAGAGGTCCCTAACTGGGACTCAAACCCACCCCCATCCCTGATATAAGAGAAACAACTGTGATGAGACTATTTCTGAAACCTATCCCTCATGTAAGGGATTAAACATTGATGCACACCCACTTAAACACAAAGCCCAACCATATGTTGAACATAAACTGTGGCATCATGATAGACAAACAAATGGCATAAGACCAGTTAAAGCATTTCCCTTTGTAGTACTTTTTTAATAGTATCTACGCCGGTGATTGACCACTCACACAAAAACAGAAGTGCCAACCATATGTAGTAATGGTTAACACTGTGGCATCACAACATACACATATGTTTCCATTGTAAAGAATACAAGGTACACACTCAACTCGTGCCCCCCAGCTGTGAAAAATCTCACATGTAAAATAGCTGTGACTAGTGGTTTTAAAATAACAAAGCCAAATCCCACCTGAGACCCCCATAAAATGAATGGATGCTAATGAGCACAAGCTTCACAATACCACCAAACCTTAAATAAGGGAAAGCTGATCCACAATACAAGGATCTGGGCCAGAATGTAAACTGCCAACTTGAAAACTGTGCTAACTGGCACAACATTAGTGAAAATGAAAGTGAAATCAGTCCATGGAAAAAAAAAACTCGGATGCTTTAAACTGTAAGCTCGTTGTGAAAACCAAATAACACTGTATGGGAAAATGTACTCACATATTTACATGGGACTTGTTAAGAAACATGTTGCAACTCCTTAAATGTGCCATAAACCAAAATACAACAAACAATGAATATTGTGCAGCATCACATTAAAAAAACGTCATGTACATGGCTATGCGACAGTTGGTAGACAGAACTAATTTAAAGTATTTACAACATAAATTTCCCGCACTTGAATGTACAATCTGACAGTGAGCTCCGATGTTGCTTGTTCAATCCGACCATGAGCTCCGATGTAGGTTGTTCAAACTTTATTGTAGCAAAAGAAGAGAAAAAAAACGTGGTTGGCAAAGAGCACTACGGTGATTATGTAACTGCAATACTTCAAATGGAGATAGACTGCAGCCCCAAAACACAAGATGGCGGCACGTTTTCTGACAACATTCCAGGCACGTCAGTACATACAACGTCTAGATGCACCAGAGCACAGGAGGCACTGAGAAACGTCACTAGGAATCCATGGAGACCGAAGAAGCAGGTAGGGCTGTGCGCGAGCAATAAAAGTCACGCACATTCATTTTCAAAGCATCCCCATGACTCGTGCCTCTTTTGAAAAGGTGCGCGTGGTGTAGTAAGCTCTTCCGAATAAATGATGATTTCCAGGCAGGATCAAAGATATAGATTGTCTTTATTCCAATATAAGAAATGAACCCACGACATCCATCTGGCAAATCCCCTTCACTTCCAGAATCTAAGAATGTATTGATCCAGCGCTCCTACTAAAATTCTGCATAAATGATGTCACTATCTACCACCAAACTTACCAATCAATACCAGGCCCATAAGAATAACAGAGCAGCTGACTCATGAGGCGAATGGATCTGATATTTTGTTTAAACTATCTACAATAAACAAGACCAGCTTGTCATTTTAAAAGTTTATTCAAACATATTCAGGAAAACTTAGGTTTTGGAACTTTATTAAGCAAGCATTTTTAAAAAGTCATAAGAAAGTTTTATTCAGCATTTATAAAGAGAGCTTAATTCAAGAAAATATTATTCCTTAGTAGAAATAGATGAAAAAGAGCATTTCCAAATCCTAACTAACTCTCTGTCTCTACCCTAATTTAAAAGTAAGTGTGTGTCACCGCTTTTAATCGGCGTGACAGCGCGCTAAAAGAACTTAAAAGCTCAGTCGCAGCCCTCAGCTCCCACGAGCAAGCCCACTGCCACCGGGCTGCTCGCAATCGCTGGGGAGACTGTGAAACACTCCTAAATAGAGGAGCAGCGTGGGGGGAGTGGCGTGGGTGGGGTCGGGCGAACCAGCCCGATCCAAGATGGCGGCCACTACCGCTAGGCGCCTAAGGTGGAATCAGCCCCCTCTGCTCCTGCCTGCTTCTCACAATCTAACAGCGCCAAGAAACCGCATGGTAAAAGTGCGCTATAGAAATGTTTTTAAATTCAAATTCAAAATTCAAACTCATCGCCTGAAAACAAAGTCTTTTAAAAGTCATCTTTCCTTACGTGTAATCTTTGGTCAGCAGAACACGACCCTCTGGAATCAAGAAGCGTAAGCCAAAAATCTGCTCCTTGAGCCAATTCTTATACCCTAAAACTAAGGCTAAACTAACTATTTTCACATTCCATTAGCTGAATTCTGGCTCCCCATTGGCTGAACCATCTCACGCCACAGTAAACTGTGACATCTTCCACCTCAATTCCAGGCTTTAACACAAAGCCATTGTTCATGCACAGAGTCCTGGCAGCACTTCCTTAGGCTGCTACATTTTGTAGCAAAGATTGTTCATGAAGTGCACAAAAATGCGTGACTCACATCCTGGCCTTGACCCTGTCCGTTCTGAGCTTCTCGTGCCTTTTGCAGTTCTTTTCAAAAACTTTTCACAATAAAAGTTCATATGCTTCTCATCCTTTTCAAAATAAGTTTTTCTCATGTGGCTTTTCATCAGCAGGCCTCTTTTCAGAAAGCGTCAATTTTCTGCGCCACTTTTGCTTGCGTCACTGCGCCACTTTTAGCTCGCGTCACTTTTTCAGAAAACTAATTTTTAAACAAACACAAAACAATAATTAATTCAGGAAATGAAAGTCATTCTGTTTCCAACCTACATAGCTAATGTTAACCCATTAGTATAAGTCACCTAGCAGAAGCACACAGAAAAGCAGCACATTTAAAATCTACCATTCTTCATAGTGTCCAGCAGGATTCTTCATATATCTGAAAAAGATAAACAGACACAACATAGACAAAAGCACATATGAAATGAGCACATGCCATTAATTATTCAGCCGCATTAATGTTGACAAAGACAATAGGACAGACAAAACAAAATTAATGATGAATTATTAAACAAACTTGCAAATGCAACATAAAGCACATTAGTCCCATGTAATGATATGGAATTTTACTCTAAATTGGTTTAATACAACAAACCATGCAATAACTCATTAATATGTTAATTCAAGTTATAAGAGTTTTATATCACAAGCCAGAATAAAATCATTTCTGAAGCTCGCTCCATCAGTATCTACATCACTAGCCTTAAAGACACATATAATATTAAAGTTAAATACACACCTACTACACACCCTCCGCTTATCACAGAAAACAGCATAAAAACAAACAACTAATAAAAGCATTCTGCAAACTAAAATTGCAGGAATATACACTACTAAGAAAACTAAATGCATGTAATAACAATGAGATTAAATACATTGATTAAATTGTTAATGCATAACATAATCTCGAAAACGAACAGGTGCATTTCTAATTCTAGAAACTCCATTCATTCTAATACCACACTGACCTTCCCCTCTTTGAGGAATGGAAGAGCGCAAAGTAGCACGAGAATTAAATTCACATGAATCCCCTGATCCAAAAGTAGATGGAATAGAAGAATGTTGTGTCTGCAAACTCAAATCCCGCTCAGCATGAACAGAATCTTCAGCTACACCATACCAATCTGAATCTTCAGCGACAACATCCTCATGTTTATTCGCACAAATAATATTGGCTTGCTTCTCTGTGATCTGAACAAGTGCCTTTTGGTTCCACCAACCCCTATCCTGCAAAAGAATAGCAATGCGTGCAACTCGAACAACTTGATCAGGTGATGAAAATTTTGATAAACCCGTAGCCACTTTAACTGGTTTCTTAATAATCACCCAATCTCCAAGAGACAAAGATTTCTCTGATACATGCATGGGTTTTATCATAGTTTTGCTTGTAACACTCTTGTTTCTTTACAACAAAATCTCGCACTTTACCAATATCAAGTGAATTGTGAGGAGATTTCTCAATCAACCATGTGGGGTTAAGCTTTGATGAAAGAGTACGACCCCTTAATAAAATAAAAGGTGAAACACCAGTTGTAGTATGCAGTGTACAATTATAATTCCAAATTTTTTGAAACAGAAAAGAAGGAACACTTAAACCACTAGCAACTGCAGTTTGAACAGTATCTTTTATCAAACGGTTAGCACATACCACAAGTCCATTTGAAGCTGGACTGTATAGAGGAACTAACGAATGTTTCACATCCAAATTTTTCAAAAATACATCCACATCACGAGCAACAAAATGTGACCCATTATCAGTGACTATTTCATCCGGTGTTCCTTCATTACAAAATAAAAGTTGTAAAAATAACACAACAGATTTTACATCCGTAGACTTAACAAATCAATTTTTTTTTCTCAAAGTTAAAAACTGAGAATGCACCTGAAAAATCAAGACCGATTTTTTCCATGCCTGAGTCTGCCATTCAACCGGATAAAGTGGTGAATTGGATGAGTTCCAATGTTTGTCAGAACAAAGGCACTGGGGACACTGGTGAACATGAACTTTAACATTATTATCAATACCAGGCCACCAATATATCTGCTTAATCTTATTAACTGTCGCAGTAGTCCCAGGATGACCATCGTGAGCAAGAGAAATAATGCGATCTCTAATGCCACGTGGAGGAACAAATGTATCCTGCCACATTAAAATATCGTTAGAACAAGACAATTCTGGAGCAACCTGAGCAAAATTCCTTTCCTCAATAGATAAACCTCTATTCATAAGCCATCCCTGCACTAAAAACTTGTTGACATTACACAAACATCCATCCTCCAATGATTTACTAATCCACTCATCTTGTGTGATAGCAAACTTATCCACCACATCTTCAACTAAAAAAACACACTTGAAATCATCATCCACAACAGGTTGTAAATCAACAGGAAGAATTCTCGAAAGACAATCAGCCCAAAATTTCTTTCCACCAGGGAGATACTTAATGTCAAAACTAAACTGCTGAAGTCTTGCCAATAACCTAATGAGACGAGAAGAACCTTTGATGAGGAACTATCACTCAACATATAGACCAAAGGTTTGTGATCAGTGAAAAGCTGGAACCTAGTACCCCAAATATACATACCGACCAAGTACAGGCCAAAGCTTCTCGCTCTTTAGTACTATAGTGAAGCTCAGCTGAGGATAACATGCGAGATGCAAACGCAATTGTATATTCCTCCCCTTTAACTATCTGACTGAGTACTGCACCGAGTCCTCTAGCACTGGCATCGACTGTTATAACACACTGTACACATATGAAAATGGTCTAATAGCAGGAGCATTTATAATCAATTTTTTTACATCATCAAAAGCCACTTGTTGATCAGCAGTCCATACAAACTTGACATTTTATTTAACAAATTCCTTAAAGGTTGAACAATTAAGGCATACCCTCGGACAAAACGAGCATAATAATCACTGAGTCCAAGAAACGCCCTTAATGAATCCTTATCTGATGGAGCCGGAGCTTTACTAATGGCATCCAACAGTGAAGCTTTAGGTCTAATGCCCTCACAAGACAGATTATGTCCCAAGTAATCAACATTCTGCACTAGAATATTACACTTGTTCAGATTCAATGTGAAACCTTCAATTTACAAAATCTTCAACACTTTCTCAATCAGAACATAATGTTGTTCGATTGTTTCAGAATGTACCAAAATGTCATCCTGAAAAGCCTGAATACCAGGACAATTGTCAAAAATGTTATCCATTAACCTCTGAAAAATACTGGCAGCCGATGCTAACCCAAAAGGAAGACGTTTATACATATAAACACCAAATGGTGTAACAAATGTAGTCAAAGGTTGCGATTCTACAGAAAGAGGAATCTGATGGTAGGCTGCTCGCAAGTCAAAAGTAGAAAAAAATGTACTTGAACCTATCTTAGCAAGCATTTCATGAATCTTTGGCAATGGATGGACATCAATTACAATATTTCTATTCAACACTCTCAAATCCGCACAGATACGAATTTCGGCAGAACTTTTCCGTGCTACAACTGCAGCTGAAACCCATTCCGATGATTCGACTGGACAGATGATATCCTGGGCACATAATAATTCAAGATGTTTTTTAAGATCTTTGACAGACAATGGTACTGAACGTACTTTTTTTACAACGGGGAAAAACCTTCTCCTTCAATTTTATAACATGCTCAAAATTCTTAACTAGGCCAATTGTATCACTGAAGACATTCAAATATTTTTCAAAAATTTTTGACAACACAGGATCATGAGTTTTAACATCACTAATTGCTAACACAGGAAAATCACCAAGAACAACTGGTTCAGGATAACCTGTTTTTATTTTTTTTATTTTTATTTTTTTTCTGAAAACCTTTATTATATCTTCACAGCTTTACACAGCATGCCGCCTACAACCCGAGAGGGCCGGCCGCTAATCTGGAGTGTCACATTAGAACGACCTTCATAAATACAGACAGTGTAGGTTATTGCAAAAGTCATGTCAGTGAAGGCCGCCAGCGAAAGTAGTGAAGGTCAGAAGCAAATGTTCCATGCAGGGTGAATGAGGTTCTCATTTTCTATTTTTCAAAACTAACTAAAAGAACAGTCGAACATCGGGAAATCACAGTACGATCATTGACTATGTATATTGCTAGATAGACGTGAGAGTAAACCTGGATTAAAACAGCGTCATTTGCATCCACAAGTTAACATAGGGTGTAAAGGAATCATCGCCCCCCCCCAACCCCTCCTGAAGGACCCCACCCCACAACCAACCACCCTCACTCCAACCCGTCATCCTCATCCGAGTCCAATGGGTCATCTTCTGGCAGCGGGTCGCAGATGTCACCCCGGTAAGTGTTCCACGGGGACCATACCTTGTTCCACTTGCCAGGACAAGCTCGGTTTAAGTATACCGCCCTTTTTGTGACCATCGTTCTGTCCATGTTAATGCACCACTGTGATGTTGTCGGGAGGTCCGCCACCCCCCAACGCTGCGCAATGTCTCGCTTTGCTACCATCATACCCAGTGTCACCCAAAGGCGGCCATGCCGGGACAAATCTGTTGGTTCCCATACATTGAGGAGGCACCGTCGTGGCTCCGGTAGTACCGAGACCTCCAGCACCTGTGATACAGTGCGTAGGACCTGACGCCAGTAGTTGTGTATGCGTGGACAATCCCAGAATGTATGGAAGAAGGTGCCCTCCTCCCCGCAGCCTCGCAAGCAAAAAGGATCAGGGGTCCGTTGTATGCGGTGTAGTAGTGTTCTAGTGTAATATGTTCTATGGAGGACTTTGAGCTGGATTAGCCTCATCCTGGCCGATATGCCTGCTTCCTTGGGGGAAGCCAATGCCTCATTCCACTCATGTTCGTCAAGCGCGCCCAACTCCTGCTCCCATTTCCCCTTAAGGGATATCAGCGGATCCGGGGAGTTGTTAAGGAGCTTCCGGTATGTGAGGGAGGTCGCCTTCTCTACCATATAGTCCGTCAGGAGGCGATCCTCCAACGGGGAGGACTCAGGAAGAGTCGAACCAGCCGGGATGGCCGGGATGGCCGATAGTAGTGCATGGCGAATTTGTACATACCGGTATGTTTCGTGTGGTCCCAGATCATAAATCTCTTTCAAACGGGCGAAGGTGATGACATCCCCTCGCTCCCACATATCCCCCACCGTGGAGATTCCGATGTCATCCCATCGGGAGAACCCCTTACTGACCCGAAGATTGCCCAAGGCACGCACGTCCCAGAGCGGAGTGAGTTTAGTGAGCGTGTCCTTCCACCCTAGCGCAGCGGTGGCTGCATGCCAAGTGGCCACAGTGAGCCTGGTGGGGCCCACCAGTGGTCTAAGTTTCCTCCGATCATAAAGCGGTGCCAGTATGTTATTGGCGCCTAGCTGAGCCCTATCCGCCTGGAACGCCGGGTCGGATTACGATGCATGCAGCCACTGGTTAATGGGCCTGAGTTGTGCTGCCCAATAATATAGATGCAGGTTCGGGAGTGCAATGCCGCCCTCGTACCAGCTCCTGCAGAGTTTGGCTTGGGCTATACGCGCAGGGCGGTTGCCCCACAACAATCCAGAGACTACTGCTGCAACCTTCCTGAAGTATCCCGTTGACACTGGGAATGGAGTGTTGTCTAGGATGTATAGGAAACGGGGTAAGGATTTCATTTTAAACAAGGCAGCTCTCCCCAGCATCATCAACGGCAATCCTGCCCAGAAGCCTGCGTCTTGTTTGAGACGATCCAGTGGTGGCAAGAGGTTCAGCCTCTCGTGTTCGGTAGGGTCACTCGTAACGTGGATGCCTAGATATTTGAAGGAGGAACCGGCCAGCCGTAGAGGGCAGTCCGGGCCAAGCGTTGGGTGGTCCCCTGTCAGGACATACAACTCTGACTTGTTCCAGTTGATGGTGTAGCCTGAAACTTCGCCGTGGTCGTTACAGAGATGCAAAAGAGCTGGTACGCCATGCTCGGGATCCGTTAGGTATACCAGCATGTCGTCTGCATACAGAGATATGCGGTCCTCCCACCCCTCCCTCCCTCCATTTAATCCCTTTAAGTAAGGGGGTAGTTCTGATGCGGATAGCCAGAGGTTCTAGGGAGAGTGCAAAGAGAAGGGGGGAAAGAGGGCAGCCCTGCCGGGTGCCACGTCCAAGCGGAAAAGAGCGTGATATGTGGCCGTTCGCCACCACGTGCGCCACTGGTGCTGTGTAAAGTAATTTTATCCATGAGATGAAGTTTGGGCCAAATCCCATGCACAAAAGGACTTCAAAGAGGTAGGCCCACTCCACCAGATCAAAGGCCATTTTCGCGTCTAGCGCCAGTATAGCCGCAGTCTCGCAAATGCAGTCCGCCCTCGCCAGCACCCCGTGCACCCTTCTGAGATTAAGCGCGGTGTTTCTGTGGGGCATGAATCCCGACTGGTCCGGGTGGATAAGGTCGGGCAGGTGAGGCATTAGACGGTTAGCTAGGAGTTTTGCTAGGATTTTACTCTCTGCATTAAGCAGAGAGATAGGGCGGTAGGATGAGCATTCCTCGGGGGTTTACCGGGCTTAGGGATAGCCACAATCGTGGCCGTCCGTTGGTCCAACGGGAGCATCCCCTTATCTCGACATTCCACATACATTTTAAGCAAGTGCGGGCAAAGGGCGTCAGTACGTGCTTGGAACCATTCAACTGGAATGCCATTTGGCCCCAGTGCCTTGCCGGTTCGGAGGGCTCCGATGGCTACCCGTAGTTCATCTGTGGTAAACGGCGGCTCTAGATCAGCTATGGCCTCCGGCTGCAGCGTTGGGATGTCTATACTGCTTAGCGCGCATTGGGCCGCAATCGTAGTAACTTCCCGTTCAGGGGTGTATACTTTTTCAAAGTGGGACGCCAACGCCTCTACTACTCGATCAGGGTCGGTCAGAATCATGCCCTCGTCATCCCTCACCTGCTGGATCCCTCTGGAGCTACCCCCTCTTTTGTCGAGCCAGGCCAACATCTTCCCTGCCTTATCCCCCACATCGTACACCCGGTTCTGTGTGTCGGTGATGTGTCCCTGTGTTATGAGTCGTGCATGGTCTGCGTATAGTCGCTGTTCAAGTGCGAGGGTATGCGCTGTATCTTCCGTGGGATCAGCTTCATGGGCAGTAGTGGCTGCGCGCAGTCGGAGCTCGAGGGCAGAGTGTTCAGCTGTCGGTTCCCTTCTATGTGCCGTTATAGAGCCTATCGCCTGCCCCCGCAACACTGTTTTATAGGCCTCCCAGAGAACCTCAGCCGAGGCCGCGGTTGGTTCATTTTCAGTGAAATAGTGTTCCGTGGCCTTCTGCAGGGCCTTCCTGACCTTCGGGACCTTAAGATAAGAAGCATGAATGGGGTATATGCGGCGGCGGGAACGTGTCCGTGAGGTGACAGTGAGAGTCAGTGGTGAATGGTCTGAGATGCCCCGAGGGTGTATATTCACTTCATCTACGCGCTGTAGCCCATCCCCTAAAGCCAGGAAGTAGTCAATGCGGGACAGACTATTGTGAACGGTGGAGTGGAACGTGTATTGCCGAACCATCGGGTGAACATGGCGCCAAACGTCCATCAGCCCCAGTGCCTCTAGAAATCGCCGAAACCGGGAGGGACCCCCCCGGAAGGGCGGTCGCCGGGAACTTGTCGAGCTGCGGATCTGCAGCTGCGTTGAAGTCCCCACCTATGAGCATGTCTCCCTCCGGGAGGGACAGCAAGAAGTCACCCAGGGCCGGTAGCATCACCGAGTGCAGCGAAGGTGGGATGTAAACTGAAACTACTGTTAAGGGGCGTCCGTCTCACTGTCCCGCCACCGCTGCAAAGCAACCCTGTGTGTCGGTTCTAGTGCTAAGGGTAATGAAGTGGGAAGATTTTCTGATCAGTATGCCCGTGCCCCGGGAACCAGTGGAAAATTCGGAGTGGACTAACATTCTATACCCCCTTCTGTCTAAGGCCTTGGTAGCACTACCCACCAAGTGGTTCTCCTGCAGGAGTATCAGGTCTGGTTTGTAGCGTTTCACCTCGGACAGAACGAGGCCGCGTTTCACCTTATCACCCAGGCCTCGCACATTCCAGGCGAAAAGTCGGAGGTTGGAGCCGCTTACTTGCGTCTCATCCGCTCTCGCTGTATTGAGCTGCTCACCCGCCATCAATAGAGATTAGAAACAAATACCACCAGTATAGACTCCATCGCACCAGCAACATTACAATAGCAGTCAAAGTACATTGTACAATTCGAGATCGACTCTGTGAATTTCCCGTAAAGAAGAACCAACCCCCCCCAACCCGCCCCACCCTGCCTCCCTGCCAAATGGACTCAAAACTGCCCGCCACCCCAACTCAGCAGAGCGCTTATCCCATGCCAAAAACAGAGTACTTGCACGTCGGGGGAGAGTGTCCCCCAAAGCAGGCGGTCCCTCTGCCCCCCTCTGGATGTCCGGGCCAGCGTCCAAGAACGACGTGAAAAGCAATCCTCATGGGAGTAAATCAGAGTCCATTCAGTCCATCACGTGCGGGTTTCATTCACCCCCAGCGGCCCCAGCGTGTTCCTGTGACGGCGATTAGCTCGCGCCTCCCCTGGCTGAAGATTGTGAGCCCGGTCGGCCGTCTTCTTCTGGCCTGTTGCGTCGACGATTAGAAGTGCGTTCCACCGTGCGCCATCCCTCCAGCCATTCTCTTGCCGACTCAGCCGAGTCGAAAAACCAGACCTTCTTGTCGGCCACCACTCTTAAACGGGCTGGGAACAACATGGAGTATGGCAATTCCTGTTCGCGGAGTGTTTTCTTTACCTCCAGGAAAGTTCTCCTTCTGCGGGTGACCTTCGCCGTGTAGTCCGGGAAGAAGGATATCCGAGAGTTCTGGATGTGGATAGGCGGTGCCACTCTGGCCGCTTGGAGAATAGTGTCGCGGTCTCTAAAGTTGAAGAGTCTCGCCAGGATGGGACGTGGGGCAGCCCCCGGCGTAGGTGTCCCGCCGGGTACCCGGTGGGCACGCTCCACCGTAAAGAAATTGGAGAGCCCCTTCGGGGCCAGGCGGGTCTTTATGAGCTCCTCCACGTACAAGTCCATGGCCCCTTTCGTTTCCGATTCCGGAACCCCCAAAATGCGGATGTTGTTGCGTCTGGAGCGTCCCTCATGGTCATCCAACTTGCTTTTTAGGAGTTTATTGTCTGCTTGTAGTCTTTCCACAGCTACCTGCAGGTCGGAGACATCCTCTATCAGTGATTTAGTCACCACTTCCACCTGTTTCACCCTTTCGCCCATCTTCTGGAGGTCGGCTCTTATGAGGGTCACCTCGGTAGCAGTCGAGCCCACTGTGGCCTGAACCTGTTCCAGAGCACGTAGGACATCGTCCAGTGTGGCCTTTTTCGTCCCATCGTTGTCTGCGCCCTTGCCAGGGGATTTGCGCTGCTCAGGTTGAGAGAGCGTCTGATTATCGTAGGCAAATTTGCCGAGTTTTGCCTGAGCGGCGGTTTGTCGTGGCCCTTTCCCCGCCATTTTGGCTCTGCGGCGAGACACAGTTTATGGTGAAGCGGGCCGATCGCCCGTAGCCGATCGTGCCGAGGCGTCTGTTCAGGAGGTTCAGTTCGGGAACAGGCCAGTGGTCGCTGACGATGGCAAGGTGCGGCCGGTAGCCGAGGATCCGCTGCAGCCTCGGCAAGTCAGGGCAAGATGGCGGTTGTTGTGTAGCAAGTTACAAGTCTTGGCCGAGTGTCGTGAAGAGGCACTACTGTGCAGCGCCACTGGGTAGGCCACGTTGAGGATTAAGTGTTCGTAGGGGGGGACCGCCAGTCCGGCGATTCGCTGGTGTCGAGTGCTGTCTTCAGCGGCTACTTCCGGTCGATTGTGCCGAGGAGGGTTGACTTCCGCTCGGCCAAGGGCTCAACTCGACACCGCGGCTGCCCTCGTGTCACCAGGCCCCTCGCCAGTGAAGGACTAAGATGAAGTTTCGTCCTGTTTCCGAGGTCTGAGTGCTCCCAATTTTCTCCTGCGAACGCCGTTCGGTCGCCGCACCCAGGACACCCCTTCTGGAGCGATCAGTGAACGGATAGGCATGCGGATTGTTGCGGGAAGCCGCCTTGCTACGGGAGCCTCTCTAGGTTGCTGCCGCCATCATCGGCTGCTAGCCACGCCCCAGGATAACCTGGTTTTAACACTATTCCTAAAGCAGCTTGGTCCTGCCAACGCAAAATTTCTCTGCCGTTCAGTGCAACGTAAATGTTTGTGTTTATAAGTCTGCCCTTAAAATGTATTGAATCAGTAAAATAACCCTTCATAATAATGTCATACTCCCCAAACGCTTTGGGATTAAAGTCGGAAGGTAGCAATTCTATGTTAAACCACAGGTTGTTAAATGTTTTGACATCAAGAATAGTGATTGGCGAACCAGAGTCCGCCATCACCTCTAGAGCCTTAGTACCAATAGACACTTTACAATTAGGACCTTTAACCTTGTCACTCTCAAGAGAATTATTATGTACTGATAATGAGGAAACATTTAAAGCACCACAGATTTCTTCCTCAGTATATACAAGATTAACCTTCCCTTTGTTTTTGGGTACCCTGCACATGGTAAAGAAATGACCTATTCTTTTACAATTGTTGCAACGTTTACTTAGAGCAGGACACTTAGGGTGGTTACCAATATGCGATTTTGACCCACACCTGTAACAAAAATAATTAGATTTGTTTTCAAAAACTTTTTTATCTTTAGGATGAGCACTAATAACATTCACATCAACTCTGCTCGTATTATCATTAGACAAAGACATGACAGTAGTACTTGGAACCTTTGAAATAGCACAATTGTTAGATGAATCGGCCAACATTTTTGAAGAAGTGACTGAACACTCGATACTTTTGGCTATAACCATTACTACATCTAAACTAGGGTTCTTGCATGTCAAAATGCGTTCCTGAATTGTTTTATTGAAACAGTTAAACACCAATTGATCTCTAGGAGCAGTGTCTAAATAATTTCCAAATTTGCATTTAGCTGCAAGAACACGCAAAGTTGCTAGGTAATCCTCAATAGACTCCTCAGAAGATTGTTTCCTTTTGAAAAACACATGACGCTCAACCATAATGGCAGGTTCATCCTTATACTGTTTTCCCAATCGAGCTAATGCTTCTGAATACACATTCCAAGACTCATCTGAGGATAGACATGGCACAATAGGTATACTGTCAAAAAGGTACTGTCCTGCATCTCCAAGATGGTTAAATAAAATAGCTCTTTTTCTTGAAGCTGAATATTCTAAAGCATCAATTGCTTCCAAATAATTTGTAAATACATACTCTGAGCCACTTGTGCCAAGGTGTTATAGATTTACCAGGTACTTTTATGAAACATGGAGGTGCCACAATGGTGTTATTCGAATTAGCCATTTGTCTTTTGTAGATTTCTCCTTATAGTATGTAAAATCCAATGAATTCCCAAAATTCACAAATTGTTCAAAGAATAAATAAATATATTACAATTACTTGTTAATCCTCCAACCGATCCGAAGAAAAACGAAGGTTTGAACACTTCATAATTGTTAACGCTCCCAATATTGCCAAAACAACGTGTATTTTTTGAATACTAATACAAGTCCTCCCAATGCATCAAAATGGCCACCAAACGTGATGACGCGGCACGCTAACCAATCAGCATGCTCGCAAAACGTGATGAGAACATACGCTTGAGGCGCTTGACGCTTACACTCAGCGTCTGAGTCAGATGCTTGTGAAGAAGACTCTCCCCGAATACACGCGCTGACACACACTGAGGATGACGGCACCGTCAAAAGAAAACAAGAGTTAACAGTAAGCCGTTGGCTATCCAAGTAGCGCAGAGATATCAAAGATATCAAAGTACTCACACTTTTAAAATTCAGCCACGATCGTCTGATGATCGTCGGATGATTATGTTGAATAAGCAATCCATAAAAGCAAATTATTTTTTGAATAAAAGTTTGTTATCCGGTCGGTGGGCTCAATAAATTCCTTCTTCCAAAATACTTGAATACAATCTTAAAAAGAGCTAAAAAATCGTCGCCAAAATATGTAGTAAGCTCTTCTGAATAAATGATGATTTCCAGCCAGGATCAAAGATATAGATTGTCTTTATTCCAATATAAGAAATGCACCCACGACATCCATCTGGCAAATCCCCTTCACAAATGACCTCCACACTCTTAGATTCTGGAATACATTCCAGAATCTAAGAATGTATCTACATCACTAGCCTTAAAGACACATATAATATAAAAGTTAAATACATACCTACTACAGCACGTCAGTTAAATAAATATTCAGAACACCAAAGATGCCCAAATAAGAAAAAATGAAAACACATTTGTACCTCAGCAACCTAGCAGAAAGCGATGGCCTCAATGCTTCTCTTGCATGTGGCTTTCGTTCTAGAAACATTAAGCAGTTACTCATATGTCGCGACTCTTTCAGAAGTAACCAAATCATGGCTCACCATCAAAAGGCTCATGTTTAGTTTGTAAGATTGCACTTGATAACGCAGAATCCAGAACTATACACTTCTAAATCCAGAGATTTAACATAACACTTCTCTTCTTGTGCCCACATGTAGAAGTTGGCAAACACTGCGTAGACCACTTGATGACCACATCTGACCCCACGGTGAGATTTCTGCTGGGAACTGCTGATGAGGGGGAGCAGGGTCCGTGAGGGTTGGGGCGTCGGGACAAGCGGATCAGTCGTGCTGTGAAGGGGATCCAGAAAGGAATAATATCCTACACACCGATGCAGTTAGTGATCGGAGCGGAGAGATCGAATCTCTGCGAGTTTGGCGGCTTGACTGCAAGTCGAATGGAGCTGGCGTTTCCAATGCCAGCTCCATTCCCCCTCATCAGCGGTTCCCACACGGACAATCTCGAACAGGCATCTCATGTGCCACATGGCTTGACGTTTTCCATCGCCCTGATTCGATCCGGTTTCCTTCTCCACCGCACTGCCCTCGACCCAGTCCTGATGAAGATCCTGATTTAAGTGGATCGAAACGCCGTCGACCAACCAGCGCAATCACATACCATAAGCGTGGAAAGGTATACTCAGATGTGAGTCCCTAGCTCATTGCACCATCAGGATTCAAGCAAGCCGGGCCGAAGACGGCTGAAATGCCAGAAACCGGTCCCCGGTAGCTTGTTTCCTTCCCAGTATAAGAATTGGCTTGGTAGTTTGGTCTGCCCTGTTCCCATGATGCACTGGGCCAGGGTCAGACTAATTTGCATATAGCCAAGTTCTGAGCTGGGATGGTGCAGTGAGCTAAAAAACGGTGATGGATCAAGCCCTGATCTTTGGACTGGGTAAGAGTGGTCTGCTTAATTCAGACACTCTGTTCATCACCACCCCCTTTTCTGAATAATTTTTGTCCACCATAAGCGTGGAAGGGTATACTCAGATGTGAGTCCCTAGCTCATTGCACCATCAGGATTCAAGCAAGCCGGGCCGAAGACGGGTGAAATGCCAGAAACCAGTCCCCGGTAGCTTGTTTCCTTCCCAGTATAAGAATTGGCTTGGTAGTTTGGTCTGCCCTGTTCCCATAATGCACTGGGCCAGGGTCAGACTAATTTGCATATAGCCAAGTTCTGAGCTGGTGCAGTGAGCTAAAAACGGTGATGGATCAAGCCCTGATCTTTGGACTGAGTAAGAGTGGTCTGCTTAATTCAAACACTCTGTTCATCACCACCCCCTTTTCTGAATCAACCAGCGCAATCACAAGCACAACACACGAAGTGGTTCACGAACACGACATTGAACCAAATAAATGCGAACTCTTGAAAGTTACTTGGAACCACTTTGTATCCAATGTTTCACTGTATATTTTTGCACCAGTCACCTTGCGCCTCCCACGCTGTTCACATTGTCACATGCATCGCTACCTTGGTTTTCACTGACACATATTGAGCACCACTTGCAATTTGGGTTGTTCTCAATTTCAACAGACGTATATTGCAGTGCTGTAATAACTGCGAAATGCTCCTTCCTTCTTGTTTTTTACCTAAAATGTTTATATAAATGATGCCTTGAGCACATGCACAAACCATATAGAGTCTCCTTGCTTCCTTAAGGATAATGTTGTATTCATATCCGTTCTAACTGCCTTCAAATAATACCAGTTGGGATACCATATGTTTCTACTGTACTATACCCCAATCCCAACACGGTTGACAGGTTTTTGCTCCTTTTGTAGATACATTATTATCCATACACCGAAGCACCCCCTTCAATTTCGCTGGAAATCCCACACCCAAAATACCTGCCAGAAAGGGAAAGGAATGTGCAAAAAGTATGTGCATAATTTCAAGACAAAAGGCCTAATATAGAGTATGGAGAGGAGCACACTCAGCTTTGATAGGGCAGCAGATGGTTGCCTGCAGTGCTTCCTAAAATGGTGCATTAAGTTGTTTGAATCACTCTCACATGTAGGGAGACAATTGTTTGGTTCTGGAGCTTCAGTTGGGGCTCTGGCACCTGCCTGTCACCACAGTGTCGTCCCTGTTGGCCTAAGAGAACCTATTTGATGACTCTTGCTCTTCCACGGGATCCCTTTGTGGCATACTGGCTCTACAATATACGCCGCACACATGATACAGCCTGATTGACATGACAGTAATGCATTCTTTATGGCAGCCCCCTCTGCCATGCAGGGGTGCCAACCTTACTTCACACTTTGGCTACTGCCCAAGTGGGACAGTAGTAATGCGCTCTTCCCTACCGCGCTGTCTGGCATGCTGGCTCACTGACTTTAACCTGCAGATGGGCAATAACTGGATCAGTGTGATCAGTGTAACAACAACTAACTTAGTAGGAGCAACCTCCAACATCCAGGGTTGTCGACTTGAGCCTACACCTGGGCGACAGTCCATTCAGGTCAGCAGCCACTTCCTCACACCTCAATAGGACACACGACCCCATTGGACCTCCCCTCTAATTGCTCTCTCCTTACTCACAGGCACACTAGCACTGGTAATCAAGCAGGTACTGATGCTCTAGGATCTAAGGTAAGTGGTTGGATGTCCTTGGGTGATATTCCCTCCTGGTTGGAAGACTGGCAGACCTCAGGCCTAGTCTTGGTCAAAAGTAGAAGTCTTGCAGAGCATCTCCTCTTTGCACAGCCCACCTTGCTCTTTGACCTCTGACACATTCGGGGCATCGTGAGCTTTCCTTCTGATATTCTATTTCAAGAGACAAAATGTGATTTAATGACTGAGACTTTGAAGTTTATTTGGGGAGTCGTTTTCCTTTTAAAGTGCCCACTCATCTCTCCTGCCCTCCATCCACAAAGCAGCCTGTCACAGTAGGAGCGACACTAAATCTGGTAGCCCCACAAAACAGGCTACAGGAGTGACTACAGGTTCACAATTAGATGTAACCCACAGTGATGCATACATCGAATGGCTGCCAAAGGACTGCATCCCTACTATCTATGATTCTCTATCAGCCCCATCTCCTTATAAGATGTGCCCAGGCCCCTTTCCGGTGGCTGTTCTAGAAATCAGAGCTTCCTTTGAAGTGTACAGAGGAGTCTGGCTCTTCCTTCCTCCAGTGTGTTTTCCACCCAGCTTTCAGAAATGCAGCAATCCACAAATCTCTCTGGGTTAAATTCCTCCTTTATTAACATATGCTGCAGAAGTACTGGATAGGAACTATTGGCTCGCTTTTGATATGGCTGAAGGATTTTTTTTCCCCCAAATTTGTAATTTAAACTTTTTCGCTGCTCCACATGTTCAAAGCTTTGAATTCCATCTGGTCTCCTCATATCCTTATCAGCCGTCCTGAGGTGGAGGAACTCCTTCTTTTGGGGGGATGAGGGCACCCTTAGGGCCGCTCTGAGAATGGAAATCTTTGATAAACTAAAGGATTAATCAGCTTTCTTCAGATCATTTTCTTACGCATATGAATTATTTGGGCTCAGTTTAAAGAGTGATTCACCTATGCCAAAGCCTGCATTGAAGTCATTTTTAATGAAGTCTGTAGGCGCGATTAGCACGACAACAGACAGTTTTAAGTCAATCTAAAGCCGGCAATTATGTGGTCTGTGGGAGTCCTATGGGGAATAGACCTCAACCCTATCTTTCATGGAATCTCCCACATGGGATTTGAATGTTGATACTACTTTTGAGAAACAACCTGTTGCCTCTGAGAGAAGTGACTGGCCTATGGGAAAAAATTCCAAGAGGGGAGTCAGTGCGTGAATTGTGTTTTTCACAAATTCAGGATCTTAATCATGTGCTATTTGTGTGCCCGGAACTTCAAAAGGCCAGGCGTATGTTTTTAAGATCATAATTTATGAAATGTAATGTTCGTGTTGCTCAGGAGGCCCGATCTTTTGTCTTGTCCCCACCAAATGAAATTGTTTGCCATAGGATATTTAATTTTTTTAAACATTTGTGGCTATTTATTAGGAATTTTTTTAGTTTGTATGTTGTAACTTCTGATGGTTGGACATTGTAGAATGTTACACTATATACAAAATATGTCTTTCCCTCTTTCCTCCCTTTTTGAATTTACTGCTGCATTAAAATAAATATATGTGTATATATTTTTTGTATTGTACTTAAAGTATGTCTTTTTATTGTATTGTTGTATTTTTGTGGACCTCCGTAGGAGTTCCATAACAAATACAAAAATTGAGTTTGAAATATGTTATTACCCTTGCTCTTCCAGTTAGCCCCGGGGCTACCAGAATAGAACCCAGAGTCTTTCATGTTTTGTACCATTCACAGGGACACACACCCAGCACACGCGTGCTGCACAGCTAACTAACTGTATGCCTCAATCCAGTGACACAGTTTTAAAGGCCTGTTCACCTCTTGTGATCACTGCAATGAATGCTGCCACCAGAGTAGCGTTTGGGGTGCTCCTCCCAGTCAAACAGGACCACCCTCCATGAGATGACCGTTATTCATGGTGCAAACATAATCAATGTTTGGACTTGACAAACAAAAATCAGCAGCAGCGATCCAAATCTCTTTGCAGCTGGGACACTCAGGGCAGGGGTGCATGTCCATCAACATATGAGGGATTATTCCATCCCGACAGTGCCCTATTTAGAAAATCTATTTGGTTGTAAACATAAGATCAGAACTGAATTTACAATTTTATGCCTACCTGGAATCCACAAAATGATTCCTGGCAGGCATAAATGCATTTACTACTGGAAAAATTTAAGCCAGAGCTGCTGAGAAATTTGCTGTAAAAATCACTATCTTGGCTGGGAACTGAGGGCCTCATTTATGAGGCTGTGCATCACTTTTACGCCGCCGGTGCGTCACTTTTTGTGACGCACCAGCAGCGTAAAAAATGTGTCTTGTTGCACCATATTTAGAAAGTGATGCATCTAGGTAGATGCGTCACTTTGTAAAAACCCTGCGCTACATTATACCTATGCCAGGTATAATGTATGCAGGGGGGGGGGCGTTCTGATGCAAGAAATGGTCATAGAAGTGACGCAGGGAAAGCTATAAGATTTCATTGCGCCACTTCTAGGACACAAATGCGTCAATTTCTTACGCCTGCCTCACAGCAGGCCTAAGACTGACGCAAGCTCTTTCACATGGGGCTTGCCCCACGTGAAAGGACACATTGCTGGAGTTGCATCACTTTTGTGACACACTCTAGCAATGCGTCACTTTTGCGCCATACAGATACGTCAGAAATACTGACGTATCTGTAACTCCTTGCGCCATGATGCGTCATACTGTAAATATGACGCATCATTGGTGTCGCAAGGAGGGCGCAGTGAAAAGTGACGCATCGCTATTTTCAGGCAACGATGCGTCACTTTTCATAAATGAGGCCCTGAGAGTTTAAAGATGTGGTTTCCCATGGAAGTTTGTATGTTTTGGGCATTTGCAGGCTTCCTTCTGTCCCCATCCCACCCTGAAAGTGGTCACACATTTACTCTAGACTTGGCAGGAGTAACTCTCTTACCATGTTGGGAAGGGGAACAGTCACCCCCAGATGTGGTGGGGGTGTGAGGGAAGGGCATATTAACTCACTAAGGCTCCGGGAACAGATCTAAACAGACAAACAGATGTTTGTGCAAATAAATTCCTCACGTTTGTTTTACATGGATAGCAATGCATTTTGCCTTGTTTCTATTTAATGTGTTCTTCTCTCCTCCAGTTCAATACTGCAATTCAAGTACTTGCTTTCATGGCCATTGCGCTTCGGATGACACATGCATTTGTTCCTATGGATTCAAAGGACCGACCTGTAATGAAGGTGAGAAGCAATGCGTGAGTGGGATAGAATCACAGTGAATGCAATGAAAAGAAGCTGGTCGAGGCTATGAACAAACAACTGGTCTGTGTAGGTCTGTGTCCCTGACATGCTGCTTCTGCACAATTATATTCCCTTCTACAAGCTCCTTCTTTATCAACAGCGGCATTTATACCAACCGCTGCAGTAGTGAGCATATTTTATTTGCATATAGATTGTAACTACGTGCCTCACTGAATCCTACTGGAAGTGTCATTTTTGTGACAAAAAATAAACTGTATTTCTTTTACATTTACAAACATACACAAGAGAGACATCACGTACAGCCTCATTTTCTCTTGCAACATCTCAACCATCAGGCATCAGGCGGGTTTCCAACATCTCAATCATCTGTTCTTCATTTCTATTTACACCCATCATCATCCTCTTTCGCTTTTTTCCTTGGATTCCTCTCCTTTCTCTATCTCACAAGACAAATTTCTGGATCCGTGTGAGCACTCCTCGTGCAATCTGGCATTCCACGAGTGGCTGCATTTTACTAATAATTGAAGTTGTGCACAGTTTGCTTGCACACTTTTGGTCCTATTCTCAGTTCAACTGAGGAAATGATGATTCCCTTGACGCATGAGCCCACCACTGAAGCATGGGCAAACAAATTAGGGATCCCATGAGATGCTGCACTCCCCTAGTTGTTATGTAAATGTAACACTATCACCTACAGTTCCGTTGAAAGGAGAAAGAATGCAGGGTGTCAGTCTTCAGCCAATGCATCCTCTATGTGGAGACGTAGTTGATGAATTTGACAAATGCCACTAGTGCGACCAGCGATTACTGATGCTCTTTTTAATGCACAGTTGTTAACTTTAAAAAGGCCATGAAAACCTTAACCAATAAAAAACAGCCTGACAAGGCTGTACAGCGACCTTCATTCCATCAGGTTGTTGCAATTTCCTACAGCCTTTGCAACTGTGTCAAGTATGCACTGTTTGTGTTAAGTGTTTGATAGGTTTCCTACTGTGTTCCTAGTTGGCTTATACAGTTGCCCTGTGGCAGCTGTGAAGGGGGAAGGAAGGAGGAGATGTTCTACAGCGCCTGTCCATACAACCCCCTTCCCAAATTGGTATGGACCATGTTTGTCACCTCTGGTGGATGATGTTAGATGTTCAAAGTCGCTGTTTATCAGATTTCGCTGCTAATGTGTCCATTGTATATCCCATGTATCACACTGTAGCCCCATTACTCCAATTGTAAACAAGGTGTGCTATGTGTCTATCTCTGCAGTGGTCCATTTGGTAAGATCCTGTAGCCAGTTCCTCAGTAATTGTGCACACCCTTTCACACTCTCACTCGTACATGTCCACAAGAGGATAACCAGGAGACACAAAGGAAGTTTACAATATTTATTTAAAATACTGTGACACAATTAGAAAAAAAATGCACAATAGAAATACAGTTAGTGTGGCTAATAATCCATACACTATAAAAAAAACTCTGTCATTTTATAGGACAGAGTGAACTAAACCCTCTTCCCTGCTAGTAAAGATAAATTAATACATATGAAAGAGCCCTGGTATTACTGGCAGACCCGGTACCTTAGCATTCACAGGTGGATGCTCTACATCTCAGCAGATGAAGTGCTCTTGTCTCAGAATATTTCTTCCATGTGTGTGTTTGTGGCTCATCTACTCATCTATGTAATAGTACGTGTATGCACATAAAAAACAGCTGCATTCTTGTGTTAGGTCTAGGTGCCTGTGCCTTAGCAGAAAGAATAACAAAGCACATTAATGTTTGACCTTGTCGGTGGTGTACAGACTTAGGCCCACATGCATCAAGCATTTTTGGAGTCGCAAACAGTGCGATTCCTTAAAATCGGCTGTTTGCGATTCCAAAAATGCTTTTTGGAATGCATCAAGCATTTTTTGAAATCGTAACATTTTTGCGATTTCCAAAAATGCGATTGCTTGCGATTTCCTAAAAGCAGTGCATGAATACTTTTGAAATTGCGAATTCGCAATTTGAGGGACAAATTTACCGAGTAGTTGAACTACTCGGTAAATTTGCAAAAAGTGTAATTAACACAAAAAACGCATTTAAAAAGCATTCATGTTCCGGACACACATGTCCTTAGGACATGTGTGTGTGCAACATGATGCGAAAAATACATTTCAGGGGTGCAGGGGGGGTTCATTTGAACCCCCCTCACCACCCTTGAAATGCAATCAGGATTTGCGATTTTGAAATTGCGAATTCGCAATTCCTATTCATTCCTATGGGCCTTTTGGCCCATAGGAATGAATGGGAATTGCGAATTCGCAATTTCAAAATCGCATTTTTTATGCGATTCGGTAGAAATAGCGATTTCTACCGAATTGCATAAATATTTCAAAAATAATCATGCATAGGATTTTGCGACTTCTAAATTGCGAATCGCTTTTCATCGCAATTTAGAAGTCGCAAAAGCCGAGATTGATGCATGTGGGCCTAAATCCCAGGAAAAGAACAGAACGCAAAGTTTGGTTATATAGTAAAAAGAGCAAAGAAAAATGAGTCCTCCAACATGTATGGTTAGGCTAACTTAGGGAAAACTACAATGGGCCATGCAGGAAACACATGACACCCTCCCCTTGGTCACAATAATAGTAATAAAAAAGTTAATAGGTATTACTAATATAATAAACAAGTAAACATACTTAAAGCCTTGTTTCAGAAATGTCAATTACTAAAAAATGTTAAATTAGAAACAAAAGTATATTTAGAAAAATTGTCAAATTAAGGGGCTTCAAAGGAATCCATAATGGTCTTCGCTATTTCATAGGCTAAAGACTCCATAAAGGAGCCCAACTCGGGGGGTGCTAGAGGGCGCACAAGTGGAATGGCTGCTTAAGCGCGCAGCTCCCGCTCCTTGGTTCCTAATCCTTCATTTATCCTCTACCACGGAGTGCAAACTCGACTGATTTCTTAATAATCTGCCGCAGGACACCTTTCCCCGCACCCGACCCAAGTCTGGTGGCTCTACGAGTCTCAGGGCCGGAGCTACGAACCTTCGAAGTCTCACCTGCTGTTGCCCTGGAGCTGACGGGAGTGCGCGGCCAGCTGCAGCGGACTACGCTATACTGGGGATGACCACGTGGGGCTAGGCCGCAGATCAACGCGGCTGGCGGATCCCTAGACAGGACTTCTTCAGCGGGCTCGAAACGGAGGTAGGAGGCTGCCTTCTCGCCAGCGCGGGCCCCCCCCCCGTCTGTCGCTGCTACTCTCGTTGCTGGGGCTGCGGGTGAGCACCGTGCTACGTATTGGTGAACACCACGGGACGAACGGAGCACCCCCCGGGCCTCCGTAGGAACCCACACTCCCCTGGTGCTCTCGAGGGACAGTGCGGATCTGTGTACTGCCCGTGGGGGGCCGGATGTCGGACCTGGGCCCCCACGGCTGACGACGCTGCTGCATCGGGCCTTGGCCGACCCTGGGGTTCTACATTGCCCTCGACCTTGGAACGCCACTACCTGCCGCTACGCCACCAGGATCTGCATGCGGCGGAGTCTGGGTCCCCCCCCCCATTCATCCTCGACCTGCCCTGGCCCGATCCTTCCTCCAGTAACCGTGCCGCATGGGGGGAGCCCGGGACTGCAACCCCGCGGAACGCACTCCACCTGAGACGCACTCCCCAACCGGGGCTCAGCCACCCCTCGAGCCTTCTCGTTTGGAAACTCTGCGACGTCATTTTCTCGCGTGGCAGCGCCGGGGAGTGAGGATCTGGTGCCGCCTCTACCTGGGCATTGTCGCCCCCCCTGACATCAAAGCATCTGAGGACTGTACTAAATCGCCAGAACCCTGTACCTCCCCCGCTTGGAACCTTGCTGATCTGCTGGAGCATTATCCTGTCTGGCACCTGCTGTGGCCCTGCTCCCTGGCGATAGCTTACCTAAGTGACAGTCCGTAGGGCTACTACGTCCCACAGTCCTCGGGTGCTGAACCCCATCGCCAACATGGTGCGGCCTGAGAACCGTCAAACTAAGCTCAGTTTTGATAGCGCAAAAAAGGGCGCGAAATCAACGCAGCTGGACCCTGAGCCTAGCGTGTCATCCCCAAAGGCTACCGTCTCTCCTGCTAAGGACACTGACCTGACCAACCTGATACAGGAGATGAGACAAGGCTTCGCGACCGTTGTCGAGAAGGTTGATGGTGTCACTGCTCGACTGGACGCGCTGGTGCACAAAGTTGACCGTCACGAAGAACGCATTACGGCTGCGGAGCAACGTATCTCTGACACCTCGGATGTCGCCTCGACTCACACCACTCAACTGTCCAGGATGGACAACTTGCTCAGGGTCATAGCGGCTAAGAATGAGGATTTGGAAGCCCGCAGCCGCCGGAACAACATACGAGTCACCAATGTACCGGAATCCACGGATACGGGTAGGATGGAATTATACATCGAGAAATTGCTCAAGGGCTCAATCGGTGACGATGCCTTCTCACCTCAGTTCATTGTCGAAAGGGCCCACTGCTCCCTCCCACTGCTCCCTGGCACCTATGCCCAAACCTGGACTACCACCGCGCCCTATTATTGCTCGGCTATTGAACTACCAAGACCGAGATACTGAGCTTCGGGCGGCTCGGTCTCAGAGGTCGCTGCAGTACAATGGTGTCACTTTCTCCATTTACCCAGACTTTACGCCAATGGTTCAGGAAGAGCGGCGCACATTTCTTCCAGTGAAGAAAAAGTTGCGAGAGGCCCAGATAGACTATGCGCTCCTGTACCCTGCGAAGCTGCGAGTTACCCACCAGGGTAAGCAACGGTTCTTCACCAACCCGCAGAAAGTGGAAGACTTTCTTAAATCGCTCCGGAGGGCGCTCAGAGTGGACCGAGACGCTGCGGAGACGCGTGAGAATGCAGATTTGTCTCCGGCGCCACACGATGACTAACTGCCTACATGCGCTGCACTACGCACATTATCTGCACTGGATTGTGTTTTCTCTACAGAGTGGAGCAAAGACATGGGGGAACATGAGGAAGATGGACCTGCACGGAATCTACACCCCTGTGGTAATGTAAACCAAGGACCACTCTCCTGGTCCTAGTCTCCACCGAGGGCGGCACAGTAACGGGGCTGGGGACCGGGAAGTGGCTGTGCGTACTCTATGTCTTACCCCTACTGGGTGATCCCCTTTGAATTGCTGATGTTTCAGTTGTTGATGTTGATTGAGTTGGGGGGGGATGGAGGGTGGGTTGCTGGGGGGGGATGCTTGGCTGCTGGCATGATTGGGATGCTGGGGTTTGTGGGGGGGGTGTTTCCAGAGTCATTCATCAAATGGACTATACGCATGGACTTTATCTTGGTGTGTGCGCCGATGCTGGTGGGGCGGGGGTGGCTTTTTCGTGCTGCCTATTTTGGCACTGATATGCTTCTTGTTGTTCTATCAATGGCTGCTTCAGTAGTGAACACACAATTGACCTGTTTGTCTTGGAATGTTCGAGGGTTGAACAATGCCAGAAAATGTCGGAATGTTATTGCCTACCTTGATAGACATCATGTACAAGTAGCCATGTTGCAGGAAACACATTTGTCACCACAAGGCGTGACCTCTTTCGCGAGTAGGTGGGCTGGGGACAGCGCCTTCTCCTCATATTCAACCTATTCGAGGGGGGTTGCCATCCTCATTGCCTGCAAAATCCCATTTCAGAAGTTTAGAGAGCTACTCGACAGGGAAGGCCGCTATGCATTGCTATGGGGCAGGATAGGCCGTGACACATACACGTTTGTAACCACATATGCACCTAATGTTGACACACCCGCTTTTTTTACTACTTTATGGGGCAAGATTCTTTCCGTTGCGTCACGACACATAGTTTGGGGAGGGGACCTCAACCTAGCGCTGGCACCTCAGTTAGATAGGGCGGATGGGGTTTGCTCCTACAAGCCCAGGGCACGGGAGGCGCTGGAGGGAATCATTGAGGAGGGCGAACTGTTGGACACCTGGAGACACTTGCACCCCCTTGGAAGGGAAGGTACACACTTTACATCACATACCGGGACTTGGGCACGTCTTGATTATTTTTTTATTTCAAGGGATGTGGCTGCGGAGCTAGTGGGGGTTCATCACCTACCGAGAACATACTCTGATCACAGTCCTGTCTTGCTACACTTTCGCACACCGGGGTGGGACAGCCCGCTACCGCAGTGGAGACTCCGCCCTGATATCCTCCTTGATAGCCTGTTTCGCACTGAACTGGGGGAGGAGGTGACAGACTTTTTCACTAGAAATAAGGGATCAGTAGATTCGATTGAGCACATATGGGAGGCATTTAAGGTCACTATTAGGGGGTATTGCATCTCCAAAAGCCATGGTGTACTACGTGCTATCCTCAACTCCATTAGCACGTTGGAAAAGGAACTGCGAGCTTTAGAACTTCGCATGGTGTCTGCAACCGGCCCCGAACTCCAGGCTACCTTTAGGGAGACGCTGTCATGGTATGAAGAGGAGGCAGCGTGAGAAGCCACGTTCCGGGGCAAACACTGGCAGGCCCGTAAGTACTGTGACGGGGATAAGCCCGGGAAAGCACTTGCCACGCTCACACAACCTCCGCGAGTGCATAACACCATATTGGAACTCACCGACACCTCTGGCACTACTGTTAGAGATTCAGATGCAATACTTACTACATTTGTGGCGCATTACCATTCGCTTTACACTTCCACAGCGGGACCCGGAGTGTCCTATTCTGAATACCTCAACGACGTGGCGCTGTGTTGGCTTAGCGATGGGGATAGGGCGTTCCTGGCGGCACCTTTCGAGCTGGATGAGGTCCGCACGGCCATCATGTCCCTCAGGAATGGCAAGGCCCCGGGACTCGATGGCATACCCGCCGAGTTCTATAAAACTTACATTGACATCATGGCCCCAGTACTCAGTGAGGTTTACTCGGAATCCCTGAGCGACGGGGTGTTCCCCTGTTCTATGCGTGAGGTGGTGATCACGTCACTTCTAAAGCCTGATAAAGACCCCAAATCCTGTAACTCTTATCGCCCACTCTCCCTCTTAAATTGTGATGTTAAAATACTTGCCAAAGTCCTGGCCACCCGGCTGTCGCTACTAATGACCAGACTTGTACTGCCTGATCAATCCGGCTTTGTGGCGGGCAGATCCACCTCCCACAACCTTCGCACGCTCTTCTCCTTGCTCCGCACTGTTCACCCTGATACGCCGGTGGCAGCTGTATTACTTGGCGCGACCAAGGCTTTCAACTCTGTCGAGTGGCCATACCTGTTCTTGGTACTGGCCAGTATGGGGTTCCCCAAATTTTTTATGTCCTGGGTCCACCTACTTTATACTCGTCCCACGGCGAGAGTACTGATCAATGGTCGCTTGTCGCAGCCTATCGCTCTCACCAGGGGCACAAGACAGGGATGCCCACTCTCCCCCCTGTTATTCGCCATAGCGGTTGAGCCTCTTGCCTGTCGATTGCGTCAGCTACATCGTGGCGGTGCAGTGCAGTGCTTGCAACGTCAAATTGATGTGTCCCTTTATGCGAATGACATCACGTTGTATGTCAAGCATCCTGAGATATATCTCAATCCCTTACTCAGAGAATTTGTACAGTTCGGCGGGGTGTCCGGTGTTCACATCAACTGGTCCAAGTCGCAATTTTTCCCTTTAACTGAGGTGGTGACTGCTTTTCCTCTTGATTATCCACTCGAGTGGTGTCGGTCTGACCTCCGCTACCTTGGGATCCGCATTTCTCGCTACAAGGACGAGACGTTGCGATCCAATTACGGAGTAGCGATAACTAAATTGACCGCCTCCGTGGGTTACTCTGCCGCTCTCCATGGCCGGGAGGGGGTCGCTCATAAAAATGGTGATACTCCCACGTTTTCTCTACCTCTTTCTCAATATACCTTACTTCCCTGGTGCTTTCTTCTTCAGGACTCTGAAGACGGAGTTGCGAAGGCTTTTTTGGGGAGCCGGGAGTCCACGGCTCAAATGGTCCACACTCACCCTCCCCTACGACAGGGGTGGTTTTGATGTCCCTGATTTTGAGGCCTACTATCAGTGTGCGCAGGCGCACCTCGCCTACCACTGGATGGCTCCTACCCCCTTCATGCCGCATATAGCAGTGGAAGACTGGATAGTACATCCTCTCCCACTCAATGGTTTGCTCCACTGCCCTGAATCATCCATCGCTATGCCAAATACATTGGTTTCCTGTACATTAGATGCGTGGCGTCGCATAGCCAAGGGCTTGTCTTGTAAACTACTCTACTCGCCCAAGTTGCCGCTTACTTATCACCCTAATCTTACCCTCTTGGGGGAGCCGGGGCTCCGCAAACTATGTGCTAAGATACATATTTCCTGCTGGGGAGACTTGTTCTCCAACGGTTGTTTTAAGTCAGCAGATCTGTTCTTTGCGGCGCATGAACACACTCCTCTCAAGCTCTTTTACTATGTGCGACTCCGTGCAGGGATGAGAGACAGCCAACCCGAGTTTCCCAGCGAGCCCGAGACTCTGCCTCCGTTACATTTCTTATTGTGTTCACAGGACGGGGCCCATCTGGTCTCCGGCCTTTACCGCCAGCTCAGGGGAGCTGCTCCGAATCCGGAATCCAATGCACGGCTGCGCTGGTTTGCTGAGCTTGCTATTGATATATCGGACGTGCAATGGCACCATTGCTGTGCGCTCACCTCCCGCATCTCTGCCAGCAGCAGATTGAAGATCATCCATTATAAATTCCTACAGCGGGTGTATTACACGCCGGTGAGGAAGCGACGATTTGGCCTGTCGGAGGATGACCGCTGTGAGCGCTGCCGGGCCGATCATGCCGACTTTCTCCACTTGGCATGGACATTTCCCCAGGTGGCATGCTACTGGCAACAAGTGATGGATGCTCTCGCGGAGATGGTGGGGGAGGCGGTGCCCGTGGATCCACTGGTGGCCCTTCTTGGGGACACGATGCGATAATTCGTCGATATTGCACTCCTGTTGGCCAAAAGGCGCGTGGCGTGCCGCTGGGGCAGGGGCAGAGCGCCAAAATTTAAGGACTGGCTGGCGGACTTAACCCACTGCCAAGACCAACATGCGACATTTGCTGAACTATTGCCCATTTCGAGTCGGCCCAGTGACATTTGGGATCCACTGGTGCGCTATCTGCTCGCACGATCGAATGATTTGGACCCGACGGATGACCGACCTATCATAGATTAGTGCACTACTCACGTCCCGGACCTGACCAGAGACCCTGCTTCTGCATGCGCACCTCCTCTCTATACTATCCTTGTAGGGACCCCCTACCTCCGACTGCAGTGTTCCTACTCACCCCCCCCCCGAACCTCACGCGATGCTTGCATCGTGGCTCTACTCCCTTGGATACTCCTCTAATCCTCCTTACTTGCACGCTGACACCTCATGCCTTACCCGCCATATGCTACAATACCCTCTGTTGGACGTTCCTTTAGGGCTTCATACACGACATTACTACTGGCTACTTGCGGCCCTCTTGATGGGAAGGCTGTGATACGTTTACAATATTATACACGCCTCTGCTAACCTGGTATGCCACGCCAGATCTCTACCACTTATCCTGCTATGTAGACATGAATTGCCTCTTAGTTACTGCAATGTTGGGACGTTTTGTTGAGCTGTTCTGGCCATCACAACATTTTTTCCAAAAAACACTGTTCTACTGCTGCTCGTCCTTCATTGCCTTGCAACACCGGCTGTGTTACTACCCTTCCCCACCTCTATGCATTGCCGCCGGGCCTCCGGGATGCCGGCCGTGAGGCTGTGTCAATATCATTTTTTTTCTGCTGCCGGCCTCCGGGTTGTAGGCACAATAAGCTGTGTATTATGCTTCAACTTACGCAATAAAGCAGATTTGAACTCCAAAAAAAAAAAAAAAAAAGGAGCCCAACTCCGCACTGAATGATTCGTCAACAGCCCAAGTCACAGGCTCCAAAGAACAAACATGCTTTCCGGTCTCAGCCGATGCTAGGATGGTTACCGGGTAACCTGCATCCATGTTAATAGATCCTGTATCTTGTAATCCATATGCTGATGCACAGTTCCTCTTAGGCCAAAGGCTCAAATCTCGCATGGTGAAGAAGTCACAAACCGAAAGGAGTGTCTGAAAATGGATCACTAAAGAACTTATTAGCAGTCCAAAGTCCAAGGCAGTGGGTGTCTGCAAAGCCAGGCATATGTTCAGTGCCCATTCGAAGGCACACCAGATGCAGTAGCTCACTGGTTGAACCCAGCTAAACTAGGCAGGCCAGAATTTCAAAAACCCATCAAGATAAAGTGCCCAGAGAAGGGGCATCCATTGCGGATAAGCAGGAAAAGGACGAGGATGCCACAAATGAGGAACAACGGCAACAGGAATCCTCGGAAACACAATAAAGAGAATTGAGTAGATAAAAGCAGAAATTACCCCAAAGGTGGTCTAAAAGGAACTAAGGAGGCCTTAGCCTACAACCTTTCATAAGTGGGCAAGGCCAGCCATACTAAAAGCATTAAAGATTTGATGCACTAATGCTCCAAAATGCAAGGAAAGGTTAGTGTTTAATAATGACTGTATTTCACAAGAAATTCTAGCGTCCTGCTATTCGAAGGTCTCGCAAGCAGATATAAGAGCTGCTTCTTGCTGACACAAAAATGCTTAGAGTCTGCTAAGCTTGTTAACGTCTTCCTTAAAAGTTGGAATTGAAGGCCACAGTGAGCAATCTCCTATCCCATGTGGAGGAGGAAACAAGATGGTGTTGCAACAAGTACTAACTGTGCAGGGCCAGACTGGGACCTACAACCGGCACTGGCAAAGTGCTCGACCGCCCCCCCCCTCCTCCCCCCCTCCCCATTCGGGGGTGTTGGAGGTGCCGTCGAGCTCTTTGCCGGGGTCAGTTTTTGGACGATTTTAGTACAGGGCTGATTTTGCAGCTATGCTGCAAAAACAGCCCTGTAACAAAAACGGCCCCCAGGGGCCCAAAACC
The DNA here is from genome assembly GCF_964263255.1 of Lissotriton vulgaris. Taxonomy (NCBI): domain Eukaryota; kingdom Metazoa; phylum Chordata; class Amphibia; order Caudata; family Salamandridae; genus Lissotriton; species Lissotriton vulgaris. The sequence goes on along the minus strand of NW_028251399.1, from coordinate 498,776 downwards.
GACCCACACCCGTGTGGCGCAGCGGGGGATTGCCCGGTGCCCGCTATGGCCAGTCAGGCCCTGTAACTGGGAAACTGGGACCCTGATTAACTTTTACAATGCTAATAATGGTAATGGTGAATGCAATATTGTGTCTTTAGCAGAGATGTTGAGAAAAAGTGCATGCGCACTGTCACGGAAGATGCTGATTGTAGATGATTTCAATGTACATTCATGTGGTAATCCAGGTTCCACCCCAATGGGATCTTTGGGATGTAACAGTGTAGAAGGTTTCCACTTCGCCCATTCTAGGGGAGGAGTGAATTTGAACGACTTGGTGAACGAAAATAATCTAATTGTAGCCATGTCCATGGTCCCTGAGACAAAGGTCTATGATGTTCCAACTTTTAAAGGATTAGGTCAGGGGTCCTTTATAGACCACATATTAGTATCTGCAGATCTTGTAATTTGGGTCTCGAATTTCACTATTCATATGAGTGTCCACAGTGATCGTAACCCCTTAACTATCAATCTGGGTGGGAATTTATCCGAACAGCGAAGACCGGGGAACGTTGAGCTGCATAAATGGTAGACGCCGTCTAAAGTGGACAATAGTAAACCAAGCAAATTTGTACACTAAAATAAATAAGTCATGTGAAGAGGAACTGTTAACCTGCACATCATCATACTCACCCGCTGAGAAAATTTTGTCCGGGTTTGAGGCGATAGTATCAACAATTGGCTCTATGCTAACAGCACCGATTAAAGGTCAAAGCATAAATAACTCTAAATGGTTTGATCATAACTGCTCTAAGGCAAGTAGAGACCTGAAAAATGCGTTAAAAATCAAACCCAGAGACCACGACCAAATTAAAAACTTACGCCTGATCTATAAGAAAACATTAGCCGTTAGAAAAAAAGAAATGAAGGCGAATACTATGGAGTCTCTCCTTGACCCTTCGGTGCTGGGGAATAGTAGTAAATTCTGGCAAATTATTAACAAACCTTTGTTTGATAATCCTAATGATACAGACCTTGGCACTAACATCCCGGAGGAGGAGTGGGTGACCCACTTTAGTGCAATTTTTAAGAGCAATGAGCAACGGGCAGAAAATGCCTTTTTAACCTCATCTGGGAATTCTCTGTGCTTTTCAGTTAACGAGGTTGAAAGGGGTATTCAGGGACTAACTAGTAATAAGGCCCCAGGCCCGGATGGTTTACCACCGGACCTCTTAAAGTCCAGTATTTCCTTTTGGGCACCCGTCCTCACTGCGGTAGTGAACGCAGCAGTGATCTCGGGGTGCCCAAATGCGTGGGGGATATCGACTATAGTCCCTGTATTTAAAAAGGGCGACCGTAGCAGCCCATTATGTTACAGGCCAATATCTTTAATGAATTCTGTAGCTAAAGTGGTAGGTGGAATGATTCTAAATAGGTATCCACATGGGCAAAAGAAAATAATATTTTATCCCCTATACAATACAGATTCAGACCCGGACATTCGACAATCACACAATGTCTGAACCTGTACCTGATCCTAAGTAAATATACCCTGGCCAAACAAGGAACTGCATATATGGCATTTATGGACTTATCGTCTGCTTTTGACTGCGTGGACAGACTATGGGCTACCCTGATGAAAATGGGCGTAGAGAGGAATCTAGTTAATTTTTTAGCTGATCTGCACTCAGATACAAGAGCCAACGTTCGCTACACACAAGATCTAAAAGTAACGGGTGAATTCAGAATAAACCGGGGTGTGCAAAAAATTGAAGCCGATTACCCCTTTGTGGAACGCAAGGGGGTTCCTGTGCTGCTCTATGCAGATGATGCTGTCCTCATTTCTAGAACAGCAAATGGCCTCCAGAAACTACTAAATTCCTTCTTTAATTTCATGGAGACCCGTGGCTAAGCATTAATAATTCTAAGTCCTACGTCATGAAAACAGGACAGGGTTCTCGAAAAAGTAATCTTTTTGTATAAACGGGGAAAAAATCCCTACCACCAATACCTTTTCATACCTTGGAGTCCTTTTAGATCATAAATTATCCTGGGGCCCCGCTATTATCAAAAAGAAGGGTGAGGTAACACGTGTCAATGCGGCCATCCTTGGCTTTGCGAAAAAAATTGGCAATTGCCCGACGGCCGCTTTGCTTAAATTATATCAGGCAAAAAGTGTTGCTGTCGCCTGCTATGGAAGTGAGCTCTGGGGCTATTGCAAGATAAGGGACCTAGAGGTTACAGAAAATAATGTTCTGAAGAAGATATTGAGGCTACCAAGGGGAACTTAGAATTTCTCGGTGCATGACGAGTTGGGTGTTCCCTATCTAAGTGATAGAATAGCAGTGAACCCAGCACTGTGCTGGTTGAACTGCTGGCTCAACAAAGATATACCCCTCACTCATGCCATATTAAAAGAAGCCCCAACATTGGATGGTAGGTTTAAGGTTCCGTGGCTGAAGTATATAAAGGACTGTTTGTCGGCGATTGGCCGGACTGACCTATTTTTAACTCCAAATTCGATCACGAAACCCGATGTTATTTTTGTAAAAAATGCCATGCTAACACTCAGGTGTACTGACAGGGAAGAGGTTGAGCTACAGAACGACAGTGCTAGGAAACACCTACTACTTAAAACCTGTCTACAAATGGAACCTTACTTATCATGGCCCATGACTGGCTATGAACGCTTTCTGTTAACAAGGTTCCGTTTTGACTTATTCCATCTCTTATAGGCGGTACCAAGTGGGGCTCATCGGGGCGAGGTGTTGCCAGCTTGCGGCTGCGACGGGAAGTCTCCGCAAGATCTGGCACACTTTTTATTCATTTGCCCTTATTAAACAATACCCCGGAAAATATATCTTAAACCTTGCCTCAAAAAACTGAACTTCGCACAGATTAAACCTGCACTTTATTACCTCCAACTATTGAAATCCGATTGCACTTTATTTGTTTGTAATTTTTTGAAATCAGCTATCAATTTCAGGAAAAATATGGATGGATAATTATGCTGCTAATGCCTTGGGCACTTTTATCTTTTATAATGAAATTATTTATGTATTTATTGTATTTTTTTTTAAAATGCTCATGCTGCCCGCTGCTTTTTTTCTCTTATATTGTTTATAGGACCCTGTACTTGACAAATGATTTATCCGGATTGTTTTTAATTGTCTGTTGATGAAATGTACTTTTATGATTGTAATGCTTACAATCGAATAAAGATATTTGAATTGAATTGACAAAATATATAGGACTCCAGCCTGCTTTGCTCGACAGTCTTATTCACTAAGCATGAGATAACTCCTGTTAGAGAGTACCGTAATAAAAGGGAGAATTGTGGACACTAGGATTCTTTTTAAGAAACAAGCATTTGCAATACAACAGATCTCGCATTTACGCGAGTTTAAGCTATTGGCATTGTAAATGTCAATGCCTCTTATTTATGTTTTAAAAACAAAAACAAAAATAAAAATCATTGTCATTTGTAATACTTACATATTGGCCTGAGTGTATATTTCAACACATGCACCAGAATTAAAACTCAACAGCAAAAACTACCCGTTGCACACTCGGTAGCAGATTCAACAAAGTGCACACTCGCCAACATAATTACCAGATTATACATGCACCATACTGAAAGCTCGAGCAAGCATTCATTCAAGTGCACATACGTCACAATATGATTCACTTGTGTGCCCATTCTGCAATGCAGTATCTGGACTGCAAACTCATCAACAAATTCACCAGAGTGATGGTCACTAATACAGTCACTGGGATGGGCAATCATCAACAATTTCAGCATAGTGAATGCTTACTAGCCCAATTATCAGAGTGCACAGTTACCAATACAATCACCACAGTGTGGGTCACTAACACAATAACTGGAACTGGCAATTATCAACAATTTCAGCATTGTGATTGCTTACTAGCACAATCATCAGAATGCACAATAACCAACTTATTCACCAGAGTGTTGCTGTGCCGGCCACTAATACAGTCAGTGGAATGGGCAATCATCAACAATTTCAGCATAATGACTGCTTACTAGCACAATCATCAGTAAGCACAACTAACATCATATTCACCAGAGAGCTGTTGTACCGGTCACTAAACCGGTCACAGGAATGCACAATCATCAATGATTTCAGCATAGTGAATACTTATCAACATAACCATCAGAGTGTGCATTTTCCAATGTTTTCATCCCAGTACACACTTACAACACATTCACTAGAGTGAACAGTCACTCGAGTGGGCAATCCTCAATAATTTCAACATAGTGATGACTTACTAGCACATTCACCAGAGTACACAATTAGCAAATTTTTCATCTTTCACACTTGCAACACATTCACGAGAATGCACACCTCCAGCAAATTTGCTCGAGCCATCGTCAACAAATTTACCAGCGTACATGCCCACCAGCACACTCCCCAAAGTGCTTAGTTGCCAGTGTGCACACTCAGAAACACATTCAAAATTGCACTTACCAAATTATATACCCGCTGGTATTCACTCATCAACATAGTCACTATTCACCAGGGTGCCCACTTAGCACTACATTATGCAGCACTGTACCAGTTAAGTTAGGTAACAAGAATACCTGTTATCAACAGTTCTGGAGTACAGAAACATTGAAGGTGCCGTGGCGTAAAGCAAAATGACGGGACCCATGTAGAATGTGCTGAGGACCCCCCTGGTCAACCATACATTACAGATATTCATTGGCCTTGGGCTGGGTTGGGCCCCCAGAAAGCTTGGGACGTCCCAGCTCCTCGGGGGCTAAGTTTAGGCCTTGCTGCGGTACCTCTTGGTCTACAGTAACACATTAGCCAACACATTCACCTGGATTGCAGACTCAGCAACAAGTTCACAAGGGGCACACACACTGCCAGATGCATTCACATGTGAACACTCGACAATATATTCACAAGGGACACACACACACACACACTGCCAGACGCATTCACATGTGAACACCTTTAAACAAATGTTACCAATGTCAAAAGTGTTACGTCTAGTGCCAGAATGCAAACAACTGTTTCTTAAAGAACCAGAGCTGGCATTCTGAGTCTTACACAACAAGGGGTCACACGACAGATACGCATTTTCTTCTTTAGTCATGCAAATGATTTACATAACTTTGTGCCCCGAAATGGTAAACCCTAAAATGGCACACACCAAAGCAAATACCTTGCAACAATAAAGGTGTCACCTTTTTTGCAGCACCCTACACTGTCATCCATTTTTTCTCCGCCCTTCCTACCGCCACACGCCACACCAGCTCTAAAGGTTCTAATTGGGATATCATATTAATATGTATTTTTCAGGGTGACATTAAAAATGAGTACATCAAATGATATTTGTCTGACTCTTTAAATGAAGGTCATTACAGATAAATGCCCATCTATCCAATCCTAAAATTTTACCTGTGGTTGTGCAATCATAACTACTCAACCATAGATAAAAATTGTATGTTTTCTTTTAATTTCGGCATTCCAAGTCGTAACTCGTAACGTATACGTACATAACTTAACTTACAATATTAAAAACATCTATTTTTTCTAATACAGGGCATGTGTGTGATATGAATATATATATATATATTCTCTGAAAAAAGCATAGGCTTCAGCCACGGTATAGTTAAGAATTAGCATTTAAAAAACCTTACAAATTCACTGAAAAAAACATAGGTTTCACACATGTTATAGTTAGCTGGACATTTCACTCATACAAAACCATTGAAATTCCCCCGTTATAGTTAGTTCAGCTAACTATAACTCGCGCGCCCGCAATGCACTGCTGATGAGGTCACATATTACATCACTCATGACATGGTCAGTGACATCACTCATGACATCACTGATGACATCTCAAATGACATCACTGATGACATCACTGATGACATCATCCTTGTGAAAGAGTGGTAGACCTCCTCTCACCGTAATATAACTTTTGATACACACATTCAAAAATAGGAACTAAAATTTAAGGAAAAATGGAGATACCAATACCAGTTACAACAACCTATTCAGTAATACTTCCTGGTTTGGATTGTTGTCAGCTAGTTGACAGCCAATTAGCAAGCAGCTCATGCTCGTAAGTGTACGCGTATAATCCTCGGATGGTACTTCGTCTCTAGATATATCTATGATTTTACTTTAAAACAATTTGGTAGAATATATATTCGACCAAATTGTTTTAAACCGATTCCAAACAAAAACAATGTCCAGGCCACTCTTGGAATTCCAGCAAATTTGTTTATTCAGTAACGCTTCACTCAACGTGTTTCGGGGGACAAGCCTCCTTGGTCACAAGTGCAAGTGTATGTTTTTAGACATTTAAATAAACATCACGTGACTTCACCAAATGCGTAAACATAGATAACAGACTTCTAGGACAATCCCATAGTTACGGAGCTAGAAGGCAGACTCCCTTATATAATGCAATTAATAGTGCACTTAATACATGACAATCGGCAGTAAATTCATTGATGGGCTTAGTTCCACTTTGTACTTTCACAGTAACCACATTAAATTGCAGCATACAAATAAATTGTAACTTTGGTTGTTTTACACCAAGGAAACTGAATCTAATCTCACTATCTTGGCTGGGAACTGAGGGCCTCATTTATGAGGCTGTGCATCACTTTTACGCCGCCGGTGCGTCACTTTTTGTGACGCACCAGCAGCGCAAAAAATGTGCCTTGTTGCACCATATTTAGAAAGTGACGCATCTAGGTAGATGTGCCACTTTGTAAAACCCTGCGCTACATTATACCTATGCCAGGTATAATGTATGCAGGGGGGGCGTTCTGATGCAAGAAAGGGTCATAGAAGTGACGCAGTGAAAGCTATAAGATTTCATTGCGCCACTTCTAGGACACAAATGGTCAATTTCTTAAGCCTGCCTCACAGCAGTTCTAAGACTGACGCAAGCCCTTTCAAATGGGGCTTGCCCCATGTGAAAGGACACATTGCTGGAGTTGCGTCACTTTTGTGACACACTCTAGCAATCCGTCACTTTTGCGCCATACAGATACGTCAGAAATACTGACGTATCTGTAACTCCTTGCGCCATGATGCGTCATACTGTAAATATGACGCATCATTGGTGTCGCAAGGAGGGCGCAGTGAAAAGTGACGCATCGCTATTTTCAGGCAACGATGCGTCACTTTTCATAAATGAGGCCCTGAGAGTTTAAAGATGTGGTTTCCCATGGAAGTTTGTATGTTTTGGGCATTTGCAGGCTTCCTTCTGTCCCCATCCCACCCTGAAAGTGGTCACACATTTACTCTAGACTTGGCAGGAGTAACTCACTTACCATGTTGGGAGGGGGAACAGTCACCCCCAGATTTGGTGGGGGTGTGAGGGAAGGGCATATAACTCATTAAGGCTCCGGGAACCCATCTTAACAGCCAAACAGATGTTTGTGCAAATAAATTCCTCACGTTTGTTTTACATGGATAGCAATGCATTTTGCCTTGTTTCTATTTAATGTGCTCTTCTCTCCTCCAGTTCAATACTGCAATTCAAGTACTTGCTTTCATGGCGATTGCGGTTCGGATGACACATGCATTTGTTCCTATGGATTCAAAGGACCGACCTGTAATGAAGGTGAGAAGCAATGCGTGAGTGGGATAGAATCACAGTGAATGCAATGAAAAGAAGCTGGTCGAGGCTATGAACAAACAACTGGTCTGTGTAGGTCTGTATCCCTGACATGCTGCTTCTGCACAATTATATTCCCTTCTACAAGCTCCTTCTTTATCAACAGCGGCATTTATACCAACCGCTGCAGTAGTGAGCATATTTTATTTGCATATAGATTGTAACTACGTGCCTCACTGAATCCTACTGCAAGTGTCATTTTTGTGACAAAAAATAAACTGTATTTCTTTTACATTTACAAACATACACAATAGAGACATCACGTACAGCCTCATTTTCTCTTGCAACATCTCAACCATCAGGTATCAGGCAGGTTTGCAACATCTCAATCATCTGTTCTTCATTTCTATTTACACCCATCATCAACCTCTTTCCCTTTTTTAGGTCTCGCCTGGAATAGCATCCGAAGGATGCGTCCAGCTGGAGACTTATAGCTGCCCGTCTCGGGGGAATGAGGGACAAGAGGGTGTTACGAGCTTTTCTGCCGGATTTGGGTGTGCGAACGCGCACGCCCAGCCCGGCGCCGTGCACGTTCCCTGCCACAGATTCCCTGAACACACACATACACACATGCACACGCAGGCAGGAAGGCAAACACACACACGCGCGCACCCCCCCCTACTTCCCCCCACTTACCGGCACCCCCGGCCGCACACACACAGGAGCGCACCTACGCGCACACACGCACACACACATACAGAGACCCCCCCCGGCCGCCGCCACCGCCGCATACATACAGGCGCCCCCCCGGCCGCCACCGCCGCATACATACAAGCGCCCCCCCCTCCAAGCCCCACTTACTGCCATTCTAAACTCTTGCAGCCTCCGCGGGGCTCTCCCTCGGGCATGGGAGCCCCGCGTCACCAGCACTGATTCACTCCGTGGGCACGTGCGCGGGCTTCCGAAGACGGAAGTCCCGCCCCATGGAAGGTTTCGGTTTCGTGTGAGTGAAAGCCAGCATCAGCATTCGCAGAGTGCGTTGTGTTTTCCCCTCCCACAATCCACACATATTTTATCATGCCAGACTTAGAGCGAGCCTTCCCCTTGTGTTTGTTTCAAATCAGTGGACATTTCTACAGTGCTGATAAGTTGCGGCAGTGGGCGGTAAGTGGTAGATCTAGGCTGGTGCTCGCTTTTGAAAACGTGTTACACCTTTTAGTACCTGCAAACACTCGGAGCGAGCTGAGATTTGATAGTTCGGCACCCTAACATAAAGCTTTCACATCCATTAACCGGCAGCTCATTTAAAAAATGTGTACATTTTACACCAAATGGGTACTTTACTCTGTAAGAAGTGATGCATTTGAAGTGTACGAATGTCTGGGGAGTAAGGGGCCATGGGATGCAAGTGTTGTATGAGAGGCCCAGCCAACCTTTAGACGGAGTCCTATTTTAAACCCTGCCTGGTTGGGAGCGGCTTCTGCTTTAGGTCTCAGTGATGTGGTCATGGACCAGAAGAGGGTGGCTGGTTTAAATTCCACTCATTCAGTCACCAGCGAACTGATGGACTGGGGTTTGAAAATGAGCTGACTGGAAGGGTCTGATTGTCCATCTCTTTCCCGAGTTGTTTTGCATCTGTTAACTCTAGATGCACATGAGAAGCCCGGGACTGCTCCTTGGAAGGTTCCAGCACCTCTGAACAGTGACATTGCTAGCACTGCTCATCACCATGGGATAGGAGGCACAGACATAGCCTAGTTATTTTCTGTTATTTCACAGTTGCAGTTGACAGAGATGCATGTAGTTTGTACTGATGTGGGCAGAGGACACTGGTGTTGTTTTGTGGGGTTTAATGTTTTTTTTCTGTTGTTTTACGGAGTCTCCTGGTACGTAATTTGTGTTGAATTTGGGGAATCACCATTTAGCAGCTTTCATGTAATGCTGCTGGTTTTTGATGCTGTGCAGGTCCCAGCAGTGAGCCCCAGTTGGCCTCACGCAGTCCCAGGAGCTTTCAGATCGTGAGTCAGAAGTCCTTGTTTACCTCCTCCATCTCATGCTAAAGTCGCCGATAGAAGTGCAGACAGCCCTAGAATGTTCTCTGGGTCGTCTCTCAGGTGAGCAACTCCCCTCCCTCCCCCACAAGCATGGAGCGCTTTTGAGTATAGCGCAATTTAAGAACTTTAATTAAACTAGGCGCTTTCGGATCATTCTTAGTGTAGAGACAAAGTTCGCGTTTGAGAGTTCTGGACACAAAACTGGCATGAAGTTCAGAGGCATTGGGTGTGGGCGGCCTGGCGAGGCGTTCGAGGGCGACACATGTCGGAGCGTGGCTCTGTGTTTTATCAATTGTAATGGCAGATTTTAGGGGGAAGAAAAGTGAGTTTTCTCTGCATGCATAAACAGGCCAATGAGCGTCTTTTGGCTGCAGACGGAACAGTGTTTTGTGGGTATAATTGAGCTTGTGCAGAGCTCTGTCCAAGGTGCACTCGTTAGAGAATTGCAATAGAAACGGGAGGAAAGAGATTATTACAGCCTTGTGCCGCGCACCATCTGCCTATGCTCCTGTCTCTCTTACCTGTTCCTCTTAAACCATTGGATCTTTAGCCATGGGGGACCCCTCTTTGGGGATGGAGAACTGCATCTCGATGAGAGGTAGGGTTGCTGGCAGGGGTTCATAGGCAGAGACACCTACTGCTACAAGGCTGGTGTGAGGCAGGCAGTCTCTCCAGCCCTGAAAACACTTTGATCAGCCTCCAGCCTCCTAAGAAATCACCCGGTCCACTGCAGTCTAAAAACAGCCTTCCCTCATTCCTTTTGGCACTTTGTATATTATGTCATTGATAAAGAGAATATTTTCCCCTTTGTATTGTGACATAGTTTTTGAGTTGCACTGCTTATACAATTTGTGCAACCATTCAACAACACCTGGTTCAAATATGTTTTTCTCAAGGTTTCAAGCTTTATTACAAAGGTAACAAAAAGATGTTCATATTTCACTTCTGTTCTTGGATTTTCGTCACAATAGAATGCACTGAACATAATCTTCACAAAAGTTATTAACAAAACTTTATGCTATTGCCATTATAAATTACAATAACTTTTATTTAAGTATTAATTATTGAAAAAATGTAAAGCCTTTGTTATTTGTAATATCAATACATGTAAGTCACGTAAATACAACACATATTACATTACAAATGCTATAGGTGTCACATTTGCAAAAGTTATAACTATTGGCATTGTAAATGACAAAGCTATTAATTTTGCTATTTTCAAAAACAAAACATAAATAAATAATTTGTCATTTACAATACCAATAGCTCAAACTTTCCTAATGCGAGACCTATTGCATTGCAAATGCTTGTTTCCTTGGGTTCCTCTTCTTTCTCTATCTCACAAGACAAATTTCTGGATTTAGAGCAAGCGCAAGAGGGGAGACTGGATCGTGTGAGCACTCCTCGTGCAATCTGGCATTCCACGAGTGGCTGCATTTTACTAATAATTGAAGTTGTGCACAGTTTGCTTGCACACTTTTGGTCCTATTCTCAGTTCAACTGAGGAAATGATGATTCCCTTGACGCATGAGCCCACCACTGAAGCATGGGCAAACAAATTAGGGATCCCATGAGATGCTGCACTCCCCTAGTTGTTATGTAAATGTAACACTATCACCTACAGTTCCGTTGAAAGGAGAAAGAATGCAGGGTGTCAGTCTTCAGCCAATGCATCCTCTATGTGGAGACGTAGTTGATGAATTTGACAAATGCCACTAGTGCGACCAGCGATTACTGATGCTCTTTTTAATGCACAGTTGTTAACTTTAAAAAGGCCATGAAAACCTTAACCAATAAAAAACAGCCTGACAAGGCTGTACAGCGACCTTCATTCCATCAGGTTGTTGCACTTTCCTACAGCATCTGCAACTGTGTAAAGTATGCACTGTTTGTGTTAATTGTTTGATAGGTTTCCTACTATGTTCCTAATTGGCTTATACAGTTGCCCTGTGGCAGCTGTGAAGGGGGAAGGAAGGAGGAGATGTTTTACAGCACCTGTCAATACAACCCCCTTCCCAAATTGGCATGCACCATCTTTGTCACCTCTGGTGGATGATGTTAGATGTTCAAAGTCGCTGTTTATCAGATTTCCCTGCTAATGTGTCCATGAAATATCCCATGTATCACACTGTAGCCCCATTACTCCAATTGTAAACAAGGTGTGCTATGTGTCTATCTCTGCAGTGGTCCATTTGGTAAGATCCTGTAGCCAGTTCCTCGGTAGTTGTGCACACCCTTTCACACTCTCACTCGTACATGTCCACAATAAGATAACCAGGAGACACAAAGGAAGTTTACAATAGTTATTTAAAATATTGTGCCACAATTAAAAACAAATGCACTATAGAAATACAGTTAGTGTGGTTAATATTCCATACACTATAAAAAAAGCACTGTCATTTTATAGGACAGAGTGAACTAAACCCTCTCCCCTGCTAGTAAAGATAAATGAATACATATGAAAGAGCCCTGGTGTTACTGGCAGACCCGGTACCTTTAGCATTCACAGGTGGATGCTCTACATCTCAGCAGATTCAGTGCTCTTGTCTCAGAATATTTCTTTAATGTGTGTGTTTGTGGCTCATCTACTCATCTATGTAATAGTAAGCTGCATTCTTGTGTTAGGTCCAGGTGCCTGTGCCTTGCCAGAAAGAATAACAAAGCACATTGTTGTTTGACCTTGTCGGTGGTGTTCAGACTAAACCCCAGGAAAAGAACAGAATGCAAAAAATATGCAGGGTCCGTGTGAAAGTACAATCTGGCCCAAAAACAAGCTTGTTTATATAGTAAAATGCTCAAAGGAAAATGAGGCCTCCAACATGTATGGTTAGGCTAACTTAGGGAAAACTACAATATGCCATGCAGGAAACACATGACACCCTCCCCTTGGTCACAATAATAGTAATAAAAAGATAATAGGTATTACTAATATAATCAACAAGTAAACATACTCAAAGCCTTGTTTCAGAAATGTCAATTACTAAAAAAATTAAATTAGAAACAAAAGTCTATTTAGAAAAATTGTTAAATTAAGTGGCTTCAAAGGAATCCATGAAGGTATTCGCTATTTCATAGGCTAAAGACTCCATAAAGGGACCCAACCCCGCACTTAATGATTCGTCAACAGCCCAAGTCACAGGCTCCAAGGAAAAAACATGCTTTCCGGTCTCAGCCGATGCTAAGATGGTTACCGGGCAACCAGCATCCATGTTAATAGATCCTGTATCTTGTGATCCGTACGCTGATGCTCAGTTCTTCTTAGGCCAAAGGCTCAAATCTCACATGGTGAAGAAGTCAAAAACTGAAAGGAGAGTTCTGAAAATGGATCACTAAAGAACTTATTAGCAGTCCAAAGTCCAAGGCAGTGGGTGTCTGCAAAGTCAGGCATATGTTCAGTGCCCATTCGAAGGCACACCAGATGCAGTAGCTGACTGGTTGAACGCAGCTAAACTAGGCAGGCCAGAATTTCAAAAACCCATCAAGATATAGTTCTTTTTTTTCTTTTATACTCATATGAACTCCATAGATAAAACAAGCTCTCAACTTGTACCGCCCTTGTTGTTTTTTTTCTAGGGGGAGTGGACTCAGCTGATGGTGTTTAAGTGGCACCGAGCACACCACACATCGGGAGCTGACTGAGAGGTCTAATCATCGGATAGCACAGGTAGCTTAAACACCGACAGTACCATCTAACAGGTTCCAAAACAACCCCAGATCTGCCCGTCCCCCTATTCTGATTGACCTTTTGATCCAAGTCTATAAAATATCGTACCGCATTCCACCATGCTCTCCAAGTTGGTGGGAGGACCTGGCTCCAAAGCTTACAGATCTCCCTTCTTGCCAACAGGACGAGGTAAAATACCAATTTACTCTTGAGGCCCGAGAAGCCCAACAGGCCATCAGGCTTCAATATAAAACCAAAAATATGAAGATGCTTACCTCGACCTCCATGCCTAATAGATCAGACAAGGTCTTGTCCAGGCTGCCCCAAAATTCTTGGATCTGAGGGCAAGCTGCGAAGATGTGGACATCATCTGCGTTCGGGGCTCCACATCTCGGACACTTAGCCTCTCCACCTCCCCGTATTTTCACGAGTTTCCGGGGCGTCCAGTATATCCTATGCAGTGTGAAGAAATGGGTTTTCCTGAGTGCAGCAGATTTAATTAGTGAATATAACATGTCCAAAGATACTTGCTATAACTTTTCCAGATCTTCACTCAGCAAGCACTTCTCCCAGACCAGAAATGGGCATCCCATTTTCTTATTCGCTGCCCCAAGAAAATGCAGATACCAACGACCAACTTCTTTACCTTTTGGTCTTGCAGCTCATCTTCCATGGCGGTGTCCTCGGGCTTTAACCTGTTTAAACCTCTACACCAGGATGAGATTTGGCTCCACTGTTAAGGTTCCACCATGCTTCCCAAGGATAACAGATGTTCCCAACCAGTATGTCCTTCCAGAATAGGACTCTGGCCTCTTTTAAGGGGAGCGATACTGCGTCTACAAGGCATTCTGGCATTTCTGGGGAGTCCCACACTGGAGCCCAATCACTATAATACGGCAAACCTAAAACAGCTCGACACTCAGTCCATAATTTAGCCGCCATATATAAAGTCTTAAGCCTTATCTTTTTAAAGTATTTAGGGGCTCCAAATTTATACATAAAACCCACCTTATCCGTGCTGAGAGCATGGCTTCAGACATACTACCAATCAAGGAGCTGTCTGCTTTTAATAGCAGCATCCTGCATTTTTTTCGTTTTTATGCCCATTTTTATGGTGGCGGGAATGCAGGCCAGCTCCAAAATGCGATACCTAGGTATCACTATTATTGAGGATATCAATAAAATTGCGGAATAAAATTTCTTGATAGTAGCAAAAGACTGTAGGAAACTCATGAGAACATGGTCTATATTACCTTTGTCCATTCTGGGTAAAGTTAACCTCATTAAGATGTCCATCTTACCTAAGGTCACCTTTTTGTTTAACACTATTCCTTTATATTTTGAACCTTCACTTTTATTAAAGCTGCAGAGCGACATCAATTCATTTATTTGGGCACAGCACATACCTAGGATTGCCTGGAAAAAACTGAGGCGTCGTAGGGAAAAGGGAGGCTTAGCAGCCCTTGATCTTCAATTGTATGCATGGGCATTTCAATTTACCCACTCTTGCATGCTTTTGAAGATGCCTACCAACAGTGGGATAGGCTGCATTTTTAGAGCTATGCTTAGTGGGGTGAGCATCTCACAGAAGGGATTTTTGTTTAAATTCGGGGACCCCAATTTTTTTAAGAAAATAAAACTAAAAGTCCCACAAGGTATGGCTAAAACTTGGTTTAAACTCTGCAGTTTGGTTTCATTGGGCTATTTCTCTAGTAAAGCACCTCTTTGGAACTCACCGGGGGCCCCGGGATGGCTTAAGGATAGTCTTGCTCTACCCTTGAGGGAGGCAGGGGTAAAAGTATGGGGCGAATTGTTTGCAGAAGGGGATCTTTTACTGTGGGAGTCTCTTAAGGACAGGGCTGTATTAGATCTTTCAAGGTTCAAATACCTGCAAATGGCTAGTTGAGGTCAGGCACAGTCCGTATCCAAGAGTAGATTCCCAGTGGGTGGCGGTAACCAGCTTGAGCTCCAACTGTTAGATAAAACCCCTGCTAAAAAAGAGGTCTCCTTTTGGTACCACACATTGTTAGAGGAGATTGACGGCGAATTTCAACTGGCCGATTAACTCTGGGGAAGCTCCTTCTTTGCCCAGGATGTCACTAGCCTTTTGCTGGACTCTTTCAAAACACTGTGGGATATCGTTAAACCGGCTTGGCTACGACGTACCCATATCTTTACATTGCATGGGGCCTATTATTCACCACAGAGGCTCTCCAAATTTTCACAAGGTTCGTCTGCCTCGGACTTACATATGTTTTTTGGGATTCTGTAAGCAGCTTTTTGTCAACTTCTCTATATCGGCAAATCTTCATAAATCCAACACATGTAATTTTTGAATTAGTAAATAGAGTCTCGGGTCCAGCTAAGAATCTTTTGTTCTATTCCATTCTTTTGGCCAGAAGAGAAATTTGCAAAAAGTGGAAAGACTCTTTACCACCTTCCTTACAGGACTGGAAGTCATCTATGTTGCAAGTTTCCAAGCTAGACCTAATAAGGCTGGGTAATCGGAATAAGAGAGCCTTTTGGCATCTTTTGAATTGGTGGTAATGCCGAGTTTTTTAGACAGGGGTTTTTTTTCCCCGGTCAGATGATTAAACTGCCCTCGCCTCCACCCATGATCAGGTGGTGCCCTGATTGTGGGCTAGATATATCGGTTTGCAGCTTACTCTTGGTCTCTGTACGAAGGTCTTGTTGGGGTTTGACACAGCTATTGGCACAGCCTATCTTGATCTAAGGCCTTGTCACCCACATCTCTGAGGTAGTGTGTCGCTCCCCGTTAGAATTTCATGGTATGACTAGGGTAGTAAATGAGAACAGAAAAAAAAGAACATCTCTATTAACTAGAATGATGACAGTGCTGCAAACAGAGTGCTCAGTCAATTTATAAGTGCTTAGGTATTGTCTCAATGCCTGAGTCATTCTGCAAGTGCAAAGACAGTGACTCGGTACCTAGAGTGCTAGTAGTTGACAGCAGGATAAGTTTATAAGCACTTATGTTTCAGCAGAGTGATTAGATAAGAACATGCTTCTGTCAGGATGATTGTAGGAGTGGACAGAAGTGCTTTCGAGCTATAGAACAGGTCAGCAGAGCTGCTTTAGAGCCAGAGAACCAGGTCAGCAGAGCAGTTGTAGAGCCAGAGACCCAGGTCAGCAGAGCTGCTCTACAGCCTAAGAAGCAGGTCAGCAGAGCTGCTCTAGAACCAGAGACCCAGTTCAGCAGAGCTGCTCTAGATCCAAAGACCCAGGTCAGTAGATCTGCTCCTGAGGCCGAGGACCAGGTAAGCAGAACTGCTGTAGAGCCAGAGAAACCAGGTCAGCAGAGCTGTTTTAGAGGGAGAGAACCAGGTCAGCAGAACTGCTTTAGAGCAGAGAGGACCAGGTCAGAAGAGCTCTTTAGAGGGAGAGAACCAGGTCAGCAGAGCTGTTTAAGAGCCAGAGAACCAGGTCAGCAGAGCTGCTCTACAGCCAGAGAATCAGGTCAGCAGAGCTGCTTTAGAGCCATAGAACCAGGCCAGCAGAGGTGCCTTAGAGGCACAGAACCAGGTTAGCAGAGCTGATTTAGAGGGAGAGAACCAGGTCAGCTGAGCTGCTTTAGAGCCAGAGAACCAGGACACCGGAGCTGCTCTAGAGCCAGAGAACAAGGACATCAGAGCTGCTTTAGAGCCATAGAACCAGATCAGCTGAGCTGCTTTAGAGCCAGAGAATCAGGTCAGCAGAGCTGCTCTAGAGCCTAAGAACCAGGTCAGCAGAGCTGCTCTATAGCCAGAGTGAGAACCAGGTCATCAGAACTGTTGTAGAACCATAGAACTGGGTCAGCAGAGCTGCTTTAGAGCCAGAGAACCAGGTCAGCAGATCTGCTTTAGAGCCAGAGAACCAGGTCAGCAGAGCTGCTCTAGAGGCAAAGAACCAGGTTAGCAGAGCTGATTTAGAGGGAGAGAACCTGGTTAGCAGAGCTGCTCTAGAGCCAGAGTCAGAACCAGGTCAGCAGAACTGTTGTAGAGCCATAGAACCGGGTCATCAGAGCTGCTTTATAGCCAGAGAACTAGGTAAGCAGAGCTGTTGTAGAGCCAGAGAAACAGGTCAGCAGAGCTGCTCTAGAGCCTGGAAACTAGGTCAGTAGAGCTGCTCTAGAGCCAGAGAACCAGGTCAGCAGAGCTGCTTTAGAAGGAGAGAACCAGGTCAGCAGAGCTGCTTTAGAGCTAGAGAACCTGGCCAGTAGATCTACTTTAGAGCCAGAGAACCAGGTCAGCAGAGCTGCTTTAGAGCCAGACAACCAGGTCAGCAGAGCTGCTCTAGAGTCAGAGAAACAAGTCAGCAGAGCTGCTCTAGCGCCTAAGAACCAGGTCAGCAGAGCTGCTCTAGGGACATAGAACCAGGTCAGCAGAGCTGCTGTAGAGCCAGGGAAACCAGGTCAGAAGAGCTGCTTTAGAGGGAGAGAACCAGGTCGGCAGAATTGCTTTAGACCCATAGAACCGGGTAGGCAGAGCTGCTTTAGAGCCAGATCACTAGGTCAGCAGAGCTGCTCTAGTGCCAGAGAACCTGGTCAGAAGACCTGCTGTAGAGCCAGAGAAACCAGGTCAGCAGAGCAGCTTTAGAGGGAGAAAACCAGGTCAGCAGAGCTGCTTTAGAGCCAGAGAAACCAGGTCAGCAGAGCTGCTCTAGCTGACACTGACTGACTGACACTGACTGACTGACACTGACTGATTGACACTGACTGACACTAATTGACTGACACTGACTGACTGACACTGATTGACTGACACTGACTGACTGACACTGACTGACAGTGATTGACTGACACTGACTGACCGGCACTGACACTGATTGACTGATACTGACTGACACTGATTGACTGACACTGACTGACTCACACTGACTGACTACTTTCTAATACTCTACTACTCACTCACTACTACTTGCTACTACTCTCTACTACTCTCTACGACTCTTATACTCTCTACTACTCAGTCTGACCTACTCATCCTCTACTTCTCTACTATTCTCTACTACTCTACTACTCTCTACTATTCACTCTCTACTACTCTACTACTCTCTCTCTACTACTACTCTCTACTACTCACACTCTACTACTCACTACTACTCTCTACTACTCACTCTCTACTACTCATTCTCTCCTACTCTCTACTACTCACTCTCTGCTACTCACTCTACTACTCTCTACCACTCACTTTACTACTCTCTACCACTCACTCTCTACTACTCTACTACTCACTCTCTATTACTCTCTCTCTACTCCCCACTCTCTACTACTCACTTTACTACTCTCTACTACTCACTCTCAACTATTACTCTCTACTACTATCTCTCTACTACTCTCTACTACTATTCTTCTCTCTACTACTCACTCTCTTCTACTCTACTACTCTCTACTACTCACTCTCTACTACTGCTCTCTACTACTCACTCTCTACTACTCATACTCTACTATTCACACTCTACTACACACTTGCTACTACTCTCTACTACTCACTCTCTACTACTCACTCTCTCCTACTCTCTACTACTCACTCTCTACTACTCACTCTCTACTACTCACTCTCTTCTACTCACTCTACTACTCTCTACCATTCACTCTCTACTACTCTACTACTCACTCTCTACTACTCTCTACTACTCCCTCTCTACTCCTCACCCTCTACTTCTCACTCTACTACTCATCACTACTTAATCTCTACTACTCTCTCTCTACTACTCACTCTCTACTATTCACTCTCTACTACTCACTCTCTACTACTCGCTCTCTACTACTTTCCACTACTAACTCTCTACTACTCGCTCTCTACTACCCTCTACTACTCCCTCTCTACTACTCACTCTCTACTACTCCCTCTCTACTCCTCACCCTCTACTTCTCACTCTACTACTCATCACTACTTAATCTCTACTACTCTCTCTCTACTACTCACTCTCTACTATCCACTCTATACTACTCACTCTCTACTACTCGCTCTCTACTACTTTCCACTACTAACTCTCTACTACTCGCTCTCTACTACCCTCTACTACTCACTCTCTACTACTCACTCTCTACTACTATACTACTCTAGTACTCTCTCTACTACTCATTTAACTACTCTCTACTACTCACTCTACTACTCTCTACTACTCTCTACTACTCACTCTCTACTACTCACTCTCTACTACTCGCTCTCTACTACTCTCTACTACTCACTCTCCACTACTCACTCTCTACTACTCGCTCTCTACTACTCTCTACTACTCACTCTACTACTCACTCTGTACTACTCTACTACTCACTCTACCACTCTCTCTACTACTCACTCCCTACTACTCTCTACTACTCACTCTCCTACACATCCTCTACTACTTGCCTGTACTACTCGCTTTCTACTACTTTCTACTACTCACTCTACTGCTCACTCTCTACTACTCTCTACTACTCACTCTACTGCTCACTCTCTAATATTCTCTACTACACACTCTCTACTAAGCCACTACTCTCTACTACTCACTTTCTACTACTCTACTACGTTTTACTACTCTCTCTCTACTACTCACTCTCTACTACTCTCTCTCCACTACTCTCTACTGCTCACTCTCGACTACTCTCTCTCTACTACTCACTCTCTACTACTCACTCCCTACTACTCTCTACTACTCGCTCTCTACTACTCTCTCTCTACTACTCTCTACTATAATAAATAGTGTTGTATTAACTCATATTCACAGTGGAATAACCGTATAGCACGTTTTTGTTTGCACACAAGAGCATGGTTCACCATGCATATTCACAAGTATTTTTTATGCCGGGATTGGAAGCGTTCGGTCTCAAGTTGCCCCGAGCGGGCACATCACATAGCTTAAGCAACATGGTAATTGGCACTTCTGTTTGAAGCTCAGCATTTCCACACCCTATTTTGTTTTCTGTTTTTGGTTTGTAGTCACATGGGAGAGCTTTTCACAACTTTTTTACTTGTGTCCCTACTAAACTACTTAGTATGTTTGGGACTTTCCTCTATTTTCCTAATATGTATTAACAAATAGATATGGCAACGCAGTGATGGTAACCCAGCTATGTTTTCGTGCTTCATTTGTATAGATTATAAATATTTTCCCCGATTGAAGGGCCCATAATGCCCGAAATGCATTGGGATTGACCAATTGGTATCACAAGATTCCAGTCAACCCATGGTACAATACCTTGGTTATGGAATTAAAGAGTACAGTTCATGTATCTATAATTGGAAAATGAAAAAGAATTTATGAAGACTGAAATAAATTCTACTGCGGGGCAGGGCAGGGGCAGAGTGTTATGCCCACTCAAGTGTGAAGTGAGTGTTTGGTTAGCCCTCTCAGGTCGTCCAAAGCAATCATGTGTACATCCCTGTTCACAATGCAGGCTGCATTACAGTCTGCATGGAGAACATGCCCACCCAACCAGCCCCTGGCTAAACGCCTTGTGACTGTGTTCAAGAACAATCACAATGCCTCCTCTCCCCCTCACCCGAGCTCTCACTTCACCTCGACCTTATTGATGCTCAGATCGCGACCCTGATCTTTGGCCTGATGGAAACCCTATCTGCTCTAGGGAATCTCCAGTTGCCCTTCCCTACATCCCCTCCACCCCACATCCCTCCCCCCCCTAGGATTGACTTTCCCACTACCAACTGGGCTCATCCGCACCCAGGCCCCCTGCCTCATCGCACCAAAAGCCAGACGGAACCGCAAACAGTCAATCCCAGAAGAACTATAACCTCCCTCTCCCCCAAGGAAGCGAGCGCTCCCGTCGCTTCGCCCGAACTCCCCTCGAACCAGTCAGCCCAGGATCCGCTCACAAACTTGAATCTCACCTCCTCGATACAAGTCATCACCGGAGTGGGTAGAGACCTCCCCCTCCGTAATGCCACTAGACCTCCACTGTTTCTCTCATCCATACCCAGAGCCAAGCCTGACAAGTTAAAAGCGAAAGAAGACCCCCCCCATGAACTGTATGCTTATTACCAGCCGGTCTGCAGTCAAACACACTACGGAAATAGCAGAAGCCATCCTCTCTCATGACCTGGATGTAGCCTTCATCACGGAAACATGGCTAAACACCCTATCCCTCCCCACTCTGGACATGCTGGTGCCACCCGGCTTCTCAATTATCCGCAAAGACAGGCCCTTACACAAAGGTGGGGGCATAGCAATTATCCACAAAAATGACCTCTCCATCTCTGATGCTCCCTCCTGCCTATACAGTTCCTTTGAATGCCTGTCGGTCAACATCAAATCTCACTGTCAGAGCTCATGACAATGCCATCTCCTTTACCATCCCCCAGGCAGTTCCAAAGAATTTAGAGCTCAGCTCTCGGACTTCATCACCCAAGCAGCACTTAACAGCGACAACAGTGTAATTCTAGGCGACCTCAACCTAAGATGGAATGAATCCAATAACCCACTGATTCAATCTCTCAACACCCTCCTACAAGACAATGATTTGATCCAACACTGCTCAGAGGAAACGCATTACAGAGGAGCGACCCTGGATGCCATCATTGCGAACAAAAATGCAATCTCGATTGATCACATCATCCCGGTGGACTGGTCAGATCACCACATCATTCTCTTTCATATCCTTCAGCCGGCCCTATCCCTCCCTCCCACCCAAGCCCCCCCTAAGTGGGTTAGGAACACTTCCAGAATCCCCCAAGACAAGCTAGAAGAAGGTCTCAACACACTCCTCCCGAACACGACGGAGTCCCTCTCCACCTCGGAACTCACCTCGCTCTACCACTCCAACCTGGAGCTCGCCCTGGATCAGCTGGCACCTCTAAAACTAAAAAAATCCAGAAACATTCCCTCTAGGTCTTGCTTCTCTACTGACATCAATGAGGAAAGAAGACATCTAAGAGCCGTGGAAAGAAGGTGGAGGACCAACCCCACCGCCCTCCATCGAGACCAACTCAAGACAGCATGCAAAAACTATTATACCCACATCAAGAGCAAAAAGTCATCCTTCTTCTGCTCCGCACTAGACAATGCCAAAAACCGCCCCAAAGAACTCTTCAACATTATTAGGAACCAAACTTCCATCCCTAAGGCAGCCAACCTAGTAGCATCCAAGATCCAATGCGAAATCTTTGCAAGCTTTTTCAATGAAAAAATCGCTAAAATTGATCGCTCATTCAGCACGAGCCCTGCACCCAACCACAACCCTCCACTAACCCCATCTATCCTCTGGGCATCCTTCCAGCCGATTAAGGAAGAAATGATAAGCAATCTTATCACCGCCGCTAAACCTTCATCTCATTCCCTCGATCAACTTCCCTCGAGACTGACAAAGGATTTGGAGAGCACTCTAGCCCCTATCTGGGCCAAGATCATCAACAGCTCCTTGAACGAGGGCTGCATCCCCGACTGCCTTAAACTAGGTCAAGTCACACCACTTCTGAAAAAACCTGGCCTGGATCTCACAGACTTGAACAACTTTAGACCGGTCTCGAACCTTCCGTTCCTAGCCAAAATTCTTGAAAGATGCGTGCTTTCACAATTAACCCAACATCTTGAGGATTCTAATCTACTGGAGCCACACCAATCAGGGTTCAGGAAAGGCTGCAGTACTGGAACCGCAATCCTAAATGTCCTAGATGATCTGCACATGTCACTCGACTCCAACCAATGTAGCCTTCTCATCCTCCTTGACCTCTCGGCTGCGTTCGACACAGTGGATCAAACCCTCCTACTGAACGCCCTCCCAGAGAGAGCGGGCATCGAAAAGACAGTCTTAAAATGGTTCTCCTCTTTTCTGAACAACCGCACTCAAAAAATAAAGATCAACAACTTCAAATCTGACCCCCTCCCCATCAGTAGAGGAGTCCCTCAAGGGTCAGTACTCTCGCCACAACTCTTCAACATCTACATGGAACCCCTCACCTCACTTCTAAGGAACTCCAACATCCCCTTCCACCTTTACCCGGACGACACACAACTATATTTGAAAACCACTTCGATCGCAGACATTCACAGACTTAATGCGACACTCGTGGAGGTCCAACAGTGGCTCGCAGCCAATCACCTCAAACTGAATGAAGAAAAAACAGAAGTTCTCCTAAATTCGAACAAAGATGAAAACCCACAAATACTGGAATGGCTCAAAGCCTTAAATGCCCTCAACAGATTCCGCTAAATCCTTAGGAATCACTCTCGATCCCAAACTGGACATGAACAAACACATCTCTAAAACGGCCAAAAGCGTGTTCCTGAACCTGAAACTCCTATACAAAATCAAACCCTTCCTCCCCCCCAAAGACCTGAAACAGGCCACACAGGCACTTGTGCTCTCCAGAATTGACTATGGCATCGCAGTGCTGACGGGAACTGCCAAGGCGCACCTAGGACCTCTCACCTCCACCCTCAACGCAGCAGCAAGAAT
The DNA here is from genome assembly GCF_964263255.1 of Lissotriton vulgaris. Classification (NCBI taxonomy): domain Eukaryota; kingdom Metazoa; phylum Chordata; class Amphibia; order Caudata; family Salamandridae; genus Lissotriton; species Lissotriton vulgaris. The sequence continues at coordinate 475,072 of NW_028251399.1, read as the reverse complement.
GGTCACAGGAACTAAGAAATTTGACCACATCTCTCCAGCACTCAAAGAACTGAAATGGCTCCCGATTGACCAACGAGCCAACTTCCGCACAGCTTGCCTCACACATAAAGCCCTGCATACAGGCAAACCGGAATACCTGGCCTCCAAACTCAAAAGGGCGGGGCAGTCCAGGAACCTCAGAAGCTCCAACACACTCCTACTCATCCCTCGGAAATCTCAGAAACGCAAAACCTCAAATAAATCCTTTGCGGGGAATGCCCCCAGGATCTGGAACGCCATCCCCCCACATCAGAATGACCGTCTCCTTCCCGCAATTCAAATCGCTACTCAATGCCCTCTTCCTTGAACACTCTGGTGCCTAAGAAGACCCACACACCTGCAGTCGAAGTCCGTATGACTGTCGTACAGACTCTATTTCCTGCTTGTTGTTCTTGATTCCTGTCTTGCTTATTCTCATTTGCTGCATATCTGTATTTGATGTGAAGCGCTCTGATACCCTCGGGTCCAGCTAGCGCTATACAAAACTTCAATAAATAAATAAATAAACAAATAATGGCAGATGCTCTGTGTCCATGCGCAGCGGGCGTACCACTGGTGCACCAAAGGCAAGCCTGTTTGCGTCCGTCTGCCCCTTGACCATGCCCATCCCTGGATGCCACATCGCCTGCCATCTAACAACACTCAATCAATCAATCAATCTATCAAATGTTTGCTAAGCACAGCCACTCACCCGGAAGGGTCCCAAAGCGCTGGGGAGAGAGGGGGGGGCAAACAACTTCTGTTGCTCATGGAGGATCGTCGGAGGCCAAGTGGGTCAGAGATCTTCCCTGACCATTCAGTGTACGGGCGCGCCGGATGCTCAAGGTAATTCATTAAAGAGCCAGGTCTTGAGGTCCTTCAGGAACTTAGGTAGAGTTGGTGTGTGGCAGAGGTGGAGAAGGAGGGTGTTCCAGGCCTTTGCCACGAGGAAGAAGAAGGAACTGTAGAATTCTCTTGCACCCTGCGCCTGTTGAAACTCAAATGTATATTCTGCCACATGATCACACCAGCACCTCCTGCCACCCAGCGAACCAACAGCACAGCTGACCGGTTCAACTGCAACCTCCTTAACATGTAGTCCTCCACAAACACGCAATAGAAATCTGGGATCTCCTTGACCCTACCTCTTCAGACATTGCCTTCTTCACAAAAACCTGGACCAACCTCTGCTCTGGACCGGACAGGTTTTAAAAACCTCCCGCGTATATCTGCGGATTTTCCTATTCAGATGCCGCTCTTTTGAACATTGCTACATCACACCCACAGAATCGTCCAGTATTGACGTCACCTCAACTGTTGGACCTTTTTGGCCCATTGATTTCGAGTATCCATTACTCGATAATAACTATATGAATATCGACTTAGGAACCTTGTTATAAGAGAAGTGTACATCATGCTGTCAACAGCAAACATATTTTTCAGGCCATCTACCCCTTTTAGTGGACGAGTGCACCCATATTAATTTGCTTGTCCCAAGCGTTTCATGCTTTTTCCTTTTGTATACTTAATTGATCTTTACTATTCAGGCTCGTTTATCAGTTGAATCATCTCGCTTGTCTACTGACGTTTATAAACATCCATCTACGTTTGTTCTTTCCAATGGACATCGGATGTCAATGAGCCCTAACTCCCTGAAGAAGGTTGCACCCCGGGAAAAAAAGGGGGTGTAACACCGAAAAGCGCGTCAGCGTTTTTGATCTTCTTTGCCCCCTATTCTTATACTTCACTGAATAATGCATGTGAAACTGGAGAAGTGTTAATTTCATCTATATATGCAAATCAAAGTTTTTCTTTTTCCTTTTTGATGTACAATGCTACTAGTTTTGAATTGCTTATAAGCAGTTTGGCTGTCTCATGATGAAACATATTTTTTTCTGTTTGATGGATCATATGTTTAAGGGCTATGAATTATAACTTTTCACATTCTGTGATGAATGTTAGGTGTGTGTTTCACGGTCTGAATGAGTTTATCTGAGTATGAGGATGTATGAACGATTGGTGTGAAAAAATTGTCCATTGGAATCACCACAATTTGGGCCTTAGTGAGTTTTCTTTATGTTTAGTAATATGTAAATACATGATTCATATACTCATTTATCTGCCTTGAATAATATAAAAATGAAAATGACTTGTTGTCAAATAATTCGAACCATGTTAGTGTTTAAGCGCATGGCCTAGCAAGAGTGACTTTTTTATAAAACAACTTTATTGCGTTCAGCTAAAAGATATAGGTGGAGCAGACTGTTAGTTGTGTGGTATTCTCTGATTTTCCCCTAATGCTCTACCTACATTCATTTAGGGGTTCCCCTTTTTCCTAGTGGCTGTACCGGACATTGCCATCACCATCCATGACGTCTTCAAATGTACCTGCACCTACCACCCCAAGCGGCCAGTAGGGGGCATTGCCATTGTCTGACCACTCACTCTAATGACCTGATGGTGACCATGGAACACCTCCAAATCCGGGCCAACCCCAACACCACCCTTCGCAGCACCCTCATCTACAGGCCTGCACCGGCCGTGAACCCCGATTCACCAATGCCATTGAAGACCTCATCGCTCCCCAGGCTCTGCCATCCACTGACTCAACATCCTACTCGGAGACCTCAAGTTCCACCTGGACCAGTGACCAGAACACCCCCCCTCCAGGGGAACCTCACCAACATTGGACTCAAGCAGCTAGTCACCGCACCAACCCACATAGCCTGACACATGCTGAAGCATGTCTTCTCCACCTGCGGCAACTACAACTACAACTTCAGCCACACCACAGGACTCTCCTGTACTGACCATCATAGTTTACTTCATGCCTTCACCACGCCCACCATACACCACCGCCATCATTGCCCCCGTAGTAGCTGGATCACAGCCTCTGAAGATCTTCCCATCAACTCCCTCTGCACCACCACTATGCCAACGCTTACAGATGCCTACACAGCAGCACACAACCTCCACTGATGGATCTCCAACAGCACCAACAACCTGGCACCCCTCAAGAAAAGCCTGGCAAACAACAGTCCAAGAAGGCCAACTGGTTCACTCCCACCCTCCACTAGTCCAGCCCCACTTGCAGACATCTCAAGAAGAGATGGAGCCACAACATTAATCAACTCCGCAACACAGTCACCATTGCACCATTGCACTAGGGTGCATGCGTTGGCACATGACAGCCATTGTGCACCAACGTAGGGGAAAAAGACAGGGGGTTTATTCATAAGCCCCTTCTGACAGTTTCTGAATGCTGGTGCGTCATTTGCTGTACGTACTTGCATCCTGATTCTTGCATCACGTTGCGCTGTATTTGCACACTGACGAATCTAGTCATATGCATGACCTTGTGAAGCCCTGTGCCACATTATACCTGCATCAGGTATGATGTATGCAGGGTGGGCGTTCCCATGCAACAAAGTCTCATAGGAATGACGCAGTGAAATCCATCGGATTTTACTGCAACAATTTGAGGACGCCACTGCGTCAGCACCTTATGCCTGCCTCATGGCAGGCGCAAGGGTGACACAAGGCCACATGGATAGGCTGGCCCCAAGCATTGCTGGAGTTGCGCCATGCTTGTGACACAACCACAGCAATACCTGACTATTGCGCTGATAGACACGTCAGGATTCCAGATGTATTTGTCATTGATTGTGACATGGAGCGCCGTAGAGTGAATACAGAGCATCCATGGTGTCGCAAAAAGGGCGTAGTGAAAAGTGTCACTAAGCCACTGGAGTCAAGCTATCCTGGCTGAAGACGGCTGATAGCCAGAAACCGGTCCTAGGATGCTTGATTCCAGTCCAGGGTAGACATGGCTTGGCAGTTCGGGCTGGACTGTTCCCATGAGGCACAGGGTCAAGACTGATTTGCATATGGCTATGTCTGTACTGGGGTGGCGTGGTGTGCAAAATAATGATGGATTAAACCCAGATCTGTGACTGGGGTGAATGTTTGACAATGTTCAACATTCCGTCCATCATCTTTTTGTGTTCCAATGCTATTTTAGCAGGAGTTGGCCAGGGCTGGCTGTGTGATGCTAGAGCAGTGGAGGAGTGGTTTGCACTCCTCTAAGTTCACATAACTGTTTGGCCGACCCTCTAGCGCCAACTAAATGGTGTTGCGCACTTGGCATGTTCTCCATTGAGCTGTTGCACAGACCCGCTGAGAACATGCCCACCCTCTCCAGGCACCACCTGAGCATCCAGACAGGATGCTCAGACAAATCACGATGCTGCTCCTGCAGTGCCGTGATTGTCTGGGAGAGTCCAGAAGACTGGGTGCTTCCCGTACTTCCAGCAGACAGAAGTTCATTTTTGTAATTTTTTTCAATCCCCCCGCGTCACCACCCCCATTCCGAGCGAGCCGTGCAGCTCTCCAAGGAAAATCTATTCTTTTTGAAAGCAGAGCATTTCTAGATATAATGTAATGTAATGCAATGTAAGGTAATGTGAAAGCCATTTATAAAGTGTACTGTTACTTCAAGGAATGTCCTGGCGCTCTGCACTTCCAGTGGGGAGAGAACTGAGAGAAGTAACATCAATCATGCAAAAAAGCCATGTTTTCACTTTCTTGCGGAACTGAAGGGTAGATGAGATGCATCTTAACTCCAAAGGGAGTTTATTCCAAAGAGAGCGATCCAAATAGGAAACAGACCTTCCACCACAGTCCGGTCTTACAAATCCTGGGGATTTTGGCCAAAAAGAGGTTGGCTGAGTGCACACATCAATAGCGAGCATAAAAACGAATTCTTGCTCTCAGGTACCATGCACCAGACTGATGAATTGCTCTGTGGATCAATAGCAAGATTGTGAAAAGAATCCTTTTCCTAATAGGAAGCCAATGCAGCTCTCTAAGACCAGGGGATACATGAATTCTCAGAGCCAAACCGAGAAGCCTTCGGGCAGCCGCATTTTGGATCACCTACAGCCTAATGATCTAGCTATCAGGTAGGCCAAGTGAAGCTCACCTTTTCTCTCAGTGGTCATTTATTTACGCTCATGCTTTTTAAATCTGATGGACTGAAGCATCCCACGGGATTGTTCCAGGTGATGGTACAACCTTATTTGCAGGAAGCATAAGTTTGGTTTCTTTTTAAATAAATGACTCTATTTTACGAAACTGAAGAGCCTAGGGCCTTTAAAGTCGACTCTATACCTATAATTGCACTGTGCTTTTCTGAGGCACCATGGGACTGCAATCTGGACGATGGGAAATGATTCAATTATGTGAATCTATCAAAGATTCCAATAATGGATAACTACAGTTAAAGGTAAGTAACTTATGTTGTCGCACTGAATGTATCTGAATTTGTGTCAGTGAATACCATGCACTAGACAATGGTGGCTGACTAGTGCCACTCTTTATAAGTCATTCTACACCTCCACAGTTTCTAGTGGTCAAGATTGGGAAGGGCATTCCTCCAGATCCCAAATGTGATAAACAATTCCTAGGCAACCATAAATGTATACATATAACAATGTGCAGAGGGTATAACAGAAACAGTGAACTAAAGGTCTAAAAATTGTAATAAAGTTTTTTATTTAACATGTCTTGGTAAAAACAATATTGTGTGTTCTTCTGAACATTAAATCGTGCTACAACCAATACACAATTAATAAATACAATACTGATTTCAAAAATTAAGCAAATAAATATTTTTCATCCATATACACCTTTCATTTATGTAGTAATAGTCAAACTTTCATTCCTCCAGATCCCTTCACGTCCTCATCCCCATTTAAACAGTAGTAGTTTTACGGACGCACCAATTTTTGTGAGTAGGTAGTCGTACTTTATTAAAAAAAAAAAAATTTGCAGCACATTTGTAAAAGTCTTCAATCTTTGGAAAAAATGCTTGTGAAGCTCATTCAAGAAATTTAGGAACCCGCACTTTGCTTTAAAAATATTGTTGTTTGCACAAAATATATCCGAATTTCCAACAGTGAATACTCTGTATTAGGTAACAGTGGGAAGACAACTCCGCTCCGCCCATGGACTATGCAAATCTCGGCACACTCCGCGGAGGAGCAGAGTTGACCAGCCCCTGCCTCCCACCCGCCCTATTAACAATTGTTACAACTTAAAAAACCGAGTTTAAAGTAAATAACAAGCACCTTACCTTAGCTGCGACGTCCCCGAGCAGCCCTCCTCCTCTTCATCACGTTCTCAGTGAAAACTGCGCATGCGCGGGCGCACACTATGCCCAGGGTTAGTATTAGGCAATGGTGGGTGTCTAGCGCCTCTCCCTTTTAGTCATTCTACACTTCCTCATTATCGAGTGGTCAAGCGTGGGTGGGGTGTTCCTCCTGATTACTTCATTTCCTGATCCCCATTTAAATGGATACTAGCGCTGATGTGCCGATCCTTGTTTGCAACAGGCCGTAAATTTGGATTGCATTTGAAAAAGTTACTTTTAAAAAATGCTTTGGGGCTGATTCAAGAAATGTATGAGCTTCCACTTTGCTTTTAAAATATTGCTATTTGCACTGATTGTGTCTGAATTTGTGGCGCCTGAACCCCTGGCCCCCACAGATACTATGACGCCCTTCTCCACTACGACGCCAGCACCCTCCATGCACTCAACACCAGGCGATCATGCACCTGCTGCCTGGCTGCCCCGAAGCGCACCCAAGGTCCCTTCTCCTGCCGGAACTGCAGCTTCACCAAAATCTGACCCACCAACCCACCCACCAGGGAAGAACCCAACTACCTCAGATGCATTCTCCTCGATTCAACCTCCCCAGATGTCGCCTTCCTGATGAAGACCTGGCTGAACCCCTGCTTGGCTCCTGACATTACCATAGCTATCCCGAATGGCTACAAGATCTCCCGCAGGGACTGCACCAACGGAGTAGGAGGAGGAATCTCCATCGTCCACAGAAACAGTCTCAGAGTCTCGACCAACACCGACGACACCCTCAGCACTGCCGAACACCTGCACTTCCAGATCCATACCGATCCCAACACCACCCTCAGAGGAACCCTCATCTACAGACCCCCCGGACCCCAACCACAGTTCAGTGACTCCATCGCCGACTTTATCAGCACACGCGCCCTCGCCTCCACAGACTATATCCTTCTCGGGGACCTGAACTTCCACTTCGAGAACAACAACAACACCAACTCCAACACCCTGACTGACAACTTTGCCAACCTCGAACTCAGACAACTCGTCACAACACCCACCCACTCCGCCGGCCACATGTACGACCCATCTTCTCCGCAAGCTCCCACATCTCCTTTAACCACACCACCAAACTCCACTGGACCGACCATCGCTGCATCCACTTCACCTTCCGGAAACCCACCACGCACCTCTGCATCTACAGATCCCCCGCCGCTGCTGGAGTAAAGTCACCGAAGACCAGCTAACCACCACCCTTGTCCAGAGCCCTCCCGCTGACCCCACTGATCCCGACACTGCACCAACACTGTCGCCCCGATCAGAAACCCTCCAACAGTTAGACCAGCAAGAAAGCCAGCTGGTTCACTGAAGACCTCCAGGCCACCAAGCAAACCTGCCATAAGCTAGAGAAGAAATGGTACTGTGAACAAACACCAGACAGCTACGTAGCCCACAAAATGCCACCCACAGACACCATCACCTCATCAGATCTGCCAAAAGGGCTTCCTTCAAAGACTGCCTAGACAACAACGCACACAACAGCAAAGAGCTCTTCATCATCGTGAAGGAACTCTCCAACCCCAGCTCCAACACCAACAACATCCCTTCTTCGCAAGAACTGTGCGACTCCCTTGCCACCTTCTTCCATCGCAAGATCACAGACATCCACAACAGCTTCAATGGCACGCCCGCCCCGACAATCACTGAGGCCTCCGCCCCAACGACCACCATCCGCATTGACCCCTGCTCTCCTGGACCAACATAAACGACGACAACACCTTCAAAATCATGAACACCATCCACTCCGGATCTCCATCAGACCCATGCCCACACCACATCTTCAACATAGCCAGCACCACCTTTGCACCCCATCTCCGGAAAGCCATCAACATCTCCTTTGAGACAGCGACCTTCCTAGAGAGCTGCAAGCAACCCGAGATCAACGCCTTACTCCAAAAACCCAAGGCTGACCCAAAGGACCTCAAGAACGTCCGGCCCATCTCCCTGCTCCCGTTCCTTGCGAAGGTCATCGAGAAGACCGTCAACAAACAACTGACCCGCTACCTCGAGGAGAACAACATCCTGGACTCGTCCCAGTCTCGGTTCCACAGCAACCACAGCACCAAAACTGCCCTCATCGCCGCAACCGATGATATCAGGGCCCTGCTAGATAACGGAGAAACCTCGGCCCTCATCCTCCTGGACTTGTCAGCCGCCTTCGACACGGTCTGCCACCACACCTTACGCACACGCCTCCATGACGCTGGGATCCAAGAAAAGGCCCTGGACTGGACCACCTCCTTCCTCTCCGGCAGAACCTAGAGCCTCCGCCTCCCCCTTCTCTGCTCTGAAGGCACCAAGATCATTGCAAAAAAACAACTGGGGGTTGGCTCTAATCAGCAAGGCTGAGCCTAAATCATTAAAGAACAAAAGTGGAGTGCCAGTACTGATGTGAATGATTTAAATAAACAAATAACCAACCAGAACTCGAAAGGACATTCAAGAACGGGAATTGCTAGTTAATAGCTTTTTATTTTAGCATTTTTTTGAAAAAAACTCTTAATTTTTAGTTCATCATAAAAGAAAGACATATTCAAAAAGGACACATCATACATGAAAAAGAAACTAACTGTGCATCATTCATTCCTTATTACATATATATCACAAGCATACGATAACATTCAACCATTCAAAGAGAAAAACTACAAGAACATACAATACAATATATATAATATATATACAATATAATACAAAAGGAGAAAAACAAAGCCACAGTCTGCAGGACAATTTTACTACGCGTTTCGAATCCCACCAAATTCTTTGGGATTCTCTTCAGGGCCTCATATGGTATCAATTAATGTAGATGCCAAATAATCCGGGGAGCGTCAAGACTAATTAAAGAAACTTGAGTCCGGATCTTGTATGTGAAGAGCAATAATGTCTCTTTTTATAAGGTGTTCGTATAGAGGCTCTGAACCAAAGCCAGGGTCAGAACAAGTGCCCCAGACGCGCAATGAAGAGTTTCCTTTTGTGTTTTGTTCTTTAACCAAGATCATTGCGGCGTACCCCCGGGCTCATCCCTCAGCCCAACACTGTTTAACATCTACATGGCACCGCTCGCCCATGTCGCCCGACTGCATGACCTCAACATCATTTCCTACGCCAACAACATCCAGCTGATCCTCTCCCTCACCAAGGACCCACACACCGCCAAAACCAACCTCCATGAAGGAATGAAAGCAGTCACCAAGTGGATGAAGAACAGCTAACTGAAACTAAACTCAGACAAGACGGGAGTCCTCACCCTCGGATCCACCCCCTCCGCCTGGGACGACTCCTGGTAGCCGACCGCACTGGGAACAGCTTCAACACCCATCAACCACACATGCAACCCAGGGTTCATCCTCGACTCCACCCCCACCATGACAAAGCAGGTCAACACCGTCTCATCCTCCTGCTTCAACACCCTCTGCATGCTCCGCAAGACCTACAGGTGGATCCCCAACTAAACGAAAAGAACGTTCACCCAGACCCTAATCAGCAGCAGGCTGGACTATGAAAACGCCCTCAACGCAGGAGCCTGCCAAACTCTTGAAATGACTTCAACGCATTCAGAACGCCTCTGTACGAGTGATCCTTGGCATCGCTTGCTGCAGCCACATCACAACCTCACCTGAGAGACCTGCACTGGCTCCCCGTCAACCAGAGGATCACCTTCAAGCTCCTCACCCACACACACAAGACACTCCACAACACCGGACCAGCATACCTTTACAGACCACTCAGCGTCTACACCCCCAACCACCCTACGGCGGCAGATCGTTCTCCCACCTCGCCGCCAAGACCTGGAACACCCGCCCCATCTCCCTACTGCAGAGCAAAGACCTGCTGACATTCAGAAGACTCCTCAAGACCTGGATTTTTGAGCAGTAGCCCCCCCCCCAGCACCTTGAGACCCTCACCGGTAAGTAGTGCGCTTTACAAATGTTCTGATTGATTGATGTTTTAGGCGATGACTTCTGACCAGCACCACTCTTTTTTAGTCATTCTACACCTCACTTTCTAGTAGTCAAATGTCGGTGGGGCATTCCTCCGAGTCCCTTCACTGCCTGATCCCCATTTAAACAGAATGCAAGTGCCGATGCGCAGCTGAAATGCATAGCAGGTGCCAATGGAGTGCCAAAGGCAAGTTTGTCTGCACTTTCCTGCACTCATACCTTGGCCTACGCCAGCCCCCACCCTGTTTCACACTTGGGAACCTGCTCTCCTTTGACTTCTTGCAGAGCTTACAAAATACTGTTTCTCACTACGGTCAGTCATGGAACCCCACCTGCATAGAGGTCCCATTGTCCTAATTTTCATGCAAAGACAAGTTTAGTCTACCTTTAGAGATATCCTTTGCTACCATCCACACCTCCATTCCTAGCAAAAAATCAATCTCAGGAGGGCTAATTAACACTTGCTCCCTTAATAAACATGCACAAGAAGTTCATAATTTGATCATTGATCTCCACATTGGCTTTCTATTCATCACCAAATTATGGCTCAGACCTTTGTGCAATTCTCAAACCTTCCCCAGCTAACATTATCTTTAGAGGGGAGACAGAGAGTAAGGCCATGGAGGTGGCCTAGCCATCATCTTCCATGATGTCTTTCAATGCAGCACATTCAACATAGATTCCCTCAAAGGAGCAGAATCTCTAAGGGTCTTATTTACATGAGGCCTGTGCCACCGGAGCATCACTTTTTTTTTTTTGGGGACGCAAAGCCATCCTGTATGTCAAGGAGGCATTCCATGGGCTTTACTGTGGGTGTTTCCATGCAATATCCATGGATTTTGATGCTGCCCTAGATTTAAAGTCCCGAAAGCTTGCACTTCCTCAGAGCAGGCACAACCAGATGAAATGCTTTTATTACTCCTTGTTTTCTCTTCTTTCCATGTGTGCTGCATTCCGCAGAATACCCAGAATGAGGAAAATGCCTCTTGGGAATGTTTTTATGCAGAATGTGGCTCACGTCCTGCACAAAAACAATCCTGCCTGCAATGGAGGCACCTTTTCACCATGGTGGAAGGGTGCCTGCATTGTCGCTAGGCAGTAAACAGTGTGCTGGTACTGTCGAGAGGATAGGAATGCACTGTATCTTGTATACAGGGTGCATTCCTCCTCTTTCGGATTGGTGTGGGGCAGTGCAAGTAAAAGTACTTGCGTACTGCCCTCCGCCATTTCAGTGTAAATGCAGCTCTGGATTTCAGCTTCATCATTTGCCCCTCCCATTCCTTTGCCAGCTGCCTACTCCACTGCCCACCGGGACAGGGGCCCACATTCCTGGCAACCTTAGGAGATGTCTTAGCAACTTTCGTACTTCAATATATGTACTTCACCACTCTGGGTCATTTCAATTAACACTTTGAGGACACTGATAATCCGGAAGTATCTAATCTCATAGATACCCTCAGCATAATCTGTCTCACTCAGCTTGTTGCTGCACCCATCCACATAGCAGGACTCACCCTTGACGGGGTCTGACCTATCACCCCCAACTAGCACTAGAAGATCCTGCTATCCAATCATGGTCTGTTCACAGTTTGGTCCCCTTCAGACGTCTCATCAACACCTATTATTTCTCCAATCTCATTACTGACACAGTACTCCCTCCACCTTATGCACATGGGTAAATATCATGACGAACCTAAATTCACCACTGGTGTTTAGGCTGCATCGTCTCTCTACTTGATGGTTTTTTCAAGTCACGTATGACCCTCTGAACAAGAAATGTCATGCTGTGGCTGGCTTGATCAAAGTATACATTTATACGATCCTCTAATGCACATAAAACTCTATTTACTTCCTCTGCCTACCTGCATGATTTCCAAAGTATGCTGCTTCCCCTTCAGTTGTCTTAGAGCACATTGCCTCCACATTAAGCCTGACCGCTCTGTGCCAAGCTACCAGAGGGTGAGCATAGGTTATTTTAGATTGTTTGTGCCTTTCCCTGACTAGGTTTGTGGTTACCAATCAACAAAGAACCCAATTTCTAGCAATGACCGAACCAAGCAAGCATTCCACTGATGAGGCCAGACTGATTAAAAGAGTATGAATTCAGAAATGGAAAGGTGAATAATAAGATGAAAGGATTTACGATGAGAAAAAGCTATCATCACTTCCAGCATTTTCCTTTGGATATGGCCTTGTGGGTCACTGAAGATATATAATGGTTCAAATGGCCCTGTTCAGAATGGTAAATTTGATCGTAATCATGAGTTCAGAAGTGACTTCACACATTTTTAGAAAAGCGATTTCTTGCAGGCATAAATGGATTTACTACTGGAGATTGTTTAAACAGAGAGCTTTGTAATAATAAATCACTCATAAGGGGTGGGAACTGTGCTTTCCACTGTGGTTTGTCTTGAAATTTCGCATGTTTTTTGGGGGCATTCTGAGACTTCACTCAGACCTCTTCTCACCCTGAAAGTGGTCATGCAAAGGGCTGGAGGGACTGTCTTTCCAGGTTTGGAAGGGAAGCATTCACCTCCAGACTCGGCAGGGGTGCAAGGGAAAGGCTTCTGCAATGAGAGAAGCTGTTTCCACTCTGTAGGTAAAAGAAATGTGTCTATGAGTTCTCATCTGTGAAAACTTTAGTTCAGGGGTAAAAGACACCATTGCAAAAAGATATATGGCCTTCTCGAAAGTACACCAGGAAGCCTGCTCCTGGCATCGTCTTTTTTCGCATTTGTGAAATTAAATCTCTCAAGTTTAATTTGCAAGGATGGTGAGGCATCTTGTCTTGTCTTGTCCTAATTCATGTCTTCTCTTCACCAGAGATATCTTGCTATTGGCGGACTTGCATTCATGGCTTTTGCGATTCGAATGACACGTGCAAATGTAGGGATGCATATAAAGGACCGACCTGTAATGAAGGTGAGAAGGAATGTGTGAGTGTGACAGATTCACTTTGAATGCAATGAAAAGAAGCTGGTCGAGGCGCTGAACAAGAAACTGATCTGTGTTGGTCTGTACCCCTGGCATGGTGCTTGTGCAAAAGCTGCTCCTGCCACAAGAGCCTTCTTTATGAACAGTGGTTCTTGTGCCAAACTGCAATATTGAGCATCCTTTCTTAGCATTCAGAATGTAGCTCGGAGTGCTAATGAATCCAGCAGAAAGTGTAAATGATTGTGATCAATTAAACACTCTAGCTCCTTTACCTGTATAAACATTAACTTCAGATGTATCATGTTTAGCCTCTGTTTCTCTCTGAAAGAGCATCAAGTATGCAGTGTCTGTTTTATGGGTCGCTTATGGATTACCTGGATCCCGTGGTCAAGTGCCCTGTGGCTCATTCATTTTTATTTCCGAACTATACATAATGATCGGCCACACACACCCCAAGGAACACATTCAGTACTCTCAAACTAGGCTATAGAAACCCTTCTTTCCATTTGCTGTGTCTTGTTTTTGGTATTAAATTGTTACTTCTATCTAGGACCCTAATTCGATATTCCTGATTCATGCCCTTGTGCCGTTATAATCAATAATGTCCTTACAAAGGCATAAGAATCATATCCATATTCAGTAATAGCTCATGCAGTCCAAAGCACAGCACGGCTACTCCCATCGACTCCTAGAAAGCACAACGCGTTCTTTAATCAAACCAAGCCTCCAGCAGCCCGGGAAATCCCCGCCTGATTTTGTTTTGATTTGAACAAGAACTTCCGGAGTCCAGCAAGAACTGTTAGTTCTTAGTGACGTCTTATGTCCAACCTTACGTCAAACCCGGCACCTTTCAGGTATAAAATACCAACAGTTGCCTTAAGCAAACACACTGTGGTTTGGAGCAGAGCGGCTATCTACTTGCCCGAGAGCCCACGGAAGCCACCCCTCCTTTTTGACACGCTGGAGAAGCTACTTTTTCTCACGCCGAGAAAATCCAGCTCCGGTGTTCCCGAGTCAACCTTGCAGGTTGCTGGGAGATCGAGTCCTGAAGAAAGAGATACCAGACCTCCCAAATTCTATTACCAAGGTACGGAGCTGACTAAACCCTTAAGAGAATTCTTGATTCAGATCCTTGGCAAAAAACCAACATAACCAACTTAACTTAAACTGCTACTTACTTACTCCTTCCCAAGTGTTAGGCTTAGGTCAGGTACATCGGGGTAGGCGTATTTAGAAGCACCAGGTGAGTACGTTAGTCAATGTTTTTAATGGATGTATATATTTTATCTATTTTAAAGTATCATATGGCTAACAAACCATATCAATGCTTTTACAGTATTATTTCATAATACTACTTTTACTGTACGCACTTTACTTTATAATACGTATTGCAATTGTGGCAATTCATTTCTCTTGCATGAGAAAGAAGACTGTTCAATAAATACCACCCTTTTATTGAAAACGTCCGTCTCTCTATTTCTCTGAACTCTGGTGAAACTAAGTATGCACGATTGACTGAGTGAAATAGCTGCCTATTGTTTTCACACGACTCTAGAGATTCACTCTATTCTGAGGGAGCAAAGTTGTCATGTTGTACGGTTGTCAGAAACTAATTCCTTTCTGTCTAAATCCGGAGAGTTAACTCTTTCCTGAACATTCGAGAAAGTTTCTAGTGACCTAAGAGCTAGCTGGCAAAACTAATTAAGTCTAATATAGTCAGTAGAGACCTAGTCGACCTCCGTCCTACGTCTACACTACTGTTTATATTATTCCAATGCGCAGAGCCTATTGGGAATATAGGAACTACACTACAGAATTATCCACCGAAGCGCGGCTCCCTATAGGCAGGTTCACTATGTTAACCTTGAAAAATGAATAAACAATTGTTTAATATTTCTTTTAATGGTATAACTTACATAAGGCATTTTAGGAAAAACGTAAAAACATCATATATTGAAAGCTCCGATTCTTTGTTTACTGCTTTTTAGACACTGTGACCACGTACATCAGAAACAGCTGCTGCTTAGACTTAAACCAGAATTTAAAACATGCAAAACAAACTGTGTAGAGAAAAGAAAACTTGTTGAAACAGCCCTATAGCCATTTGTGAAAATAAATCTCTCAAGTTTAACTTGCAAGGATGGTGAGGCATCTTGTCTTGTTATAATTGAATGTGTTCCTCTCTCCTCCAGTGAAATATTGCAATTGGGAGACCTGCGATCAAGGCTTTTGCACTTGGGATGGCACCTGCAGATGTTATGATGGATTCAAAGGAGCGACCTGTACTGAAGGTGAGAAGGAATGTGTGAGAGGGGCAGATTCACAATGAATGCAATGAAAAGAAGCTGGTTGAGGTTCTGAGCAAATAGCTGATCTGTGTATGTCTGTATCCCTCACATGCTGCTTGACCACAATCTGTACCTGGCCACCAGAGCCTTCTTTATCAGCAGTGGTTCTTCTACCAACCTCTGCATTACCCAGCATCTTTTCTTAAAATGTAGTATGTGGCCAAGTGTCTCATGGTTTCCTTCAGAAAGTGTCCTTTCTGTGGAAAATTAAAAACTCTGCTTACACTTAGCACTAAGGGGGTGTCTAGAAGAAAGGAGGACGGGTCACTCCCAAGAAGGCCAGCCCTGGGGAAAGAAGGTCATAAACAGAAGCAGTCCTCCAAAGACCCACAAAAACATGTGCGGGTTGGGGGTGTCAGAAAGAACGGCAGGTTCTTCTACCCCTCAAATGTGGGTAAGTGCTTTAATTGTAATCAGCCAGGGAACAAAAAGGGAGATTCGCTCTGCACCAAGAAGCCCCCCCCCCCCCAAATTATGTAGTTGGGGGGACACGGGGGATAAGAGTAAGGGGTACGGGACAAAATAATTTCCCCTCCCTCTTTTGTCTGTAGCAGGGCCATTGGTATATCAACGCATGAGTGTGCTTAGACGTTCCAATAACCCTGCACTGGACCTTTGACCTTCCCTTTCGTTGTGCTGCAAAAGCTCCAGGAATTTTTCAGACTTCTTCCTCGCCGCCACCGCTGCCTGCAGTCTGAACTTGCAGGACAAAGGAAGAGAGGTAGTTTGGTGATTGCTGACTGCATCCTGCCCCTCCTCAGCTGGGACCCTACCTCATTTGATAGTTTCACACTGCACAATTCAGGCACTCAAAGCCTAATGTTTTGTTGAAATGTTTATTTTGTTTATTTTGAGCTGTTGAAACTTGCCCTGGAACATGAGAACAGTTAGCACAGGCAAAGTTTAAGCACACATCTTGCATTGTGTTGTGTCAGATGTGCTGGCCTGTCCTAATATTTACACAAATAACAATTAAAATACCACTATTTTGACTTATTTCTTTTATAGCGCTACCCAACCCATTCCAGGGTGTCGGAGCTCTTTAAATCAATCATACACTTTATACATTGACAATAAACCATATGTGTGTAAATCAATTTACAGGATGTGTTACATAAGTTAGGTTGGGTTACAAGGTGTTGGAGTAATATTATAATAATTCACTGGGCACATTAGAAGGATTACAATTTATGAACTTCAAGTAACTAAAGGATCTCTGTGTTAAAAGCAATAACCCACTTACACATCCATTTATAACATGAAGTCCTTTGCATGAGACGAGACATGTTAACCCTCTATACTACATTGATTCAAAACTGGGACTAGAAAAAACACCTGTCTCTTCAGCATTAACCTCCAGAGTTATCTTACCATCATTATTATTTCTTGAGATTTACGGGTACATAAAGAAATATCTTATGGGGTATGGCACCTGCGGCATGCAGACTTTGTAACCAATTAAGCAGAACAGATTTACTGCCATGTTTCTCCATGTAGAAAATTTCCTTCTGGCAAAGTTGTAATAATTAAATGTATAAGTGGATACCTAGATATTGCAATGGGGTCGCATCACTTTTTTGGAGCAACTCTGATGCAAACTCTAATTTGTTAAACATTGTAATGCGCTTGAATGTACTCATGATAGACCTGCTTAACATATGCGAGGTCTTAGAATCTAATGTCATTTTTTGTGATATCACTTCCTGTGAGGTCATGGGTTGTGATGTCACGTGCAATGTTGTACTGTGATGTCACTTACATACTGCCTAACTTGGTTAGTGCCCCACATCTTTTTTTTTTTTACTTTGCCCTAGTGGGAGAAGTATAGTGGAGAACTGGTGTTGGTGGTTGTAGGAGGCTAACTTAGTACATGGTACACATTCTCAGGAGTGATGTGTCTTACACTAATCCAGGCAACCCTTATGGTGATGTTAGTGGTCTTTGATAACAATAGAAAGCTCCCAAATTGATAGCCTTGGAGAGCAGCCTTCATAATGAGGTGAACCTCAGCTAGGCCTACCAGTGCTAGGGGTTCGCCCTTCTCTGCACAAGTCCTCAGAACAATAGAACAGATGTTGGCACGGTAACTGAAATTTAAAACAAAGTACTTTTATTAACCTCATGAGGTGGGACCACATTCACACAACACCCTTCGGCAGTGTATGAAGTAGCACACTGAACAGAGAGTTCATAGACCTTTTATACCCACACAGGGGCTCAAAAGAAGGTGTTACAAGTACAGAAGTGAAGGGTTTACATACATAAAAGGTCATACAAAAATGCAGTCAACAGTAGGGAGGAGCTTAGCAGTTTGCTAATTACGGTAAAAATATCATGGCAGTGACAGACTAAGACATATGTGAACAGTTACGGTGTCTTCTGCGCAAGTGCAGAGTAGCAGAGCCTAAATATAGTCTGTCCATAAGCAGAATACAAAAGTAAACGGCAGTAAGGAAGGACAGAGAACATGGTGAGCACATGGCAGAAAAGATGGCTCCCAAAAACAAGATGGCTTCACCTAAATGCTAAAAACGATTGCTGCCAATTTATGACAGACGACCTTTTTAGCATTAGCTGAAGACATTTGTTCATTTGGGGTGATCTGGATTCACATCTTGCACATTTATTTGCATCATTTCAGTAATCTCTTTATTCAGCTAGTGTTGGCCCTTTATTTCTGCAACATTTTGCTTAGCAGGTGTACAAGCAGTGATGCAGATGGAGCAAAGCATTGGACCATATTGTATACATGCACAGTATGTAAATAGTAGTACTAGTATTACACATAGGAAGATCAATAGCTTTCAGCCCCAGGTAGCAATCAATGTCCAAAACCAGCTGGCAAAAGTCCAGGTGCCAGTCTCTGGGTGAATTTCTGCGGCAATCTTAGAGATAACATAAAAACTGAAGGAGAGTGATCTGGAATATTGACACAGCTACTACTACCAATGATCCGACATGCACCACCTCGATCAGCCAAAACCACACGCAAAACCATACAATTTTGGAGTGCTACAATCCTCGCAACTTGCAGCTCTTCTGTAATGTTCCCAAGTGCCATAGCTGTCTGATTGGTAACAGCTTCCACAACACGAGTCAATCGTCTTATCTTTCTGCTGTTTATTGCAGCACCCACAAAGAAAAACAAGCCCAAATTGAAATCAACATATTGTTGCAAAGTGGTGTCAGTCTGGTCCACTTCAACAGTGCCTTTTGTCCTTTTATATTTGTTATTAGAAATGTCATTGTATAGTCTGAAATCCTTGTGATACGATGCAGGCACCAGAAACACAGGAGGCAACAGAAAGGACACATAGCATACTCCAGACCATCCAACAGGTAGTTGGTAATATCCCTTGTTACAACAGACAAAATATGTATTAGGTGAAGGTATGAAACTACTGTTATTGGCACCTTCAATAGTCAGAACCACAGTACACTCCCTTCTTCCTACCGGAATTCTCCCAACACTGCCTATACACAAGTCTGCTTTAGCTCTAGTAACAGAGATCACAAATGGTCCATTGTTCTTAATAGTTCCCGTATTTGTGAAGACATTCGGTGTAGAAATATTTTCAGGTCAATACTCCTCCCTTTCCCATTTAGTCCCTTCAGCTCGAGGATAACCATATTCATCTGGATAACACACTTTATTGAGGTGGTAATTTATCCGTCCTACTGTCATCCTAGAGAAGTTAGCCTTTTCAGAAGCAAATAAAAGTGCAAGCTTGGCATGAACTATGGTGAGAGAAGGGAAGGGGAATAAAAGGTGTTCCTTCCTTCTTCTGGTGAGCAGGTATCATCCCACACACCCAACAGTCAGTAGTATTTGTGGTATTGTGGGTGTGGTGCAACATCTGAATAAAGGTGTTGTTCAAGTAGGATTGCTGATGCTTTTGCTCATGGTATGGAGGTGTAAAGTAATGATGCTCAGCTGGTACGGGGGTAGTGTTGATCAGCAGTTGGCGACAGAAGAAGCCACTTTCTCAACAAACCAGATTGTCACTACTACAGCTACCATACCAACAACAACTCCTACAGCACATATGGTCTTTTTATTACAGATCTTAGTAACAGTTGATCTCACTGCAGACATGATCACTTCGTTGTTGAGTCGATCATTGGAGCTCTAAAGTCCTGGGCAGCCGTTGGTTTCTTTACCGAGGGTCAAGACGGGTGTCACTATGTAGGACTTATCCCCCCCTTGCCACAACAGCTCTGTTTCACAAACCCAGGGCGGTAGCTTGACCAGTTATTTTCAACAATGCAGGCTCTTTCAGTGGTCTCAATTGGTATTGGGATACTCCAGGGATTATGTGGTCCGGGAAGACTTCCTCAGATTTGTCAGGTGATATGGCGTGGCCCTTCTCCGTTTCCTGAATCTCTTGATGGACAGCAGGTTCCACCAAGGTAGGCTACACTTGCTTACAGTGAGTGCTGTGAACCCAGTTCTTCCTGTTCATCACTCCTCGCCACCTGGGCTCCAAGCCGTTCGACCTCTCAAAGACTTTTACCATTACGTGGTCGCCGGGTCGGAGTTCATGGGCCTCACCTGTGGACCTGTCATTTTGGTGACATATTTATTCGCATGTATTCTGCTCCTACCGCGCGTTTATTTATCAAAGGCAAAGTTTCAAACCAATTCTCTATCTTTAGAGCTGCAAGACAAGGTTGCCCCCTTTCCCAGCTTCTGTTTCTTATTGGTATTGAACCTTTACTTACTTCTGTAAGAAAATGTGATAGTATTACAGGTCTCAATATTAAGGATGTTAAAATTAAAACCTTAGCATATGCTGATGATGTACTTTTATTATTAGTGATCCTATAACCTCATTCCTTTCCCTATTAGAGATTATTTTGAAATACTCCATAGTTTCTGGATACAAATTAAATACTAATAAATCTGATTTCTTTTCCTTTAAATATTTATTGTACTCCTGATATGATACCTATGAATGAAATTATTTGGCAAAAAGATAAATTGAAGTATCTTGGTATTCTGTTCTCTTCATACATAAAATCAATAATAACACTGAACTGTGATGGTATCTTAAATTTTATTAAAGATAAAATTAGCTCTGGGCCTAATACTACACTATGCTAATGGAGCATGCAAAGTTTATACTACTTCGCACATTACACGTAGTACAGTACACAAACTGTGCTTAATCACGTAGCGTAGCAGCTAAATCAACAACATCCTCATATGCTTTGAAAAAACTATTTTACGTGCTTAGAAGCATATAACTAATTCACAAAAGTGAACTTTTACAATGAAAACATTAGGCAATGAGAGAGCTGGTGATTTTGCCCTCCCCCTAACCTAGGGGGAGGACCAAGCAGATGCCTTGAACACAAAGAGCATAAACAAAAAGCACATTTTGTTGAACTTCAGTGGTGGTCCCATCCTCCTAGGACCACCCCAAGCACAGTTATTGGCAAAAAAACAATCCCAACCAAAGGCCCTGCAATCAAAATAATTCTACCAAGAGCTGCAGTTCACCTAGTCGTTTCTAGCTGTCCCTCACGAGTCAAATGCAAAGCATTGAAATTATCCTTACATCAAGCTGCAGTTCCACTAGTCATTACTAGATGTCCCTCATGAGTCATATATAAAACCATTTAAACTCTTTCATCAAGCATTTGCATTTGACTAGTGAGAGACATCTAGTAACCACCCGTTGAATTGCAGCTCTTTGTAGAATATTTTGATATTGGATACTTTATAATATTCACTGCCCACTGCTATTTTCATCCCATAATGCTTTGCAGGACCTTTGGTTGGGAATGTTTTTTTGCCAATAACTGTGCTTGGGGTGGTCCTAAGAGGATGGGACCACCACCAAATCGTTCAATAAGATGTGCTTTTTTGTTTTCAAGGCTAAGCAAAACACTATTTTATCAACCTTACACAACACCTAGCAAAAAAATCCTAAGTGAGCACAATTTTCGTTTAATCATTTTTACTTTTTTGCATATGTTCATTTTGTAATATTTCATCATATCCAATAACAACAACACAGCTATAACACTTTTACAATGCATAGACTTTCAAAATCAGACAATATAATACACACAATAAACGATACACATCTATATCAAACATAGACACCATATAAGCAAAGTGGAATGCCTCCAACTATTTAATTTAGAGGGCACCAGTCCTTCTGTGATGTATAAATAAACAAGCGGACAACAAAATGTTCAGGAAAGGGCCTGCTTGTTTTCTGTGCTGAAGACTATGGATGTAAAGGGTCAAGTTCCCAGGGAGGGTACATCCTATTGATCATTCCCTGTAGCGCCCGTTATTATTCTTGCTTCTGCACATGGTCAACGTGTTTTGAACCCAAGAATAATTGCGGGTTCTCATCAGGACGTGGACTGTAAGTGGCCTTCACTATGAAGATAAAACACAATAACGGGGTTTGTGTCAGTGATTCTGAATTTTTGTGTTTCAAGATAACTCTATTATTCTCCACCCTAAACATCTAAATGTACCTGTATTTCTTTGTTCCTTCCAACACTTGTGTGTTCTATTCATGGAAAAACATGGTAACTCTGTAAATAAATAAATAAACACATGATGGATACTTATCAACTCATGTGATGTAACAGGCTTTATGCATCGCTACTGGACCTTAAAAAATCAGTTCCTACCTCACACTGTAAGTGGCATGATTTGATATTCACAGTTCTCGCAATAGTAGCCAATGTGTTCACATTAGTTCATTTTGAGTGCAAACTCTGGTAAAAACATGATAATGGAGTCTCTGTCAGTTCATTCGGAATTCGTGTAGTGGTATTTGAAAAAAGAGATTTACAACTGGCCGGGGAATGTTCCTACCTCTGAATCTGTTCCCGTCAGGTCATGGGCTAGCTCATACAGCAGAGCTCCCTTCCGCTGCCAGAATCGTGCTTCACTCTCAACCGAAGCTACGGGGAGAGAGACAGCAAGTGTTTGTTAATTCTTCCATGCAACGCTCAGGCACAGCTACCGGCCTGACGATGCACATGCCTCTAGTTTAAAATACAAAACGCGATACAAACAAGTCTCAATCGTACGGATTTTCGGATGTAGCCATCTGTTCAACTACATCTGCCGTTGCGCTTCTGAATACCGCATGCGCGTGACGGCGTTGATTTAAAGGTACAAATCGCTCCTCAGTATGAGACAGAGTAAAATGCCCCTAGGTATTATGGAACTTGTAGTTAGAGCATTCGGGCACTTCATGGTTCGGCATTTTCCTCGAGGGAGCATAAATTATTCCTTTGAACCTGATATATACTAAATGCAGTTCTCAACTCATAACCCTCCATGGGATGCGTATCACAAATTACTCAGTTCCGAAAGTTCATTCAATCCCCTGATTGCAGTGTCGAATTTCATAATCAAGAAAGCTTCTTTTTGTGATAGCCGCAAATCGGGGTCACCCCCTCGTGGAGATTTTTCGATCGCCAAAATTGTCCATTGTAAATCGTTAGGAGTGTGGTTCATTTATAAAAAATGGGAGGGGACTCCAGTGGGGCAGTCATGACTTTGTTCTTGATTCGTGAACGATGTTGTATGATTCTTTGGCGTACTTCCTGCGAGGTTTTGCCAATGTACACTTTCTGGCATGGACACACAATGGCGTAAATTGCATTATTGGATTTGCAATTAGTAAACTCTTTGTGTCGCCAAAATGTTGTTCCGTCAGTAAACAGGGTGCGTTCAATTGTAGCTGCAGACTGAGCAAGTCCCACAATTGTGGTGGCCCTTAACTGGCCCAAGGCCGAACAGAGTACTTTGATTCTCCTTTTTTGTGACAGGACGTGTGGAGGTGATCTGTTGTCCTATACTTCTATTCTTTTGGAGGGCAAATAATGGTGGTCCAACATTGGAATTGCGTCTTCAACCAAATGCCAGTGATTTAGGATGATTTTCTGTACTGGATTGGTATGAGTTCCAAAAGTAGACACATACAATGCGTTCTGTGGGCAATTTTTGATTTTTCTTGAGTAGATGTTCAATAAGATGTGCTTTTTTGTTTTCAAGGCATCTGTTTGGTACTCCCCCTAGGTTAGGGAGGATCCCAACATCATCACCTCTCTCACTGCTTGCTAATTTTTCAATTTCATTTTTGTAAAAGTCCTATATGCACTTTAGCATTTAAAGATAGAGATACTTATTTTATCATAACTGGCACTGTGCAGGATGCCATTTGCAATTATTTAGCAATTTTTTCACAGTGCAGACAAGTACAGAGTGTCATCAGCTACGCTACGCAGACTATGTGTACTACGTGAAGTACAAAGTATACTACGTGAAGCTACGTGTAGTGCTTCTACGCAAACTACGCCCAGGCCAAGATAAAATATCCAAATGGTCTTCACTTCACCTTTCATGGTGTGGAAGAATGAACTCTATAAAAATGACCATTGCTCCTAGAATCTTCTACACCCTTACCATGATTTCTACTCAATTTTCATTAATTTTTACAATGAAGGTTGATAAACTTCTTGCCAAATTTCTTTGGAACAACAAGTTACCTCATATTAGTTATAAGAAATTAAAAATGCCCAAATGTAATGCAGGTTTTGGATTACCTGACTTTTTTTCCATTACCATAAGTCTTTTATTTTAGAACAAAGTTCCATATGGTTTAACCATTCCTTTTTAAATAATCCACCTATTTAGCTTCTTATAGAGAAATCAATAGTTAAACCTTTTCCACTAGCCTCTTTGCTAACCCTGTCTAATAAATCACAATTTGTCAAAAATCTGTTATTCTTAAATCCACTGAACTGTTTTATAATGATACTAGCAGCCCGTCCCGACGTTGTCCGGGTATGAATTGCTGCCGGCCAGTAGTATATTGTTTTGTAGGATTTCGTTTAGATAGCATTTCTTATCTGTGACAGGCCTGTGAAACGCTCCGATTCACAGTGCACTGCTGATGCACTTAAGAGTGCGCATTCAGTAGTGTGTGAACTCGAGTTTCCCTACTTTATTTTTCCTTGCAATATTATATAGCGCGGACTCGACAACATGGCATGAGCACAATTTACATTACAGAAGAACACATTCATTTGTGGTAGGCACGGGGAGAAAAAGCGTTTTGCCTTGAATCACAGGATGTTGAGCTGATACCGAGATTCGAACGAACCTCCCCAGCTCTAAAGTTCGCAATTCTAGAACTTGTGGCAGGAGGTGTGTCTAAAAGTGTATGTCGGTGCTGGCCATCAATGAAAGAGACCTGTGCATTTTTCAAATGGGTGGTGAAAAAATATGAGTATGTTGCTGGAGATGTAAGCCGCCGTGCCACCAATGTACTTACCGAGGGAGGGTAAACACCCATTATTCCGCAACTTTCTTTCCGCATACCATCACTCCGCATACTTTCAATACGAAAGTACCATGACTCCGCAATGCCATAATAACGCATTGCATTACATTTTATATGCTTTTACCACGCATACATTTACAACGAAATTCGTTGTAAATGCATGAATGTTTAGAAAAGGAATGTATGGGGATAGGGGTATATGTTTTGGGGTACTGAGGTATATGTTTTGGGGTGTTTGGGTATTTTAAGGGTTTAGATATAGTTTTGGGTTATGGGGTACAGGGGTAGTTTTAGGGTTTAGGGATAGGTATGGGTTTTGGGTTAAGGGGTATTTTTAGGGTTCAGGGCTAGGTTTGGGTTTTGGGGTATAGGGGTATTTTTAGGGTTCAGGGGTAGGTTTGGGTTTTGGGGTACAGGGGTATTAAGGGTTCAGGGCTAGATTTGGTTTGGGGGTACAGGGATATTTTTAGGGTTCAGGGCTAGGTTTGGGTTTTGGGGTACAGGGGTAGGTTTGGGTTTTGGGGTACAGGGTTATTTTTAGGGTTCAGGGCTAGGTTTGGGTTTCGGGGTACAGGGGCAGTTTTAGGGTTCAGGGGTAGGTTTGGGTTTTGGGGTACAGGGGTATTTTAAGGGTTCAGAGCTAGGTTTGGGTTTTGGGGTACAGGGGTATTTTAGGGTTCAGGGGTCGATTTAGGTTTTGGGGTACAGTAGTATTTTTAGGGTTCAGTGCTAGGTTTGGGTTTTGGGGTACAGGGGTATATTTAGGGTTCAGCGGTAGGTTTGGGTTTTGAGGTACAGGGGTATTTATAGGGTTCAGGGATAGGTTTGGGTTTTGGGGTACAGGGTATATTTATAGGGTTAAGATGGGTTAGTGTTTAAGGGTGTTGAGGTATTTTAAGGAGTAAGGGTGGGTTATGATTATGGGGTGCAGGGGTATTTAAAGGGAGCAGGGTGGGATTAGCACACAATATGAGACATGGCATGAAGGGCGGAATGTACCACACGCCCCCAGCGTTTGTCACACCCCCAGCACATGCCCACAGCTCACCGCAGACACACCCACAGGGGACAACTTTGCTGGCATGATTCTTTTACCTTTTAAATGTATATGGTAGGCGTCTGCATAGCCTATGTCCTTCTGCTGCAACTGCCCTTTCCAACGCTGTATTGGGTGTTGTGATTGGTGCTGTGGTTCCTGAGATTACCCGCCTCAAAGGTTTGGGCTCTCTCTTTAATATATTAGTATGGATAGATTCAATCTCCCATGTTTAATAAAGAAGACATGTCGTTATGGCATAGCACAGTCATTAAATTAAATAGAATTATCAGTTTCTGGTATTCATGGATTAATACTGGTATTTTTTATCTTAATGATGTCCATTATAACAATACCTTTATTTTATTTGAGGCTTTACAAACAACTTCAGGTTACATCAGTCTGACCTTATCAAATATGAATATTTGTTTAATTCAATGTTAGATTCATTTTCTCATGTTATTCCTTCTAATGTTAAATCTGATTTATCACTGTATATTCAAACTGTCTCCACAGTATCTCATGGTATTTCTATTTTATATAAAAAATTATCTAATTCTCTATGAACCAACATTAATATGATTTCAGTATTTTGGAATAATGAACTTTCAATCTCATTATCAACTAATGCATGGAAGAATATTTGGCTTAACAGTATTTCTGATTGGTTACCTGTCTCGCTCTATGAAACTAATTCTTATATTTTATTCAACTGTTTATGGACTCCATTACGTTTATTTCAAGCTAAACTTCTTCAGGCTCCAATATGTTGGCAGGGTAAATTACATCCTGGTACATTACAACGTATGCTTTTTGATTGTCCTGAAGTTTTTAAATTTTTGACTGAAGTTTGGGATATTATAAAAAAGATATTAAATATTCATGATGATGTTTCATTCAAAATGTTAATTTGTAAATCTGTTGTTCTATCACATAACTTAATTAACTTAGAAGGTAAACTATTTAATTTTCTAATATCAGCTGCTTTAAAATCCATTACATTCTGTTGGAAATATGTTTCGCTTTTATCAGTTCATGCTTGGTAATCATGGGTTATTTTTACTAGAAGAGGTGCTCAGTTATCTTTTTCTGGTATTAATCATAATTCTAACTTTTATCACTCTTTTTGGAAACCTGTTGATATTTATATATCTTCTTAATTATGTAGTTATATCTATTTTTTTCTTTTTTTGATATTATAGTAGACTAATATCCTCAATATAGTGGCTCTATTTTATAGTTAATGCAATATTTATATAGCTGTTTTCCTATCTCCCCCTTTTTATTTTTCAAAAGAATATTTGTAATGTTTATACCTACTATAATTCAATTGATGTTCTTGTATCTGTATATTGTGATTAGGTATTTTCGGTCAATAATATTTTTTCTGTATTGTCTTTGTTAATTGCTTAATATGAAAACTCAATAAAATATTTCGAACACAAAATAGACACTAAGAGCAAATACATCAGAAACAACTGCTGCTCAGTCCTAGACCAGATGAGTAAAGATGCATAATGAACTGAGTAGGGAACATGGAACTCATTAGAACAGCCCTAGAGACAATTAGGAAAATAAATATCTTATGTTTAATTTGCAATTGCAGAAATGGTGTGGCATCTTGCATTGTTTCTATTTAATGTGTTCTTATCTTCTCCAGTGGCATCTTGCAATTCGCAGAATTGCATTCATGGCTATTGCAATTCCAATGACATGTGCCGTTGTGAAGATCGATTCATAGGACCGTCCTGTAATGAAGGTGAGAAGGAATGGGTGGGTGGGACAGATTCATAGGGAATGTGATGAAAAAAAGCTGGTCAAGTCTGCACAAAAAAGTGGTCTGTATTACTGACAAGGTGCTAGTACAAAAACTGTTCCTTGCCATTAGAGGTTTCTTCATCAATATTGGTTATTGTATCAACTTCTGAAATAGAGTATCTTTTCTTAGCATGTAGAATGTAGCTGTGTCTCACTAATTCCTTCAGAAAACGACATTTCTTGTAACAAATTAAAAACTCTGTTTCCTTCTTCAACATACAGATTAGATATATCATATGTGTTCTCTATTCATTTTGCACCCTTTCCCTTTTCTTTCACCAGGCAGGTATCAGATGGGTCACCAACATCTCAGTTATTTCTCTCTCCATTTTTGTTTACCTACATCACAAACCTCTTTCCCGTTTTTCTTCAGTTTCTCTCCATGAGGGGAAGCTCCATCTGAGTGAGCCCTCCCACTGCAATTTGGTATTGTAGAAGTGGCTGCACTTTGCTTTTCGGACTAACAATTGAACTTATGCAAAATTTACTCATACACTTTTGTAAATGAGTATTGCTTCTTTTCCATGATCCTATTCTCAAATGATAAATTCCCTTTGCCTTGAACTGTGATCCGAACACAGAAACATTGGCAAACAAAATAGGCATCCGATGAGATGCAGTTTTTGGACAAAATATTCCATAAGATAATATTGTGTAACATACATATCGTGTTAAGAATATTGTGTCACATAAATATTGTGTTTAATATCTTTGACAAAAATAATGATTAAAATTCGGCTTGTCGGTTGTGATCTGACCTACATCAGTCCCTGCATTCCACCCACTGCATTATGATTCGGCTGTGGGAGGCAGTATGTGGAGGGACCAAACGCTGCTGTTCCGACAGGGTCAAGAAGCCCATCGGCTGGAATGTATTCCCTACAATAAGTGCGGTGCCTTCTCAGGCAGCCCCGTAGGATCACAATGCCCTTTTTGGTCTACCTTACTATTGTGGTATGACCACCATAGAAAGACAGACAGAAACAGACTTTGGGGGCCCCTAGCAGGCCACCCGTCTCTACTCCTGTGGTGCCCCCCTAAACATCCATGCACTTTATTTCAGGCAAAATGTGGTGCCTGCCACAAGGTGCATGGATGTTTGCAAACATCCATTTTCCCATTGTGGGCAGTGCAGTGGCCCTTTTCCACCTGCTGCACAAGCCGCATTATGTAAATGGATGTTTACACCCGCCTCAATGGCGGTTGCATCCAAATTTGTCAGATGAACTCCCTGATTGCTTGTCTGTCGGTTTCCATTCTATCACGATGCCGGTCCGATAAGCAGTAATTAGGGCCCATGTATTTCATATCAATGTAATTAATATCATTGTTAATATTATCATTTTTTTGTGATAAATAGTGTGTAATACATTTCATTTTTATATGTTTTTTTTTAATTATAGCAATTACTTATATTTTTTAGGAATTATTTTAAGAACAATATTTATGTAATTTAATTTGTGAATTTTTTTTAAGTCAAATTATATGTTTTGGGTAAATAAAAGTAGCATTTTATTTTATTTTTTAAATAAATAAAAACATGTCTACAACTCGAAAAATAGAAGTATTTGAAAATGTATTGTTATGTAAATAAAAATGTACAATAAAATGAGTTTTAAGATAGCCTATTATGTTTCTTAATATAAATTATAAAATATTTAAAAAACAATTATATTTATAAAAAAATGGAAATTAAGAAAAGAAATTCATATTTTAAATTGATTTTTTTTTAAATTCAATCCATAACAGCATAAATACATCATACGTTCATTATAGATATCAGAGCTCATAGAGATAAAAAAACAGAGATACAGATATGGGTCCCCATCGATAATGGGGACCCAGATCTGTATGCCCAGCATCCGAATACATGGCCCTTTAATAGAATAGAGATTGTACTCAGAATTAAATATACCATAAAATCTGTCTCTCCGCATCTCAAAAGTGGGAATTTCCTTCTGTAACCACATAAACAAAATTCAGAGTCGATCTACTGCAGTGGCTAAAAAGATCAAATACTGGAATTTATAGGCCGACCACCCCTGGATGAGGTCGGCCCCAATTCCTAGCAACATTATAGATGCTGTGATCTTTATCCCAGCCCCGGTCATCTCCAAGAGGAACCTCTCAATATGTCCGATAAATTGAGTCAGACGTCCACATGAATGAAAAATATGTTCGATATCTGCAAGATCTGCTCTACAGCAAAAACACTTCCCATCAGTGAATCTGCCCCATTTGAGCATTTTAGCAGGGGTATAATAAAGGCCGAATAAGGTCTTATGTGCTTTTAATTTAGAAGAGATAAAAATCTTTCTGGCAATATCAATCGGCTGTTCCACGGAAAGACTATGACCTCCCGGACTGTTATCCCACTGGAAGTTTTGAGTGTCTAGGTCATCCCTATGTGTATCCAACAGACAATTTTATAATACCCCAATTTTAGCCCTGTGTCACATAGCCACCACTAGTGGGTTTGGTTCTATTACTTTCTGCCTTTTACATAAAAAGTTGCAGATTTGTAAAGAATAAAAACATTGGCCCCCATTAGGATGGCGGGCGAACTTTGCCCGCCCGCCATCCTCCCAGTACAAGGGACCACCCGCCATAAGTGCGGGGTTCCCGTGGGTGGAATTAGGATGCACCCACCACAGTGGCGGGCGCATCGTGTATTTTTACCATTACGACAGGCGGTGCTAAAAGCACCGCCTGCCGCAATGGTAAAAATACATGATGTGCATTTCAAAGCACAACGTGACAGGCACAGCGCAGTGCCTGCCACGTTGTACTTTGAAATACCGGTACCCCCCGTGTGCACCCCCCACCCTCCCGGAATCCTTGGGGGTCCACAACGGGCCCCCAAAGCAGACTCTGCATGCCTTTCGGTGGCGGACAGTCTTACCGTCCGCCACAGACCCCACACCTATGTTAATATTGGCGGGGAGTCATTTGTGCACGGATGGCGGGCGGGTCGCCCCCGCCAGGCCGGCGGTGGCTACCGCCGGCCTGGCAGTGGCGAACCGCCCGCCATCCTAATGGGCCCCATTCTGTTTTGGGAAGATGGTATTCATCGGCTAATATTGAAAAAGAAGAACAAAGACCCCCTTATTTAAAAAAATAACCTAATTGTGTGATCCTCTTACCTCTCCATCTGTTACGGTTCTATCCAGAAGACAGCAGGCAATTAACTAGTTGATGCCAATGTGGGTGTATAGTACGAGATTCCTTCAATCTGGAACCATTTTTGCACAGCCTACCAGACCTTAAAAGCAGTAACTAAAACCTTGAAACTGGTCTTTTTTATAATAACTGTATTCCATCATTTTAAATAGACAGTTCTTAGCTTCAACACCCAACAACATCTGATGTATGAATGGGGTCTCTGCCATATCACCAACTTCCTCACCTGTTAACAGTATCCGCATATTTTGCAGTCTATAGGCATAATAGTATAGAGTGAAATCTAGAACTGGCCAGCCACCTTTCTCCTGTGGAAGCGTCATTAAATGCATTGCTCTGTGCGGCTTCCCTGGGGCTAATAGAAATCTTGCACAAACTAATTGCAACTGTTGTAATTGACTCCAGGTGAGTTCTGGTGGAACTGATCTATAGAAATTTAGAGCTCTAGGCAAAATGTTCATTTTAAGAACATTACACCTTCCCACTAGTGACATATGCAAACAATCCCATCTTCCTACTGTTGTTTAGTACTGGTGAGAGTGGAGCCCCAATTAAACTTGACCAACTCACTTAAACAAGTCCCAATCTTAATACCCAAGTATGTCGCCTCTTTGGTTTCTCTGGGATCATCGTTGCCAGTTTGAGTCATACAAATAATCTGGGTTTCAGAAACATTGCTCAATCTCTGGCATGGCCATAGCAGATCAGATATTACGACCGCTATGTCATCAGCATATGCCAGAACTAGAAACTGCTCTTGTCTATATATAACAGGTTTAATCCTGGAGCTGTCGTCCAACATATAAAAGAAAGGGTTATTGTGTAATGCAAACAGCAGTGGGGAGCAGGGACATCCCTGTCTCGTGCCTCTAGAGATACGTACCAGTTTGGATTCTAGGCCCATTATACTAATTCTCGCAGTGGGGGAACAATAGAGAACCTGAATAGCTTTGATAAAGCTCGGGCTAAACCTGAGCTGTATTAAAAATTTCCAGAGAAAGTCCCAGGCAACCCAGTCAAATGCCTTTTTGGCATCTAGTAAAACCAGACCAAACGTGTTACCTTGAACTTTAGTAGCGTCTAGCAGGGTCACAGCCCTATTGATATGGTTAACTGTACCCCTAGTGGGTATAAAACCATGTTGCCGTATTGACACTAATGTGGAAATGACACTTTAACCAGCGGGACTCCATCATTTTTGCATAGATTTTCCCATCACAGTTCAAGAGGGATATAGGACAATAAGATCCTGGGAGATCTGATGGTTTATCCTTTTTTTTTTTTTAAACAATGATATTTGTCTCATCCAAGGATGTCAGAGCAGCACCAAGTTGATCCTCTCGAAAGGTAGTCAACATATCGGCCTTTCATTCCTGAAAAAAGTTCTTATGTACCTCCAGTACTATTTTTCGGGCACAGCTGCCGTACCAATAGCTAACATATTTATGGCCTCTCCGAGCTCCTCCATAGTGATAGGCTTGCCCATGATACCTGCCTCATCCTGACCCAGCTGCTCACTACCTATATTCTGCTATAACTTCTCAATTGCCTGCCCCCTCAGGGTTATTATCGGTTTATTATCCCTCAAACAAGGTATGAAACACACTTAAAATCTCAAGGTATATCTAATGAGTTACCCTTTGTATCTTTCATAGCCTCTATTCATTGAGCTGCTTCATTGGAGCGAAGTCTTTGTGCAAGACACCTCCCCATGGCCTTACTGTACTCATAGTAGTTTTCCTTTCTGAGCCTATATTTAAGGGCATGTCCCTGCTCCACTGCGAATTAACATTAGCCTTGCATCAGGCAACTTCTGTTTGCAATGCAGTAATATCATTGTCTGCTAATATTCCCTGCATAAGATTTTCTTCCGCAGTTTTTAGTTTTGTTTATAACTCTTGGATCACAAATTTCAATTGCTTCTGTTTGTGTAATCCAAAACTCAGGACCTCACCCCTAAGCCCGGCTTTTAAGGCATCCACACATAACTCCATGAGGTCGAGTTACAATTAATTTCCAAAAATAGCTTAATCCACTTATTGATTCACAAATACTACTTCCGACAGTAGCTTTCTGTCAAACGAAAAAGATCTCGGACCTGGATCTGTGCTAATTACGAAAATATCCAACACCACAGGGCCATGATCTGCTGTGATCCTGGGGAAGATTTGAATTTTAGCCCCAGTCATGATTATATAAAAAAGAATCTTACCTCACTAACGTTTTGTGTGGATGAGAATAAAATGTATATCCTGGGTCTGGGTCCCGCAATGCCGCCCATGCACCAATCAATCCGTGATCAGCTAGTAGGTGCTGTAACGCCTTAAACACCTTGGGTTTCCTACCCTTGTAATTCTTTTTGCCTGACTGCAGGTGCCAGCAACCCAAGCGTATATTATAATCACCTTCTAAGATTAGAGGGGTGGGATATGATGCCAATTCCACATTAAGCATAATGACCCAATGACCTTGCTTATCAACCAAAGTGCGGCCTTATCCCTTGATTCCATGTTTAGCAATTACTGCTACCCCCCAGTGCACTGTGGACGGTTGTGTACATGTCAATACTGAGTAACATTACTCGGCTAAAATCTCCTGTTTCCCCCATTGAATATGAGTTTCCTGTAGGCACACCACATCGGGTTGCATCACCCGTAACTCAGCGGATACGCGTTGTCTTTTCCCATTATTGTTTAGCCCACATACATTTAAAGAACAGACATGCAGCCCTGCCTTAATCATCCTTTCCCCCCCAAATGTAGCTGTCTTCCTCCACTAATTAACCTTTTGTATAGCATCATCTGCCTGTGTTCTTCCATCTTGATTACGTTATGAATTGATTTCATTGCTGTGAATCATATAACAACCGAGAGAGACACGAGAAATCCACGTCCACATCCACATAAGAACCCTGAATACATAAGGACTTGCAATAAGAATCAACACATGAAAGGCGTCATACAGAAAACACTGAATAGAGATTTTGGGCAGCAGACACACAGAGCCTCTCCTGGGAGGCTCCGAACATCAAGACGACTTCTAAGAATATGTGCCAGTTTCCATGGTGGAACACACTGAATGAGACCTAAGAATTAGGAGGTCCTGAAGAGAGTTCCTTACCATAGGGACTCGAAACACGTCGACAACTTTCTTCGTTAGGCCAATCAAGCAAAGTTTGTTAAAAAAGTGTTTAAGTAGCAATGCAATTCCAGATGGCCTACTGTTCAAATTAGTAACTGTTTTGATTAAGATAGCTCAGATTGAGCAAATTGATTCACGCTTTGTTTATTGTTTGAACCCGATCAGGGGCTTTAGTTGTTATTTTTGTCTTTTTTCTTTTTTGTGAGAGTGTACATATGGAATATGTTGGTATGTGTGAAGGAGCTGGTATTGGAGTATGAGTGATGAGGTCTGTATGAGTTGGAAGTAGTGAATGGCGTTGTGAATGTGAGAAGTGACTAAGATTGTATCCTTTTTGTATGGACAAAGATTTTAGATAGGGTTCATTGTATTGTCAGTTGTGATGATGGATTTGTAAAAGTTTTGTCAAATTGAAATGATCTAATTTACAGTGTGAAAAATAAATTGATTAATTCAAACTGAAAGAGCGGTTAGAAGGACCAGTTTGACTCTGTTTCTTCTTGTCCAAAATGTATTGAACAAATTGCAGTATTGGCAATTGGTAGTTGTTTCTTGTTATAATTGGCGTGGCCTTACTGCAGATTAGCCAAACCCTCTTGTTGTTAACTTGATTTGTCACCCAGTACCTCCCCGTGCCCTCCCACCCCCGCCTTCTCCCCCCACCCCATCCCGGGGTTTCCTATGAGACCCCGTCACTTCCCTTGCATTTCCTTGAAGTAAGGCATTAGGGCCAACGGTCCCTGAGATTACAAGCTCTTGCTACCCGGACTGAACCCGCTGCATCTTTTCCACGATGTATTGTAACACAGTAAACCCCATCACGAACACAGCACACATCCAAAGAAAATAAGCAAAAAATATATTAAGGGAAGGTACAAGTGAAAAAAGAAGCATAGTGAAAAAGGAAGATTACAGAAGCGGATAGGTTTCACTGTCTGACAAAAATACCTAAAACCCAACCCCAATCTAGATAGATTGTCAATACTGTTTGGCCAGCACATCAGAGGTGAAGAACAAAGTCTGTTTGTCATGCATAAACTTCAGTTTAGCGGGGTTAAGCAGTAAGGCTTGTGCACCTTTGCCTTGGAATGGGGCGAGGAGCTGACGAAACTGCCACTGTTTCTCCACTGTCTGGTGGCAGTAGTCTGGTCTGATAAAAAATTCTACCCCTTTACATGCCCTCTTTCTGTCTGCACATGCAAGTTCATATACAGCCTGGCAAGCCAGAAAGTTATCGATTAATATTAGTATAGCTCTAGGTCTAAGGGCTGTTTGTCCTGTTCTTGTCCGTTGCGTGAACAGGTATCAGGGCATTCTTTGGATCTTGCCTTTGCCAGTCCCTTTATGAGAGTTCAGGTAGAGCCTCAGAGTACAGCTCAATGATACATTTGCGAGGATCCTATCCTTCCATACCCTCTGTAATCTCCAGAACTCAGACACATCAGCCTCCCCAACGCGTTTCAACATTTTGCCTTTCTCAAGGGTTGCAGCGGCAAAGATGGCTACTCGGGCATCACATGTGAAATAGCATATAGTACTCCATTAACGTTCCAAGTAGAACACAGTGCATCCTGGGCCAAGTATTCCCATCAATCAATCAAAGCCTAAAATAGGCATAATGTCGAGAGCCTGTGTTTAAAAAAATCATGCCAACATTAATAGTTCCGGTTGGTCCCATCATGGACCTAAAATATGGCGGTCCAGACAGGCCCTCAAAATGCGGAAATCTGCGATGAGTCGAACCACCAGTTTCATACCTGCTGGTGATCCAATATAGTTTTTAGAGGTGGCTCGCACAATCTGATTGATGGGACTACTTGGCCCAGGTTGCACTGTGTTCTACTTGGAACATGATTGGAGGACTATATCACTATTTCACCTGTGATACCCGAGTAGCATCTACAGCATACACTACAATACCATCTACAATCTGTCAAAGACCACATCCTCCCGATGATGACCTCATAGACGATTCACACCCCTACACCATTTGACGCTGAAAATAACTTTGGCCTTATCGACAATGACATCTACAACAGCTCTCCTGTCAACGACAATGACTCTCCCATCAAATAAGTATCATCAGTGTTGTTGTTTAAAGCACCATCTAACTTAATGACATCCTTTTCGACTACCTTGTAGACAAGAGGAAAATCTTTTAAAAAATTACAAAAGCAGGAAAAAACAACACTCACATCTGCTTATACTTCACCAAGTAACGTGTCATCATTGCTGCCTACTCACCTATTAGATGAGGAGGACTCTGATAACGATGGTCCCCTTGGCGATTTTTTCATAGTCCAGTTGCATGTCAAGAGGATGAGTACGACGAGTATTGTGTGTACTACGCCCCTCCAGAACAATTCTAATGACATTGTCAGGAAGAAATGGTATGTCCTCCTTCTTCACTAGTTTCTGACATTCAGTTCATGGTAACTAATTACCGTAGGCATTTCCCCTTCAATGTCACCTTTTTTTTTTTTTTTTTTTTTTTAAGAATTTTTATTATTGCAAGAAAGACAACTTAGTACAACTTATATAACATAAAATAAACAGACAAAAATAAAACATTTCGATTAAACCAATAATTAGCATCAGAGACAGAGGATCAACAGATACATATTCAAAGAGAGAGTATAAATTTACAAGAGAAATAAACACAAATTTTACTGGCCTCAGTAAGTAAGAGATTTCACAGGTCAAAAAAGTTTCACCACATTTTTTCTTTCTTTTTCAAAGCCTTGGGACCTCTGAGTTTGGCTAACGAAAGTTCCATTACATTTATTTCATTTAACACGGTCCACCATTCTATAACATTCGGAGGTTCTTTGGATATCCATGATCTTGCTATAACTAACCTGGCACATGCGAATACTATAGTTATTAAATCTTTATATTGACAGTTGACATCCTGGATATCAAGTAAAACCAATTGTGCTGTAAGAACTGGAGTAGTAATTTGTTTACTAGTTAGAACATCCATTATCCCCTTCCAATATGAAGATAACACCGGGCACGAAAAAAGCATATGCTCTATACCTGCAGCATCCATATCACATATTGGGCATTTTGTTCTGTCATTAAATCGGGCCCCAATGCCCAGCTAGAAATTCTTTGAGGAGTATAATATAGCTGCGTTATAGTTCTATACAGCTGTAACCTCAGATTAGAAGACTGGACTATTGATTTTATATGGCTTAGTGAAAGAGATATCTGTGTGGGGTTAATATTCATTTCTAGCCTTGATGACCATTTAGCTGATATTTTCGCAGTATTGTTAATTTTGCCTAATATTAAATGTCCATAGCCCAAACTGATAAGTGATTTTGTTTTATCTGAATATAAACATCTTAATGTATCCGACGGGGCCACTTCAGCTATTTTCATTTTACAGTGCAAATAATCTCGTATTTGAATGTATTTAAAATACGTATCATTGTTTAGTTCATAAATGAGTTTTAATGTGTCAAAATCCATAAGCGCATTCGGACCATACAGCTCACCCAAAGTATTAATACCGTGTCTAGCCCAAACATTTCCTGCCCCATCCGAAAAAATATCAGGTAAACCTGGATTGCCCCATAATCGAAGCTCAGCATTAAAGAAAGAGATTTTGTCAGTAATCATACCTTCATCCCAAATTTTTTTAATTTGTCTAGCTGTCTTAAATTTTACTCTTTTGTAGTAGTTAGGATCGTGTAAGCGAAATAAAAATTGGTTACAGTCAGGTCCCAACATGTATTGATGATAGAAAAGCGAACTTTCGTTTTTCATCAGGCTTCGTATACGGCGGAAGAAAGTAGCAAAATAGTATAACCTAAAATCTGGAAATGCTAATCCCCCTTTTCTATTGGTAACTCCAAAAGTTTTATTGACCTACGTGCTTTTTTGTAACCCCGCAAGAAGATACTGCAAATACCTTCTAGTTTTTTAAAGAAAGGTTTGCTAGGTTGTAAGGGGTTGGATCTGAATAAATATAGTACTTTGGGCAGAATCTTCATTTTTACTAGGTTTATGCACCCCACTAAGCTAATCGGGATCTTGTGCCATTTTTTCAAAGTTGAAACGATTTCCTTTAACAAAGAGTCATAGTTCATAATTAATATCTTATCTGTACTAGCTGCTAGCTTAATACCTAAATACGTCGCACTGTGGCATATACCAGGAATCATGTCCGACGGTTTATCGTTAGTAATGACCTGCGTCTTATTTACATTTAGTTTGTATCCTGATACATTACCAAACAGTGCAGCTTCTTTTACTATTTATGGGATAGCTCTTACTAAGTCTGTAGTAAACACCGCAATATCATCTGCGAAAGCAGTTATTTTTAGACTCTCCCTGCCATGCTGAGTTGGGATGATATTAGCTTGGGAAGACAGTGCGTTTAAAAATGGCTCCAAGGATAGGGCAAAAAGCAGAGGGGACAGAGGGCAACCTTGCCTAGTTCCCCTCTTTATCAAAAAGTTCGCTGATTCCCTTCCCCCATAACTGATCTTAGCCAACGGATTGTCATACAGTGAACGTACCCAACCTAAATATTGGCCCTGGATGCCAATCTTCTTTAGCACCTCCCACAAGTACTCCCACCCCACTTGATCAAATGCTTTTTCTGCATCTAACATAACCATTCCGAGTGGGGTGAGAGTAGTTGAGGCTACATCAAAAGCAGTAATTGCAGTGTTCACATGAGCCGTAGTATCTCTCCCCATCACAAATCCATGTTGCTGAATATTAACCAAATCGGGCATAATGGGGGCTAGACGATTTGCCAAGATTTTAGAAAAGATTTGTGCATCCAAGTTTAATAAGGAAATCGGCCGGTACGAGCCACATTCCGCTGGGGCTTGTTCTTTTTAAGAAAGAAAACTATTTTAGCTATTTTCCACAAAGTGGGAGCATTCCCAGACTTAGCGATAGAGTCGATGACAGATTCTAAAAGAGTCAATAGTTCCTGTGCACATGTTTTATATAGTTCCATAGGGAGGCAGTCCTCTCCAGCAGCTTTCCCCGAAGGTAAAGCTAGAATTGCCGTGTTTATTTCGGTTAATGTAATTCTTAAGCTGAGTTGTTGGATAGCTTCCATATCTATATCTCTTTGTATGGGTAGATGTTCATTGAGGTATTGTAATATTACATTCTTAGTAGGGACATTGTCTGGGGTCTACAAATTTCGATAATAGTTGACAAACTGATTTAGAATCTGTTCTGGCTGGTCATATTGCATAAGTCTGGGCCCTTAATAATGCTAATCTTAGTTGTTGCTTTCTTGTCGGCTACTTTATATGCCAGTACTTTACCAATCCTGTCGCCCCCTTCATATTGAGCCAATTTGTACTTGTGGATTTTAGCACTGTATTTCTCTCTTAAGATCTTTTTAATAGATGATTGTAATTTTAGCAGCTCTAATCTTAGCTCACCAGTGTTTGTTTTGGCTTGTAAAGTAGCTTCTACTAATTACTGTTCAACTTGCAGTATATTAGAGGTGATTACCTTGGTAGCTCTGTGGTTTTCAGCGTTTTTTCCAAAAATATATTGCTGAACAAAACCCCTTATGCTACATTTGCAAGAATCTCAAACTGCATTAATCGTGGCTGAATTCAAATTAAGTTCAATAAATTCTTTAATGTGTTCTTTTAATAATGTCACAAAGCGAGAGTCTATAAATAAATATCTAGGGAATGTGAAATGTCGTGTGTCCCGCCTGTGATTACTAATTTCAAATTCGAATAGTATCGGGTTATGGTCAGATGTTATCTTCGGACACAATTCGATATTGCAATTCCCAGCTATTTGGTCAGATGCCCAAACCATGTCGATTCTAGAACAGGATCTATGAGGCGCCTTAATAATATGTATGTCTTGCTATATTAGGGTATTTAGAGCGCCATACATCCTTCAGGTTAAGCAGTCTGCCAAGTTCCAAAATTGCAGATCTAACCTTACGCATTCTAGTAAGAGTACCGTGTCCCGTAGAATCTATTTATTAGTCAATAACGCAATTAAAATCCCCCATGACCAACACCTCCCCCTCCCACTCTAATAACTCAATGCTTAGCTGCTCATACACCTTAGGATCATCTATATTAGGCCTGTATACTACACACATAACAATTTTCTTAAGATCAGTTTGAATCTGAGCAATTGCCCACCAATTAAGAATGTCAATCCCCAATTGTTTCTGTTTTGGAATGGCCACCCCCCGATGGAGGCGCCCAAAGTTGTAC
This sequence comes from Lissotriton vulgaris, assembly GCF_964263255.1. Taxonomy (NCBI): domain Eukaryota; kingdom Metazoa; phylum Chordata; class Amphibia; order Caudata; family Salamandridae; genus Lissotriton; species Lissotriton vulgaris. The sequence goes on along the minus strand of NW_028251399.1, from coordinate 434,907 downwards.
ATACCACCAACTCGTACCCTATTTGAGATAGCAGTTTTCTGTCTTGATAGCTAATGTGTGTTTCTGTCATCAGAGCAAAATGTGGTTTATACATGTCTACTTCCTCTTGTACTAATTTCCTTTTCTGCTTGCTATTGAGACCAGCAACATTCCAAACTTATAGTCTAATTTTAGACATTTCTGCTTTTTATACATTTGATTTTCCTCTGAATAACGTCTTTAATAGTAGAGCATATCTTACGTTTGTCTGTACCAAAATTCTTTCTTGCAATATCATTTTTTCCACCATTTTTTAACCCACCCTTACCAACAAACCCGCCCACGCCTCCCACCCTCAACTCTACCCCTGAGCCTACCTCGAGGCCCCATAGATCACTCCCCCCTGTACCTACCCGGAAGCCTCCGTCTATCTTCTGCTGCTCCTTGAAGGGCAGCCAGTCAGAGAGGATTCTCCTGGAACCCCATCCCTCTGTATTATTATCATACAAAAAGAAAAGAAAAAGCACCCATAACCCATTTAAGAGTATAAACATAACTAAGAACTGAAAAAGTATCTTAGTCAATTCTTGATAACTGTAGCATCCATGATAGCTTGGTCCTGTGAATCTTGTTTTTCCCACCCCTTCCCTTCTTTCCCATTATTTTCTTAATTAAGTTTTAGAATCCATTTTTGAAAGATATTGCTCCGCCTCTTTAACATCGTGAAAAAAGTGAGTGTGTCTGGACTTTATAACTTTGAGGCGGGCGGGTTCTTGAAGATAAACCGTTGCTCCACGAGACTTAAAGGCATCGATCAGTTTACGTAGCACCCATCTTGTATCCATAGTAACCTTACTGAGGTCTGATTTTACAAAGAAAGTTAGATTGTCAATTGTCACTGGGGTGTTTGGTCTGGCTTTGATAGAGACAGCTTGTCGCAACAAATAATTTCCAAAGTAGATTAAAAAAGGCCATGGATATTTGCTTTCTTGAGATCTAGGAATGATAGGGAGTCTATGTACCCGTTGAAGTTGAGAATCCCAGTCCCAGTCGGACAGATCCGGGAATGCCCTCTGTAGTATTTTTACAATGTATCCCCTTGCATCTGCTCCCTCCGATCCTTCAGGTATTCCAAAGAATCTCAAATGTTGGCATCTTTGCCTGTTTTCTAAATCCTCCACTTTGTTCTGCAGACTCTCTATTTCTTCATTATGTCGATCTGATGCGACCGTAGTAGTGGCTAGTGTTTCCTCAACATCTACTACTCTTTGCTGTAGTTCCTCAATTTCTTTTGTTACTCCACTCAGTTTGCTAGTAACTTCCTGAAGGCAGCTGTGTATTTTACTATTATCTTCCCTTAGTTTTGAAAACTGTTCTTGTACCTCTTGACGATGGGCCATTAATGTTTTCAAAATTAAATCCAAAGATGAGGCGTTAGCAGAGGTCGATGCATTCGTGGAGGTGAAATAGAAATATTAGATGGTACCATTACCTCACTATGGGGAGATGTTCCCGAAAACAATCATATTGCAGGGAAGAGCTTCAAAACTAACTTAAAAAATTTGCAAGTTGTTCTACCCGAGAGTTCTGATTTAATAGGACTAGACTTGGAAAATTTGCCTGCCACAGCTACCCCTCCTGCTTCTCCGGCTTCACCTGCTCCTGGGAATACACTATCTACTGGGAACCTAAGGGATGGCACTACCGGATCTATCACATTGAGTCAAATCAATGTCACCTTCCAATAAACATGCTTCACTACCAGCAGAGGCTCCATCTGTGCAGCTATCAACACCACTAGCTCCAAGCCCACTACATCAGCTCCCCTCAAGGATCCCACAATTGATGATGACAGAGCAGAAGATGAGCTTTGTGATGCTAATACAGAATGCGATGATTATCTTTTACCAGCACCATCATGTCCAATGCCGCCTCCTTCAGATTCTCCTCCTGAAGATATAGGGGGCTTCCATAACCTTCTTGAAAGAGCAGCAAGAAGGTTCAAACTTCCCATGCTGATAATGCAGACGGACTGCTTACTTTACAATGTTAAAGACCCCAACTGCAATCACAGCTGGGATGAGGGCATACAAGTGATGAAAAATCCAGCCACATGTTGCTGCAGTTTTACCACGCCTAGAAAAAAAATTAAAGGCCACGGAAGATGCTACTACATGTCTCAAAGGGCACCCCAAACCAGATTCCGTAATCACACAGATGGCCCAGCACCAGTCTAAAAACCCTTCAGCACCTATTTCAGTGCCTTCAGACAAAGAGGGTAGGCCCTTTAATAATACAGGATACTGTTTCCTTCAATGTCGGCGCTTACGGTAAGTCCAGAAAACTCTTTGGCTATTCTCGGATGATAGGATCGCTAAATGTAGTCAGATATTGCTCCATACTTGGACAAGCTTCCCGAGGACACAGAGGGGGATTCCAAGAAAGTCTTGCTGGCGGGTGAGCATGCATCATCTGAAGATACTCATTGCGCCATGGACATTGCTACTACTGTTTCGGACAACTAGCAGGAGCTGCAGTGTTAAGAAGACAGAGTTTGCTCAAAGTCCCCTCCTTCAGGTTGGAGGTTCAAAATAAAATGGTGTCAGGGGGCCTGTGTTGTCATTCGGCCACCTATTGTGTGCCGGAGGTGGCTTTAAGGACAGGAACGCACTTAATCTTGAAATTACGGTTGGAGCATTCCTGCCTTTTGACTTAGCTTAGGGCAATAAAGGAAAAAGACTAGCAGTGCTACCCTACACCAATTCATTGTAAATTAGGCCCTAGCTTTCTGCTTCAAGATTAGCTCCTCACAATATTTTACAGGTTGCATGGTCTCCGTGCCACATTTCTGACTACCTTAAAAGAGGATTTAGCTCCTTTCTTACACATATTTCACCACTCTGGGTGATTTCAATTCTCACTTTGAACCCACCAAGAATCCTGACCTATCTAACTCAGCGAGTGGCCATACTCACCAACATAGCAGGAAAACACCCTTGACAGGTCCTGTACCAATAACTGCCATGTAGCACTTCAAGATCCTATCATCCAATCATGATCCGTTCATAGTTTAGTCCCCTCGAGATTTCCTATCAACACCCATAATTGCTCCACTCTCATTACTAATACAGGCCCCCACCCAGCGAAAATGGGGCAATATGATGATGAACCCCAATTCCACCTCCTGGCTGTCCACTATCTCCCCTGTCCTTATAGCAAGACTATCTAATGACCTTAATTTATTTAACAAATGGATTATAAACACAGCCAATAAAATCCCTCTCCCCCATTCAACCATGTAAAGGTAGGTCAACTGTAACCTTCCTAACGTCTCGGGGTTGAAGAAAGACACTACTAAAGTACAAAATATGGAGATACACTGGTAATCAGAGAATACTGATTTATTATGTCTGATGATTGTAAATAATAAAGCAAAAATAATTCAATAGTAATCTGCTAATTCTCTGCAGTATCTCAGTCTTGAACACAAATAAAAGGAAAGTTATAACGATACCCATAAGCAGCCAGCTACGCAAGTCTTGTGGTTTCCAACCATCCTCCGCATGAATACCGGTCCCAGTATTCGCCAACGGAGGGCACCGTGCTAAGTAACGCCCGAAAATGCAGTTCGAAAGCTGTAACCGCTATGGTGCCCTGTTGTTTGTAAGGTGTATTTCCCAACGCCAAAGCGGACTCTGGAATGCCCAGCCGGGCACTCTAAAGTAATCAAGGCTGCCTGTCTAGGGAGCAGTCGCTCTACCGAGGACAGTGGAACCTCTGGGCAACGCACCTCCTGCGTTCGTCTTGTGCCCAATAAACAATGTGTGTAGGGTGGAGACGCGGCAGACACCACCTTGTTGTGCGTCTAAACCTTCTGATCACAAATGCCCAAAGTGTCCTTACAGACGCAAAAACACCTCCTTGGTGTGCGTCTGAACAAAGCGGGTAGGGTCAACCCGTAAACCAAGACGCGATGATCACTTCCTTGGTGAGAGTCTATAATTCGCGGGAAATTGCTTCCGCGATACGGGACCAAGACGCTGCCTTCACCTCCTTGGTGAGCGTCTATGCTAAGCAAGGTTTCGGCGTAGAGAGAGCAGCTGCTTCTCTTTTACCAGGTTCAAAACAAGGTTTACTGGAAACACGGAGCTAAACGGCCGGCGTGGATTCAAAATATCTGACGCCTTTCCTCCATCGGCCATCCTCTTTATGGGCATGTCTGCGAGCGTCCTGGCGCTATGCGTGCTGGTAAATGTGGTCCAGCGCGCCGCTCGGGATTTCTTCGCGGTGCTCCCATGTGCTACGGGAGGCGGGGAGATGCTACGGGAGGCGGGGAGATCATGACAGTACATCCTCCTTCCATCAACCTCTTCCCACAGGACCAGCACAAGACGGATACTTCCTGTGGAAAGCGGACACTAGATGAGGTGCATGCACCCCGGATGCGGGTTCCCAGGATTGCTCTTCCGGCCCATACCCCTTCCAAGCCACCAGGTACCGCAGCTTGCCACTCCTCCACTTGGAGCTCCTTAGGCCAGCCACCTCATATTCCATGTCGGAATTCACTGCGACCGGAGACGGCCGCCCACGCACCCTCTCCGCCGATGGTTTGAGCAGTGAGACGTGGAACACAGGGTGGATCCGCATCTGTTTAGGCAGGCCGAGTTTCATGGTCACTGGACTGATGCATTTGGCAATACGGTATGGACCCATAAACTTCGGGTGGGACACGCTGTGTTTACGGAACCTCATGTTCTGAATTGAGACCCATACGTAGTCGCCCACCTTATACACCGGTCCAGGCCTCCTCCTTCTGTCATCCAAGGCCTTGTACTTCGCTTTGGCGGAGTCCAGCCACTTCCGTGAAAACACGAGCGTTTCCTTGATGTGGGCGACTCTTCTGGTGGTCTCTGGCACCCTGTGATCCATGACAGGTGTAAAAAGGGCAGGAACCTGGGGTGATGACCATAATTGCAATAGAAAGGTGACGCCTTGGTGGAGCTATGTGTGGTGTTGTTGCAGGCGATATCCACTATCCATAAGAGATCCACCCATTCCTCCTTTCCCTGATCAACAAAGCAACGTAAATATTGTTTGAGGGTCTGGTTCCGGCGTTCCGTTTGGCCGTCCATTTGGGGATGATAGCTCGTTGACATGGCTGAAGAGACGTGCAACGCAGAACACCACTTTTTCCAGAACTGGGCAGTGAACTGCGAGCCCCTGTCCGATACGATCACGCTGGGCAATCCGTGGAGTCTCACCACGTTCTTCAATAACAAAACAGCCAGTTGACCAGCGGAAGGCGCCCGTTTACATGCAGTGAAGTGCCCCATCTTCGTAGGGTAGTCTACCACCACCAGTATCGCTGAATAACCCTCATCCACTGGTAGTCCCAGCACAAAGTCCAGGGATATGTTCTCCCAGGGCCGACAAGGGGTAGAAAGGGGTCTAAGCAGACCCTGAGGACGACCGTGATCCGTCTTCATGGCCGCACATGTCGTGCAAGCCGCCACCCAGCGCTGAACATCCACTCTCATGGAAGGCCACCAGAACTGCCTCTCCAGACATGCCACCGTCTTCTCCACCCCGAGATGGCCAGCACAAGGCGAAACCTGACACCACGTATAAGCCTGTTTCCAAAGGAGGGCCGTGGGTAACAGTAAGCGACGACCTTTGACAGGTTTCCCGTCCTTTATCTGCCATTCCTGGTGATGTTGGAGCCAACTCCTCCATGGAAAGGAGCGGATTCCAGTCTGGACTCTCTTGAGGAACCTGTCCGGCTGTATCGCTCCCAACACCACGTCCTGGTGGATGATGGAATGAACCGGCAGGGGATTCTGCTCCGAAACGGAGGACTGGCGGGAAAACGCATCCGCCTTTCTGTTGTCTTTGCTAGGCCGATAGGTGATGTGGAAATGGAAGCCGGAGAAGAAGAGTATCCACCGCAACTGCCGAGGCGAGAGGTGTCTGGTTGCCGTCATGAATTGCAGGTTGCGGTGGTCATTGAACACGGTCACTACATGTCTGGCACCCATCAACAGATGACGCCACTCTGAGAATGCATCCTTGATGGCCAGCAGCTCCTTTTCTGCTATATGGTAGTTCCGCTCTGCTTCGTTCAGTTTTCTGGACATGAAGGCCACGGGATGCAAGACACCTGTATGGCAATGTCGCTGTGACAGGATGGCTCATATGGCCACCTCTGAGGCGTCCGCCTCCACCACGTATGGGAGCTCAGGGTTGGGATGCGCCTAGACAGGGGCCGTGATGAACGCCTTCTTCAACGCCACAAAGGCAGCCTGCGCTTCCGGATTCCACCCAAACCTTTGGTCTTTCCTCAACAGCTGGGTGATGGGGGCCACAAGTCCGGAGAAGCCATCTATGAATCGCCGGTATAAGTTAGCGAACACGATAAAACACTGCACGTCTTTTACCATTTGTGGTGTGGGCCACTCCTCCACCGCTCTCACCTTGTGTTCTGCCATTTCCTGACCATCGGGGCTAAGCATCACTCCGAGAAATTCGACAGAAGTGACATGAAAGTCGCACTTGCTGAGCTTGCAAAACAGCATATGTTCTCTGAGTTTCTGGAGAACTGTGGATACGTGTTGCACATGTTCTTCCTCAGTGTACATGAGTAGATGAGGATATTGTCTATGTACACTACCACGTATAGGTCCAAGATGTCACGGAAGACCTCATTCAAGAAGTACTGGAAGGCCGGCGGGGCGTTGCATGACGAGGTACTCGAATAGACCGAACCTGGTCTTGAAGGCCATCTTCCACTCGTCGCCGCTCCGCATGCGGACCAGATGGTATCCCCCCTTCAAGTCCATTTCGGTGTAAATACAGGCTTTCTTTACCTGTTCCAGTAAGACGCTGATGAATGGCAAGGGGTATCGGTTTTTGACCGTGAGTGCGTTTAAGGCCCTAAAGTCTACACACGCCCTCAATTCCCCATTGGCTTTTGGGATGAAGAAGAGGGGCGATGCTGCAGGGGACTTGGATGGTCTTATGAACCCTAGCCCTAGAAGCTTGTCTAGGTAGGAACGCAAATGTAGGTTCTCCGGCTCGGTTAGGGCGTACAGCCTCCCACAGGGTACACATGCACCAGGAACCAGATTGATACAACAATCGTACATCCTGTGTGGGGGGAGTGCTTCGGCACGGACTTCATCAAACACATCCTGGTATTCATGGTATACTCCAGGAAGGGAAACAGCTTTCTCAGCTGCTGTGGCGACCATGTGAACAGGGTCTGGCTTGCCAGTATCTTGCTTCAGCTTGCAATGCTGAAGGCAGTGTGCAGAGAACATACGTACGTCATGTTTCACCCAGTTGACTACTGGGTTGTGCTTTTGGATCCATGGTAGACCGAGTATGATCCCATACTGCGGTGCTCGTATGACACTGAAGTCAATCGTTTCATCGTGACGTTCCCCATACTTCACAGGGACTTCTCCTGTGTGATGCCCTATAGGGCCTGTAATAAGCCGTCTCCTGTCCACTGCATAAACATCCTCGGGGAACTCCTTGGGTATGAGGTTTATGCCCAGTCTCTGTGCCTCGTTTTGATCCATGAAGAGACCGATGGCCCCTGAATCGACCATGGCCACCACTGGAATCCACTGCGTGAGGATCCCCACGTATAAAGTGATGAGCAAATGCTGTTGCCGCACCCTGTCTAGGCGCGTTAAGGAAGGGATGCTTTTGCGACTCCGAGAGGCCCCTTCACTAGTCTTGGAGTCCACTAGTTTTCCGCCGGCACTTCCACTGCAGCGGATACAGTCCTGTTGGGCCGAAAGTGACTGGTTCTTGGCTTGGCTGGGCACTCTAGCACGTAGTGCCCCTTCTTAACGCAATACAAGCAAAGGCCTTGTTTGCGGCGGGACTCCTTTTCAGCCGCGGTCAGACTGGCTCGGATGGCACCAATAGCCATTGGCTCTGCTTTTGCTGCCGTGCTGGTTTCAGGTGCTCCCATCGACACATAGGAGGGCAGTGGCTTTCCTTTCCTTTTGTGTTCGCCTTTGAGCTCACCCATCCGATGGTCCAGTCGTAGAACTAAATTGATGAGCCCCTCGCATGTCTTGGGCTGGGGGTCTATCTGTGCTACCACATCTTTGAATTCTTCGCTCAGTCCTTGGTGGTAGAGCGCTGTTTGTTTTGCTATGGGCCACTTTGAATCCGCCACTACACGTCTAAAGGCATTCAAGTACTGCAAGAGGTCGTTATTCCCCTGACGGAGTTCCAACATTTCCCTGTCAGCGGTGTAAGAGTCGGCTCGACGGTCAAACACTTTTAGGAATTCCTCACGGAAAGCTCCCCAGTCGCACAGAAGCGGGTCGTCTCTGCTTACCAACGGAACAGCCCATTGGGCGGCGTTCCCAGCCAGATACGAGATGAGGAAGGCCACTCTTGCCTGACTGGTGGGGAATGCCTTGGGCTTACAGGAAAGATGTAAGGCCACCTGCGTCAGGAACACTTGGACAGTGTTGGGGTCCCCGCTGTATCTCTCGGGCGTGGCCAGTGGGATGGCCACAGCATTTCCACTGTTACCGAAGGAGAGGGAGTCCCTGTCGGTGGTACCGCATCAAAGGGATGCCTTTGTATATTGTCCAACTGGGCCTTTAAGTCCGTGGTTTCCTGTCTGGATGCCGCGAGTTTGTTCTGTACCAACGCTAAGGCGGCCAGGACATCATCCAGGGTAGCCATGGTGTCTTCTACCAACCAGGAGAAAGTTTGCAGTAAAGGTCGGATATTTTGTAACCTTCCTAACGTCTCGGGGTTGAAGAAAGACACTACTAAAGTACGAAATATGGAGATACACAGGTAATCAGAGAATACTGATTTATTATGTCTGATGATTGTAAATAATAAAGCAAAAAGAATACAATAGTAATCCGCTAATTCGCGGCAGTATCTCAGTCTTGAACACAAATAAAAGGAAAGTTATAACGATGCCCATAAGCAGCCAGCTACGCAAGTCTTGTGCGTTCCAACCATCCTCCGCATGAATACCGGTCCCGGTATTCGCCAACCGAGGGCACCGTGCTAAGTAACGGCCGAAAATGCAGTTCGAAAGCTGTAACCGCTATGGTGCCCTGTAGTTTATAAGGCGTATCTCCCAATGCCAAAGCGGACTCTGGAATGCTTTGCCGGGCACTCTACAGTAATCAAGGTTGCCTGTCTAGGGAGCAGCGCCTCTAACTAGGACAATGGAACCTCAGGGCAACACACCTCCTGCATTCGTCTTGTGCCCAATAAACAATGTGTGTAGGGCGGAGACGCGGCAGACACCACCTTGGTGTGCGTCTAAACCTTCCGATCACAGATGCCCAAAGTGTCCTTACAGACGCGGAAACACCTCCTCGGTGTGCATCTAAACAAAGCGGGTAGGGTCAACCCGTAAACCAAGACGCGATGATCACCTCCTTGGTGAGCGTCTATACTTCGCGGGAAATTGCTTCCGCGATACGGGACCAAGACGCTGCCTTCACCTCCTTGGTGAGAGTCTATGCTAAGCAAGGTTTCGGCATAGAGTGAGCAACCGCTTCTCTTCAACCAGGTTCAAAACAAGGTTTACCTGAAACACGGAGCTAAACGGCCGGCGTGGATTCAAAATATCCGACGCCTTTCCTCCATCAGCCATCCTCTTTATGGGAGTGTCTGTGAGCGTCCTGGCGCTATGCATGCTGGTACATGTGGTTCAGCGCGCCGCTCGTGATTTCTTCGCAGTGCTCCCATGCGCTACGGGAGGCAGGGAGATGCTATGGGAGGCGGGGAGATCATGACATCAACTCCCTCTACACCCTGGTTCTACTAAACCATTGCAAAAAAGAAGCTGCACTGCAAACAGCTTGAACCTAAATGGCGTCAGGCCTACAAACCCAAGGACCTGTCCCATTTCAAGAATACCCTGAAATCCTAGCATAAACTGATCAAGGCAACTAAGAAATCTTATTTCACTACTAAAATTAAGGAGGCTCGCTAAGACCCAAACATAATATTCAAAATATTTCCCACAACCTAAAGCCCCCTCCAGGTAAATTCCTGCCTCTCAAGCCCTCTGTGATAAGATCTCAACATTCTTTAAAGGCGAAAATTCAGACCATACAACAGGCTTTTCAAACCCCATTCCCATAACTGACCATCTCTCATATAGCCCCTCTCAAGTCATAACAGCGAAGATGGAGCCCTTTCCGGAGATTTCGCGCCAAGCCATCATTTTTTGGTAGTCTGGTTCGCCCAATGACCCTTGACCACCAGACATCCTTCACATGGCCATCAATAAAGTCAACCTCCTATTCAACAAGTTTCTCAACACATCTTTATCCTTGGCTGAAGTCCCTACAGCTTGGATACTTATTGAATGTAAACGCCTACAAAAAAAACTCTTGCAGACCCTACCATCCTGTCAAACCTCCGGCCTATCTCTCTACTGGCCAAAATGTTGGGAAGAGTTATAAATAATCCACTAATTTAATTTCTAGCAGGCTCCAACTCATTACAACCCCAACAATCCATCTTCATACCCAAACGTTCTACATAGAAAGTCCTACTAGATGCTTACGAGACCAAAGAAATGACCATGTACACCGGTAACAATGCAGTGCTCATACTGCTTGCCTTCACCGCAGGGTTTGATATCATTGCCCACTCCATACTCCTTCAACGGACCCAAGAAAGCGTCATCTCCCTTAAGGCTCTGTCCTGGATCAAATCTTTACTGACTGACAGGAGACAAATGGCAGCCCTAGGAAGATTTTCCTCAGCAGAAAGAGGAGTGACATTGGGAGTCCCACACAGCTCCTCCCCCAGCCCGGCACTGTTTAATATCTATATGGCTCCTCCTATTTCTCCAATAGCCTCATTTGGACTCACTATCACATCCTATGCTGATGATACACACCTTATTCTAGAGAAAGACTTCATTGGTTCTGAACAAAACTTTCAGAATTGTTTCACCAACGTCCAGTGGATGAAAAAAAATCACCTTCAATGCAACCCGGAAAAAATAGAAATCCTGCTATTTGGCAAGTCGAACCTGTTCTCCCTGATCCAATAAGAGCCCAACTCTGTGTCCCTGCCCCTCCCACATTGGAAGTCACGGAAAACGTAGGGGTCAAAATCAAAACCCCCGCTCTTTCTACCCCCAAGCTCTCACAGTGGCAGAAATGTGTTTCAATCTAATTCAAACCCTGAAAAATGTTGCCTTCCTTGCATTGGTCGCCAGGAAAATGGTTGCCTTTACGCAGGATCCTCCAAGCAGCTACTCCATAAGCTCCAGATGGTACAACATGCCTCCTCTAAAGTGGTACAGAAATTCCCCTAAATGAAGCTCAGCCTCCATCGCCCTCACAAAACTACACTGGCTACCAATCCACAAGAGGATCCGATTCAAGATCCTCTCACTGGTTCTCAGTGCCTTCAGGTCCTCGAACCCAAACACCTCACTGCCTGTTTCGGCCACTACAAGACTCAGAGAGCCCTAAGATCATCCAATGTAAATCTCTTGAAGCTCCCACCCTTCAGACTTAAGACCCAGGACGGAACGTCCTTCACACTCCTAGACACCAAAGTCTGGAACTAACGCCCTAGCTCTCTCCGCTTCATGGACATGGACGACATATTCAAAAAGAGCCCAAAGACCTGGCTCTTCATGTCCCTGGACTGTCTCTGTTACTCCTAATCTAGTCCCTCCATCTGACCTCCTGCTCTTCCTCCTGGTACCCTCTTTCTTGCTTTATAAGACCTCAGCGCCAGGATGCGCGTTTGTGAGTGACAGTGTGCTCTATAAGCTACTCATTCATTTATGCAGTGTAGCTACATTGGTTCTGTTTACTATAAATTACTTTCTCATGGCATAAGTCTACCTCTAAATGCTAAAAGGAAAGTACGTTTAGGCAATATTCAAACAGTTGTACCTTAGAAAATCATGTTCTATTGACATAGAAAAATTGTATTGTTGAACGTTTCATATCGACAATAAAATAGATGTGCCAAACAGCCTGTTCTGAATATATGTAACTAAACTAAAGTGTGTGTGAAGTTCTGGCGCACTGCAAGCATGCAGTCCAGAGTGCATATTCCTGTGGAACTGATGTTAAGACTGCATCATCTCCTTACTTGCCAATTTCCTCATGTCAGGTAGGGCCCTCTGAGCTGTATAGTTCATTCTGTGACTGGTTTGATCTGAAAATATGCTTATATAATTTTCCCAGGCACAGAATACTCTACTTACTTCCTCTGCCTACCTGCATGACTTCCAAAGTCGGCTGCATCCCCTTCAATTGACTTAGAGCACATTGCCTCAACGTTAAGAACGACTTCCCCATGGATGAGCACAGGTTCGTTTAGGAGATTGCTTGTGCTTTACCCAGACTAGGATTGTGGTTCCTGCTTGATGAGGGCTCAAACCCCAGTCAACGAAGAACCCAGTTTCTAACAATAGCCAAACCAAGCATGTGTTTATCTGATGAGGCCTCGCTGATTAAAAGAATATGATATGAATTCAGAAATGGGTATCAAGGTGAATACCAAGATGAAAGAGTTTACGTAAAGAAAAGAAATACAATCACTTCCAGCATTTTACCCTGGATCTGACCTGGAGTGTCATTGAAGAAACAAAAAGACAGGTTGCACCTTTGTTGACAGGTCCATGGAACATGCTCAAATATTTATTTATTTATGTCATTTATAAAGCGCCTGAATCACCCCACATGGTGTATTTCCGCGCTGAAGACGCAAGCCAGTGAAGCAGTGGGAGTTTTTAGAAGAGTGAAGTTTTCAATTTTTTCCAAAAGCTTAGATAGTTGGTGCAAAGGCATATGTCAAGTCAAGTCAAGTCATAAAATTTGTATAGCGCACTACATACCCAGAGGGTTTCAAGGTGCTTAGGAGGGGAGGAGGATTATTTGTCAAATATCCACGTTTTAAGCTGCTTTCTGAACGCTAGGTGGTTCTGGGTGAGGCGAAGGTAAGCGGGGAGTGAGTTCCATGTCTTAGCAGCCAGGTATGAAAAGGATCTGCCTCCCATGGTGGTCTTGTTAATGCGAGGTACCGTGGCGAGGGCTTGGCCGGAAGAACGTAGTTGGCGGGAGGGGGTGTAGAAGGACAGTCGAGAGTTGAGGCAATCTGGTCCGATGTCGTAGAGTGATTTGTGTGCGTGGGTAAGCAGACGGAAAGTGAAATCCAGGCGACTGAGAACTAAGGCATGAACCAGAGTTTTGCGGGTGGACGTGGGAAGGAAGTGAAAGACTTTACGAAGAAGACTAAGTGCGTGAAAGCAGGCTCGTTTAGTGGTGGCTATGTGTTCATCAAGGTTGAGTTTGCTATTGATTTGGACTCCTAGGTTTTTGACTACTGGCTTAGGGGATGGTGCCTGGCCCATTTCTTCCGGCCACCAGCTGGGAGACCAGGTGGTCACTGCTTCTCTGAAGAGCATTATTTCAGTTTTACCTGCATTTAACTGCAGGAAATTGCTGCTCATCCATGATGTTATGGTCCTCATGCCTTCTAGAAAAATGTTATTGATGTTCGGGGTATCTTTATCGAAGATGAGGAATATAAAGATCAAATGGCCCTATTCAGAATGGTAAATGTGATTGTAAACATAAGTTCAGAACTGAATTAACAGATTTTTAGAAAAGTGATTTCTGGCAGGCATAGATAGATTTCCTACTGTAGATTGTTTTTTTACCAGAGAACTATGACATAAAATATCACACACGTTTCCATGCTTTTGGGCAATATCAGACTTTCCTACCTGCAAACTGTCAAACATTTATTCATGCAAAGGGCTGGAGTAATTGCCTTTCCAGGCTTGAAAGGGTATCATTCCTCTCCGGAATTGGCAGGGCAGCAAACGAAGAGCTTCTTCAATGGGGAAACAATGTTTGATTATGTAGATAAAAGAAATGTGCTTATGAGTACTCATTTGTGAAAATCTCAGCTCAGGAGTAAAAGCACCTTTACAAAAAGTTACATGACCTTCCTGATAGTTCACCTGAAAGCCTGCTCCTGCCACCTTCAGTTATTGGCCCTTCCTGTTTTTTTATTTCCTAGCTATATGTAATAATCAGCCACATCCTACCAGAGAAAAACAATCTGTACTTTTAAATAGGCTATAGAAAACTGTATTTTCGTTTCCTGTGTCTTGTTTTTGCTATTGTGTTATGCACTGCCAGTACCAAAGCGCAGCTCCCTATAGGCTGGTTCTGTCTGATAACCGTGAAACACAATTAAACCATTGTTTAATATTTATTTTTACGATAGAACTCACGTAAGGCATTTTAAGAAAAACGTAAAAAGATCACTATGTGAAACTTCTGAATCTTTAAGTTAAGTACTTGTTAGACACTAAGGGGCATATTATCAAGGGGGTTTATCACCGCTTTTTTGGCTTTAAAAGCCTAGAAAGCGGAGATAAAATTATCTCCCTATTACCTAGCTGTCGCTAACACCAGTTAGCGACAGCTAGTAGGAGATAGCGACCATCTTCGGCCCCGCTTTGCATGTCAGTGATATTTATCACTAATGACATGCAAAGTGGGCATGTCAAGATGTTAGCGACTGGTAACAGTCGCTAACATCGCTATCTCCTATTACCAACATTTGGAGATATTCGCGCTAAGAGCCAATATCTCCAAAAGCTAGCACCTGCCCCTGAGCAGTTCTTAGCCATGTTATCCAATGGTAGGTGGATAACATGGCTAAGAGCATTAGCTCGGTAATATTCCTGTGGAACTGATGTTAAGACTGCATCATCTCTTTACTTGCCAATTTCCTCAGGTCAGGTAAGGCCCTCTGAGCTGTATAGTTCATTCTGTGACTGGTTTGATCTGAAAATATGCTTATATAATTTTCCCAGGCACAGAATACTCTACTTACTTCCTCTGCCTACCTGCATGACTTCCAAAGTCGGCTGCATCCCCTTCAATTGACTTAGAGCACATTGCCTCAACGTTAAGAACGACTTCCCCATGGATGAGCACAGGTTCGTTTAGGAGATTGCTTGTGCTTTACCCAGACTAGGATTGTGGTTCCTGCTTGATGAGGGCTCAAACCCCAGTCAACGAAGAACCCAGTTTCTAACAATAGCCAAACCAAGCATGTGTTTATCTGATGAGGCCTCGCTGATTAAAAGAATATGATATGAATTCAGAAATGGGTATCAAGGTGAATACCAAGATGAAAGAGTTTACGTAAAGAAAAGAAATACAATCACTTCCAGCATTTTACCCTGGATCTGACCTGGAGTGTCATTGAAGAAACAAAAAGACAGGTTGCACCTTTGTTGACAGGTCCATGGAATATGCTCAAATATTTATTTATTTATGTCATTTATAAAGCGCCTGAATCACCCCACATGGTGTATCTCCGCGCTGAAGACGCAAGCCAGTGAAGCAGTGGGAGTTTTTAGAAGAGTGAAGTTTTCAATTTTTTCCAAAAGCTTAGATAGTTGGTGCAAAGGCATATGTCCAGTGGAAGCTGATTCCAGAGTTGGGGTGCTAGATGGGAGAATGATTTGCCTCCCAGTCTGGTTTGCTTGATGCGAGGGATGACGAGAAGATCTTTCCCCTTGGAGTGGAGGGTGGGCGAGGGTGATTGCCTTGTCAGTTTGTTGGTCAGATATATGGGACCCAACTGGTTGAGGCCCTTGAACACCAGGCAGCAGATTTTGAATTTGATTCTTTTGTGGATGGGTAACCAGTGGAGCTTGCGAAGCAAGAACAGTGATAGGGTACGATATGGTGAACTGGTTACCAGGCGGGCGGCTGTGTTCTGCACCACCTGTAGGCTGTTCAGGGCAGATTCTTTGGCAGAGATCAGCAGATCATTACTGAAATCCAGGCGACTGAGAACTAAGGCATGAACCAGAGTTTTGCGGGTGGACGTGGGAAGGAAGTGAAAGACTTTACGAAGAAGACTAAGTGCGTGAAAGCAGGCTCGTTTAGTGGTGGCTATGTGTTCATAAAGGTTGAGTTTGCTATCGATTTGGACTCCTAGGTTTTTGACTACTGGCTTAGGGGATGGTGCCTGGCCCATTTCTTCCGGCCACCAGCTGGGAGACCAGGTGGTCACTGCTTCTCTGAAGAGCATTATTTCAGTTTTACCTGCATTTAACTGCAGGAAATTGCTGCTCATCCATGATGTTATGGTCCTCATGCCTTCTAGAAAAATGTTATTGATGTTCGGGGTATCTTTATCGAAGATGAGGAATATAAAGATCAAACGGCCCTATTCAGAATGGTAAATGTGATTGTAAACATAAGTTCAGAACTGAATTAACAGATTTTAGAAAAGTGATTTCTGGCAGGCATAGATAGATTTCCTACTGTAGATTTGTTTTTACCAGAGAACTATGTAATAAAATATCACACACGTTTCCATGCTTTTGGGCAATATCAGACTTTCCTACCTGCAAACTGTCAAACATTTATTCATGCAAAGGGCTGAAGTAATTGCCTTTCCAGGCTTGAAAGGGTATCATTCCCATCCGGAATTGGCAGGGCTGCAAACGAAGAGCTTCTTCAATGGGGAAACAATGTTTGATTATGTAGATAAAAGAAATGTGCTTATGAGTACTCATTTGTGAAAATCTCAGCTCAGGAGTAAAAGCACCTTTACAAAAAGTTACATGACCTTCCTGATAGTTCACCTGAAAGCCTGCTCCTTCCACCTTCAGTTATTGGCCCTTCCTGATTTTTTATTTCCTAGCTATATGTAATGATCAGCCACATCCTTTCAGAGAAAAACAATCTGTACTTTTAAATAGGCTATAGAAAACCGTATTTTCGTTTCCTGTGTCTTGTTTTTGCTATTGTGTTATGCACTGCCAGTACCAAAGCGCAGCTCCCTATAGGCAGGTTCTGTCTGATAACCGTGAAACACAATTAAACCATTGTTTAATATTTATTTTTACGATAGAACTTACGTAAGGCATTTTAAGAAAAACGTAAAAAGATCACTATGTGAAACTTCTGAATCTTTAAGTTAAGTACTTGTTAGACACTAAGGGGCATATTATCAAGGGGGTTTATCTCCGCTTTTTTGGCTTTAAAAGCCAAGAAAGCGGAGATAAAATGATCTCCCTATTACCTAGCTGTCGCTAACACCAGTTAGCGACAGCTAGTAGGAGATAGCGACCATCTTCGGCCCCGCTTTGCATGTCAGTGATATTTATCACTAATGACATGCAAAGTGGGCGTGTCAAGATGTTAGCGACTGGTAACAGTCGCTAACATCGCTATCTCCTATTACCAACATTTGGAGATATTTGCGCTAAGAGCGAATATCTCCAAAAGCTAACACCTGCCCCTGAGCAGTTCTTAGCCATGTTATCCAATGGTAGGTGGATAACATGGCTAAGAGTATTAGCTCGGTAATGCATGAATATCACTGACTTTTCAGCGATATTCATGCATTTCGGCCGATTTTTATCGCTTAGGAGATAAACCTTGATAATAGCAAGGTTCCTAAGCGATAAAAATCGCCACAGTTGGGCGATAAAAATATTGCCCCTAAGCCAACATAGCGATAATTATCGCTAGTTGTTGGTAATATGCCCATAAGACCACAGACAACAGGAAGGGCGAACACCCATCACAACGCGAGAATTACTACGTGGTACCATCGCAACGCAACTTTTACATCGCAGGATCCTTTACATCGCATGCCTGTACAACGCATCAGTAACAGCTGCTGCTCAGTCCTAGACCAGAGTTAAGATGCAGAATGAACTGAGTAGATAAAAGGAAACTCATCAAACAGTGCTATAGACATTTGTGAAAATAAATCTCTTAAGTTACATTTGCAAGGATGGTGAGTCATTTTGCCTTGTTTTTATGTAATGTCTTCTTCTCTTCTCCAGAGCTATCTTGCAATTCAAGTACTTGCATTAATGGCGCTTGCATTTCGAATACAACATGCTCTTGTAATTTTGGATTCAAAGGACCATACTGTGATGAAGGTGAGAAGGATTTCGTGAGTGGACAGATTCACAGGGAATTTAATGAAAGGAAGCTGGTCGAGGCTCTGAGCTCAAAACTGATCTGTGTTGGTTTGTATCACTGACATGGTGCTTGTGCAAACAGGTCTACAGAAGGGAGAAAGAATACAGGGTGTCAGTCCTATCCCCACTCCGATATGTCAAACCATGCTTTCACTATAGTTAGTTAAATAAATGAACACACAACTATTCAATCAACAACTTTTCCTTTGGTAATTATCTATTTAGATAGTAATGGCAATGAAACAGACTCTCTTCCCACACACATTCCTCTGGTGTCCCTCACTCTAGCTCTATGCTTCATTGTCTTGTGGCTGGGTGTGCCTCCATACTCTACAGGTGTTCCTCCATGCATACAAACAGGGCACATAGATACATTGATATGAGCAAACCAAGCATGCAACCTTGACCACGAGTAAAATCTGATAACCCATAAAAAGAGGGCAAGGTGAATAAGAAGATAAAAGAGTTTACGGCAAGAAAATAAGTACGATCAATTCCAGACTTTTACTGTGGATATGGTCTTGTATGTCATTGAAGAAACCAAAAGACAGCTCATTCTTTTGAAGACAGGTCCATTGCCTTATGGCTGGGTGTGCCTCCATTCTCTACAGGTGTTCCTCCATGCATACAAACAGGGCACGTAAATATATTAAGATGAGCAAACCAAGCATGCAACATTCATCACGAAATGAATTTCTCCAGTTTTGGGGTGTCTTTCATAGATTCACATGCTTGAATATTCCCCGTCGTCGGAGTGGGAGTCCCACGGTAAATAAAATAGCAATAAATACTAAATGCTCAGTTTTTTCTTTCTCATCAGGTTTTTTCCTGTTCTCTACAATGTCTTCAAGTAAGAAGTCTCTTTTCAGAGCCTGTTCATCCTGTGGCAAGCTAAGACTATTTCATGAGGACCCACACAGTAAGTGTATTTACTGCCTTTACCCTGATCATGAGGTGGGAAGCTGTAAGTTCCGTAGAACATTTTCCACTAAGACTCTTAAAGATAGAGGAGGCCGCTTACTACTCTGGCTTCAAAGGCTGAAGGATAAGGACAATATACATTCTGATGCTGAAAGTGTCATTTCAGGCCAGTCAAAAGCAGCTTCAAAGCGTGGTAGTGTGCAGGAGGTGCCTTCCCCGTTTTTAAAGTAGAGGAAAATCTCTCTCTCTTTGGCCCCTGCGGTGTCTTCACCTTTGCCTACCACTTCTGGGCCCACGAGACATGGCTCTAAGGCTCCTTCTGCTTCTACTTCCAGTTGTTCTGTGAAGAAATCTGATTTTCTGTTGACGACGGTGGCTTCTACTCCGTCGACGAGAATGGCTGTCTCTGGATCAAAGTCGACGACGACAGTCACAACGACGCTGGCCTCTGGATCGTCATCAGCCTCTGCGTCGACGTCCTCGTCGTCGATGAGGGTTGTTCTCAGCTCCAAGACTGTTTCTTCCATTATTCCTATTTCGTCCTCGTCGACCAAGAAACTTCAGTCGACGTCAGCCCGTTCGTCGTCGACGAAAGCTCGAAGATGTTTATCTCGTCGACGCCCTCGATGACGAGTATACCGTTGACGGTTCCCCCGTCGACGAGAGTGTCTGGATCCTCTGTCCCATCAACGGCTGCTCCGTCAACGATTGCTCCTTCGACGTCTGCCCCGTCGACGGCTGCTCCGTCGACGACTGCTCCTACGTCGTCTGCCCCGTCGACGGCTGCTCCGTCAACCACTATCTCGTCGACGAAAAAGTTAAAATCGAAGGTTCCGTTGACGACTATGTCCATGAAGATTCCGTCAACAGCCCCACTGCTGATGTCTCCGTCGACGATGTCCTCGTCGACGACGATTTCAAAGACAGTTCCCTTGAAGAAGACGACTGATTTAGCGCCGTCGACACGGTCGCAGGACACAGTTTCCATGTCAGTCTCATCTTTTGCCTCACTGCCTATGTTACCTCTGCAGTCCAGCAAAGCAGACCATTTCGGAACTCTCACAGAAGGGGAAATGGCTATTCCACCCTCTCCTTTGTTTGCTACTGATTCAGATCAGGAGTTTGACGACCAAGCTCAAAGTGTATCAGACTTGAATATAAAGTGCCAGGACTTCAGTAATGATGAAGAGGAACAGTATGGCCAACATCAAAATGTTCATTCTCAAATACCAGCTGCGATGTTGGCTTTATCTATGATTTCGAGCCTCCAGAGCATGTTGGATGATTACAATCGGCGATTCCCGCCATCTCCACAAGTAACTAGTGTCCCATCGGTTTTGAACCCGATTACGGAGCCGTCACCTGCTCCTTCACAACCAGCACCGCCTGTTACCATTCATAGAAGTACATCAGTTAAAGTTCACGCAACTCTTTTTCCCCATGATGATGATAAGAATCCTCCAGAGCGTGAGGATGGAGAAGTTTAGGATGTGGATGGGGATGATGATGAACATTTGACGGAGTGGGATGACTATCGTGCTCAGACACCATCCCCATCTCAGGTGACGCCAGGGGATTCTCCTCCGGTGGATATTGCCAGCTTCCACCAATTGATGGACAGGGCGGCGCAACGATTCAAGTTACCACGGGTCCAGAGAGAGGAAGATTGCTTCCTTTATGATTTCAAGAATCACGTTCAAACAGATTCACACTGTCCCAATTATAGATTTCATCTGGGCTGAAGGGGTAAAACTCATGAAGACCCCAAACTCATTACCAGCACCATTGCCAAGGTTGGAAAAGAAATATAAGGCGCCGGTGGGATCTGAGGCATGCCTTACCGGCCAGCCTAAACCTGATTCTGTCGTTACACAGGCAGCTCAGAGAGGTTTGAGAAATCCAGCATCTACTATCACCGCTCCTCCAGACCGGGAGGGCCGACGCCTGGATGCAATAGGGCGTAAGCTTTCCTCTATGTCCTCTACAACTGTACGAGTGGCCAACGCTATGGCCATTTTAGGTCGTTATGACCGTCAGATTTGGGCGGATATGTCCGATTATGTGGCATTACTTCCAGATGCTTCTTTTTTTTAAATTAAATTTGTACTTTATTACACCTTCAAATTGTACACACAGCCTTCATCGCCTACAACCCGGAGGCCGGCGGCAACAGTAGTCCACACCCAGGTCATTAAGTAGAGGTCACACACACAGCCACGACGCCAACCACCCGAAGGCCTGGTGGAGCAACAGTAGGAGAGAAAGAAATGTGAGACAATATCGAGTTATTAAAGCAATTGATGACTGACCACAATATAACAAAACAAAATCCGACCAGCAGCGTTGGAGATGTCACTCCATATCGCAGTTCTGTGTGCACAGGTAATACAGTCTGTATATACATAGTAAGCCAACTACCTGAATACCCGAGGATAAAGTCCCCTGGTAGGGGGAGATGAAAAGGTGAAGTAAACCACTAAAAACCCACCCAAGAACAAAACCCCCACCCTACAAACTAGCCAGACTACCTATACCCGTGACCACTCGCCCACCCCCACCCATTACCACGTCTACGGTCGAACTCAGGACCCATAGCTACTGACTCAAGGACCCAATGGAACGGAGCAAAGTAATAGAGGGACTATGCAAACCACCACCCAGAACAGCCGTCATAAGTATCCACCCAGCACACTGCACAGACAAGACGTAGGCGGGATCCCCCACCCACCTTCGGGAAGGGAACATTCAACCACCATTCTCATCAGAGTCAACCATTGACACCCCACCTTCCTGCAGCTCATCCAACACCTCCCCCTCAGGATCCGACTCACTGTCCCCTTGCGCGCTCTGGAATTCCTTAAATAACCCCCAGAAGTTCTTGGGGCGACTTTTCAGGGGAAGCAGTTCACTGTACACCTCCGACTGCGTACAACAGTAAAGCAAGTCGGCCTCCCAGCGCTTCTTAGTAGGAACTGGCCCCCTCATCCAGCACAACGCAACCAGACGCTTGGCCGCCAGCAACGCTGCGTCAGCAAGCCGCCACAATGCCACCAGCAGCGGTTTAGAGAAACCCAGCAATGCCAGCGCCGGGCAGGGTAAAACCTCTGCGCCCAGGAAAGAGCTAAGTTCCGCGAAGACCTCTCCCCAAAACTTATGGATGCTAGGACAAGTCCAGGCCATATGGAGAAAATCAGCCATAGGGAAATGGCAGCGCTCACACTCCGCTGAATCCCGCAGCCCATACCTATGTAGCCTATCCGGCGAGTAATATACCCGCTGCAAGTACTTAAAGTGAATTAGGCGGTGCCTACTGTTAAGTGAAATTTTCCTAGTGTTCGCGCAGCAATAACGCCACATCTCGTCTGTGATCGGGGACTGAAGGTCAGCCTGCCAGGCCAATCGGGCCCTGGAGGGGGGGCACCGCCGATGCCCATCACCAAGTTTCTTAAGAGCAGTGATCAACTTACGGGAAGAGGGGGTCTTAATCACATACGTGATCTCAGGCACTTCCCGCGGTTCCGCCAACTCTGGGCCCAGTGAAACCAGTGCCGCTCTACCAACCCTGTGGTACTGGAAGCTATGTAATAGCGTCGCCCCAGGGCAGGACTGGAGGGCCTGCTGCGACGTCTTCATAGTGCCATTTAGGAAGAGATCTCCCATCTTGTCGATGCCCAACTCCCGCAACGCTTTCAGGACGCCTTTCTCCGTCAGCGGGGCTAACCATGCTGCCCACTCCACTCGCAGTAAGGGTGAGTACAACAGTGCACTCTCGCGAGAGCGAACCGTTGCATGCCAGGCGTGGTTTGTGGCAGCAATAGAATCCAAGTTACCGACCCTCCGATCAGCTGGATAGCATATCGTGGCCGGGAGAGGGATGGGGTCCGCAAAGAGGCGTTCCAATTTGACATGCGGGATGCCAGGATCCCCGTGAATCCATGTATGAAGATGTGCCCCCTGGGCGATCCTGTAGTACCATTCCAGGTCCGGAGCCCCCAGGCCCCCTTGTTCATAAGGAAGAAGGAGCGTTTGCCATTGAACCCTTGGCTGTTTACCCCCCCATGCGAGTCGGATTAGCATTTGGGTAAGCTGCCGAAAAAAGGCCTTAGAGAGGACCACAGGTATATTTGTGAAGAGAAAGAGGAATCTGGGGAGGACCACCATTTTCATGAGCGCTATCCTACCCATAAGGGACAACGGGAGCCTGCACCACACCTCCACATCATCCACCAGTTTGGAATAGGCAACCCCGTAATTCTCCCGTATCAGGACCTCAGGGTCAGTGTGAATGCGGATCCCTAAATAACGTATGGAGTCCGTGGCCCATTGCAATGGGTACTCCGAGTCGAATGGGAGCGTTACCGGAGTCAAAGGCAGCGCCACCGATTTATTCCAATTGACTCGAAGGCCCGACAAGGCCCCGAACCTCACTACTTCCCGCAATACCGCCGAGAGATTCACTTCCGGGTCACGGACATACAGCAGAGTGTCATCCGCGTAAGTCAAAATACCAATCTGGTACGATGGAAAGTTGATTCCCTCGAACCTGTGATATTCTCTTATAGCGCAGGCCAGGGGTTCCGCCACCATGGCGTACAGCAGCGGGGAGAGGGGACAGCCCTGCCGAGTGCCCCTACTGATCTCGATTGGGGCAGTGACCAAATTCCCTATCTTTAGACGCGCAGTGGGTTTGTAGTACAGAGCTCCCAGCATCTGCAGAAATGTTTCTCCGAGCCCATACTTACGGAGGACTCTGAGCATGAACGACCACTCGACAGAGTCAAAGGCCTTCTCCATGTCTAGGAAAATGGCCACAGCCTTATTTTCTTGCCGGACATGCTGGATAGTGCCCAACACTGTGCGGATGTTATAAGTCAGGTTACGCGTCGGGACAAACCCGGATTGCTCCGGGGCGACCAAGTCCGGAACCAGAAGAGCCAAGCGTGTCGCCAGAACCTTCGCATGCAGTTTCGCGTCCACGTTGATCAACGATAGCGGCCTGTAAGAGCCACATTCGTTGGGGGGTTTGCCTGGCTTCGGGATGGTTATGAGCAGCGCCTCCCTCATAGACTTCGTCATGCTGCCGTGCTGACAAATATCGTCAAAAAGGAGCATCAGGTACGGGACCAGTTTATCCTGAAAGGCCTTGTAAAAAGCCACCGTGAGGCCATCCGACCCAGGAGCGCTACCCGACCTCATGCCCTCAAGCGCCTCCGTTATTTCCTCTTTCTGGAACGGAGCCATTAGGAACTCTCTTTGCCAGTCGGCCAAGAAGGGCATTTGTATGTAACTCAAGTAGTCGTCGATTTCCGCCTCAAGGTTGCCAGATTTCGACGAGTACAGTGCTGTATAATAAGTATGGAATTCCACCAGGATATCCTTCTCCTCCGTCACCATGCCACCAGTAGCCGTCACCAACTCCTCGATCACTAAGGGCGGTCTGCTGTTGCGCATCAGTTTGGCAAGTAGAGAGCCGGGGCGGTCTCGTTCCCCATACGCACGCGCTGTGGCGTATTTACCCATATGTTTTATTTCCCTGTCCGCCTCATCATGGAATTCCTCTAACAGGGGATTAAGTTTGTCCGTGACTTCATCAGAACCCGTATCTCCGGCCTGCCGTTCCAGATCAGCTAGCTGTGTTTCAAGCAGTTTCAACCGTTGCCTAATAGCCTTGAGCACCCCCGAGTGTTTAGCCATCGTCATCCCTCTGATATATACTTTAAATGCATCCCAGAGCACCTGGACACTATCTACCGACCCCACATTTGTTGAGAAAAACACCTCTATGTCCCCAGCTAGTTCCCCTCTGAAGGCTTCATCTAGGAGGGAATATGGGGGGAATCTCCAGGTAAACGGGGGAATCCTCCTAGCCGGGGCAACCAGGAGCAAAAGTAGAGGCGAATGATCAGACAGTGTGCGAGGTAACACAGTGCACCCCTTCACCGAGTCAAGCAAGGACCGGGAAACAAACCAATAATCAATCCTCGTATGGAGGTTATGGTAGGCTGAGTAATGGGTGAACCCGCCCTGCCCTGAGTGCCTATGGCGCCATACATCCAGCAGGTCAAGCTTCACTAATTCCGTCAACAGGAGCAGTGCTGAGGCAGCCGGGGACCTGGGGGGACCCACCGACCTGTCTAATTCTGGGTTCAAAACTAAATTGAAGTCCCCCCCCACATCATCCTAGAGCCCACATACAGCCTACAGCTATCTGCCAGCGTGGCAAAGAAAACAGGAGAATCATAGTTGGGGCCATACACATTCACAAGCAGCAGATCATGTCCTTTCCCCACACAATGAGCAATTGCATACCGACCCTCCGGGTCCACAGCCACCTGCTGAAGCGACAACTGAGATTTAGGGTTAGCCCAGGTGATCACCCCTCTCGCATGCGTGGTGAACCCTGCAGCGACACATGCAGTCCCAAGTCCCCTCGTCTGCAACATGGGACTGGACAAAGGCAGGTGGGTTTCCTGCAGTAAGGCGATATCAATCTGGTGTCTCTGCAAGTAGGCCAGAACCTTCCTGAGTTTGCGAAAGTCATTGAGCCCTCTCACATTCCATGATAGCAATCGCAGAGTGCCTGGGCCGCATTCCGACCCTAGTGATTCAACATTCGCCAGTGTAAGACAGAGAACTTATCAGAGTAGAGGAGACGGTACAGTGGACACACCTCAGTAGTTGGCTTAAACAGACCCCCCCCAACAGTCCCCGAACTTCCCACAATGCAAATGTAGCAACAGAAGACCAGAACAAACGTCTACCCACCCACAGCCGACCAACCCCAACCCGGTCAGACAGAGCACGTCAGTACCCGCCCTGAACCCCCCCCAACACAACACACTACAAACCCAAAGACCCTCTAGAGAGTCAGGAGCCGAAAGCGTAGAGGCAGAGGTTCCCAGCCAGACAGCAATGCAATTAAGCAAGAACCAGATACTTCAGTAGCCCCCCCACCCAACCCCCTAGTGTCCTTCGGCACCTCCCCCCAGCCCCAGCAAAAGCAGAGTGACAAATAACAAGCCCCCAGACATGGGGTAGCACCCCCCAAAAACGAAAGTCAAGCAGTAAACCATAGTAACATCATATCTCTGCCGCAGGACCTAAGCAGCAAGAACCACACTCCACAAAGTCAAATAAGTAGGTTCATAGGACCTGTCGTTGTAGCGCGACATGCACTGGAGACCTAGGCAAGCCGAGTATAGGGACGTAGGGCGGATCACCCCTGGCCGTCCATAGAGGTGGCTTCCTCCTCATCTTCACGTTGCCCCCTCGGGCTGTTGCGTTGTTCCTTGGCCCATTCCTTGAGAGATTTTTTCAGGTCCGCTGGGTCCGTGAAAAAATGCGAGTGCCCCTGCTTATTGATCCTGAGTCTCGCCGGGTACAACATAGCGTAGTCCAACCCCAAGTCTCTCATCTGTTTTTTGTATGGGGCAAAGCGCTTTCTTTCCTCCTGCACTCTCGCCGTGAAGTCAGGGTAAAGGGAGATGTTCATGCCCTCAAACTGTAGCTCCCCTTTCTCCCTTGCCAGCCGAAGTGCCAAGTCGCGGTCCCTGTAGTTTAAGAGTTTTGCGATGATCGGCCGCGGTGGAAGGCCAGGTTGCGGCTTCGGTCCCAGAGTGCGATGGGCCCTTTCGACGATAAACATAGGGGAGAAGACGTCCTCCCCTAGCAGCGTGCGGAGTAACTTCTCGACAAACAACTCCATCTTGCCAGTATTGGTGGACTCCGCCACTCCCGTGATGCGGACGTTGGAGCGCAGCGAACGTGCTTCCAGGTCTTCCGTCTTGTCTTGTATGACTTGGAGCAGGCGGCTGAACTGCTTTCGATCTTTATCCCATTCCGGCTGGGCCTCCTCCGCCTCCGTCAGCCGCCGCTCCGCCATATCCAGCCGCCAGCATGTTTGTCCACCCTCTGAGACATGCGGTCCATCCTGAAGGAGAGAGCGTCAATTTTCGTGCCGATCGCCGCCATACTGTCTTGTAAGCCCTTCTCCATGGTGCAGAGCATTTTGCGGATGTCCGCACACAGTGAGCTATCAGCAGTTGCAGGCTGCGTTGAGGTCTCCAGAGGCGCCCCTTCAGCACCCTTCGGTTTCCGCTGGTCGAACGATAGTTTCGGCTGGTTCCTATCTCCTTTTCCCATAGTGTCGCTTATGGGTCGAAGGCAAGGCACCCCAGTCAGTGCCGGCGTGGCGTAATGGGGGCGCCTGGGGAGCGAACTCCGTTGGGCAGGTTGTTGCGTAGTAGAAAATGAAGCCAAAATGGCGGCCGCAGGCAGCTAGTTCCGGGCGGGCCCAGTGGGCAACGAAGCCCGCCACCGGGCGCGCACAGCTGTGCGGATCACACTGACGCCAAGGGAATAGTACCAACTCACTCCAGCACACTTCCCGGCCACTGTGCCCCGTCTGCCCCCGAGGCGTCCCATCCGGAGATGTCCTCCGCCAGATGTCTTTGGGAGGATATAGCTTCCCGCCACAGAGGTCCCGGGCCTCGCCGGCGTGCTTCCAAGCCACAGCTGTTGGGCCACAGTTTTCGCACCTCCGTTAGCAGTGCGACCACATCCACTCTCCAAAGCACAGGTGAAAGTCACTCAGCAGAAACCACAGGATAGTCGCCGATCCGGCAGACCGAGTCCACACCAGCACCACACGCCGCACGTAGCGTGACGCAGGCAGGGCAGCCCCTCAGGATAGTCCGTGGATTGCGGCCTGGTCCGCCACTCCGACCTCCGCCAGCCAGCGGAGCGAAACCACGACCGATTTCGACCGGGGAAGGTGCTCCCACCAGCACCGGGGGCAGCTGAAGCGATACCCACAAATTCCAGGGCCAGCCAGGTGCCAAAAGGATAGTTTTGTCGAATATTAAAGGGGCTCAGGCGAGGAGCTCAGCGCTCACACGTCTTTCATGGACGCCGGCAAGCTCCGCCCCCCTACTTCCAGATGCTTCTAAGGCAGAAGCGCAGCAACTTCTGCAGGAAGGTCAGAGAACTTCTGAAGAGCTTATTGATTGTGCAGTGGATGTGGCCTGCACTGGTTTTCGACAACTCGCTGGAGCGGCCGTCCTAAGTCGACAAGGTTGGCTACGCTCGAATTCTTTTAGGCAGGAAGTTCAAACAAGGATTCTAGATATGCCATATGACGGCGAATCTCTTTTCGGAGCGCATATTGACGAAGCGTTCCAATCCATTCCCTTCAATTTAAGAAGCAGCCCTTTCGGGGTGCTCGAGGACGTGGCACTACCTCCACTTTTCAAGGAGGAAACAGTCAATATCGGTCCTATAACCAAGGCAACCAACGTTTCACTGGAAACCGGCAACAGTCTTCCCGTCAGCAACCTGCCAGAAACTATCGAGGAAACTCCACTTTCAGGGGAGCTTCCAACAAACGTCAATGACTTGCCTGTCAATCTAACAATTGGAGGTCAAATCTCTCTGTTTGGTTCTCAATGGTCCTCCATTACAACAGACCGTTGGGTACTCGACATTGTAGAAAAAGGCCATGCATTGGAATTTGTCGAAGCACCTCCTCCAACACCACCTTCCTGACCACCGACTCCGCACCTCACGGAACTATTCCATCAAGTTCGCCTTCTCATTCAGAAGGGTGCGGTAGAAGTACTACCAAAGTCTCAGAGAGGGAAGTGGTTTTATTCCTGTTTTTTCCTTATTCTCAAGAAAAACGGAGAATGGAGACCCATATTGGATTTGAGAGCGCTCAATCACTATCTCAAAGATCAATCCTTCCGTATGCTGACGCTTGCAGAAATCTTGCGCTTGCTCTCGGTCAGAGATTTCATGACAACCATCGACCTCTGAGACGCCTACTTCCATGTCCCTATACTCGCAGGTCATCGGAAGTTCCTGCGCTTCACGGTGGGGCACTTTCATTTTCAGTTCAAGGTCCTTCCATTTGGCCTCCGGTCGGCCCCCCGAGTCTTTACCAAGATATTGGCTCCGGTCATGGCCTTTCTTCGCCTTCAAGGTATCCAGATATTCCGATATCTCGACGACTGCCTCCTGAAATCACAGTCCCGCTCACAACTGCTGCACCATACCTCCATTTGTCAGACAGTATTTCGTTCCTTGGGTCTGTCCATAAACCTGGAAAAATCTCAATTGCAGCCAACAACTTGCAAGGATTTCCTAGGGGCCACGCTGGACACCAAGCTGGCGAAGGCGTTTGTTTCCCTGGAACGTCAGCAAAGGATTCTACGGCTAGTCTTGCTTCTACTGACAAAGAGGTGCATTTCAGTCCGTCTGTTGAAGTCCTTTCTAGGGATGGCTTCTTCGTGCATCGCTCTTATCCCTCATTGCAGACTACGAGCACGACCTATTCAAGAGGGACTGGACGGACAATGGCGTCAAGTCACCGGTTTCTTCAACGATCAGATCGCCATCACCATTCCCATTAAGAAAGCGCTCAGATGGTGGGCACAGCCACGTCATCTTGCAGCAGGGATGTCCTTCCTGTTCAACACCCCAGATCTGACGCTAACTACGGACGCATCTCTGGAGGGTTGGGGAGCGCACCTCCAAGACCTGTTCATCAAGGGGAAATGGACTCTGCTCCAGAAGGCCTGGCACATCAACAAATTGGAGCTCATGGCTATCTTTTTAGCCCTGAAATCGTTTCAACCCGTGCTGCAGGGAGAGTCTGTCCTCATACAGACAGACAACACAACGTGAATGCATTACATAAACAAGCAGGGCGGAACAAAGTCTCCGGTGTTATCCCGCCTAGCACAGGCGATTTGGGACTGGTCCATCAATCATCAAATCACACTCACGGCAGTTCATCTTCCGGGGTTGTCCAACCTCCTGGCAGATTCCCTAAGCAGATCCCGATCATCCACCCACGAGTGGGAACTGCATCAACCGACACTCGATATGATCTTTCGTCGCTGAGAACCGCAAATGCCCCGCTTACGCAAGTTGGCATCCCCACAAGGGGTCTCAAGGCAATGCCCTTTTGATGGATTGGTCGAATCTCTTTGCTTACACCTTTCCTCCAGTCCCTCTAGTGCCGAGAGTGCTTTGGGAAATGCGGAGAGAACCCTGACACATCCTTCTCATTGCTCCCAGGTGGCCGCGGCAGGAGTGGTTCTCGGAGCTGCTCCTCCTGTCTCAATGCAAGCCCATCCTTCTTCATCCTCGGATGGACCTTCTTTCCATGGACAAGGGTCTGATCTACCATCCGGACCCCTCTTCTCTGAGCCTATCAGCCTGGAACCTGAGCACTGTGAATTTGCACATCTAACCATTCCTCAAGAGTGTCGTGACATCCTTGCTCAGGCCAGAGCTCCATCAACTATAAAGACTTACAAGTTAAAATAGAAACGCTTCTGCCATTGGCGTGCTGATGCCGGGGTGTTTCCCTTGCGTGCCACGCCCGCTGAGCTCCTCCCTTTCTTTTTTCAACTAGCTCAGTCGGGTTTGTCTCATGCTACTTTAAGAGTTTTTCTGGTGGCAATTTCACGCTTCCGCCATGATGGCTCCGCCTCCCTATGTTCCTCCAGGTTAATACGCCAATTTTTCAAGGGACTCTTTCGAACTTTTCCTCCAGTTCGGCGTCCCCCTCCCGAGTGGCGCCTCAACATTGTCTTAACACAGTTAATGACTGCAACATTTGAACCAATCCATAGAGCAGACCTCAAGTATATCACCTGGAAGGTCGCTCTACTTCTTGCTTTGACGTCTTCTCGTCGAGTGAGTGACATGCATGCATTCACGATCAAACCACCTTTTCTTCAGTTTAAACCGGATTCTGTGCTATTACGCACTAACCCTACTTTTCTTCCACAAGTGCCTTCAGACTTCCATATTAATGAACCTGTTATCCTGAAGTCTTTCTTTGCTAACCCGCAGTCTCCTGCGGAACAACGCTTGCACTCCTTAGACATTAGACGGTGTTTGAAGTTCTACATCAGCAAAACAGCACAGTTCCGAAGATCGGATCAGCTCTTCGTGGCCTATGGCCGCTTTCAGAGGGGACGACCAGTCACCAAACCTACAATAGCCCGTTGGGTGGCTTTGGCTATTGCTTTCTGCCACCAGAAGGCGGGAAAGCCTTTACAGACTGCAGTACTGGCCCATTCCACCAGATCTGTGGCGTCTTCTGCTGCACTCTTTGCCGGTGTCCCATTGCATCAGATCTGCAGAGCAGCCACGTGGTCCAGCAGGCACACGTTCACAAAGCACTACTGTCTGGGTGCCATGGCTGAAGGAGATACCGCAGTAGGACAAGCTGTGCTCCGTAATCTTTTTCAATAAGGTGAGCCTCTATTCTACCTCCTCCTTTTTGTTTCCATATGATTTATTATATTATTATGTATACATATGTATGTATATATTTTCTATTGCATGCGTTCTTACACCTACTTGTTTACCATCTTTGCTTATGCATTGCATTATGGAAACTTTATGTTATAGTCGGATTGCTTACTATTCTATATTCAAGCATGTGAATCTATGAAAGACACCCCAATACTGGAGAAGAACAATTGTTACTTACCTGTAAACAGGTGGTTCTCCAGTAGTGGTGTCTTTCATAGATTCACATGCGACCCTCCTTCCTCCCCTCAGAGGCTCTCTTCTCCTCATAGACTCTTTGGGTCACTCTGTGCTACGAAAATCTGAGAGGCTGAGCTCTGAGGAGAAGGTTCTAGAGGGCTGCTGTCGCCTGATTGGCTGTAGTTTGGACATACATAATGACAAGGATAGGCTGCATTGGGTCTTTTCTATTCCCATGCATTCCTATGTAGAATTTTGGACAGGCACTCTTTGCCTTTTCTTTACTTATTTCTGAGTTTTTTCTCCTAATTATATTTGGTATATATGTATATATATATATGCACAACCGCTGTCTATAATTCATTTCCCCCGTCTTGAGATCACCTACAGTCTTACACTATAGATATACAACAATTCATAAGAGAGGGTGTGATTGGTCCGCTCTGGGTGGTATCGTTCAGTTTACATTCAGTATCCATATGGGGGGATTATCAGGGCACTATGTCCTAATGTTGGTTCCCACAAATACACTTGATTTGCAATATGAATCTAGGATACTTGTATGTAAACCATTGTATTTACGTTGTTTATATAGGGTCATAGGTAGTCTTAAATAATGGTTCCATAACATGTAAACCTCCTAAATGGTATAACATGGTTGGGCCTGAGCTTTCCCCCAAACTTTCCCGTTTTCTTCTTTTTAATATTTCGGCCAGCCACATATGAGGTACTCGAGGGTCAGGGACCTGACTCTTACTCTGGCTGAAATTGCACTTGGCACTTTACACTGTGCACTAGGGTTTTTGCACTTTAGGGGTAAAATCAGTTAACACTAGCACTTTAGAGGGCGACATTGATGGTAAAAGCTAATTTGCACTGTCATCCTGCAGACCAGGGATTCTAATATCGAATCACAAAAGTATATAAGCTGTATGTAAAATAGTTATGAATTTAGCATATTTGCAGCCTGTATAAATTGTAAATATTGGTTAATGAAATCATTAAGAAGTTGTATATAATTTCGGTAATGTATTGCATTCATGATTTGGTTATTTTCAAATTGTATATAATAATTTTTAACCTTTGTCAATATGGGTCTGTTTTCTACCATGGATGAACTACATTTTATGTGTTTCTTCAGTTTCTATTAATTTGTACGCCCTGCTACTGTGTTAATTAGTCACCCTATAAATGCACTTTCATTGGTTCTGTCTGGCATGTGATCAAGGTCACCGTGTAGTGACCGAAACGCGTCATGCTGGCGATTGCGTGTGAATAAACCACCTTTGAATTCACTTTTGCGCTGTGGAGTGGTCTGTACCTGTGGGTTCCGTTGGTGCGGATTGGATTTCTTGTCCATTTTCTGAAGTAGCGGAGCAGGACTGTGAACCGTATGTATATATATAATTGAGAAAGAATAAAAGGGTATTCGAAACGCGTCTGACATCCTGAAATAAAGACCTGCATTTTCCACAATATTTTGGAGTCTGTATTTCGTCCTTTGGTTGTGTTCCTGCTGGGCACTACAGAGAGGTTCGGAGATATCCAGATATATATATATATATATCTATGCCTGAAATTCTTCCGAGGAAAGAAGGTGAGTCGCACACTGAGGGTGAAGCGGAAAGCTTTTATTCCGGTTTGCAGAGTTCAGCCAAACGTTACCCAATGCATTTCGGTCTGTTCACAGACCTTTCTCAAGGGGGGCTGTTCGCATCTGACGGGTGAGGAGGTTTCAGCATGCCGGCTCATTGATGTTTAAATTAGTTCCCAAAATGTTCGTCAGGTGGTGACTGGTGGGAAGTTGGCCCCCTGGTGGGCTCCGCAGTCGGCAGGGACAATGAGGCATGCTGGTTGGTGTAGTCCGCCTTCAGCCACGTACATACTCCATGAGGGAGCGATGCTGGGAAACTTCAGTTTCTTTTCTTGCAAAGGACACTCTCACCTCTTTTGACCTATTTTAGAGGAAAAGAGGGCCAGTTCCAGAGTCCGGTCCCTGGCGGCTTTCCCTGCCCATCATTTGCTCCACGCAGCGAAAAGTTTGGTCCAGGGTGTGGGCAGAAACGGAAAGCTCCTTTGGTGGCGGTGCGTTCTCGACGGCAGGACCAGCCGTTCAATATGCCTGAAATTCTTCCGAGGAAAGAAGGTGAGTCGCACACTGAGGGTGAAGCGGAAAGCTTTTATTCCGGTTTGCAGAGTTCAGCCAAACGTTACCCAATGCATTTCGGTCTGTTCACAGACCTTTCTCAAGGGGGGCTGTTCGCATCTGACGGGTGAGGAGGTTTCAGCATGCCGGCTCATTGATGTTTAAATTAGTTCCCAAAATGTTCGTCAGGTGGTGACTGGTGGGAAGTTGGCCCCCTGGTGGGCTCCGCAGTCGGCAGGGACAATGAGGCATGCTGGTTGGTGTAGTCCGCCTTCAGCCACGTACATACTCCATGAGGGAGCGATGCTGGGAAACTTCAGTTTCTTTTCTTGCAAAGGACACTCTCACCTCTTTTGACCTATTTTAGAGGAAAAGAGGGCCAGTTCCAGAGTCCGGTCCCTGGCGGCTTTCCCTGCCCATCATTTGCTCCACGCAGCGAAAAGTTTGGTCCAGGGTGTGGGCAGAAACGGAAAGCTCCTTTGGTGGCGGTGCGTTCTCGACGGCAGGACCAGCCGTTCAATATGCCTGAAATTCTTCCGAGGAAAGAAGGTGAGTCGCACACTGAGGGTGAAGCGGAAAGCTTTTATTCCGGTTTGCAGAGTTCAGCCAAACGTTACCCAATGCATTTCGGTCTGTTCACAGACCTTTCTCAAGGGGGGCTGTTCGCATCTGACGGGTGAGGAGGTTTCAGCATGCCGGCTCATTGATGTTTAAATTAGTTCCCAAAATGTTCGTCAGGTGGTGACTGGTGAGAAGTTGGCCCCCTGGTGGGCTCCGCAGTCGGCAGGGACAATGAGGCATGCTGGTTGGTGTAGTCCGCCTTCAGCCACGTACATACTCCATGAGGGAGCGATGCTGGGAAACTTCAGTTTCTTTTCTTGCAAAGGACACTCTCACCTCTTTTGACCTATTTTAGAGGAAAAGAGGGCCAGTTCCAGAGTCCGGTCCCTGGCGGCTTTCCCTGCCCATCATTTGCTCCACACAGCGAAAAGTTTGGTCCAGGGTGTGGGCAGAAACGGAAAGCTCCTTTGGTGGCGGTGCGTTCTCGACGGCAGGACCAGCCGTTCAATATGCCTGAAATTCTTCCGAGGAAAGAAGGTGAGTCGCACACTGAGGGTGAAGCGGAAAGCTTTTATTCCGGTTTGCAGTGTTCAGCCAAACGTTACCCAATGCATTTCGGTCTGTTCACAGACCTTTCTCAAGGGGGGCTGTTCGCATCTGAGGTGAGGAGGTTTCAGCATGCCAGCTCATTGATGTTTAAATTAGTTCCCAAAATGTTCGTCAGGTGGTGACTGGTGGGAAGTTGGCCCCCTGGTGGGCTCCGCAGTCGGCAGGGACAATGAGGCATGCTGGTTG
This sequence comes from Lissotriton vulgaris, assembly GCF_964263255.1. Taxonomy (NCBI): domain Eukaryota; kingdom Metazoa; phylum Chordata; class Amphibia; order Caudata; family Salamandridae; genus Lissotriton; species Lissotriton vulgaris. Next base: position 399,985 of record NW_028251399.1, on the reverse strand, counting down.
GTGTAGTCCGCCTTCAGCCACGTACATACTCCATGAGGGAGCGATGCTGGGAAACTTCAGTTTCTTTTCTTGCAAAGGACACTCTCACCTCTTTTGACCTATTTTAGAGGAAAGTGGGCCAGTTCCAGAGTCCGGTCCCTGGCGGCTTTCCCTGCCCATCATTTGCTCCACGCAGCGAAAAGTTTGGTCCAGGGTGTGGGCAGAAACGGAAAGCTCCTTTGGTGGCGGTGCGTTCTCGACGGCAGGACCAGCCGTTCAATATGCCTGAAATTCTTCCGAGGAAAGAAGGTGAGTCGCACACTGAGGGTGAAGCGGAAAGCTTTTATTCCGGTTTGCAGAGTTCAGCCAAACGTTACCCAATGCATTTCGGTCTGTTCACAGACCTTTCTCAAGGGGGGCTGTTCGCATCTGACGGGTGAGGAGGTTTCAGCATGCCGGCTCATTGATGTTTAAATTAGTTCCCAAAATGTTCGTCAGGTGGTGACTGGTGGGAAGTTGGCCCCCTGGTGGGCTCCGCAGTCGGCAGGGACAATGAGGCATGCTGGTTGGTGTAGTCCGCCTTCAGCCACGTACATACTCCATGAGGGAGCGATGCTGGGAAACTTCAGTTTGTTTTCTTGCAAAGGACACTCTCACCTCTTTTGACCTATTTTAGAGGAAAAGAGGGCCAGTTCCAGAGTCCGGTCCCTGGCGGCTTTCCCTGCCCATCATTTGCTCCACACAGCGAAAAGTTTGGTCCAGGTTGTGGGCAGAAACGGAAAGCTCCTTTGGTGGCGGTGCGTTCTCGGCGGCAGGACCAGCCGTTCAATATGCCTGAAATTCTTCCGAGGAAAGAAGGTGAGTCGCACACTGAGAGTGAAGCGGAAAGCTTTTATTCCAGTTTGCAGAGTTCAGCCAAACGTTACCCAATGCATTTCGGTCTGTTCACAGACCTTTCTCAAGGGGGGCTGTTCGCATATATATATATTTAGTATTTAATGCTATTTTATTTACCGTGGGACTCCCACTTTGACGATTCAAGCATGTGAATCTATGAAAGACACCAATACTGGTGTTTACAGGTAAGTAACAATTGTTCATAACTACAACCCATAAAAAGAGTGCAAGGTGAATAAGAAGATAAAAGAGTTTACGGCAAGAAAAGAAGTACCGTGAATTCCAGCCTTAGACTGTGGATATGGTCTTGTATGTCATTGAAGAAACCAAAAGACTACTCACACTTTTGAACATATTCACATAATAGGGATCCAAGGGCCTGTCAGGGCCCCTTTCAGAGGGTCAGGGCGCAAGCAGGAGCTACCAGGCCTGGGGCTCGGCATGTTATGTGTCTAAAGCAACTGGGGAGAGGCTTAATGGCTAGGGCGCTCCACCACAGGCCTGGGGAACTCGGTTCGAGTCTTGGTAATGACACTAAGACATCCGGTGATTCTGGGCAAATCTCTTGATCTCCCTGTGCCTAACAAAAATGAATGTGTCTACGTGTAACGTAACTGGTGCTATGTAAACCGCTCTGACACCGGATTCGGGTCAAGTTTGTGGTATATAAAACTCTGCAAAAAATAAAAACTGGGCCAAGTACCGTTTTTGCACTTGACTCTCAGTAATAGCATGGGTTTAGCAGTTCAAAGGCTTCCCAGGGAGAGAGTGGGGTTGAGGCAAGGAATGAACATAGGCTCATAACTCAAAATATGTTCAACAGAAGCAATAAATGATTGTCCTGGAAATACTTGCTTTTATGAAAAAAAGGAGTATTTATATGTGAACATAATGGAAACACGGCCTACACAAATAATACACATAGTCCTTCTGAGATCTGTACTCTAGTATAAGATAGGCAAGCCTTTGAGTCCCACTTCCAAGGTTTAGCGGAAACACGGAGCTAAACGGCCGGCGTGGATTCAAAATATCCGACGCCTTTCCTCCATCGGCCATCCTCTTTATGGGCGTGTCTGCGAGCGTCCTGGCGCTATGCATGCTGGTACATGTGGTTCAGCGTGCCGCTCGCGATTTCTTTCGCGCCAAGCCATAATTTTTTGGAAGTCTTGTTCGCCCAATGACCCTTGACCACCACACATCCTTCACATGGCCATCAATAAAGTCAACCTCCTAATCAACAAGTTTCTCAACACATCTTTATCCTTGGCTGAAGTCCCTACAGCTTGGATACTGGTTGAATGTAAACGCCTACAAAAAAAACCCTTGCAGATCCTACCATCCTGTCAAACATCCGGCCTATCTCTCTACTCCCGCCACTGGCCAAAATGTTGGGAAGAGTTATAAATCATCCACTCATTTAATTTCTAGCAGGCTCCAACTCATTACAACCCCAACAATCCATCTTCATACCCAAACGTTCTACATAGAAAGTCCTACTAGATGCTTACGAGACCAAAGAAATGACCATGTACACCGGTAACAATGCAGTGCTCATACTGCTTGCCTTCACCGCAGGGTTTGATATCATTGCCCACTCCATACTCCTTCAACGGACCCAAGAAAGCGTCATCTCCCTTAAGGCTCTGTCCTGGATCAAATCTTTACTGACTGACAGGAGACAAATGGCAGCCCTAGGAAGATTTTCCTCAGCAGAAAGAGGAGTGACATTGGGAGTCCCACACAGCTCCTCCCCCAGCCCGGCACTGTTTAATATCTACATGGCTCCTCCTATTTCTCCAATAGCCTCATTTGGACTCACTATCACATCCTATGCTGATGATACACACCTTATTCTAGAGAAAGACTTCATTGGTTCAGAACAAAACTTTCAGAATTGTTTCACCAACGTCCAGTGGATGAAAAAAAATCACCTTCAATGCAACCCGGAAAAAATAGAAATTCTGCTATTTGGCAAGTCGAACCTGTTCTCCCTGATCCAATAAGAGCCCAACTCTGTGTCCCTGCCCCTCCCACATTGGAAGTCACGGAAAACGTAGGGGTCAAAATCAAAACCCCCGCTCTTTCTACCCCCAAGCTCTCACAGTGGCAGAAATGTGTTTCAATCTAATTCAAACCCTGAAAAATGTTGCCTTCCTTGCATTGGTCGCCAGGAAAATGGTTGCCTTTACGCAGGATCCTCCAAGCAGCTACTCCATAAGCTCCAGATGGTACAACATGCCTCCTCTAAAGTGGTACAGAAATTCCCCTAAATGAAGCTCAGCCTCCATCGCCCTCACAAAACTACAGTGGCTACCAATCCACAAGAGGATCCGATTCAAGATCCTCTCACTGGTTCTCAGTGCCTTCAGGTACTCGAACCCAAACACCTCACTGCCTGTTTCGGCCACTACAAGACTCAGAGAGCCCTAAGATCATCCAATGTAAATCTCTTGAAGCTCCCACCCTTCAGACTTAAGACCCAGGATGGAACGTCCTTCACACTCCTAGACACCAAAGTCTGGAACTAACGCCCTAGCTCTCTCCGCTTCATGGACATGGACGACATATTCAAAAAGAGCCCAAAGACCTGGCTCTTCATGTCCCTGGACTGTCTCTGTTACTCCTAATCTAGTCCCTCCATCTGACCTCCTGCTCTTCCTCCTGGTACCCTCTTTCTTGCTTTATAAGACCTCAGCGCCAGGATGCGCGTTTGTGAGTGACAGTGTGCTCTATAAGCTACTCATTCATTTATGCAGTGTAGCTACATTGGTTCTGTTTACTATAAACTACTTTCTCATGGCATAAGGCTACCTCTAAATGCTAAAAGGAAAGTACGTTTAGGCAATATTCAAACAGTTGTACCTTAGAAAATCATGTTCTATTGACATAGGAAAATTGTATTGTTGAGCGTTTCATATCGACAATAAAATAGATGTGCCAAACAGCCTGTTCTGAATATATGTAACTAAACTAAAGTGTGTGTGAAGTTCTGGCGCACTGCAAGCATGCAGTCCAGAGTGCATATTCCTGTGGAACTGATGTTAAGACTGCATCATCTCCTTACTTGCCAATTTCCTCAGGTCAGGTAAGGCCCTCTGAGCTGTATAGTTCATTCTGTGACTGGTTTGATCTGAAAATATGCTTATATAATTTTCCCAGGCACAGAATACTCTACTTACTTCCTCTGCCTACCTGCATGACTTCCAAAGTCGGCTGCATCCCCTTCAATTGACTTAGAGCACATTGCCTCAACGTTAAGAACGACTTCCCCATGGATGAGCACAGGTTCGTTTAGGAGATTGCTTGTGCTTTACCCAGACTAGGATTGTGGTTCCTGCTTGATGAGGGCTCAAACCCCAGTCAACGAAGAACCCAGTTTCTAACAATAGCCAAACCAAGCATGTGTTTATCTGATGAGGCCTCGCTGATTAAAAGAATATGATATGAATTCAGAAATGGGTATCAAGGTGAATACCAAGATGAAAGAGTTTACGTAAAGAAAAGAAATACAATCACTTCCAGCATTTTACCCTGGATCTGACCTGGAGTGTCATTGAAGAAACAAAAAGACAGGTTGCACCTTTGTTGACAGGTCCATGGAACATGCTCAAATATTTATTTATTTATGTCATTTATAAAGCGCCTGAATCACCCCACATGGTGTATTTCCGCGCTGAAGACGCAAGCCAGTGAAGCAGTGGGAGTTTTTAGAAGAGTGAAGTTTTCAATTTTTTCCAAAAGCTTAGATAGTTGGTGCAAAGGCATATGTCAAGTCAAGTCAAGTCATAAAATTTGTATAGCGCACTACATACCCAGAGGGTTTCAAGGCGCTTAGGAGGGGAGGAGGATTATTTGTCAAATATCCACGTTTTAAGCTGCTTTCTGAACGCTAGGTGGTTCTGGGTGAGGCGAAGGTAAGCGGGGAGTGAGTTCCATGTCTTAGCAGCCAGGTATGAAAAGGATCTGCCTCCCATGGTGGTCTTGTTAATGCGAGGTACCGTGGCGAGGGCTTGGCCGGAAGAACGTGGTTGGCGGGAGGGGGTGTAGAAGGACAGTCGAGAGTTGAGGCAATCTGGTCCGATGTCGTAGAGTGATTTGTGTGCGTGGGTAAGCAGACGGAAAGTGAAATCCAGGCGACTGAGAACTAAGGCATGAACCAGAGTTTTGCGGGTGGACGTGGGAAGGAAGTGAAAGACTTTACGAAGAAGACTAAGTGCGTGAAAGCAGGCTCGTTTAGTGGTGGCTATGTGTTCATAAAGGTTGAGTTTGCTATCGATTTGGACTCCTAGGTTTTTGTCTACTGGCTTAGGGGATGGTGCCTGGCCCATTTCTTCCGGCCACCAGCTGGGAGACCAGGTGGTCACTGCTTCTCTGAAGAGCATTATTTCAGTTTTACCTGCATTTAACTGCAGGAAATTGCTGCTCATCGATGATGTTATGGTCCTCATGCCTTCTGGAAAAATGTTATTGATGTTCGGGGTATCTTTATCGAAGATGAGGAATATAAAGATCAAATGGCCCTATTCAGAATGGTAAATGTGATTGTAAACATAAGTTCAGAACTGAATTAACAGATTTTTAGAAAAGTGATTTCTGGCAGGCATAGATAGATTTCCTACTGTAGATTGTTTTTTTACCAGAGAACTATGACATAAAATATCACACACGTTTCCATGCTTTTGGGCAATATCAGACTTTCCTACCTGCAAACTGTCAAACATTTATTCATGCAAAGGGCTGGAGTAATTGCCTTTCCAGGCTTGAAAGGGTATCATTCCCCTCCGGAATTGGCAGGGCAGCAAACGAAGAGCTTCTTCAATGGGGAAACAATGTTTGATTATGTAGATAAAAGAAATGTGCTTATGAGTACTCATTTGTGAAAATCTCAGCTCAGGAGTAAAAGCACCTTTACAAAAAGTTACATGACCTTCCTGATAGTTCACCTGAAAGCCTGCTCCTGCCACCTTCAGTTATTGGCCCTTCCTGGTTTTTTATTTCCTAGCTATATGTAATAATCAGCCACATCCTTCCAGAGAAAAACAATCTGTACTTTTAAATAGGCTATAGAAAACTGTATTTTCGTTTCCTGTGTCTTGTTTTTGCTATTGTGTTATGCACTGCCAGTACCAAAGCGCAGCTCCCTATAGGCTGGTTCTGTCTGATAACCGTGAAACACAATTAAACCATTGTTTAATATTTATTTTTACGATAGAACTTACGTAAGGCATTTTAAGAAAAACGTAAAAAGATCACTATGTGAAACTTCTGAATCTTTAAGTTAAGTACTTGTTAGACACTAAGGGGCATATTATCAAGGGGGTTAATCACCGCTTTTTTGGCTTTAAAAGCCTAGAAAGCGGAGATAAAATTATCTCCCTATTACCTAGCTGTCGCTAACACCAGTTAGCGACAGCTAGTAGGAGATAGCGACCATCTTCGGCCCCGCTTTGCATGTCAGTGATATTTATCACTAATGACATGCAAAGTGGGCGTGTCAAGATGTTAGCGACTGGTAACAGTCGCTAACATCGCTATCTCCTATTACCAACATTTGGAGATATTCGCGCTAAGAGCCAATATCTCCAAAAGCTAGCACATGCCCCTGAGCAGTTTTTAGCCATGTTATCCAATGGTAGGTGGATAACATGGCTAAGAGCATTAGCTCGGTAATATTCCTGTGGAACTGATGTTAAGACTGCATCATCTCTTTACTTGCCAATTTCCTCAGGTCAGGTAAGGCCCTCTGAGCTGTATAGTTCATTCTGTGACTGGTTTGATCTGAAAATATGCTTATATAATTTTCCCAGGCACAGAATACTCTACTTACTTCCTCTGCCTACCTGCATGACTTCCAAAGTCGGCTGCATCCCCTTCAATTGACTTAGAGCACATTGCCTCAACGTTAAGAACGACTTCCCCATGGATGAGCACAGGTTCGTTTAGGAGATTGCTTGTGCTTTACCCAGACTAGGCGTGTGGTTCCTGCTTGATGAGGGCTCAAACCCCAGTCAACGAAGAACCCAGTTTCTAACAATAGCCAAACCAAGCATGTGTTTATCTGATGAGGCCTCGCTGATTAAAAGAATATGATATGAATTCAGAAATGGGTATCAAGGTGAATACCAAGATGAAAGAGTTTACGTAAAGAAAAGAAATACAATCACTTCCAGCATTTTGCTCTGGATCTGACCTGGAGTGTCATTGAAGAAACAAAAAGACAGGTTGCACCTTTGTTGACAGGTCCATGGAACATGCTCAAATATTTATTTATTTATGTCATTTATAAAGCGCCTGAATCACCCCACATGGTGTATCTCCGCGCTGAAGACGCAAGCCAGTGAAGCAGTGGGAGTTTTTAGAAGAGTGAAGTTTTCAATTTTTTCCAAAAGCTTAGATAGTTGGTGCAAAGGCATATGTCCAGTGGAAGCTGATTCCAGAGTTGGGGTGCTAGATGGGAGAATGATTTGCCTCCCAGTCTGGTTTGCTTGATGCGAGGGATGACGAGAAGATCTTTCCCCTTGGAGTGGAGGGTGGGCGAGGGTGATTGTCTGGTCAGTTTGTTGGTCAGATATATGGGACCCAACTGGTTGAGGCCCTTGAACACCAGGCAGCAGATTTTGAATTTGATTCTTTTGTGGATGGGTAACCAGTGGAGCTTGCGAAGCAAGGGCAGTGATAGGGTACGATATGGTGAACTGGTTACCAGGCGGGCGGCTGTGTTCTGCACCACCTGTAGGCTGTTCAGGGCAGATTCTTTGGCAGAGATCAGCAGATCATTACTGAAATCCAGGCGACTGAGAACTATGGCATGAACCAGAGTTTTGCGGGTGGAGGTGGGAAGGAAGTGAAAGACTTTACGAAGAAGACTAAGTGCGTGAAAGCAGGCTCGTTTAGGGGTGGCTATGTGTTCATCAAGGTTGAGTTTGCTATCGATTTGGACTCCTAGGTTTTTGTCTACTGGCTTAGGGGATGGCGCCTGGCCCATTTCTTCTGGCCACCAGCTGGGAGACCAGGTGGTCACTGCTTCTCTAAAGAGCATTATTTCAGTTTTACCTGCATTTAACTGCAGGAAATTGCTGCTCATCCATGATGTTATGTTCCTCATGCCGTCTAGAAAAATGTTTTTGATGTTCGGGGCATCTTTATCGAAGATGAGGAATATAAAGATCAAATGGCCCTGTTCAGAATGGTAAATGTGATTGTAAACATAAGTTCAGAACTGAATTAACAGATTTTAGAAAAGTGATTTCTGGCAGGCATAGATAGATTTCCTACTGTAGATTTGTTTTTACCAGAGAACTATGTAATAAAATATCACACACGTTTCCATGCTTTTGGGCAATATCAGACTTTCCTACCTGCAAACTGTCAAACATTTATTCATGCAAAGGGCTGGAGTAATTGCCTTTCCAGGCTTGAAAGGGTATCATTCCCCTCCGGAATTGCCAGGGCTGCAAACGAAGAGTTTCTTCAATGGGGAAACAATGTTTGATTATGTAGATAAAAGAAATGTGCTTATGAGTACTCATTTGTGAAAATCTCAGCTCAGGAGTAAAAGCACCTTTACAAAAAGTTACATGACCTTCCTGATAGTTCACCTGAAAGCCTGCTCCTGCCACCTTCATTCATTGGCCCTTCCTGGTTTTTTATTTCCTAGCTATATGTAATAAACAGCCACATCCTTCCAGAGAAAAACAATCTGCACTTTTAAATAGGCTATAGAAAACTGTATTTTCGTTTCCTGTGTCTTGTTTTTGCTATTGTGTTATGCACTGCCAGTACCAAAGCGAAGCTCCCTATAGGCTGGTTCTGTCTGATAACCGTGAAACACAATTAAACCATTGTTTAATATTTATTTTTACGATAGAACTTACGTAAGGCATTTTAAGAAAAACGTAAAAAGATCACTATGTGAAACTTCTGAATCTTTAAGTTAAGTACTTGTTAGACACTAAGGGGCATATTATCAAGGGGGTTTATTACCGCTTTTTTGGCTTTAAAAGCCAAGAAAGCGGAGATAAAATTATCTCCCTATTACCTAGCTGTCGCTAACACCAGTTAGCGACAGCTAGTAGGAGATGGCGACCATCTTCGGCCCCGCTTTGCATGTCAGTGATATTTATCACTAATGACATGCAAAGTGGGCGTGTCAAGATGTTAGCGACTGGTAACAGTCGCTAACATCGCATCTCCTATTACCAACATTTGGAGATATTCGCGCTAAGAGCGAATATCTCGAAAAGCTAACACCTGCCCCATAGCAGTTCTTAGCCATGTTATCCAATGGTAGGTGGATAACATGGCTAAGAGCATTAGCTCGGTAATGCACGAATATCACTGACTTTTCAGCGATATTCATGCATTTCGGCCGATTTTTATCGCTTAGGAGATAAACCTTGATAATAGCAAGGTTCCTAAGCGATAAAAATCGCCACAGCTCGGAGATAAAAATATTGCCCCTAAGCCAACATAGCGATAATTATCGCTAGTTGTTGGTAATATGCCCATAAGACCACATACAACAGGAAGGGCGAACACCCATCACAACGCGAGAATTACTACGTGGTGCCATCGCAACGCAACTTTTACATCGCAGGATCCTTTACATCGCATGCCTGTACAACGCATCAGTAACAGCTGCTGCTCAGTCCTAGACCAGAGTTAAGATGCAGAATGAACTGAGTAGATAAAAGGAAACTCATCAAACAGTGCTATAGACATTTGTGAAAATAAATCTCTTAAGTTACATTTGCAAGGATGGTGAGTCATTTTGCCTTGTTTTTATGTAATGTCTTCTTCTCTTCTCCAGAGCTATCTTGCAATTCAAGTACTTGCATTAATGGCGCTTGCATTTCGAATACAACATGCTCTTGTAATTTTGGATTCAAAGGACCATACTGTGATGAAGGTGAGAAGGATTTCGTGAGTGGACAGATTCACAGTGAATGTAATGAAAAGAAGCTGGTCGAGGCTCTGAGCTCAAAACTGATCTGTGTTGGTTTGTATCCCTGACATGGTGCTTGTGCAAACAGGTCTACAGAAGGGAGAAAGAATACAGGGTGTCAGTCCTATCCCCACTCCGATATGTCAAACCATGCTTTCACCATAGTTAGTTAAATAAATGAACACACAACTATTCAATCAACAACTTTTCCTTTGGTAATTATCTATTTAGATAGTAATGGCAATGAAACAGACTCTCTTCCCACACACATTCCTCTGGTGTCCCTCACTCTAGCTCTATGCTTCATTGTCTTGTGGCTGGGTTTGCCTCCTTACTCTACAGGTGTTCCTCCATGCATACAAACAGGGCACATAGATACATTGATATGAGCAAACCAAGCATGCAACCTTGACCACGAGTAAAATCTGATAACCCATAAAAAGAGGGCAAGATGAATAAGAAGATAAAAGAGTTTACGGCAAGAAAATAAGTACGATCAATTTCAGACTTTTACTGTGGATATGGTCTTGTATGTCATTGAAGAAATCAAAAGACAGCTCATTTTTTTGAAGACAGGTCCATTGCCTTATGGCTGGGTGTGCCTCCATTCTCTACAGGTGTTCCTCCATGCATACAAACAGGGCACGTAAATATATTAAGATGAGCAAACCAAGCATGCAACATTCATCACGAAATGAATTTCTCCAGTATTGGGGTGTCTTTCATAGATTCACACGAAAAGAATATAACTACGACCCATAAAAAGAGTGCAAGGTGAATAAGAAGATAAAAGAGTTTACGGCAAGAAAAGAAGTACCGTGAATTCCAGCCTTTGACTGTGGATATGGTCTTGTATGTCATTGAAGAAACCAAAAGACTACTCACACTTTTGAACATATTCACACCATAGGGATCCAAGGGCCTGTCAGGGCCCCTTTCAGAGGGCCAGGGCGCAAGCAGGAGCTACCAGGCCTGGGGCTCGGCATGTTATGTGTCTAAAGCAACTGGGGAGAGGAGTTGGCTTAACGGCTAGGGCGCTCCACCTCAGGCCTGGGGAACTGGGTTCGAGTCTTGGTAATGACACTAAGACATCCCGTGATTCTGGGCAAATCTCTTAATCTCCTGGTGCCTAACAAAAATTAATGTGTCCACGTGCAACGTAACTGGTGCTATGTAAACCGCTCTGACACCCGATTCGGGTCAAGTTTGTGGTATATAAAACTCTGCAAAAAATAAAAACTAGGCCAAGTACCGTTTTTGCACTTGACTCTCAGTGATAGCATGGGTTTAGCAGTTCAAAGGCTTCCCAGGGAGAGAGTGGGGTTGAGGCAAGGGATGAACATAGGCTCATTACCCCCTCATGGGTCCTCCCCGTCCCAGTCCTTACCACGTGAGGCAGTCCTGCCTCCACCCAGCCAATCAAAACGCCAGAAATCCAAAGGTCGAAGGTGACATAAGCCCCTCCCACCCACCACCATGCCTGTTTTTTTTCTGCTCCGACGGCTGTCGGAACGCTGGTGCTCCCGGTTCCTGCCTCTGTTCCTGTTTGCTTCTGGATGGTTTGGCGGTGCCGTGAGTGTTTCTTTTGCATTTTTAAATGTTTCTGTTTATGGTCTTTACATGTTTTTACCGGCGCGGCCGCTCCGGTCCTCCGGCCGGCCACACTCCTGTTCTGGGGTCAGGATGCTCCCCGTTCATGTGCTGGGCTGGGGCGGGGAGCCCTCCTGGTGTTCTGGCCCCAGGTCGTTCCGGCGCTGGTGCTTTAGTGCAGCGGCCGGCCCCTGCGGCCATGTTCTTCATATGTGGCTGTGGGTGGAGACTGCAGGGCTGCCCTTTTTTGTTTATTTTCTGTTCTTGTTGCGTGTTTATCTAGGTTCCTGATCGATACTGTGACCTTATGCCCCTATTCGGCTATAAATCCATTTATTCCCTATACTGGCATAACCGTTCAAGTGCGATTTTCAGAAAAGTCATCTCTGGCCTCACACGACAAAGCCACATTCCAGCATAGTTCTTTGCCACTTCCTTTGCAACCAATTAGTGCAATGACAGAGCAGAAGTCACTATCTGATATTCCTAGATTAACACTCCGAGTTCTTCAACAAGATAAAAACTCAGCAAACCTGGAAATCCCCGCTTGCTGTGTTTTGATTAGTAATGGAACTCTAATGAGCAACTGATAACTATCACTTCCTAGTGACATCTTTAATTGACGTCTTATGTCCAGCAAACTTGCGTCAAACCCGGCACCTGTCAGGTATAAATATTACCAACGTTGCCTTAAGCAATGTGAGCTGTGAGCTGAAAGCTATCGTGCTGCTGTAAGCTGCCGTGCACTTTGTTGTGCATCCCATTGCTGCTGCAGGCAGTACGCTGCTGCTGTTGTCCCTTGGTGGTGAAGCTACTGATACCATTATCGCTGCTAAAGCGCGAACGATGGTGCAGTACGCTTAGGAGCTGAACAGCCGTCCCTCTACGAAGAGCCCAGCAGATTCCAGCTGCCGCGGACGCTGTCCCCCGCCTCCTCCTCCCGACGCGCTGAAGAAGAGCCGCTGCCTTTCTCCTGCAGAGAAATCCAGCTCCAGCGTTTCCGGTCTGCCCTCGCGGGTGACTGGGATATTGAGTGCCCCCTGAAGGAAATACCAGACTTCCATCATTCTATTCAGAGGTATGGTGTTGACTAAACCCTTAGACGAGAATTCTTGAAGCAAACCTTGGCAAAACCAACTTAACTTAAAGCTACTTACTTACTCCCCTTCCACGTGTTAGGCTTAGGTCAGGCACACTGGGGTAGGCATAGTTAGAAGCACCAGTTGAGTATTTTAGCCTAATGTATATATGACTGTATATATGTTTTATTACTTTTAAACCATTGTATGGCTAAGAAACCATATCAATGCTTTTACAGTTCTATTTCCCAATCCTTATCTTACTGTACGTACTTTTTATCATAACAAGTCTTGCAATTGTGGCAATACATTTCTCTTGTACGAGAAGAAAGACTGTTCAATAAATGTTAACCCTTTATTGACAAACGCCCGTCCCTCTATTCTCTACATCTCGTGAAAGTAAACTGCACTAGACTGACTGAGTGAAATACCTGTCTATTGTTTCACACAACCCTAGAGATCGACTCTTGATCTGAGGAGCAAAGTTGTCATGTTGCACGGTTGTTGGAAAGCTGAATCCCTTCTTGTCTGTGCCAAGGAAGCTGATCACTTCCTATGCAGAGAAGAAAGTTTCCAGTGACCTCTGAGCTAGTTGGTAACACACCCAATTAAGTTTAGCATAGTCAGTGGAGGCCTGGAATATCCGCAGTTCCACGTCGATACTACTGTTTATGTTATTCCAATGCGCAGGGCCTAGTGGGAAACTAGGAACTACACTACATGGCGCCCAACGTTTGGTAAGGCGATAAACTAACGCAAGACGTTAGAGTAACTCAGTCGTGCATATTTCACACAGACCCCTTTCTCCCATAAATACTCCAATAGACGTCTGGAGTGGGTGAAAGGTTAAAATCCGCCCGACCTTAGTAGGAAGAGATTCCTATGTAAAGCTCTGGTTTATTCAACGTTGAAGGATACAGTGTTCCAAAATATTGTGCACCTAATCTTTGTCTCCTTGGAGACCTACTCTGCAAACCTTGCATTTTTAACAATGCCAGGAGAAAACGGAACCACTGGGGCCGCAGCAGATGCGACTCAGCAAGGTCCCGAATACACAGACCCGGATGCTATTATCATCCCGGTCCACTTAAGAAGATCTATAACTTTAAAACTTATAGATAACGGACTGACACCTCAAGGTGGTGCAGTAATTTTCGTGATAGAGGCTCGCGAATATCGGCAGACAGAGGTATTCTATTCATGGATAAACTTTCCAGCGGTAAACGCTAGAACAAAAGAGTTTCACTATTACAAAATAGAGAAACCTCCGGAAGAGTACGCTCCTTTCGAGGAGATTGAAATTCCACTTAAATTTCAAGAGCACCTGCTCTGGTTTAATGGCGCCCTAAAACATAATGATCACATTACCAGGCTCGGTCCACTAGGTAGACCAGGAGCCACGTGGCCGGTTCTAGCCAGCTACACACCACATCCTGACATTTCAAAAATGTCAAAAGAAGAACTCTTAGTTAACATAGGAGAGTTAACAAAAGCATATAGAGAGTTAGTAAAATTATTTAAAAATAATTTAAACACTTCTAAAAAGAGCTGGGATGGAAATAAACAATCCACTCCCAAGGAAAAAGTTTTCCAGTCCAGAGGAAGGTCTCCTCGACGGAGGGAAAGAACTCAGACTCGAGAACGCCAGTCTCCCCAGCGGGAGCCCTCTGAGAAAAGATATAACCTTAGAAATAGGGATAATCTGAAAAAACCTGATAGATATCAAAGTATTGATACACGTCCCTCTCGATCTTTTCCACAGAATTCTGAAAGAAGAGGACGGTCAGACCCAGGAGAGCACACCAAGTCCAAAGACAAGGAACCTGCTCAGAGTAAAAAATCTCAATTTCAAAAAAAGAAGGTAGCCAGTATTAGAGTAATCAACCATGCCGAGAATACTGAGGACACAGTTGAAAAATGGGGAGTGGGCATTGACAATGTTGGACAGTGCAGCAGAAATCAGTATAGCGCGCAAGATCTTGATGAGTCATCTGGAGACAGTGGACACGAATGAATTCATTCAAGTTGAAACTGCCGACGCCAGACTTAGCGAGCCCCATAAAATATACGAAATAACATTGCGTATAGAGGGTGATAAGACTAGGAAAATAAAGGGTCTATTTTGGGATAAGCTCTCGAAAGGCTATGATATTCTGTTAGCTGAAAAAGATTGGCCCCCAGAGTTTGTCAGGGAGTGCCCTCGTGGCGAAGAAGTGATTATGCCTGCCTTCTCGAATCACATTCCGATTCACAAAAAATATACATATGCAAGGAAATGGGCAGTGGCCCAGGCACCTGCATTGTATAAAAATCATGTAGGATGGGATGAGGACTCACCTCCTCACAAAATCCAATTAAAAAGTGAACCAACTGCCCAACGGCAGTATCCCATAAAGCAAGAAGCTAAAAAACAAGTCAGGGAGATCTTAGATCAACTTGAATACCAGGGGGTGATTGAAACATGCACCTCTCAAATGAACAATCCTTTGTTTCCTGTCTCCAAGCCAGACAATTCATATCGTCTAGTTTTGGACTACAGACATCTTAATACATGTTGCAAAACGTTTGCAGTACAAAACTCGCATAGTGCAGCCCTAATGAATAACATAGTTAGGAAAAAATATAAAACGACATTAGACATATCTAATGGTTTCTTTTGTCAAAACATTGCACCAGAAAGCAGATATTTGACCGCTTTCTCTGCATTTGGGTCACAGAAAAAATTCTGTCGACTCCCACAGGGGTTCAAGAACAGCCCAGGACTATTCTCAGCTAGGGTAACAGAGTTACTACAAATCTATGATGATGAAGCATTGTCTTACGTAGATGATATTTATCTCACAGACGACGACTTGGATACTCACTTGAAAAGAGTGAACACCATTATACTTGGGTTCGCAGCAGAGGGTTACAAATTCAACTTTAAAAAGTCCCGAATTGCCCATCTGACAGTACTGTTCTTAGGGTACGAATTATCAAGTGAAGGGAAAAGCCTAGCGGACAACTTCTTAGAGAAGTGCGCTGTACTCCAAGCTCCAAAAACGCTGAAGAATTTACAATCCATACTAGGTTTTCTGAATTTCGGAAGAACTTACATTCTAAATTATGCAGAGAGGGTTAAACCTCTCTACGAACTAATTAAACCTGATTTTAAACAAATCAATTGGACTCAAAAACACACAGAAATTTTGAGATCACTGCAAACAGACATGTTAGCAAAAACTAAATTAGATACACGTGACAATACACGCGATCTTGTAATCCGAGTCATCCCAGGAAGATGCGGATTCACGTACCTGACCTCTAATGAGGGAGAAAAAGTACCAATTTCAATTAAATCTCACTTGTACACACAAGCAGAGGAAACATTCAGTCCCACAGAAAGAACTGTGAAAGCAGTGCAAATCGCATTAGCAAATGAAAGAGAACTAGCACACGGCAAACGGATTAATATCCTTACAGCGGATTCAGCCCAGTAAACCTGCCTACAGTGTCACTGGATCCGAAATGGATACAGTGTGTAAATTCTCTAGGAGCGGAAGATGTGAAATACTATTTTGCCCCACAATTTGAAGAACTGAATGATTTAGAATATGAAGAAGAATATCCTCTGCCAATCGAAATTCTGCCTCTCCCACAGTACGCCTGTATAATCTATACAGATAGTTTTGTACAGCATTTCAATGTAGAGAGCAAATCCTACAATGCAGTATGTGCGATCATTAAAGGTCGTTGGCTGTGCGGTAAATTCAGACCGAAAGTAACAAAAACTGAATCTGTAAGAAACTGTTCGGTTCAGAGAACTGAAATCAGATCTTTAAAGATGGCGCTCGAAAATGCAGAACGTAAATTCCCGACACTTATAGTGTGCGATTCTCATTTTTGCGTCAACTCTTACAATAACAAACTGCAGAGCTGGATTGAAAACGACTACAAAGATGACACAGGTGCCACAATAAAGCATAAAATGCTTTGGGAACAGGTAGCTCTTTTACACAAAGAACTACAAAAGACTCACGTGATTCACGCACAGAGTCTCCGACGTGATGGCGTTCACGTTGCAGGGAATTCATTGGCTAATGCAGCCACAGCGGAAGCAACTAACCCGGCTTCCGTAGCCACAAAAAAGCGTACAGATAAATACATAGACGGGGAAACCATGCTGGCAGTAAAAACGACCGTAAAAGGCGACTGTGCAGCACTACCCGTGAACTATCCACTCTATTATGCATACGTAATAGATGCAAACTCCGTTCCTTTTGCTCGAATCCCTGGAGTGGGGGACAGAGTAATTCCAAACAGGAGCAGGAGGGGCTTTCTCTTACTGGAAGCACACATGGGGTTGGGTCTGAGACACCAAACAATAAAGGTTTCTCTGAAAGAATTACAATCAGAATACTGGTGGCCAGGAATGAGTATAGATATTAAATGTTTTGCTCAAAATTGTGAAAACTGCAACAGAGATCGCAGTACTGAACAGGCCAGTGTAGTTTCAGGATCCCTGCTAGACAGCATAAGACGGTCTATCTGCGCAATCAAAGAAGAGAAGCGCGTCCCAGTGTACACCATTAAGACGAAAAGCACTTAAAAAATGAGGCCCCCAGCGCTCGGCTGACGCTAGAACGGTTATAAAAGATTTGCGAGTCTTTATCGGCACATACGCAATTACCACGTTCCATTCTGATCAGGGTCCTGCTTTTAGCTCTCAAGCTTATAAGTAGGCCATGGCTAGCATGGGAATTGGGTTGCGGTATTCTTGTCCGTCGCACCCCGAAGGGAACAGTGTGGTAGAAAGAAAAAACCGTGACATAAAGCAATCTATAACAGCGAAGGTATTAGGTTCAGGCGCTGGGTGGGTCAAACATTTAATAAGTGTCCAAACTAGTCTTAACAACATGCCAAGAAATTCTCTAAAAGGTTTCAGCCCATACGAACTATTGTTCGGAATTAGAATGCGTATTCAGGACCTCGATAGTCAGATGTCAGTGATACAAGAAGAAACAACGCACTTTGATGTAAAGGATCGTTTGGCTGTTTTACAGGAACTGAATGAAACAAGAAAATCATTAAGCAACATAAAGTTAAAGCAACAGCCAACTACCACTGACGAGGCACCACCAGCAACAGCCCCAGCAAGGCCTGTCTGGATTCCAAAGATTGGGGATCTAGTCAGAGAAAAGATCGCGGTTAAGAAGGAATTTGGGCCTTCTTACAGAAAAGCTGTACCTGTCTTGGCAGTCACCGGAACAAGATCAGTTGTGCTACCGCCCCTTGCTGGTAAAAAGGAGAACAGAGTCGTGTCTATCGATCTGGTAAAACCACAAGCATGTGGCCTATAATCAACAGTAGGCCCAGTGGACTCCCAAGAAACAACAGAATACCCAAACTTGCAACAATCCAAGAGGTTCAAACTGAAAGACTCATCACATTCGATCAGCCTGCAGTGCACAATGAAGGACTATGCAATAAAGCCATGGAACTCGTGCCTCTTGGAACACAGATTGAAACAGTTCGTCAAGAAACACCAGTCTACAATGATGTGGCATCAGAAATTGCTACCGAGAGACAGATTGGAAGAACAATCCCATCAATTGACAGAACTGCCTCTGGTTATGTCATCAACTTCGACAACTTCTCTGAAGATCAAAACGACCCCGAAGTGATGCCAGAAACAAAAAAGACTTTTAAGGAAAAAGCAATGGAACTCTTTCATCAACTAAAGGAAATCTACCTTATTTCCCCTTGGCTAGAGTTCTGGTTCGGTCTAGGTGTATTTTTCCTCCTGCTTTGGCTCATCATGGTACTTTGCTTGGGAAAATTCATTGAAGGAAAATATATTACAATGGACACAGCAAGTCAGAACATCAACCTAGTCCTGAAACCACACAGATCATCCCACGTGAAGAAAAGAGAACTGTCAACAGTAAATGTCACAGCAATTCCAATACCTGGTGGGATAGTATGGGAGAAAACAGACTATGAGATCTATGGTCCGGTCGAAATCCTGAAGTATCCTCATCAACTAAAGGTTTCCTTAAGTGACTTTGTGACACCTAGTAATATTATTATTATTATTATTATTAAAAGAGATTTGGTACCGCGCACATTCACCAATTGGTTTCTTGGCGCTCAAGACCAGGCAGGAGAAGAACATTCAGGGTCAGAGCAGCTAACCGTGCGCCAGACGGAACAAGTGGGTTTTCAAAGAACTGCGAAAGCAGCAATAGTCGGAGGACAAACGAATAACAAGAGGGAGGGAATTCCAGGTAGTGGGAGCAAGAAAAGAGAAACAAGCGCCCCCATGTTTTTTACGGTTAAACCTGGGAGTGGTCAGCAGATTATGAGCCGACGATCTGAGGTGACGGGAAGGAACATAAGCGTGCAGACAAGAAGAGATAAAGGCAGGGGCACAGGTAAACAGGGATTTAAAAATGGTACAAGCCATTTTAAAAACACACCGTTGCGCAACAGGGAGCCAGTGTAGAGTCTTCAGCAGAGGGGTGACATGCTGGTATTTAGGTTGCTGAAAGATTAGTCTGGCTGCCTGATTTTGAACCAGTTGGAGTCGGGAAAGGTGACAGGCAGGAACCCCCACGTATAGACAGTTGGCATAGTCTAGACGTGAGGTGATGAGGGCAAGAATAACAAGAATAAGGGCCTCTTGGGATAAAAACCTGCGAATCTTCCCGATTCGGCGGAGATGGAAAAAACAGGCCGAAGTGACGGTGTTGATGTGAGGCCGCATCGAGAGGTCACTAGAAATGGTAACCCCCAAGCTCTTCACGGTGTTCACTGGGCAAGGAGGGGAACCCAGGGCGGTAGGCCAAAAGTTGGGATACCAGGGAGTGAGAGGACCGCCAGTCACCGCCAGCTCTGTTTTGCTTGGATTAAGCTTTAATTGGCTAAGGTTCATCCACTCATAGATAAAGAGCATGGCATTTTGAAAGTTGAAACAAGCAGAAGAGGAAGAATTAATAGGAAAGATAAGCTGCAGATCGTCTGCGTAATTGAAAGCAGTAACTGAAAACTGACGAAGGGAGACAAGAAGGGGCTGCATATAAAGATTAAACAAAAGCGGGGACAAAGCAGAACCCTGGGGGACACCACAGGAGAGAGAAGATAGAGGGGCAGAGAAAGAGGAAAGGCGAACAGATTGGGAGCGGGAATGGAGAAAGGATACCACCCATGACAGGGCCAAGCCAGAGATGCCAGCATTTCTGACACGGTCGACCAGGATTCCATGGTCGACCGTGTCAAATGCGGCTGAAAGGTCTAAGAGTACAAGGGCCTGGGCCAAGTTCTTGTCAGCTCCCTGTTTCAGCGTGTCCATGACTGCCACCACCACTGCCTCAGTGGAATGAGCAGGTCTAAAACCGGCTTGCCGGTCGTCAAGGAAATGAGTTTCCTCGATGAAGGCACTGAGGCAGCGGGTGACATAAGTCTCCAAGACCTTACCCAGGTAAGGGAGGAGAGAGATGGGACGGTAATTAGCCAACGTGGTAGGGTCAAGACCAGGTTTTTTTAGAATGGGGACCACCACAGCGCTTTTAAAGGCATTGGGGACAGAGCCCGACAAGAGAGATTTATTTAAGAGATCAAGAGGGGGGCCAGGACAGGCCACAAAAGCAGCTCTCAGAATAGACGTAGGACAGCAATCATTAGGCGAGCCAGAGCTCACAGTCTGAAGCAGTGAAAGAAAGATGTCCAAGGAAATAGGGGGAAATTTAGAGAAAGAATGAGGATTCGAGGAAGGGAGAACAGAATCGTGAGATAGAGTAGTAGAGGGAATGTTGTTTTTAATCGCGGAAATCTTGTCAGAAAAAAAAGAATTAAGAGAATTACACAGGGCTTGAGAAGGAAGGGGCTGGGGAGTGACCCGGTCAGGAAGGGAAAGCTCAGCTACAATAGAAAAAATTTCTTTGGACTTGGATGCCGAGGTCAAGACCTTCTGAGAAAAATAAGAGAGTTTGGCCGAAATGATCGATTTTTTATACGTTTTTAGTAGATCAATGTAACTGATTTTAAGTAAAGGGTCATAATTGCGCCGCCAGCGGCGCTCAGCCTGTCTAAGGCGAAGTTTGTCCGCCTTCAGAGTAGAAGTAAACCAGCGCTGAGCGTCGTGGGGACGTTTAGACTTAACAGTTTTGATGGGGGCAACGACATCGCAGGCAGAGGACAGCCACTGATCGAGAGAAGTTGCTTGTGAGTTCAAATCAGAATAGTCAGGAGGAGATGTAGAGGCAAGAATCGAATGAAAGTGGGGAATGTCAGCATGATTCCAGTTTCGGGCCTGAAAATTATGAGGGACCGGGGGGCAGGTAGACAGGAATAGGTGTAAGGAAAAGGAAATGAAAAAGTGATCAGACCAGGGACAGGGATAAACCAGGGGAGGGGAAATGTCAGAGTTGGTAGACCAGATCTGGTCTAATATATGGCCTTTATTGTGTGTGGCAACAGAGATGTGTTTGGAGAAGTTTAGGCCAAGCAATGAGTCAGTGAACTCACGGGAGAGGGAAGATTCTTGGGGGTCTGATGGCCAGTAATTAAAGTCGCCTACCACTAGAACGCTGGCAGAGTTGATAGCTATCTGCGAAATCATATTGCTAAATAGGGATGGGAAAAGGGGCATATTGACCGGGGGGCGATAAACTAATATGCAGATAAATGAAGAGTTGGGAGAGGTAAATTTCAATGTAAGAATGTCCGTATTGGCTATGGGTGGAGTAGTGAGGGTAATGAATTGTAAATGAGAGCGAATAATGGCGGCAACTCCGCCGCCAGGTCTGCCGGAGTTTCTATTAGAATGGAGGATATAGTAACCCGCAGGAATGGCGGCCAAGATATCTGGGTACGAGTCAGCATTTAACCAAGTTTCCGTAAGGAGCAAGATGTCAATGAGACCTCCTTCTAAGAGTTGGAATATGTCTAGTTGATGTTTGGGAAGGGAACGAGTATTGAGATAGAGTAGTGAAAGGGGGTCTCTGCCACTAGGACTAGACTGAGTCAGCCGAGGTGCAGCGGGAGGGGGAGGGGAAGAGGGAAGGGAAGGGGAGGGAGGAATTGTAGACGGGGGAGAGGATAGGATATTGTGTCCTAGAATGGTAGCTTTGACATGGGGAGCAAGGGAGACGGGATGGGATAAGGCACGAAGTGCCTGAGAGGAGTAGACCAGACGTGGAACAGCATGCATGGCCCCTGGCCTCGGTCGGTCGCGGACGGGCGCAGACGGGCTCGACTTATGCGCGACTTCGGCGCGAAGTCGGCGCTCCCGCTGCGCTTGTCTGCTGCGCTTCCTCCAGATGGCCATTTATACCATCCGACGTGAAACACTAGACCGCTCACCTGCGCGGTCTGGAGGCAGGGCGGAAGTGCCGCGAAGCGGAAGTGCCGCGAAGCGGAAGTGGCGCTCTTGCAGGGACCCTCCGCAACAAACGGCACACATTCTCTGATGATTGGGACTTTAACAGTATTAATGACATGATGTCTGATTTAGTAATGTCAGCTAGATTCACAGATCATGATTATTTACAAGGTTCATCTAGTTATGAGCAGCTATTCTGTTACACCCACTATGGGGATCATTACTTGCATAAATCTGCACAGCCGAGAAATGTTTTTATGTATAATCAATAAGAACATTGTTCTACACCACCTAAAAGCAGTTCTAAAGCATTTTTTGAGAAATTCAAATACTTCTCAGGGTTTAACACCAGTGATGCAGAAACGTTTTATTACAAACTGTTAGATAAAACAGGAATGAAAACAATGCTGACAAATTCTAAATTGATATATTCAGAAGCATTTTATGACAAAATGATGACATTTGGTTTTGATTATTGGAAAAATAATATTGAAACGAAAACAATTTGGGGTACAAAAGATTGGCAGGTACAGGGCATTGAAGCACTATTTAGAACCTGTATGATACCAGAACAAATGTTGTTTTTAAATGACACAATACACCAAACATTGTGTCTTGGCCTAGCTAAGATCAAAGACCTTAAAACACCGTCTATACCAAAGCCAATACCTGAGAATACAAACACAGATATTGAGTTAGACGTGTCACAAATTTTACATTTCAACAGAACACATCCTGATTGGAAAAAGTGGTTAATCTGGCCTACAGACACAAACAGCTGTCAAGATAGATTCCTGAATAAAACACAGGGGTTAAAAATGACCAGATTAGACTCGAGATATTCCCAGAGACAACATCCAGGGATAATAACAACATACAGTGTAGGGAATCTCTGCCTTGAATGGCTAACAACATCCACACTGGCTGAAATTAGGCAACACTTGTCTTTACTAAAATATGGTGCTGATTTGCGCGATTTCATTCTTGGACCACGCAAACAGCGTCAAAAGCGTTTCATAGCGACCAGTATCTATGCTGCTTACAACGAGGCTTGGAAAGTAAAGCAAATTGAAACTGCTGAAAAAATACGAGAAATTGATCGTATTAATTTGGAGAAATCACTTTCTGTAGTAGACAATGGGTTAATGACTCTGTCTTCCAGAATATATTAGTTGGACAATATTGTATCCTCTGCCTTTGATGTGATAGATAGAGACTTGCTAATGTTACAACATGGCCAGTCTCAATTACGCTCTATTATAGAACTAGGCTGGACGCTGCAAAATCTTCGTTCAGGCTATGTGCCTTGGCGTTTAATCAACACAACGTCATTATTTTCCAGTTTTAACCTTACTGATAAACAGATCAGTTTGGCACAGAAAGGAGCAGACTATACAATCCTGAGCATCGAAAAACTTGAGAGATTACCATTGACAATGTCAGAGAGTCCTGTCATTGAATGGATAATACACGGAATTATCACAATTCCGATAACAACTTTCCGATTTAAAAAATGCCTTGAGTACATACCTGCTGGCCAGTATGAACAATTGGGTAAAGGATATGTAAAATCAGAATGGAAATTACCATACACACATTCTTGCTACAGTGACAGCGACAAAAATGTATTTCTTAGTGGTGACAACTGTAAACATTCACTAAGCGGTATACTTTTGTGTCAGGGTATTAATTTACACGGAGCATGTGATGGGAATTCAAACAACCTTTCATGCCACCAGCTAGTCACACCTGCAACTCAGATAGAGCCCTTCTTTATGCAACTTTCAAACGGGAGTTACATTCTTAGAACGGATCACAGATGTTGTGGCCTTGTGCCAGGGAAAAGTTATCTAGTAAGAGTAACATCCATGGTCAAATGCTGTATGCAACCATTGTTTCCAAGTGGGCCTGCAGACACAGTGACTCCCATCTGGCCTCGTCTGAATCTCTATTCTATACGAATTGTTACATTAAGCAAAATGAAATCTGTACTTTTACAGACAACAGTGCCTATAACGTCATCAAAAGAGACGTATGATCTTCTAGTTGCAAGGACAGCTACTGAAGTTCATGACCTTTTATCAACAAATTGCCCCGTGCATTTCGTAGAAATGTTCAGCCAACTCCATAACATGTCTAGTGCAACAAGCATCCCAGGCATATTTAAGACAGTCTTTACGGGACTTCTAACACCCTTCCAGGCAATTTTGGGAATCGTTCCTAATTTTGTACACTCTGTTTTTGGCGGCATACCATTATTTTTGGGACTCGTCGCAGGGATTTTATTTTTGACCCTTCTGCTTCGTTATGGCAAGCCTCGGCTCAGACATAGCTCCCATGGGAATCGAAGAGACAATCCTAGCAATGCGCTACCGGGACAGGATCACTAACGTCCTTGGATTGGCCAGGCTGAGAGATCTAAACATGACCTGGTTCCTTTCATTCAGACCTATATGGCAAAATTGCATCTTACCTGTGCTACGGTGTATGCTTTGCGGCGATGAATGCGTGTTGGACATCTGTCTTTCACTTCCATCAGCAGTACCAATGGACGTCGATACTTTGCTCAGTCCAATAACGGCTCACGCATTGTGTTGTCCCCAGCGGCTACCAATCCTGATGACGGCATTCGTGGAGACTCCTGTGCTACAACCAAGTGGTAACAGTGGAGCGAGTGACAAAAGCAACATCATCCAGGTACAACGTTCTGTGAGCATTGCTGGTCCTGACTATGATGACAGCAATCATTCTCACACCTGCCAAGTTACAGCGCTATCTAATTTGGTTGAACTATCACCTGAATTTGTAGACCAATTCTTTGAGAGCCTGTCTGATACGATGTTCTCACCCATACAGAAACAATAACTTTGGAGAAGCTTTCCGACACACAGCGTTCCCATGAACTCTGAATTCGGCCTTCAGTTTTAATCAACAAAAACTGCAAAAAGCTTTGTAACTCTATTTCCCCGTTCAAGCATTAATTCTTTTGATTTGGACAATTTTTCTAATATTCACCCTTTTTTTGGCACAAACAATTCTTTGCTTAACGTAAAACTATTCTTAGAGAACAGAAGCTTCAAACTTCTATTTCTAAAAATCACATCTAGAGACATAACAACATTACATCAGCCTCTAGCACATGTTATTACAATGCATTTTTATGTGATGATTTATCTCGCCCTTCTTCTGTCAGAGATACTTCATGTGTAATTCTTTTTGCATAATCGTTCATTGATTTCATATAATAATTTTTGAATGATTTCTATGCTTCAAAAAACGTACAGTACCTAAATTTCACGTATTACAATATACGCCTATTTCGAATGCATTTATGTATTTTTGGGGTGGGCAATGTTACACATGCATCTAATTGCTCTAGTTTTAGTAATTTGATGGACATGAAAACGTGGAGTGGGTGTTGCGTGTTTATCTAGGTTCCTGATCAATACTGTGACCTTATGCCCCTATTCGGCTATAAATCCATTTATTCCCTATACTGGCATAACCGTTCAAGTGCGATTTTCAGAAAAGTCATCTCTGGCCTCACACGAACAAAGCCACATTCCAGCATAGTTCTCTGCCACTTCCTTTGCAACCAATTAGTGCAATGACAGAGCAGAAGTCACTATCTGATATTCCTAGATTAACACTCCGAGTTCTTCAACAAGATAAAAACTCAGCAAACCTGGAAATCCCCGCTTGCTGTGTTTTGATTAGTAATGGAACTCTAATGAGCAACTGATAACTATCACTTCCTAGTGACATCTTTAATTGACGTCTTATGTCCAGCAAACTTGCGTCAAACCCGGCACCTGTCAGGTATAAATATTACCAACATTGCCTTAAGCAATGTGAGCTGTGAGCTGAAAGCTATCGTGCTGCTGTAAGCTGCCGTGCACTTTGTTGTGCATCCCATTGCTGCTGCAGGCAGTACGCTGCTGCTGTTGTCCCTTGGTGGTGAAGCTACTGATACCATTATCGCTGCTAAAGCGCGAACGATGGTGCAGTACGCTTAGGAGCTGAACAGCCGTCCCTCTACGAAGAGCCCAGCAGATTCCAGCTGCCGCGGACGCTGTCCCCCGCCTCCTCCTCCCGACGCGCTGAAGAAGAGCCGCTGCCTTTCTCCTGCAGAGAAATCCAGCTCCAGCGTTTCCGGTCTGCCCTCGCGGGTGACTGGGATATTGAGTGCCCCCTGAAGGAAATACCGGACTTCCATCATTCTATTCAGAGGTATGGTGTTGACTAAACCCTTAGATGAGAATTCTTGAAGCAAACCTTGGCAAAACCAACTTAACTTAAAGCTACTTACTTACTCCCCTTCCACGTGTTAGGCTTAGGTCAGGCACACTGGGGTAGGCATAGTTAGAAGCACCAGTTGAGTATTTTAGCCTAATGTATATATGACTGTATATATGTTTTATTACTTTTAAACCATTGTATGGCTAAGAAACCATATCAATGCTTTTACAGTTCTATTTCCCAATCCTTATCTTACTGTACGTACTTTTTATCATAACAAGTCTTGCAATTGTGGCAATACATTTCTCTTGTACGAGAAGAAAGACTGTTCAATAAATGTTAACCCTGTATTGACAAACGCCCGTCTCTCTATTCTCTACATCTCGTGAAAGTAAACTGCACTAGACTGACTGAGTGAAATACCTGTCTATTGTTTCACACGACCCTAGAGATTGACTCTTGATCTGAGGAGCAAAGTTGTCATGTTGCACGGTTGTTGGAAAGCTGAATCCCTTCTTGTCTGTGCCAAGGAAGCTGATCACTTCCTATGCAGAGAAGAAAGTTTCCAGTGACCTCTGAGCTAGTTGGTAACACACCCAATTAAGTTTAGCATAGTCAGTGGAGGCCTGGAATATCCGCAGTTCCACGTCGATACTACTGTTTATGTTATTCCAATGCGCAG
The DNA here is from genome assembly GCF_964263255.1 of Lissotriton vulgaris. Lineage (NCBI taxonomy): Eukaryota > Metazoa > Chordata > Amphibia > Caudata > Salamandridae > Lissotriton > Lissotriton vulgaris. Next base: position 373,214 of record NW_028251399.1, on the reverse strand, counting down.
GGCCTAGTGGGAAACTAGGAACTACACTACATTCTCACATACGAGATTACTGTTTGGGGCAGTGTTTCCTGGAGGTTGCTGGGCACTTCCTTTATTGGTGTGTTGGGTGTTCTTCTGGTGCTCGCTTCGGCAGCACATATACTAAGCTTGGAACGATACAGAGAAGATTAGCATGGCCCCTGCACAAGGATGACATGCAAATTCGTGATGCGTTCCATGTATGGGGTTTTCTCCTTTGCTCACCATGTTTGAGGGGACTTCCTCTCCGGTGCATCCACGGAGCTGTTGCTCATTGGTATGTCATATGCCTCTGGTGTCACAGGCTATCATGTGCTGAGGGTTCAAGTCCTGCCAATGCTGTCAATGTGACTTGGGATGTTCATTTTCATGCTGTGCTTTGGAAATTTGCATTCTCTTTGTCCACGTAGCTTCTTTTGCTGTTTTTCTTGGACTGTTTTGCGCTGTCTGCGCTGCTGGTGCATGCGGCTATGCCATCATCTCTTGTTGGTGGGATCGTGGACGTTTTTTCCCTGTTGGGGTATACATTCGGGGATGTTCCATGAGATTTCTGGCGTTTTGTTGCTGGGTCTTTCTCCCTGATTCATTTGCTCAGGCGGGGTTTATTCCCGTTTTTTACCGGCCATTTCGTGCTGTCCTGTTGGCTGTAATGGCTGCGGTGTGGCTTGGCATTGCCATGCGGGGTGTTCCTCTCTTTCTGGGGACACGATTTCGCCTGGCGGTCTTTGTCACCTGGTATCCTCCATTTTTCTTCTTTTTTGCACCTTCTCCCTCTGTCTTCGGAGGCTTCTTCCCTGGAGGTCCGGGTTGGGCGGTTGGTGGATTCCGCTCTCAAGAGTTCGTATGCTGCTTCTCCTTTTTGGGGTGTGTGCTTGCTCTTTTTCGGTCTGTGCTTCGCAAGATCTTTTCTTAGGGGTCCCTCCTTCCGGTCCCGGATGGTTGGGCCTTGTCCTCGGCTACCGGGGCGGCGGGGGCTTGTGAGATTTCTCTATGGCCTGCGTTTTGATGCTTTGCCAGTCCCCTGGTGCCTTGCATTTTTTGCACTACGTTTGGTTCCCTGCCTCTGCGGCGCCTGCTGCTGCCCCTGAATGTCAGTCGGATATGTTGTGCCCAGGAGGAGTCTCCGTGGCCTGGTGGTTGTATCTCTTCCTCTTCAGGTTATGTGTTCCGCTCCTGATGTTGACCTGCTTGTGGGTCACCTATCTCCTTTCGTGTCATTGGTCCAGTCTGCTTTGAGAATGGTGATTCCTGTTCGCCGTCATTCTTGGTTGCCAGTTTCCATTCCGGGCCGTCCCCCTTTTAGGCTGTTTTCACGGTCGCTTTGTTGTCCGTTGGCACTGTGGTGCGTTCTGCCATCTTCTTTGGCGTCGGCCTATTTTTTGTCGCTACGCTCTGTGGTGCTGGTTTCGGTGATGGAATGGGGCCGGGGTCCTCTTTCTCTCTGTTCCAGGTCCTGGCTCCCGTTGGTCTTTCTGTTTGGTTCTGCCTCCCGGGGCTTTGGTCGGGTTGGTGCGGCTGTGTCCCTTTCGGTTGTGCCCCTTGCAGCCTGGTTTTCCCTCTTCTTGGTGGGTCGTTTTGGCTTCCCTAGGTGTGGGAGTCGCCTGTTTTTCTCGTTCCACTCCATCCGGCTGCTCAGAGGTTTGCGGTGGTTGAGTTCCGTTTCCTGTTTTCAGGTGTTTCCTTTCGGTCTCTCTCATGCTCCTCTAGTTTTTTCCACAGAGCTGGCTCCTGCTGTGGGGGTTTGCTGGCCTGGTTCCGGTTTCTGGGGTCATTTTGGGTCTGGCCGTTCCTCGTCTGGTTCCTGTTCGGGGGCTTCAGTTCCTCGGGACCGGTTTGACACTTTGCTGGGGGCTGTTTCTCGGTGCTCGCTTCAGCGGCTCGTATGCTTTCTGTTGAGCGTTGCTGGAGGGGGTTGACATGGCCCCTGCACTAGGATGACACGCATTTCATGAGGCGTTCCATATATCCGGATCTGTTCTCTGTCCAGTTGGATCTTCTGCGAGTCCTACTGGGTCTCCCTCCTGCCCCGGCTCGGTGTTGGTTTTGTGTCCGGCAGATGGTGGTTGCCTCCTCGGCTGTGGTTCCTTGGGCTCTTGTGCACCTCGTGTCCTTGGTGTTTCTTCTGTTGACTTTCTGGGTCCTTTTTCTTGCTGGTTACGGGGCTCTGGTTCCTCTCTCCACTGGTCTGGTGGCTTTGCTCTCCTGACCTGGTGTGGGGAGTGCATTTCTGCTTTCCTCTCTCCTCTTGTTGTCCTTGGTTGCCTGTCCTTGGGTTGGGGGCCCCATTGGGGTCCTTGGTGGCCGGCTTGTCTATTGTTCGGGCTGGCGCTCCGGGGGCTCGTTGTTATTTGGGCCTTCTTGGGGGGTCCCGGTACGTGTCTCTGTTCCTGCGGGCTTCCCTGTCTTGTGTCTGGGCGGCGACTTCTCTGTTTTCTTTCAGGGGGTCTTGAGAGGCATCCCTGTTACGGCGGTTGGTTTCTTTAATGGAATGGTACTCTAGTTGTGCCTTCTTTTGGTGGCTTGGGCCGCTTCCTGCCGTCCTCTGTTTGGTGCTGTCTGGTGCTCGTTTCGACGGGACATGTCCTTTTGTTGGGACATTGTGTGGGTGCTTGTGACCGTGCGCTGGTGCTTGGAATGGCCCTGCGCTGGGATGTCTTGCTGCTTCGTGTAGCATTCCCTCTGTCTGTTCCTCTGTTCCAGGTCCTTTTGTCTTTGGTTTGGGTCTCTTGGTTTGGTCATTTTTGCTTCCCCTCCTGTTGCTCTTCTCCCCCGGTTTTTGTTCCGGGGTGGTCTGTCCTCGGGGGTTACTCTCTCGTTTCCTTGGCCTTCGGGTTTTCTGTATACCTTCCCTCCCGTTTCTCTCCTCCCGGGCGCTCTGCGGAGGTTTAGGGGGTGTCGGTGTTGTTGGGTTGGCCTTGCTGTTTTTGGTTTCCGCTCCTGCTGTTGCTGGTGGGAGTCGGATTTGGCCAGCCTCCCTTGCCTCCGACTCTGCTTCTGGGTCCGCAGCTGTCTTTGCCCTGTCTTTGGCACTTGCTTCTGACTGCCTGTCTCTTGAGCGGCTGTCTTTAGCGTCTTTGGGCTGTTCTTCTGTGGTGGCCTGTGGCATGTGTTGGTCGCGTTGGCCTTCCGCTCTTTGGAGCTGTGATGCACTTTGGGGCTCTTTTATTTCCTGGTGCTCTTCTCTTGGTCGGAATCCGTGCTGGGGTTCCTGTTTCTGTGCTGGTTTCTCCAGCTTGAGTTTGTTGTTGGGATTTTTCCCCTTCCGCTTTGTCTGCTCGTTGACGGCGGTTTCTGCTTGTCGGGGCCTTGGGACTTCCTCGGTGGTTGTTGCCCTTTGGTGGGTCGGCTTCTTCGGAGCTTTTGCTTCGTTGTCCGGGCTCTCCTGTGCTCGTTTCTTCTTTGGGCCTTGCCTGCTGTTTTGCATGGTCTGCGGTTGCCCCTTTCATGTCCTTGTTAGTGGCGGACGTGCTGTGGTTGTCCACTACTGTGGTTTTTTTTTGCTGGCCTTCTCTTCCGCTTGTCGGTTGGGTGGGTTGGGTGCCTTGCTCGTTTTGTTTCCTTCTTTGCAGTTTCTGCAGGTTTGAGTTGTTTTGCTGCTTTTATCAGGCTTTTCGGCCTATTTCTTCATGTTTCCATTTGCGGCTGGAGGTGTTGCTTCCTGTTTTGCCTGCTGTGGGGGTTTCTCCTGTTCCCCTTCTTTGGGTGTTCGCGGGGCTCTTCTGTTTTGCCTCCAATGTTCACTACAGTCTCGGGTTTCTCCTGCCCTGTTTGTCTCCTGTGGGTTCTGTGTCTGCTTCCTGTGCTGATGGGGCGGGATCTCTATCCTGGTGCTTTGTGGGGAGGCCTTTTGCCGGTCCCGTCACACTTTTGTGCGACATTCTCGGCATGATGTTTTTCTTGCCTCTTCTGACGATTTCTGTTGGCATCTTGTTCGTCGATGCTTTATTGTTTAAAGTTTTTTACTTTTGCATGGATCCCTGGTGTCCTGCATTTTTTCTTCTTGGTTCTCTGCTTGTGAGTTCCTCACGTGGTAAGGACTGGGACGGGGAGGACCCATGAGGGGGTAATGTCTTATTACTTACCGGTAATCTTCATTACCCCGATTAGGGTCCTCCCCGTCCCAGTCCTCTTCCCTCCCTCCCTCCCGCTGTGTTTGTGTCTGAGTCTTGTTGATAACAGGCATGGCGGTGGGTGGGAGGGGCTTATGTCACCTTCGACCTTTGGATTTCTGGCGTTTTGATTGGCTGGGTGGAGGCAGGACTGCCTCACGTGGTAAGGACTGGGACGGGGAGGACCCTAATCGGGGTAATGAAGATTACCAGTAAGTAATAAGACATTACTCAAAATATGTTCAACAGAAGCAATAAATGATTGTCCTTGAAATACTTGCTTTCATGAAAAAAGGAGTATTTATATGTGAACATAATGAAAACACGGCCTACACAAATAATACACATAGTCCTTCTGAGATCTGCACCCTAGTATAAGATAGACAAGCCTGTGAATCCCACTTCCTTCTCTCTATTGGTAGCGGCTAGTCTCCGTGCACGAAAGATGACATTCAGGTTAGGCCCGCTCGAGAACCGAGTTTTGGGAGTCCCACTCCGACTCTTTCAAAGTCAAAAGGGTTCTCGCGCCCTCAGTGCCATGAAGCAGAACAAGACTTTCGGGCCCTTCGGCCCTTTGAACAGTATTACCGGCTCCTGCCTGGGTTGCTTTCAGGCCGAGGCCCCCTTGTGCGGGTAAGAGTGGGGGGCCAGGTGGGGGGGAGGGAGGGGATTTCGACAGATGACACAGAGAGAAAAATAAATAAATAAATAATGTTCTCTCCTCGTTGTCTGTCAAAATATCCCCAACATGCCCACACCTACCCACCGCTCTTACCTGCACGGGCAGAGACTGGTTGCTTTTCCTGAGTTCCTAGGAGTATCCCATGCTTGGATGTAGGAGAGGTCTGCAGCAGCTGCCAGCAGTGAGAAGCACTCTTTGCTTTGCAGGGGCAGTATCTGGTCATCTGTACTGCTCTCTAAGATTATGTGTTAAGTTCCGTTAATCACTCTCACAGGTAGGGAGACAATTGTTTGGGTTCCGATGCTTCAGTTTAAGTTCAGGCACCTGTAGGTCACCACAGCGGCCTTCTCTCTCAACAGCAGCTGATGACCCTTGTTCTTCAAGTCGGCCCCCTTGTGGCTTTCCAGGTCCACAATAGACTCTGCACACCGGCTATAGCCTGATAGACATGACAGTAATGCACTCTTCACAGCAGCCCCCTTTGGCATGCGGGGCTGATGACTTTACTCTACACACAGACTACTGCCCTATCGATACAGTAGTAATAGTAGTAATGCGCTCTTCACAGTGGCACCCACTGGCTTGTGGCTTGCTTGTGGATTGCTATAAATGGGCAAGAACTGGATTGGTGCAGCAGCAACTAAATTCATAGGAGCCACCTCCAGGCCTTGGAGGTCGTTGACTTGAGTCTACACCTGGGCGGCAGGCCAATCAGTTCAGCAGCCATTTCCTAACACCTCACCACAACTTACTACTCCACTGGACCTCCCTCCCTCTAATCGCTCTTCCTTACAGGCATACAGATATTGGGAAGCAGGCAGGGACTGATGCTCGAGTGCAAGTAGTCTTGGATTTCCCTGGGTGATGTTCCCTCACCAGGTTGGGACACTGGCTGCCCTCAGTTTTAAGCCCTGGGCAAAGGCAGACGTCTTGCAGAGCCTCTCCTCCTCTCACAACCCGACTTGCTCTTTGACATCTGACAAATTTGGGAGATCTTGAGCTTCCATTCTTATAATCCATTTAAAAACACAAAATGTGATTTAGTGTCTGAGATTTTGATGTTTGTGTTTGTAGTCTTCACCCTTATGAAGTGCCCACTCCTCTGTCCTGCCCTTTATCCAGAAAACAGCCTGTCTCAGCAGGAGCGGCTCCAAATCTGGTAGCCTCACATCAAAGGCTATGGCAGTGACTTGTTGTTCAAATTTGAGTTAAGACACAGTGATGCGTGCATCAAAGGCCTACCAAAGAGCCCTAGCCCTATTCTTGTTGATTCTCCTATCAACCCTATCTCCTTCCTAAGATGTGCCCAAGCCCCTCCCCAGTTACTTTTCTCAGGATCATAGAGCATCCTTTGAAGTGTACAGAGCCTGGCTTTTCCTTCCTCCTGTGTGCGTCTCACCCAGCTTTCAGGAATGCAGCAATACATAAATCTGTCTGGAGGTAATGTTCTATCTCCCCTTGCTCCTTCAGTCAGCTCTGGGGCTCCCAGAATGGAACCCAGAGTCTTTCATGTATTGTACCATTCACAGGGACACATACACCCAGCACCCACATGCAAACGTACATGTGCTGCATGGCTATATTAACTTGATATAGACTAATGTTGCGTGCTTATCTAGGTTCCTGATCGATACTGTGACCTTATGCCCCTATTCGGCTATAAATCCATTTATTCCCTATATTGGCATAACCGTTCAAGTGCGATTTTCTGAAAAGTCATCTCTGGCCTCACACGAACAGAGCCACATTCCAGCATGACTCTCTGCTACTTCCTTTGCGACCAATTAGTGCAATGACAGAGCAGCAGTCACTATCTGATATTCCTAGATAACACTCCGAGTTCTTCAACAAGATAAAAACTTAGCAAACCTGGAAATCCCCGCTTGCTATGTTTTGATTAGTAATGGAACTCTAATGAGCAACTGATAACTGTCACTTCCTAGTGACATCTTTAATTGACGTCTTATGTCCAGCAAACTTGCGTCAAACCCGGCACCTGTCAGGTATAAATATTACCAACGTTGCCTTAAGCAATGTGAGATACGAGCTGCGAGTTCGTTGCCTGTTGCTGATGCCAGCTGCCTGCATGACCCTGTGTTGGTAAATCTAGCACTCTGTCGCTGCAGCCTGCTATCCTGTGGTGGTGAAGCTGCTGATTACCATTATCGCCGCTACAGCGCGAACTATGGTGCAGTACGCTTGAGGAGCCGAGCAGCCGTCCTCTGCGAAGACATCCAGCCGATTCCAGCTGCCCGCGGACGCTGTCACCCCTCCTTCCTCGACGCGCTGAGAGAAGCCGCTGCCTTTCTCGTGCAGAGAAATCCAGTCCCGGCGCTTCCGGTTTACCCTCGCGGGTGACTGGGATATCGAGAGAGACCCCTGAAGGAGATACCAATCCTCCATCATTCTATTCAGAGGTATGGTGTTGACTAAACCCTTAGACGAGAATTCTTGAAACAAACCTTGGCAAAACCAACTTAACTTAAGCTACTTACTTACTCCCCCTTCCACGTGTTAGGCTTAGGTCAGGCACACTGGGGTAGGCTTAGTTAGAAGCACCAGTTGAGTATGTTAGCCTAATGTATATATGACTGTATATATGTTTTATTACTTTTAAACCATTGTATGGCTAAGAAACCATATCAATGCTTTTACAGTTCTATTTCGCAATACTTATCTTACTGTACGTACTTTTTATAATAACAATTATTGCAATTGTGGCAATACATTTCTCTTGTACGAGAAGAAAGACTGTTCAATAAATGTTAACCCTTTATTGATACACGCCCGTCTCTCTATTCTCTACATCTCGTGAAAGTAAACTGCACTAGACTGACTGAGTGAAATCTATGTCTATTGTTTCACACGACCCTAGAGATTGACTCTTGATCTGAGGAGCAAAGTTGTCATGTTGCACGGTTGTTGGAAAACTGAATCCCTTCTTGTCTGTGCCAAGGAAGCTGATCACTTCCTATGCAGAGAAGAAAGTTTCCAGTGACCTCTGAGCTAGTTGGTAACACAACCCAATAAAGTTTAGCATAGTCAGTGGAGGCCTGGAATATAAGCAGTTCCACGTCGATACTACTGTTTATGTTATTCCAATGCGCAGGGCCTAGTGGGAAACTAGGAACTACACTACATGGCGCCCAACCGTTTGGTAAGGCGATAAACTAACGCAAGACTTGTAGAGTAACTCAGTCGTGCATATTTCACACCCCTTTCTCCCGTAAATACTCCAATAGACGTCTGGAGTGGGTGAAAGGTTAAAATCCGCCCGACCTTAGTAGGAAGAGATTCCTATGTAAAGCTCTGGTTTATTCAACGTTGAAGGATACAGTGTTCCAAAATATTGTGCACCCAATCTTAGTCTCCTTGGAGACCTACTCTGCAAACCTTGCATTTTTACAATGCCAGAAAATAACGGAACCTCTGGGGCTGCAGCAGATGCGACTCAGCAAGGTCCTGAATACACAGACCCGGATGCTATTATCATCCCGGTCCACTTAAGAAGATCTATAACGTTAAAACTTATAGAAAACGGACTGACACCTCAAGGTGGTACAGTAATTTTCGTGATAGAGGCTCACGAGTATCGGGAGACAGAGGTATTCTATTCATGGATAAACTTTCCAGCGGTAAGCGCTATAACAAAAGAGTTTCACTATTACAAAATAGAGGAACCTCCGGGAGAGTACGCTCCTTTCGAGGAGATTGAAATCCCACTTAAATTTCAAGAGCACCTGCTCTGGTTTAATGGCGCCCTAAAACATACTGATCACATAACTAGGCTCGGTCCACTAGGTAGACCAGGAGCAACGTGGCCGGTTCTAGCCAGCTACACACCACATCCTGACATTGTAAAAATGTCTAAGGAAGAGCTGTTAGTACAGCTAAACACATAAAAATACATAGGCAATTAGTCCAATATGTAATGCGGACTGCAACAGTCCAGCCAGCTGTTAATACACCACAGCTGACCCCTCATCAGGGGAACACAAATAAAATTACACCACAGAACATACAGTCATGTCTTGGTAAAACACCCGTAAAACGGGAACAAATTCCTTTCTGGTTAGCACAGAAAATCACTCAAATAGAGACAGTATTTCCTGATACTACCCCTATTGAGAAACACAGAATCTTGACCATCTGCCTTCCTATGGGAATCGCACCACACGTGGAGGACTGTGACACTTGGGGTACAGTCTTTGCTTCCATTTACACAAAAAACACGGTGTTCCGTCTATGGCAGTAATACCAGAAGTGCTAAAACAGATTCAAAATGAATTCGGTCCAGAACCCGCTTTAAATCTAGGTATGAAATTACTGAAAGACTTCAAGCAGGTCTCGGCTATATTATTAGCCAATATAAGAGGAGAAGCAGCATCTGTGGCGATCCGCCAGAAGTTGAAGGAAACAGATATAAAAGATCCTGGTGAGCTTGCAAAAATCATAGAAAAATGCTATGAAGAATTAGGTAGAGACAGCTTGGGTGGGAAACCGATAAAGCCCCAACTGCTCGAAAATCCTGAAAAATTATTTATTAAAAATAATTCAAACACTCCTAAAAAGAGCTGGGATGGAAATAAACAATCCACTCCCAAGGAAAAAGTTTTCCAGTCCAGAGGAAGGTCTCCTCGACGGAGGGAAAGAACTCCGACTCGAGAACGCCAGTCTCCCCAGCGGGAGCCCTCTGAGAAAAGATATAACCTTAGAAATAGGGATAATCTAAAAAAACCTGATAGATATCAAAGTATTGATACACGTCCCTCTCGATCTCTTCCACAGAATTCGGAAAGAAGAGGACGGTCAGACCCAGGAGAGCACACCAAGTCCAAAGACAAGGAACCTGCTCAGAGTAAAAAATCTCAATTTCAGAAAAAGAAGGTAGCCAGTATTAGAGTAATCAACCATGCCGAGAATACTGAGGACACAGTTGAAAAACGGGGAGTGGGCATTGACAATGTTGGACAGTGCAGCAGAAATCAGTATAGCGCGCAAGATCTTGATGAGTCATCTGGAGACAGTGGACACGAATGAATACATTCAGGTTGAAACTGTCGACGCCAGACTTAGCGAGCCCCATAAAATATACGAAATAACATTGCGTATGGAGGGTGATAAGACTAGGAAAATTAAGGGTCTATTTTGGGATAAGCTCTCAAAAGGCTACGATATTCTGTTAGCTGAAAAAGATTGGCCCCCAGAGTTTGTCAGGGAGTGCCCTCGCGGCGAAGAAGTGATTATGCCTGCCTTTTCGAATCACATACCGATTCACAAAAAATACACATATGCAAGGAAATGGGCAGTGGCCCAGGCACCTGCATTATATAAAAATCATGTAGGATGGGATGAGGATTCACCGCCTCACAAAATCCAATTAAAAAGTGAACCAACTGCCCAACGGCAGTATCCCATAAAGCAAGAAGCTAAAAAACAAGTCAGGGAGATCTTAGATCAACTTGAGTACCAGGGGGTGATTGAAACATGCACCTCTCAAATGAACAATCCTTTGTTTCCTGTCTCCAAGCCAGACAATTCATATCGTCTAGTTTTGGACTACAGACATCTTAATACATGTTGCAAAACTTTTGCAGTTCAAAACTCGCATAGTGCAGCCCTAATGAATAACATAGTTAGGAAAAAATACAAACTACATTAGACATTTCTAATGGTTTCTTTTGTCAAAACATTGCACCAGAAAGCAGATACTTGACCGCTTTCTCCGCATTTGGGTCACAGAAAAAATTCTGTTGACTCCCACAGGGGTTCAAGAACAGCCCAGGACTATTCTCAGCTAGGGTAACAGAGTTACTACAAATCTATGATGATGAAGCATTATCTTACGTAGATGATATTTATCTCACAGACGACGACTTGGATACTCACTTGAAAAGAGTGAACACCATTATACTTGGGTTCGCAGCAGAGGGTTACAAATTCAACTTTAAAAAGTCCCGAATTGCCCATCTGACAGTACTATTCTTAGGGTACGAATTATCAAGTGAAGGGAAAAGCCTAGCGGACAACTTCTTAGAGAAGTGCGCTGTACTCCAAGCTCCAAAAACGCTGAAGAATTTACAATCAATACTAGGTTTTCTGAATTTCGGAAGAACTTACATCCTAAATTACGCAGAGAGGGTTAAACCTCTCTACGAACTAATAAAACCTGATTTAAAACAAATCAATTGGACTCAAAAACACACAGAAATTTTGAGATCACTGCAAACAGACATGTTAGCAAAAACAAAATTAGATACACGTGACAACACGATCGATCTTGTAATACGAGTCATCCCAGGAAGATGCGGATTCACGTACCTAACCTCTAATGAGGGAGAAAAGGTACCTATTTCAATTAAATCTCACTTGTACACACAAGCAGAAAAAGCATTCAGTCACACAGAAAGAACTGTGAAAGCAGTGCAAATCGCATTAGCAAATGAACAAGAACTAGCACACGGCAAACGGATTAATATCCTTACAGCGGAATCCGCCTTCGAGGCGCTATTCAGCCCAGTAAACCTGCCTACAGTGTCACTGGATCCGAAATGGATACAATGCATAGATTCTCTAGGAGCGGAAGACGTGAAATACTATTTCGCCCCGCAATTTGAAGAACTGAATGATTTAGAATATGAAGAAGAATATCCTCTGCCAATCGAAATTCTGCCTCTCCCACAATACGCCTGTATAATCTATACAGATAGCTTTGTACAGCATTTCAACGTAGAGAGAAAATCCTACGATGCAGCATGTGCGATCATTAAAGGTCGTTGGCTGTGCAGTAAATTCAGACCGAAAGTAACAAAAACCGAATCTGTAAGAAACTGTTCGGTTCAAAGAACTGAAATCAGATCTTTAAAGATGGCGCTCGAAAATGCAGAACGCGAATTCCCCACACTTATAGTGTGCGATTCTCATTTTTGCGTCAACTCTTACAACAATAAACTGCAGAGTTGGATCGAAAACGACTACAAAGATGACACAGGTGCCACAATAAAGCATAAATTGCTCTGGAACGAGGTAGCTCTTTTACACAAAGAACTACAAAAGACTCACGTGATTCACGCACAGAGTCTTCAACGTGATGGCGTTCACGTTGCAGGGAATTCATTGGCTAATACAGCCAAAGCGGAAGCAACTAAACCGGCTTCCGTAGCCACAAAAAAGCGTACAGATAAATACATAGACGGGGAGACGATGCTGGCAGTAAAAACGACTGTAAAAGGCGACTGTGCAGCACTACCCGTAAACTATCCACTCAAATATGCATACATAATCGATGCAAACTCCGTTCCTTTTGCTCGAATCCCTGGAGTGGGGGACAGAGTAATTCCAAACATGAACAGGAGAATATTTTTAATAGCAGACGCACACATGGGTTTGGGTCTTAGGCACAGAGAGATCAAGGAATCACTGACTGAATTACAATCAGTATTCTGGTGGCCGGGAATGAGTGTAGAACACCAAATATATGCAAACAACTGTGAAAACTGCAATAGGGATCGCAGTAGCGAACCTGGTTACCGGCTACCAGTCAGAAAGAGCGTAACGCTGCCTACACCCCATCCTGCGTCCTATTAACAGTTAAGACGAAAAGCACTTAAAAAATGAGGCCCCCAGCGCTCGGCTGACGCTAGAACGGTTATAAAAGATTTGCGAGTCTTTATCGGCACATACGCAATTACCACGTTCCATTCTGACCAGGGTCCTGCTTTCAGCTCTCGAGCCTATAAGGAGGCCATGGCTAGCATGGGAATTGGGTTGCGGTATTCTTGTCCGTCGCACCCCGAAGGGAATAGTGTGGTAGAAAGAAAAAACCGGGACATAAAGCAATCTATAACAGCGAAGGTATTAGGTTCAGGCGCTGGGTGGGTCAAACATTTAATAAGTGTCCAGACTAGTCTTAACAACATGCCAAGAAATTCTCTAAAAGGTTTCAGCCCATACGAACTATTGTTCGGAATTAGAATGAACGTTCAGGTCCTCGATAGTCAGATGTCAGTGGTACAAGAAGAAACAACGCAGTTTGATGTAAAAGACCGTTTGGCTGTTTTACAGGAACTGAATGAAACAAGAAAATCATTAAGCAACATAAAGTTAAAGCAACAGCCAAGTACCACTGACGAGGCACCACCCGCAACAGCCCCAGCAAGGCCTGTCTGGATTCCAAAGATTGGGGATCTAGTCAGAGAAAAGATCGCGGTTAAGAAGGAATTTGGGCCTTCTTACAGAAAAGCAGTACCTGTCTTAGCAGTCACCGGAACAAGATCAGTTGTGCTACCGCCCCTTGCTGGTAAAAAGGAGAACAGAGTCGTGTCTATCGATCTGGTAAAACCACAAGCATGTGGCCTATAATCAACAGTAGGCCCAGTGGACTCCCAAGAAACAACAGAATACCCAAACTTGCAACAATCCAAGAGGTTCAAACTGAAAGACTCATCACATTCGATCAGCCTGCAGTGCACAATGAAGGACTATGCAATAATGCCATGGAACTCGTGCCTCTTGAAACACAGATTGAAACAGTTCGTCAAGAAACAACACCAGTCTACAATGATGTGGCATCAGAAAGTGCTACCGATAGACAGATTGAAAGAACAATCCCATCAATTGACAGAACTGCCTCTGGTTATTTCATCAACTTCGACAACTTCTCTGAAGATTTTAACGACCCCGAAGTGATGCCAGAAACAAAAAAGTCTTTTAAAGAAAAAGCAACGGAACTCTTTCATCAACTGAAGGAAATCTACCTTATTTCCCGTTGGCTAGAGTTCTGGTTTGGTCTAGGTGTATTTTTCCTCCTGCTTTGGCTCATCATGGTACTGTGTTTGGGAAAATTCATTGAAGGAAAATATATTACAATGGACACAGCAAGTCAGAACATCAACCTAGTCCTGAAACCACACAGATCATCCCACGTGAAGAAAAGAGAACTGTCAACAGTAAATGTCACAGCAATTCCAATACCTGGTGGGGTAGTATGGGAGAAAACAGACTATGAGATCTATGGTCCGGTCGAAATCCTGAAGTATCCTCATCAACTAAAGGTTTCCTTAAGTGACTTTGTGACACCAAGTACATTCTCTGATGATTGGGACTTTAACAGTATTAATGACATGATGTCTGATTTAGTAATGTCAGCTAGATTCACAGATCATGATTATTTACAAGGTTCATCTAGTTATTAGCAGTTATTCTGTTATACCCACTATGGGGATCATTACTTGCATAAATCTGCACAGCCTAGAAATGTTTTTATGTATAATCAATGGGAACATTGTTCTACACCACCTAAAAGCAGTTCTAAAGCATTTTTTGAGAAATTCAAATACTTCTCAGGGTTTAACACCAGTGATGCAGAAACGTTTTATTATAAACTGTTAGATAAAACAGGAATGAAAACAATGCTGACAAATTCTAAATTGATATATTCAGAAGCATTTTATGACAAAATGATGACATTTGGTTTTGATTATTGGAAAAATAATATTGAAACGAAAACAATTTGGGGTACAAAAGATTGGCAGGTGCAAGGCATTGAAGCACTATTTAGAACCTGCATGATACCAGAACAAATGTTATTTTTAAATGACACTGTACACCAAACATCCTGTCTTGGCCTAGCTAAGATCAAAGACCTTAAAACACCGTCTATTCCAAAGCCAATACCTGAGAATACAACCACAGATATTGAGTTAGACGTGTCACAAATTTTACATTTCAACAGAACACATCCTGATTGGAAAAAGTGGTTAATCTGGCCGACAGACACAAATAGCTGTCAAGATAGGTTCCTGAATAAAACACAGGGGTTAAAAATGACCAGATTAGACCCTAGATACTCCCAGAGACAACATCCAGGGATTATAACAACATACAGTGTAGGGAAACTCTGCCTAGAATGGCTAACTACATCCACACTGGCTGAAATTAAGCAACACTTGTCTTTATTAAAAGATGGTGCTGATTTGCGCGACTTCATTCTTGGACCACGCAAACAGCGTCAAAAGCGTTTCATAGCGACCAGTATCTATGCTGCTTACAACGAGGCTTGGAAAGTAAAGCAAATTGAAACTGCTGAAAAAATACGAGAAATTGATCGTATTAATTTGGAGAAATCACTTTCTGTGGTAGACAATGGGTTAACGACTCTGTCTTCCAGAATATATTCTTTGGACAATATTGTATCCTCTGCCTTTGATGTGATAGACAGAGATTTGCTAATGTTACAACATGGCCAATCTCAATTACGTTCTATTATAGAATTAGGCTGGACGCTGCAAAATCTTCGTTCAGGCTATGTGCCTTGGCGTTTAATCAACACGACGTCATTATTTTCCAGTTTTAACCTTACTGATAAACAGATCAGTTTGGCACAGAAAGGAGCAGACTATACAATCCTGAGCATCGAAAAACTCGAGAGATTACCATTGACAATGTCAGAGAGTCCTGTCATTGAATGGATAATACACGGAATTATCACAATTCCGATTACAACTTTCCGATTTAAAAAGTGCCTTGAGTACATACCTGCTGGCCAATATGAACAATTGGGTAAGGGATATGTAAAATCCGAATGGAAATTACCATACACTCATTCTTGCTATAGTGACAGCGACAAAAATGTATTTCTTAGTGGTGACAACTGTAAACACTCACTAAGCGGTATACTTTTGTGTCAGGGTATTAATTTACACGGAGCATGTGATGGAAATTCAAACAACCTTTCATGCCACCAGCTAGTCACACCTGCAACTCAGATAGAGCCCTTCTTTATGCAACTCGCGAACGGGAGTTACATTCTTAGAACGGATCAAAGATGTTGTGGCCTCGCGCCAGGGAAAAGTTATCTAGTACAAGTTACGTCCATGGTCAAATGTTGTATGCAAGCATTGTTTCCGAGCGGGCCTCCAGACATAGTGACTCCCCTCTGGCCTCGTCTGAATCTCTATTCTATACGAATTGATACATTAAGCAAAATGAAATCTGTACTTTTACAGACAACAGTGCCTATAACGTCATCTAAAGAGACGTATGATCTTCTAGTCGCAAGGACGGCTACTGAAGTCCATGACCTTTTTATCAACAAATTGCCCCATGCATTTCGTAGAAATGTTCAGCCAACTCCTTAACATGTCTAGTGCAACAAGCATCCCAGGCATATTTAAGACAGTCTTTACGGGACTGCTAACACCCTTCCAGGCAATTATGTGAATCTTTCCTAATTTTGTACACTCCATTTTTGGCGGCATACCACTATTTTTGGGACTCGTTGCAGGGATTCTATTATTGACCCTCCTGCTACGTTATGGCAAGCCTCGGCTCAGACATAGCTCCCATGGGAATGGAAGAGACAATCCTAGCAATGCGCTACAGGGACAGGATAACTAACGTCCTCGGATTGGCCAGGCTGAGAGATCTAAACATGACCTGGTTCCTTTCATTCAGACCGATATGGCAATATTGCATTTTACCTGTGCTACGGTGTATGCTTTGCGGCGATCAATGCGTGTTGGACATCTGTCTTTCACTTCCATCAGCAGTACCAATGGACGTCGATACTTTGCTCAGTCCAATAACGGCTCACGCATTGTGTTGTCCCCAGCGGCTACCAATCCTGATGACGGCATTTGTGGAGACTCCTGTACTACAGCCAAGTGGTAACAGTGGAGCGAGTGACAAAAGCAACATCATCCAGGTACAACGTTCTGTGAGCATTGCTGGTCCTGCCTTCGATGACAGCAATCATTCTCACACCTGCCAAGTTACAGCGCTATCTAATTTGGTTGAACTATCACCTGATTTTGTAGACCAATTCTTTGCGAGCCTGTCTGATACGATGTTCTCACCCATAGAGAAACAATAATTTTTGAAAAGTTTTCCGACACACAGCGTTCCCATGAACTCTGAATTCGGCCTTCAGTTTTGATCAACAAAAACTGCCAGGAGCTTTGGAAAATCTATTTTCTTTGAATTGGACAATTTTTTTAAAATATTGACCCTCTCTTTTTGGCACGAACAATTCTTTGCTTAACGTAAAAACTATTCTTAGAGAACAGAAGCTTCACACTTCTATTTCTAAGCACATCTAGAGACATAACAACACGACACCAGCCTCTAGCAAACATGTTATTACTATGCATTTTTATGTGATGATTTATCTCGCATTTCTTCTGTCAGAGATACTTCATGTGTAATTCTTTTTGCATAATCGTTCATTGATTTCATATGCAATACCTTTTGAATGATTACTATGCTTTAAAAAAACGTACAGTACCTAAATTCCATGTATTACAAGTACGCCTATTTCGAATGCATTTATGTATTTTGGGGTGGGCAATGTTACACATGCATCTTATTGCTTAGTTTTAGTAATCTTGATGGACATGAAAACGTGGAGTGGGTGTTGCGTGCTTATCTAGGTTCCTGATCGATACTGTGACCTTATGCCCCTATTCGGCTATAAATCCATTTATTCCCTATATTGGCATAACCGTTCAAGTGCGATTTTCTGAAAAGTCATCTCTGGCCTCACACGAACAGAGCCACATTCCAGCATGACTCTCTGCTACTTCCTTTGCGATCAATTAGTGCAATGACAGAGCAGCAGTCACTATCTGATATTCCTAGATAACACTCCGAGTTCTTCAACAAGATAAAAACTTAGCAAACCTGGAAATCCCTGCTTGCTATGTTTTGATTAGTAATGGAACTCTAATGAGCAACTGATAACTGTCACTTCCTAGTGACATCTTTAATTGACGTCTTATGTCCAGCAAACTTGCGTCAAAGCCGGCACCTGTCAGGTATAAATATTACCAACGTTGCCTTAAGCAATGTGAGATACGAGCTGCGAGTTCTTTGCCTGTTGCTGATGCCAGCTGCCTGCATGACCCTGTGTTGGTAAATCTAGCACTCTGTCGCTGCAGCCTGCTATCCTGTGGTGGTGAAGCTGCTGATTACCATTATCGCCGCTACAGCGCGAACTATGGTGCAGTACGCTTGAGGAGCCGAGCAGCCGTCCTCTGCGAAGACATCCAGCCGATTCCAGCTGCCCGCGGACGCTGTCACCCCTCCTTCCTCGACGCGCTGAGAGAAGCCGCTGCCTTTCTCGTGCAGAGAAATCCAGTCCCGGCGCTTCCGGTTTACCCTCGCGGGTGACTGGGATATCGAGAGAGACCCCTGAAGGAGATACCAATCCTCCATCATTCTATTCAGAGGTATGGTGTTGACTAAACCCTTAGACGAGAATTCTTGAAACAAACCTTGGCAAAACCAACTTAACTTAAGCTACTTACTTACTCCCCCTTCCACGTGTTAGGCTTAGGTCAGGCACACTGGGGTAGGCTTAGTTAGAAGCACCAGTTGAGTATGTTAGCCTAATGTATATATGACTGTATATATGTTTTATTACTTTTAAACCATTGTATGGCTAAGAAACCATATCAATGCTTTTACAGTTCTATTTCGCAATACTTATCTTACTGTACGTACTTTTTATAATAACAATTATTGCAATTGTGGCAATACATTTCTCTTGTACGAGAAGAAAGACTGTTCAATAAATGTTAACCCTTTATTGATACACGCCCGTCTCTCTATTCTCTACATCTCGTGAAAGTAAACTGCACTAGACTGACTGAGTGAAATCTATGTCTATTGTTTCACACGACCCTAGAGATTGACTCTTGATCTGAGGAGCAAAGTTGTCATGTTGCACGGTTGTTGGAAAATTGAATCC
Organism: Lissotriton vulgaris; assembly: GCF_964263255.1. Lineage (NCBI taxonomy): Eukaryota > Metazoa > Chordata > Amphibia > Caudata > Salamandridae > Lissotriton > Lissotriton vulgaris. The sequence goes on along the minus strand of NW_028251399.1, from coordinate 354,658 downwards.
CTTCTTGTCTGTGCCAAGGAAGCTGATCACTTCCTATGCAGAGAAGAAAGTTTCCAGTGACCTCTGAGCTAGTTGGTAACACAACCCAATTAAGTTTAGCATAGTCAGTGGAGGCCTGGAATATAAGCAGTTCCACGTCGATACTACTGTTTATGTTATTCCAATGCGCAGGGCCTAGTGGGAAACTAGGAACTACACTACACTAACGGTGAGTTAAACACACAGCAGCACAACTTTACACAAATAGGCTTATAGGCCTTAATCCAGTGACACAGGTTTAAAGGCCTGTTCACTTCTAGTGATCACTACATGGTATGCTGCCACTACCGTGCTTGTGCTTCTTAACCCTTGATAAAGGCAGTAGCCAGTCACCACCATAAGAGTGGGGCTCTGGTTGCTCCTCCTAGTATAACAGGATCACAGTACGTGAGACACTCATATTTTATGATGCAAACACATGATCCATATTTGTTTGGACTTGACAAAAAAGCAGCAGAGATCCAGGTATTGTTGCAGCTGGGGCACTCAGGGCAGGGGTGCACGTTCATCATCATGCGAGGGGCATTTCCGTCACAAGAGAACCCTATTGGTCTTTAATATAAGTTTACGACTGACTGTACCTTTGTATGCCTGCTGGGAATCCACAAAGCAATTCGCAGCAGGCATAAATGCATATAGTAGTGGAAAGATTTCCGCTGCAACTGCTGAGAAATTTGCAGTAATACATCTCTATGTTGGTTGGGAACTGAGAGTTCAAAGATGTGGTTTTCCATGGACGTTTGTATGTTTCTGGGCATTTCCAGATTTCTTTTGGCTCCTTCCCACCCTGGAATCGGTCACACATCTACTCTAGCCATGTCAGGAGTAACTCTCTTTCCATACTGGGAGAGGGAATAATAGCTCCAGATTTGGTGGGGGTGTGAAGGAAGGGTGTATTCAACTGATTAAGGCTCAGGTGCAGCCCTATAGAACTTTGTGCAAATAAATGCCTTAAGATTATTTTGCTTGCATGGTGATGCATTTTTCCTTGTTTCCATTTACTGTGCTCTTGTCTTCTCCAGTGTCACCTTGCAATTCAAATACTTGCATTCACGGCGATTGCTCTTCACATTACACGTGCAGATGTGACTATGGATACGGAGGACCGTACTGTGATAAAGGTGAGAAAAAATGTGTTTAGTGAGACAGATTCACAGTGAATGCAATGAAAAGAAGCTGGTCGATCCGCTGAACAAACAACTGATCTGTGTTGGTCTGTATCCCTGACATGGTGCTTGTGCAAAAGCTGCTCCTGCCACAAGAACCTTCTTTATCAACAGTGGTTCTCGTACCAACCTCTTTTAAATACTGAGCATCTTAGAATGTTGAATGTAGCTATGTATCAACGATCCCTTCAGAAAGTATCATTTCTGTGGGCAAACTAAAAACTATTTGTTCATGAAAACACACATCAGATATATCACTTGTGGCATCTATTTCTCTTGCATCCTCTCCTTTCACCAGGCAAGTATCAGACGGGTCTCCAACATCTCAATCATCTCTCTCTCCATTTCTGTTTACATCCATCACAAATCTCATCCCCCTATTTTTCTTCAGTTTCTCTCCTTTTCTTGATCTCACTAGCCAAATTTCTGGATTTCGGGCAAGCACACAAGGGTCAACTGGATCCGTTTGAGGACTACTCGTTCAATTTGGTATTGTAGAAGTGGCTGCACTTTGCTTTTTGTACTAGCAGTTGAACTTGTGCCAAGTTTCCTTGCACACTTATGGAGGTTAGTGTCCCTCACTTCCATGGTCCTATTCTCAATGCACATGTGGAAATTCAATTTGCCTTGACATGTGATCCCAACACTGAAACATAAGCAAACAAGAATTGGCAAACAAAATAGACATCTGAGGAGGTGCTGCACTACCCTAGTTCTGTAAATTTAGTAGCACCACTACAGGTCTATGGAAGGGAGAAAGAATGCAGGGTGTCAGTTATCATTTGATGCATCGTCCAAGTGAAGACTTTGTTGGTAAATTTGGCAAATGCCACTCGTGCTGAAAGTCATTTTTATGCACACTTAAAGTAACATTACCAAAGGCACTGAAAGCGCACTCCTGGCTTTTCTCTGTGCAATCAATAATATTTTAAAAGTGAAGTGACCTGCAGCATTTTTTATCAAAGATTAAGGACTTTTACAACTGTGCAGCGAAAAATGTTGAGGATGTAAGGAGAACATGAACCAAAGTAGGGAATTCATCATCATCATCATCATCTGCAACATTCTTTATTTCGGCAACATTTGCCATCAAAGATAAAACACCAATATTCAATTAAAAACAGTGAATACATCATAGACAGTAATCAAAGGTCATAAAACAGCCACGTGATTCCTTAATTCATACATCATATGTGCAGTTTTAGTTAGTCCAGAAAGATTAAAAAAAAATTTAAATGTTGATTACATGTAAGTATTTGTTAAAGTTTGACATTTTTATTCTACAGCCCGGGGTAATAAGCGTCATCTCTTTAGCCAGAAAGATTCCAAATATTTAGATACGGCAAACACAATCATGCCAGAAAGATCAGTTTTGAAAACCCTATATGCCTGCAGACATTGAGTGAAGCCCAGATTTTTGCAGGCCGTTACGATCCAGTGCCTTCTTGCCTGCACATAAGTTCGGCAGAAGAATAGCAATATTCAACAGAGTCGACAACACCATCACCCCCATGCTTCGCCACACCACCAACCGCTCCCTCGCAAACGCCTTCTTCCACTACAACTGGAAGCACGCCGGGATCAACCCCCTCCTGTAGAAACCCACAGCGGACCCCAGGACCTCAAAAAATACAGACCCATCTCCCTGCTCCCGTTCCCAGAGAAAGTCATTGAGAAAGCCATCAACTGCCAACTCGCCACCTTCATCGAAGAGCACAAAATCCTTGACTCCTCCCAATCCGGCTTCAGAAAGAATCTTAGCACGGAAACCTTCCTCCTCGCAGCAACAGACGACATCAGCTCCCTCCTGGACAGAGGTGAGACAGTAGCCATCATCCTCCTCGACTTTTCAGCGGCCTTCGACACAGTCTCTCACCGCACCCTAAGAAGCAGACTTCAGGACGCAGGGATCCGGAACAAGGCCCTCGAGTGGATCCGCTCATTCCTCTCCGACAGAACACAGACTCCCTCCCTTCCTCTTGGACCCCACAATGACCACCTGCGGTGTCCCCCAATGATCCTCCCTCAGCCCCACGTTGTTCAACATCTACATGGCTCTGCTCACCCCCATCGTCAGAACCCCATGGAAGCAGTTACCAAATGGATGAAGAGCAGCTGTCTACAACTCAACATGGACAAAACAGAAGTACTCATCATGGACCCACACCCTGATACCTGGAACGACACCTGGTGGCCCCCGCACTTGGAAGCCCACCACCACGGACCATGCACGCAACCTCGGAATAATCCTGGACTCCGAACTCAAAATGGACCTCCAGATCAACTCCGTCGCATCCTCCTGCTTCCACATCCTCTGCCTCCTACGCAACACCTTCAAATGGATCCCCCTTGAACAGAGAAAGACCGTCACACATGCACAGGAGATGAGATAGTAGAAGGGCATTTTTGTTTTATTTTATTAAGACTGTAGGACACTTTCGCTGACAATGTTTCCTCATTTATTTTTATTTTCTATTAAACAGCCTTAAACATCTTTGCAGTGGGACAACGCACTATTTCTCTTTTGATTGACACAAGGTAAACCTGCTTCTTAGGTGAGCATATTTTTTGTATTTTGGTGAGGTTATGATATTTGCCGACCTTGCTCCCTAAAAGATGGATACCTCAAGTCTGTATGATCCCAGTCCATATCTAATGCTGCTTCTCGTGGATGGCCATGTCATCTGTAGGGGGACACTAAATGGGACAGCCACTTAGTGTTTCCCCACTGTTGCACTTAGTATGTCTTTAGTGGCCACCTGGCTTACTCAGGTAATCTTGGGCAGCGCAAGACTTTGCCCCCACCTTACCCCGGCCAGGTGGCGTCATGTCAGGGTAAGAAGGGGTATTTGGGTGGGCTCGCCACTTTGGTCTTCTTCCTTTTCTGAGTACCAGCAGCTGAGGATTTTCGAGGTCCTGGCAGGATGAGTAGAGGAGTGTTGGGGTCCATTCTTAGTTAAGAGACCTAACCTAAATTCCGTTCTCAGTGTCACCATCTTCTTAAATAATGGTGCTGGATAGCTTATGGAAGAGCGTAACTTAATTCTACACATTCTCAATCATATTCGCAACCCTGCCAAGTACCACGCATTAAGCATTAGACTAACGCATTTTTGTGTGGTGGTCCGCATCACCACACTAATATGCAAAGTCACGCATTTATATAGCATTTTTGACAAGCAAGAGCTTGGAGTACCACTATTAGCTCTCATTAAGCACAGCAGGAACCGACAGCTATAGTGGAAGAGGGATCACTGTGTATAGTGAGCTGTGTGCAGTCATCAACCACAGCAGCACTTTAAAATGATGTTTTCTCTCGAGCAGGTCCCATAAGAGATTCCCAGGTTGACAGAGCGTTTCTGTTGCTATCCCCAATTAATGCACTGGACACTGGTTTTATAATTTCTCTTCTCTGTCCATTTGTCTTTCTTACCTCCCGACTATATTTTTACTTCAGAGCTACCCACTCTTTCTGCCCTCTTTTCTCTCACACTTGTTTCTCACTGATGTCACACTTTATCTTCCCGTTGAAGTTTTCGAGAGCATCAGTCTTACACCAGTGGCGGTTACTTTGTAGGGGCGTTGGGGCATCGCCCCACTGACTATTTGCCCCCAGGGGTCCACCAGCAGCAGCACTTATAAGTTAATGCATTTCAGCCCGTGGCACGCACTGCCCAACAGTGAGCTATCTCTCTCAGTCAGCCACTCCACGGGCATGCCGTTACGTTGACGTCACTCACGAGTGAGGGGTGTTAGGAGCAACTTGCGTGCAGCATTCCCCTGAGCCAGTCTAGCACATATGCGCATGTCAGGTTGGTCGGGTGCCTTTCCCTGGCCAGCCTGACATGCGCAGTCTTACTGGTCTTGCCACTCTCGCCTGTTTAATTGAGGAGGTGGGGTGAAGGGGGGGAGGGGAGGGGGGCGAAGCTTCAACCCCAATGCCTCGTAAGGAGCGGCAAGGTCTCCTGCCCCAGGCCAATCTGCCAATAGTCACTGGGCAGAGTCTGCATAAAACGCGGCAGAGCCTGTGACTGGGTGCATGTTCAGGAGCATGGGGGGCATATTGGCCAATCACTGCATGGCTTTATTTTAAAGCCGTGCAGTGATTGGGTCATGGTCCGCAGCCCTGCTCTCTCTGCTCCGAGACGGTGCTCCCCCTCCCCTCTGTGCGTGCGTGCATGCCATTGCTGAGAAAGTGAGAGAGAGTCAAAGGCTCGGAGCACTCGACCTCCGCCTGACCTTGGTGCCCTTGCCTTGCCGTGGCCTGGCTTGGGAGGCCTCGCTCTACTCTGTCTACTTCATAGTGAGTCATTGAGGCTCATCAAGTCCTCGCCCTGCTGCTGCTGAGTGCTGAGCTGTGCCCATGATGCTCATCGCATCAAACCTGAGAGGCTATGTGCAGTCAGTAGTACTCTAGTCAGACTGTGACTCTGCCAAGGCACTCGGCTCGGGATTGACGTCAAAGATACAGTACTGTCTGAGCCTGCGGCACACTCCACTCTACACTCCACTCTACACAGTGAAGTGTAGTGACTTGAGTGAGTACGGTACGAGTCTAGCTAGCTTCGAGCGAGCCTGAGCACCCAAACCGACGAACCACGCACTCAACCTGGGCTTCATCCTGGACTCCTCCCTCTCCATGACCAGGCAAGTCAACGCCGTCTCCTCATCGTGCTTCAACATCCTGCGCATGCTTCGGAAGATCTTCTGGTGGATCCCCACGGAGACCAGGAAGACCGTCACCCAGGCCCTCGTCACCAGCCGACTGGACTACGGCAACGCACTCTACGCCGGAACCACCGCCAAGATCCAGAAGAGACTCCAGCGCATCCAGAACGCCTCAGCCAGACTCATCCTCGACATCCCACGACACAGCCACATCTCCGGACACCTAAGAGACCTGCACTGGCTCCCGGTCAACAAGAGAATCACCTTCCGTCTCCTTACCCACGCACACAAAGCTCTCCACGATCAAGGCCCCAGCTACCTCAACAACCGCATCAACTTCTACGCTCCCAAACGCCACCTCCGATCCGCCAGCCACGCCCTCGCCGCCGTCCCACGCATCAGTAGAGCCACTACAGGAGGAAGGTCCTTCTCCTACCTGGCCGCCAAGACCTGGAACTCCCTCCCGGCCGACCTGCGCCTGACCCAAGACCACCTCTCCTTCAGGAAGAAGCTCAAGACCTGGCTGTTCGAGCAGTAGCGGCACCCCCCCACCCCAAGCACCTTGAGACCCTACGGGTAGGTAGTGCGCTCTATAAATGTCTTGATTGATTGATTGAGCAGTGAGGAGCGCTGCATATTTATTATGATTATACATTGATTTGTTGTTGTTGACTACTTGGCTGCATGACTGTCGGCATGTGATGTGAGTGACTTACTCACTGATGACCAGCACTCAGTCATTGAATTTTGTGTGGCACGTGTCTGTCTGTGCAGACCTCCTGCACAGCCTATTTTATATGCTTTATTGAATTCTGAAAAGCTGCAGGCGTGAAGGGCCCAGATCGACCAGACAAGCTTTGAATTAAGAAAGAGCTTCACCTTCATCCTGTGCCAAGGTAATAACGATCAGCTGAATGTCATCAGCATTTGAAACTACCTTTACAATGTGACACTCTATTACCTCTGTTAAGGAGCGTATATGTACATTGAACAGGGTCAGACTCAGAGCCGAATCCTCAGGCACCCATTGCCGCAGGGGAAAGATCTCCGAGGTATAAGACTGCTAAAAGACCTGAAAGGTGCAATCCTGGAGGAAGTTCATAATCCATCCACGAGTTCAGCCCCCACACCAAGCTTCCAGAGTTATTCAAGTGCTAGACCATGAGACATGTTGTTGAAGGCGGCACTTAGGTCCAGCACAATCAGGGATGCTATCTTCCCTTCATCCGCAGTGAGAAGAGATTTAAAGGCCATAAGGAGAGCAGATTAAGTGCTGAGAAGAGGCAAAAACACCAATTGGGTCTTGTGGAGTAGATTATATTCTTCGATAAACTGATTCAGCTGCTGATTCAAATATTGTTCAGCAATCTTGGCAAAGAACGGGAGTAAAGACGTTGATCTCAGATTCTCTGGCAGAGGGGGATCAAGGAGTTCTTAGAGAAGTGTGGCTCAGGGGTTAGAGGCGGCAGACCCGGAAGCTGAGATCGGCCCTGGACCAGGGTTCAATTCCCCGCCTCGACGGGGCTTGGGCTCAATAATTCCACGGACTCGATAATTCTCGCTCCGGTGCCTCCTCGACTCACGGGTTCACACTCTGCGACTCTGGGCAATAGCTTGCTTAATCTCCACATCGGCCCCTCGCGGCGGGATGCCTGGCTTTCACCTTGTGGATACCCTGCCGGGGTTATCTCACAGGGGAATACCAGGACGGGTTCCCTAAGCAAGCGCCGGGAAACCCTTTGTGGGTAGCTGTGCGCTATATAAGCTCAAATACATTTACATTTACATTTAGCAAAGGAGCCACTCTCACATGTTTCCACTCCAGTGGAACATGGCCAGTAGATAAAGATAGCTTCAGCAATTTGTAGAGCAGGGGGGAAATGGCTCTTCACCCCATTCCAACATGGCATGGGAGGCAAGGTCCAAAGGGGATCCTGATTTCACTTTGAAGAGAAGACTGCTGGTCTTAGTCACAGTTAGCAACTTGAGGCTACAAAAAACTCTCAGAAGAGGTGGTCCCTGGTTGCTCAGGGAGAGAAAATGTATAGTTCCTAACAGTTTCAGGGAAAAAAGCATAAATATTATCTATCTTCTCCGAGAAATACAGTGCAGCCAGGTTACAGTAGTCAATTAAGGGAGAGAGGTAGCCGAGACTCGCTCAAGGGAAGTAAGAGATTTGACTATGTGAAAAATATCCCGAAGTTAGCCCCCAGATAGGTCAATATTATAGGTGAAGAATTTGGTATGTGTATTTTTGATTTGTTTATGATAGTTTTTAAGTGCATCAAGATATATGATTTTGTCATCTAGCTTGCAGCTTATCTACCACAGGCTCTCCAGCCTTTTGCACACCTTTTTCATACAGAGAAGTTCCTCAGTAAACCACTCAGCTGACGGTTTATGACGTGTACTATAGGAAGGTTTCAGAGGGTCAAGTGTGTCTATGCCCTAGTTACCCAGATGGCAAATTGTTGATTTGCTATCCGTGAACATGTTTTTAGCTTGGGGTGTTCAGGTTCAGTTCTGCCATAAGATCACATGGTGGAATCCAAGACCATTTGCAGGTTTTTTTTTGCCGAGATACGAAAAGGGAGAATGACATCTGACCAGGCAATGGGAATCGGGGCGGGGGGGCGGGGGGCGCGGCGTGGGAGAATTCTTACTACAGGAAAAGTTTCAAAAATAGGGTCAAGGATATGGCCAAAATATGAGTGGGGACATTTACCAGCTGATTGTACTGAAACAACTCCAGGTCTTCGACTAGGTCCGATGTTGTATGATGACTCAGATCTCCAAAATGTATACTTAGAACACCCAGGATTATACAATTGGAGTAGCAAATGTCATACATGGGAAATATGTAAACTAAGGCATTAGTAAACAGCAAGATGGAGCCAGGTGAACCATAAACAAGAAAACCTGCAACAGAATGGGACTGGGTAATGATAGAGTAAAGAATGCCATCTCTCAGCCAGTGATTGTAAGTTCTGTTAGGCTACATCGAAGATGTCGCTCATAAATCACTGCAAGCCCCTGCTCCTTTGGTATGGTCTGTCCACTCTCAGAATTGCATAATTGTGGGGGACAGCGCCCAAGACCTCCAGCGAAGACTCAAAAACAGGGCAGGTGGCTGTAGGCTAGTCAGTAGCTCAGCGATCTCAAATCTATGTTTGGCTAATGAGTGGCAACTTAATAACAAACATTGGCCAGTGTTGGGACTAGGGATTGGTTGGTTCAGCTGCCCTTGTCATCGATCAGGAGTCAAGAGTGAAATTACTAAATTACATTTACCAAGGGCAGTCACGCTGGATAAAAGATCTATGGAAGGGCAGCAGTTTCCCTTAACTGTTGGTGCCAAGGATCGAATCTCAGATGCAGAATAGCGTAGGGTAGTAACAAGCAGGCGTTCTTGCCCTTGGTGCCATCCAGGAACGTACGGGCGCGGAAGGTGCAGACAAGCCTGCCTTATGCGTGCCTTTGGCATGCCAGCAGTGCATCCACGTAGCTGCCATACATTTATAGCCCGCCTCCAAGAGGGCTTGGCTGCACACCGAAAACACGTAGGGCAAACAAATACCAACTAGAGCCCGATGCTCGTCTCCAAACTGGATAGGCTCCCCTTCCGGAAAGAGGCGCTCAGGAAAGTAAGACCAAGTTAAAATAACAACTGCTAAGAAAAAGTGAGAAAAGTCAATAAAAAACAATTAAACCAGAGAGACATGACACTTTAGAAGCATGTGGGGGACAACCTAAGATGGCAGCCAGACAAGACGGGGAGCCAGGCACCTACCAACGCCTAGTGTGCTACATGGAAAATAAAGGCAGAAGTCGGGAGCCAGGCACCTCCCAGCATCTAGTGGGCTACAAGGAAAGAAGAAGCAAAGGTCAGTGAGGGCTTTAGAGCCCAACTATTTGTGTGACCACACTCAGCAGTGGCCCGCCTGCAAGAGGGCAAGGCTAAGCGCCGAAAACATGGGGGCAAACAAATACCAACTGGAGCCCGATGCTCCACTCCAATCTGGTAGGCTCTCCATCCAGAAATGAGCACTCAGGAAAATAAGACCAAGTTAAAATACCAACTGCTAAGATAAAAGTGAGAATGCCAATAAAAAACAACAAAAATAGTGAGACATGAATACTTTAGTAGCCAGTGGGGGCCGACCTGAAATGGCTGCCAGCCTGGACGTGGATCCAGGCACTTCCCAGTGCCTAGTGCACTAAAAGGAAATAACAAGCATTTGCAATGTATTTGGTCTCGCCTTTGGGACCTTACATGTATTTAGCGATGGGCACATTAGCCTGGGTGCTGAAACATCTACTGTTCTTTAAGATGGAGGGAAAGTAAGCACCAAACTGCATGACGCTCCAGGTATGGGAACACAGGAGTAATGACATGAAGGAAAAGAATTCAAATGATTTTCTATTGAGTTGGCTAGCGTTTTGGCTCTTTGAATTAATGGAGACCGGTGGCTCGGCCAGTCACATGAATCCCCTAATGTGTCCACCTCTACTGCTCACCCTCGCCATCCTGAGATTCAAAGCCTATACAGAGTCTCTATATTCAGTCAATTTCAAATTAAAACAGGAAACATCTGTTGGAAGGATTATCTAATGGCCACGGTTCCCCAGTGCCAAAGTCCTAGCCTTGCAGATGTCAATAATTGGTCTTATGCTAACGTTGGTGTTTTAGTGCTACCAGCACCCTTCCATTCCGTACATAAGAAACTAACATCACCTTAGCCATGTTTCTGTTTCTCCTAAGCACTTGCGGCACAAAGAGGGCTATCCACCTGCTCGTCAGATGGTACAACTTGCTTATGGACACGGAATTTGCAAACGGGCTAGTAGTAGAATATATACCCTGTACTCGCTGTGGGTAAGCAGAATAAACCATGTTGAGCTAGAATCACAGGACTCAGCTATGGAAAGAAGTATCAGAATGGCATAGAAAGAAAAAAATAAGATAGGCACAGAGACCTCAGATCCAGCGAAAATGATACAACCAACAGGCTTAACTGGCATCCAATACTACAGAACAGTTGCAAGCTTTCAAAATACACTGGGCAAAAGCCATTCCGGATCAAAATGTTATGACTTACAAAAATCTAAATTAATTACGTTCATCAGATGATAAAAAGTCCCATCGCTCTGTGGCTTTTATAGAGTTAAAAAACCCTCATTAACGCCAAGGGGGAAGAAATTATATGCAGGGTGCAGATCACACGCTAACAGCCCATGTACATTCAATACTTGACAATTTTTTTTTTTGACAATTTTATTAATAAACTGCATGATTACTTAAAATCTTTACAGTATAAGATAAAGAAAGAAAAAAAACAACTTGATGAACGTCCCGTCTCCCCACCTCACTTGTCCCATCCACTCATAAAAGTGAATATCACTTTAAGTTAAAACACTAACATGTTAGTCCTGTTTAGCTGACCAAAACAGAGTTCTTTTGAAGGAGTGATGTATAGGTTGCACCAGTGTTTCCCAACTGAAAAGGGGAGGCACATGAATGTTCGGTAGAGTCAATTCATGCACCAAGGGCAGTTGACGATAGATGGATTCCTCATGGATCTTTAAACCAGTGGGAGTCGAGTGCCATTTTTACCTGGTGTATAAATTTCCCAACTCTGGCTATCAAACAGGTCGTGGAGACTGAGAGGCACCAGTCCGAAGCCTCTCTGCAAGTTCTATAGTCCGTGTTCCGTAAAATCGGAAGCAGCAGGCGATGGCGGTCATTGGCCAGCTTTGTGCAGCAGCACAACAAGTGTAGCCAGGATTCTCTACGGTAGTTGCATAGACGACAGGCTAAGGTGCCATCCGTACGGGCCAATTTGGGGTTGAAGTCCATGATCCTGAGGGCCAAAAGGCGAAAGTACAAATTTTTCTTTATCGCGTGAGTAGATACTGGGTCTTGCAGGTAAGGTTGAGGTTTGCCTGGAATATATGATTTGTCCAGGGCCTGAGTTAGTGGATTTTGCTGAAGAGATGCAAGGTCAAGTCCAAAGGAAATGATCCGGACTTGGCGCTTAACAGCTTGGGCCCAGGCTGAGAATGGAATTTCGTGCAGGGGCAAACTCCTTCTTTCGATTTTCAATGCTGCAATAGCTTGTCCTACCATTGAGGGCCAGGGAGAGCCCACCTCATCAAAGATTGATTTTAGGGAATGCTTTAGGGAATGTTCTGGCGCTTTCAATACTCTAATATAGAGTTTTAAAAGGTCTCCCAGTAGTGCCAGCTCAGGTCGCTTAAGGCCTATTTCTAGCCTTAATCTGTTGTTCCTTGCGTATCTCGGGGCCTGTAGCACCATCTTATAGGCTTTCGCCTGGGCCGCGTTGACCACTTTGTCAAATGCACCTGGGTAGGCTATGTGCCCATATGCAATGGCAGGGATCAGTTTTGCCCTGAGCACTGTCAGCATTGGTTCTGCTGAGGGACTGTCCAAGCGAAGGCTTAGGCGTCTTAGCGACAGAATGGTTTTGTCAATTTTTGGTTTAAGCTCCTTCAGATGTTTAACTGCAGAGGCACTCTCAGAGACCCAGGTGCCCAGATAGTTGTAGGATGGGGCAGTGACGAGACGGTGCTCCCCCAGAGACCATGAAGCTTCTTTTTTGTGGGGGTATTTGCCAAAGATGACGATTTTGGTCTTGCCCACGTTGATCCGTAAGTCATTTGACTTATTGTACAAGGCCAAACTGCTTAAGGCTCTTTGGAGCCCCACCCTAGTGTGGTCCATGATCTCCGTGTTGTCTGCATACTGGAGTATTCCCAAGACGAGCTTCCCCAGTTTTAGAGGTGCTAAGTTGGCATCTTTCAGAGCTGTCCCCATGTCCGCAGTATACAAGTTGAAAAGCATGGGGGCCAAGACACACCCCTGCTTGAGGCCCGAGTTGGTGTCAATTCTTGCAGTTGTTATTATAGGGCTTAGCTTCACCATGACCCAGGTACCCTCGTAAAGTGCTTTTATAGCTTTTAGCAGAGCCTGTGGTAGCCCCTAGGAATCAAGTTTTGCCCAGAGCCGGCCCCTGTTCACTCGGTCAAAGGCTGTGGAGTAGTCTATGAAACAGCAGAACAGGGGCGGCTTGTTCCTCGTATTGGCTTCTTCGCAAGGTAGGAAAGGGCTAAGATGTTGTCGACAGTGGAGCTATGAGCCCTAAAGCCGGTCTGTGTGGGCGGGAGAATGTCGTTCTTGTCCACCCAGTTCTCCAAATCCCTGAGAAGAAGGCGGGCATATAACTTTGCTTCTATGTCGAGGAGGGCTATGAGCCTGTAATTGGCCGGGTTCGTGTGGTCCCCCTTTTTATAAATAGGGAATAGAATAGAACCTTTCCAAGAGGATGGCAAAATTGCCGTGGCAAAAGAATGGTTATATAAAGGGGTGAGTCTAGATGCAAAAAAGTCTGGGGCAGTTTTCAGAACCTGGGCCGGAATCCCATTTGGGCCTGGAGCGCCATCAGTTCTAATGGCCTTGATGCACTTTAGTACCTCCATCTCTGTGAACGATCCGGTGCAGGTCCGGTTTACGCCTTCTGACGTGGCGCTTTCGGGTTCGATAATTTCCGCCGCCACCTTGGACCACGCAAGGCTTCCTGCGGTGGGCTGATTTGACTTGCAGGTATACAGCCCCTTGGCATACTGTTCCCACACTTTCCCTGCAATACTGTTTTCCTTTTGCGCTCCTCTGGGGGTCAGACTGTTAATGCAACGCCAAAGCTTACTGTTGTCATTTCAATACATATAAGAACTAGTTCTACAAAAGCAGGATACTATTTGCATTTTTTATGTCCATTTCATGATATAAAAACGGAAAACAGCCCAGTATGTATTAAAAGGAAAAATTACTCTTCAGACATCTCTGCTCTGAAAAATAATCAATTTACCTTTCTGGGACAGGACGTTGTGCATGTTTAAACTTCTTGTATTATTAAAATATATGGATATAATGAAGTATTTACCCCATTAGAATAAAAAAGATACCAGGTATACAAAAAATTAAGTTAAATTAATTAACCAATAATGAAAGCTATCAAATCGCCTCCGGCAAAGAACACCACATTAAAACCACATAATACCACCAGAAATTCAAACATAACAGGCAAAATTGTTAAAATGGTGACTGAGAGGCAAAAGAGAGCTGCGCCATTCAACGGCGACCCGAGAGCCCGAGTGCCATCTTGCCGCTTTTTGGAACCGAGCATGCTGGTTGAAGCATAAAAGGGCAATTGTTAGGACATGGTTATCCAAACTCTCCCAAATATATATTAAAAATAACAATGCAAATCTTATAACATTATTCAACAATAACCCTTCCCCTTCATCCATTCTCCATCTGTTTCTCCACTCTCACTCCTCCCAATCCTGCTGTAAAATTCCCGTACATCCCTTCTCACCTTCACAATCCTCTTCACTATTGTAGTGAAGATAAGGGGGTAACTGCAGACATTGCTATGTTAGCATAAGTGAAATATATGCTTGGACACCATTTTGCCGCTTTTGCACACAACACTACATGGGTCTTTCCTCGTAAATACACTGCTTGCGCTTCTTCCCATGAGCACTGTCTGTTTTTCACATATCTAAGCGTACACTGTGCCCTCTGTCTGCACAGAGTGTTCAATGTCGAATAACAATGTATGCTGATACTTCATGTTGATCAGTCCCATGCACATAGACATAACAGAAGGCGCAGCTGCAGAAAACTGAAACGTGGGCGCTTTTAATGTGGCATTTGCATGCATGCAAAGGCACTTTGAGAAAACCTTTCCAATTACAGAGAGCTGTGATTGTCCTGGGATATGATTCACTGCATTAGACCTTGGAGGTATGGGGTTCCCCGTCAAAGCCTACAGGTCTTCTATTGTTATAAAAGCTAGGTCCCAGCACCGGGACGGTGATAAATGCGCTGTAGTCCCCTGTCATTATATTATGATTTCCCCTTTTGTGCTTTATGGAATTGTAACAAATCTCTTTGTATTATTCTTATGCATCTTTTTGTTAGAATTGGCAAGTGTACTGCATCTTAGAGCACGTTACTTAAAATACAAATTTTAAACTATCTTGTGCCTCTGATTAAGTGTTGGAACAAAAGAGTGTTCTTGGTTCCCACTATTCCTGAGAGTTTACTAAGTCGCATGTTCTGGGTTGTGTGGTAAATAAAAAGCTAGTTATTTACGTCGTTCGGAATTTCTATAATTACCCAAGAAAATGGTAATGCATAAAATGAGGAGCAGAGTCCGTGGTCTTCGAGTTGAAAGGGTTTTTATTCCAGAACTCGAGTTAAGGGAGAGCTCCTTCACCTAGCGGGTTCAGGAGTAGTCTACTTTGCTTGAAACATAACAACACTTATATACAGTACGAGTACAATCAAAAAGAAGGAGTTTCCCTTAGACTCGATTCAATCATTTCATGATGTAATCATAGCATACTTGTTCTCGTTTAAAGAATAACCTGAATAGCATTTACACATAGACAAACATATTGCATCGGGGCGATTGTGGTGGCAAGGTACAGAGTTGCTGGTATCTGAGGACAGAGAATCGAGGCATTGTTACTGGGTCATTTCTGTCGGAAAGGTAAAGAGGACGAGGCATTGTGCGTTCTTTACTTCGTACACAAGGGTGGTGATGTTTCACAATGGTATGTGTGTGCAGCGGGGAAAAGGAAGAATGGGATGCAGTAAACTATTCTTCCTCGTGGCTGTCCCGTGTGCTTGATTAGGTTTTCCCTTGGTTGTTAACACAAACCCGTGGCTGTCCTCGCAAACTACGAAATCATTGACGAGCGAGAGCTGCTCGTTTGGTGACAGAGTCAGGGAAGGGGGTTTACCGAGTCAGCTATCTGACTGACTTCGTTCTTGTCTAAGGGGAAAATATCGAACGGAACGGAAACCCGTAGGTTACATGATAGCTGGTTATTATTCTTGACATGTGTCAGTTTTACGGAAAGAGAGCAGGCAAGAGGGGGTACAACGGGGTTTGTGTCGGAAATAGGAGGATCGGCTTGCCTGGTCGATGTCAGGGAGGATAGGGTGCATGATGGGACACCAGAGAAAAAGAGAGCTTTCTAGTCAAATTCCACAGTTGTCTAATCATTGGTAGCAGTTTTAATGCAGTACAGAGAACGAATGAGACACTGATGCTAGTTGGGTTGGGGTTCTAGGCACTGAGGTGGGTTTTTTGATGCACCAAATTACGCGGAGGCGTGGTTTCTTGCCTTTCTTCAGCTGCACCCTCCTACAACTGGGTACATCCCCAACCCCCAGTGGGTGGCGCCGCCCATCCGTGACTCACCACCCAGCCAAGTTTACGCAAACCTGGAGTCGTAAAACCTGTCCCAAACTGGCACGCATAACTCACCCCCACTCCTTATAACTGTAGGGTGGGTGGGTGGATTTACAGAAAATACTTCTTCTTGATCCCTCCCTATCCAGGTGGTGCGAGGTGCTATGAAAGAGGCCAGAACCTCTCCCCCAGCTTTATGCGCACCACCAGCCCGCCCCTAATCCCACGCCCTTTACGCTGGTTGAAGCATAAAAGGCCATTTATTAGGACCTGGTTATCCAAACTCCCCAAAACGTTTATTAAAGGCAACAATCCAAATCTTATAACTTTAATCAACAATAACCCTTCCCCTTCATCCATTCTCATCCATTCTCCATCTGTTTCTCCACTCTCACTGCTCCCATTCCTGCTGCAAAGTTCCCATACATCACTTCTCAGCTTCACAACCCTCTTAAACTTCCCTTCTTGCCTTTCTGCAGCTGCACCTTGCATCCTGCGCCTCGCCCTCCTTCACCTGGGTACATCCCCCCCAAAGGGGTGGCTCCGCCTGTCCGTGACACACCACCCCTCCAAAGATCCACCACCCAAGTAACCCCGGAGGGCGGTTACCTGCCCCACACCATCTGGTACACCTTTTGAACCTCATAATTCCCCTCTAAACCAGATGGACTCATTCCACAGCTTACTGATGGTATCCCTCATCTCCATCATGTAATACGCATTACCCATATTTGAAAGGAGCACCCCATCGTCCCTGAAAAGGACCGGCTCTTCCAGCCTCAAACCCCCATGTGCATCAACTTAATGTTCCTTGGTAAGCAGAAAATCCTCATTGCTCTGTTCAACTTTTTCCTCGCATTATCAATACCCCATGATTGGCAGCCCCTCTCCAAATCCTCCATGGCACTAGTTCAGTCCACACTATACATGTGCCTGCAAGGTTTTTTTCAGCACGTCCAAGTCCCTTTTCATATCTTGCAGCAATGTCTGGCCTGACAGCCGCACCAAATCGTTCTCCCCAAGGTGGATAACCAGCATATCTGGGCAGCCCTTATGAGACACAATCTTGGTTAACCAAGGCAGCAGCGCACCCCGGCCCATTCCCCCTTTCACCCACTAGCTAACTTTGTGGTGGCTGCTCCTCAGTCCCAAGTTTCTTCAGTACAGCTGCTGGTCTGAATACTTGGCTGCCCAGTGCACAAATAGTTTCCCACGATCCAGGTGACCGTCTTGGTCCCCAGTCCCCCACGCACCCTAAGGCATAAGGAAAGACAGTGGTACTGTTGCAGCCAACCATACATCATAACAAACCCAGCAGCCGCCCTGTTGATCCCTCACCCTCCACCTTTCATTTCCTCACATATCTCTCACAACAGCATGACCGTCAACACCCAATCCGACAAATCTGACCACCAGGACCAGCCCAGGCACGCCGCCGTGGTAACTGCACCAATTCTGAAGGAGTGCATCCTTTAGTCAGCCGGCTCTGCGTGATACTGCCAAAAATTGAAAGGGGGTAACTCTATCCCCGGCCGCATGACAAAATATCTCAACCTTTTGCCGGAGACTGCTTGCCAAATACTCCTGCCACTTCTGCACCGAGCAAACATCCCGCGAGCCACTTTCCCTCAACCATACCCATCTACCCCTCCCTGCTTGATCATTTTTTGATTGCCGCAGCCATATTCCCGGATTCCTGTGAGTCAAGTTCACCTCCCCCCTTTGCAAACCTGCCCTCCTTGGGGAGCCCAGCAGTTCCGGCACTCAACAAGCTCCAAAAATCATCCAAACCATGCACGACCTGAATAAACCTGCCTCAAAGGTACCATAACAGCAAAGCGGTAACACCCCCAAAAATCCCTCATCAATTCAAAAGTAATGGCTCCTCTCACAGACCCCGCACTCGCACCCTGCTCCCTTCCCCTTGCAGCGCTCTGTTCAGCAATTCATCCTTCGCAGGATCAAACCCCAGGACCAGTTTGCTAAAAAAGGATATCCCTGCCAACTTCCCAGCAATGCACTGTAGCACAATACTCAGGACTCCCTGTTCTGCCTTTTAACGCATGGTGCTCCTTGACGCCATGTCAGGACCCAATGATTCTCCAAACTTAGACCAAGACAACCTGTAACTCCGCTGCGTTGAGTCTGCCAGCGACTTCGCTACCAGCCCTATCAGCTTCATCCCCCCAGGCCCAGATGTCGTCCTGCAACTGCGCCTTGCCTGTTCTGCTCCCGGCGCCAGTGTCCGAAACCGCTAAAGCCCCTTTGATCTGGGCACTTGCACATAGCTCTGTTTATCAATCTCCGTGAATCCTTCTAGCGCTTTATATGCCTTAACACCTGCTTCCCCAATTTATGGGACAGCAGCACACTTGTTAGATGACCGCTGCCACAACCAGCCTATCTACTCTGGCTATCGGGCGGGGAATTTTATGTCTAACTGAAGCAACCGGTAACCACCCTGGGAGCAGAGTGCACATACCGGTTGAAGTTGACCAGATGTTTGCACAGAACTTTTAGATTTCTAACACATAGCAAACAGGAATGTTTGTATTGCGCACACTATTGCAGACACAGCACCCTTCTGGATTGACAACTTATGCCACCTACCAGGCTTGCTTAACTAAAGCTGGATCACTGATACACACATACCTCCTGAACAGCTGTGACCCTTGGTGCTCACTCCAGCTATATACCTAATTCCCTGTGATATCCTTGGAATGGTTACCCTCCATAAAATCAAAGCCACATTCAGCTTACCTTCTAGTCACTTTGTAAATCAGGTTGGAACATTCATACCCCGCATAACCAGAGAGTTGTGCGTATTATGAAACATTGATACTGTTGCAATCTAGATTCCCCAGTTTCATGTTTTGCCGCAGACCCCTTTTGTGGGTCTGCTGGGACCACACTGCCCTACTGCAAGTAACCTCGCTACCTCATGCGGCTCCCTAAATGCACTTGCCCGTCACTGTGAGACACCTGGCAACACTTGGACACTGCTGTTTGGAAAAGATGGTTATTGAGCCAGATGTACCCTTATTCCCTGTTTCTGTTTTCAGCATTATTCCCCTTAAAAGAGACTCCAGTTTGATGAGGCCTGCTGTCTGATAAGGTACTTCTAAAATTCTGCTGCTCTGTTTCAAGTCCTTATTGCCTGCAAACCCCCTCAGACTAGCAGTGATCATCAGATGCTGTGACACTAGCTGGTGTCCCCCACCCCAGTGATACAGCCCATATACAGTTTATGCTCAAGTTATACCAAGGGGACGAACAGGATTCCAATGCTATACTCATCGAGGACATTGAGTAAAACATATGAGCAATTTACTTGCACTTCATAGTTGACTTCAAATTGGATCTGGCAGTTTGTCAGCATCTATGCTCCAAACCCATTTTGCAACCCTATTTCGGTAACAGCCCACATTTCAGAAATGGCAATGTCTGCAGTTAAGGTAATATTCGTGCTCAAATTAACCTCACCCAAATTATTATACCTCCAAGTGGACCAATGTTGTGTCATGATTCAGTACCACTGGGTACTTGCCTATTGTGCATCACCCAGTCAGTCCCTTCCTTAGAATAACTAATAAAACATGCAGTAGCTACACACTGTTCCCTTCTCTGACTGAACAAGAACAGAGCAAAGCAGCCGTAGTCACATGTTACAATTAGATTAACCTAATGCAGTAGTTATCTGGGAAAGTACTCCCCTTCGACCTCTACAGCTTGCGACCTGGCTAGATCTGCTTGATGGGGGTACCTAACTTGTTCCCCCCACAGTGGAATATGTGTGAAATAACCCTGTGTTGTGAACGTCGAGGGCATTGCTGCATGGCACACCCATGTGCCCCATAATCCCTTTTGTGTCACCCCTGCTAGCAGGGCTAACCCATCTGATCCTCTCTGGTTGCATTGTGGTAATTAATTGTGCATTTGTGAAGGGCACATACTCCCCTAGGTATGTTGGCGCCGAATAAGGGATGTTTGATGCCCGCTCGCTTGTACTAATTTTGACAACCGCACCTTTAAGGGAACCTTTAAGGGAACCTGGAAGAGTGAAATGGAGGACCCATGTGCCTCTACTATGCCCCAAGGGACTTATCTATTCTAGGCCAACATAATACACCCTGCTATGGAGCCCCCCCCTAAAGAACCTCCAGCTGCAACTCAACAGACAGGTGAAATTGTGTCCCAAGCCTGCTGCATGGAATTTAGGTGAATGTGTTGCAGTCCGGTGATCAAATGAAAGGTGCCCTTGCTTTTATGGCTTGACCCTTGACTTGGACAGGGCCCCTGACACCAGGTGAGAAGGACGTTTACTCAGAACTGCAGGTCCTGGATGCAGCCCGGTTACTACCAGTGCTATAGGCAGACTGGTGGATTGCTTTAGACACACTGCCTACTAATCACCCATGCTCCCTCTGGGTTTCCTAAGCACCAGTTTCACACGCCTTGTCATACCCTTGTGTGAGAATTCTTTAAGCCACCTGGCCATAATGATGTTGCTTTACATTAGGGAACAAGTCCGTCCAGCTGTTTTATCAACGTCGAGCAGACTCACAAAGATATCAAAGCTTGCAACCAACATCTAGAAAGGTATGCCAACCAACTGACCATCTCGAGCACCCGAGAGCATGCAGCCACTCCTAGGCCTGATTACTTGACCCGGTTAAGTTTCATGGCATAGCATAGCATTGAACAACCCATCTCTCGGTGCATGCCTGCAACAATTTCATTACATCACCCTCGTCAGTGAAACCAAACGCAGGGTAGCATGCAAATCTAAGCCCGCGAAAAATCACCTGCCCATGCGAGCTTGCTAAGCATCTCTTGCTGGCCGAGCCATCCAAATTGATGATGCTGGATATCGGCTGTTAGACAACTCGCCCCACCCAGTGTAAACAAGCTGGCCTTGACCCAGTTTCTAGTCAACGAATACAGTTAAGGGGGCATGTCAGAAATAGGCCAATCATACCTTCTAACTAAAACAGAGTCTTGATTAAACAAGTATGTACAACTCAGTACAAGTCGTCCCCTCTGGTTGTCAAAAGGTGGCCCAAAAAGGAAAATTATCCTGCACCATTAGCACATGTACGTTTAAAGTATTAAGTCGAGCCACCCACGGTGGCCTAATGATTCTGGCCTGGAGGATGAGGTTCTATCTTAGGCATTGGATTAAACCTGAAATCTTTTTTTGGCATAGTGTGCCACACAGTTCTGGATCTTCTGCCCTTGTATCCATCTATTTAAACCACCTGTACCACTGAACCCATCGCCAGCTATGATTGTTGCCTATGTCAATGGTTGAAAGTTGCATAGGTAAATAAGCAACAGTTATGGCTTCCCTGAAAAAATATTAGAATTTGCTTCAGTTCTGAAATGATGAGACTGTGCCAGATCTATAATGTGTTTGTTGGAAGTTACATTGCAGTCCCCAAACTCCCCACTACTTTGATGCAGTGATGCTTCAGCATGCGCATGCTGCATGTGGGCCACCGCCCACACCACAAGTAAAAATCCCTCCCTTGGCCTATCCCATTACCGCACACAACACCTGTTTGCACCCATGGGAACCTTGTTAACAAACGTGAATTCTCCTCTATGAACTAGTCCTGGCTACCTGACAAATGTCAGCACGTGTTATTGCCGACCACTGGAACTGTTTGCCCACATAATGCACCCATCTATCAGGCATTGTGGGCTCCCCAACTGGTCCATTAGCTCTTGTTAGCCCTTCTCATAGCCTAACCACGTTTAACAACCGATAGTGAGAAAGATTATCCATACTCACGAGCCAATGTCAAAACCTAACGAACAGCCCAGCCCCGTCTGTCAGCAGCCGCACCCTTCCAATCCTTCAATCTGTAAATGGAAGATCAAGACCTCACCAATGATTGCCCAGGGCCCTTGCTGGCCCCCAGAAATGTCTCTGATCATTGCCATTAATTACTGTATGCCTGGCATTCACCTATGCAATTCACCCAACAGCACCGTTGTCCCTCCCGAACATTGCGTTCTGCCGCAAGATTTGGAAAAATCCTAGCCCTCGCTTGTTGCGCTTTGGGGCAAATACAATGCCATTGCACTGTCCACAATGACTGCAATGCACTTGTGTATTATCGGGCGCTTGGTCACAATCACTTGCCAACTACTCAAACCTACACCTTGACAATAGCGCATCCACCAGACATGCACCCGCGAAACCAACTAGCTCACTTATCTTTTTGAATGCCTCCACCTGGAGGTCTGATCCCACGTGGCGGCATATATAAATATTTACGCATAACTCGAAGAGAATGTAACAAAAGGTTGGCATCCTTGTGACAGAGTGCTTAGTAGTATCACCAGTACTGTAAATTGAGCGGCTCGCGCCCAACAAAGCCATCCCCTGGCACCACCGAAACAGACTGCTCACAGCGCATGCCACAAACAGCGCCACCCAGACGCCAAACAGGACAGGCTGAGGTTTGAACCAAGCATCCCAACTCCAAACGAAAGACACCACAACCAACCACCCCACATTACAGGTCACTCACAAAGGCACCACTGTAAGGAACCGACCATGAACAACGCCCCCTCCATGAAGCTTGAGTACACCCTGTGAATAATGTAGGCTGTGGTTTGCCAGACACTGTGCTTGGGCATGCCCTGCACCAGCAGGGTCCTTCCCAACCCCAATTGCTGGTGCCAGGTAGCAATGCAAAATCCTGCTACTCCTACAAAACTGCCACTGTTCCATTGATGCCGCGCAGCGGGCTCCATCTCAGGAACCACCGGCAACAATAGGCCTTTGGCTTCCCACTTTACCTAACTTTCGTGTCTGGGCATCGAAGGAATTAGGCTAGGGTACTGGATGGTTTACACTGGTGTGCTTTGCACAACCACCCAGGATAACTCATGCCATCAACAACTGCCTGTCCAAGGTATTTGTCTGGTTCAGGCTAAACCAACTGCTATGTAATTCCGATAAGTCCGAAATCATTTGTTTTGGCCATTGTCCTGGTGTGGAATGGCGTAATTGGTGGCCTCAGGACATGTCCCATCCAACTTGCCCAGTTACCACCGTTAAAAATCTTGGGGTAAAAATGGACGTGGACATGTGCAATCTGTAGCCGCCACTTATTTTGGACTTCTGAAAATGATGAGGAACTTTCTCCCTCTCCTCTCAGTCTCTCATAGGAAAACTGTGGTCCAAGCTCTGATAACATCTAGGCTGGACTACGCCAATGCTCTGTATCTCGGCCTCTCTGACCACCTACTAAGCCGTTTGTAGGTGGTACAGAATGCAGCAGCAAGGGCCGTCCTGCTGATTGATTCAAGAACTCACACGACACCCCTCTTGATGTCTCTGCACTGGCTTCCAGTGCGGAAAAGGATGATATTCAAGGCTCTGGTGTTAGTCTTTAAAGCCCTTCATAATGTTGGAGCTACTTACATCAGGAGCAGAATTCAGCGATATGACCCTGTTAAAACGTTGCAAACCTCCACTCAGAAGCTGTCGGTCATGCCAAAATTCACATGCTCTCAATTGGGTGGACGCTTGTTCCAGGTGACCACCACTAAGCTGTGGAATAGCCTACTGCCTCCTTTAAGACATGAAAAACTTCTCCTCAGCTTTAGAAGGAAATTATAACCCTGGTTGTTTCAATGAGAGTAGAACTCTTGTAGTCGCTTCTAACTGCCCTGTCGATTGGGATAAGTCAGCACTGGAAGAGTAGCTGTGCGCTTTAAAAATACCCCTATAACATAACATGTGCAATGCCGTGCGGATGCCCGACCTGTGTGCCACAGCACAGAAGGAGCACCAACCTTGTCATGCAGTATTTTCCCCCTGAAAACAAACTGAAACGGTCGGATCACTCAGAGTGCTTGCTATTGGCATGTTTGGAGCACTTTAATAAGTCCCCGTTGCATTGCACTAGTTCAGGTTTGAATTTGCAAGGGGAATGACATGATTTGCCCAGAGCCGCTCGGTGTAGAGCCGACGCCGGGACTCAAACATGGTTTCACAGTTCCAAAGTCACCAGCTTGGGTGTAAGTGCCCTCATCTTGTCTCCTAACAAGTGTAGATACTGCCCCGGTAGTTACGCACCAGCAGCATCCCAAATTACTGCTGCCTGGCCACTTGCTTAAGGTTGCATTTAAAAAAAAAAACTGGACTCCCTGCCCATGTGGAGAAGTGTGGCTCAATGGTTAGAGCGGCAGACCCTGATGCAGAGGTCTGGCCCGGGACCAGGGTTCAATTCCCCACCTCGGTGGGTCTTGGGCTCAAAAATTCCACGGACCTGATAATTCTCGCCTCGGTACCTATTCCAATCATGGAGTCCCACTCTGCTACTCTGGGCAATAGCTTGCTTAATCTCCACAACGGCCCCCACAACGCTAAGGAAGCCTGGCCTTCACCCTGGGGGTGCCCAGGAGTGGACGCCTCACAGGGAAAGCCAGGATGGGTTCCACAGCGGTATTTGTACAAGCGACTTGAGACCCTTGCGGGTGGGTAGTGCACTATACAAGTATCAATTTACATTTACATGTGATAACCAAATTTGCCTGAGGGGAGGCGGTCTTAGCGTGGGTTACACTCGGTTGGAGACAAGAACCTTGCGGCCACATGCATCATTGTTGCAGTTTGGGATTACTTAATTGCGAAATGTAAGGAATCGAAATTAAGAAATCGCAAACGGCTATGTATCAAGAAATCACAATTTTTTTGCGATTCCTTAAGTTTCCTTAACTGCGATTCACAATTTGCGAATCGCAATTAAGGAATCCCTTCCCATTGATTCCTATGGGACTAGAGGCTCATAGGAATGAATGGGAAGTCATTCTCACTTTGCGATTAGCATTTTGCGAATCGCAAATTGAGAATGCAATTTCAAGGGTGCAGAGGGGGGTCCAAAGGACCCCCCTCTGCACCCCTGAAATATAACTTTAAGTGCATTTTTAACACACACATGCCCCAAGAGCATTTGTGTGTGTAAAATTAAACTTTCAAAAATGCACTTTTGTGCATTTTTGAAAGTTTTCGCAAATTACCATGAAGGTCAACTTCATGGTAATTTACCTTTCCCTAGTTGCGAATTCGCAAATTTAAAATGATCATGCATTGCATTTAAGAAATCTGAAATAGCAATTTCTTAAATGCAATCGCAATTTTAGAAATCGCAACATGATTGTGATTCCTAAAATTGCGAAAAACATGATGCATCCCAATTTGGTCAATTGCATTCTCAAACGGCCGAAAATTGCAATTCGCACCGTTTGCAAATGCAATTGACAATGATGCATGTGCCCGTTGGTCCCTAAACTCATGCGGCATGTGTCAGCTGGAGCAAGCAACCGATGCTAACTATGCACCTTCGGATTTCCAAATCCCCCACTGCAGTGACCGGGAGGCTTGAGAACTGCCACCTGAATCTTCTCATGCATAAGACGGCCGGAGTTGATCATAATACGGAGAACGAATGTGGCAAGCCACTCCTGAGGATTTTTTTTTATGCAGACATGCGTTGAATGAAAATACTCCTAAACTGAAATTAGTAGAATTGGTTTATATTTTCGTAAAGCTAGTTTCATAGCCGTTAAGTCACGGATTGGTATAATGTACTCCCAACCAAAACTTTACGTTTGGCACTGTATTTCTTTTATGCAGTGTATTTTCAATGTATTTTGATGAATCAGGGTGAGTCGTAACATTATGAGGTGGCCGGCGAATGTGTCTTGTCTATTCATATACATTCTGTGCCGAGCTAATCTTGGTTTTGTGTTGGAGAGTCGTTAATAGGGATGAAGAGTATACTGACCTAGCACATACGGGGCGAAAGGCACATCAAATAAACTTTGTTTCCACAGACTCAGCATGTTAAGGACAGAGTGCAGTTAAGGCACATTTTATTTTTCAATGTACGTTGAATTCACAAACAACCGTTGTGCTACATCTTCAAATACACGTACACAAACAGTGCCACCATGCGGCAACAATCATAAACGCCGGTGCCCGTTGCCAGCCACCAGAAACCACTGGCACAACTTAAGCGCTGGGAAAATACTGGCGAGGCAAACATGGATCTTTGTCTATCCTTGCGACAAACGCAAATTGAAGTGGGGACATTAACCACTGCTGGGCCCATGTCGCACATTACCGATAATTCGAAAAAATGGCAAATAGTGAGGATGATTAGGAGGGAAGGTTAACTGAATGAGACAGCGACAGGGACGGCTACAATGGCTGTGCACTCACCACACTTTGGAAATCCTCCAGGCCCAAACCTCCAGGAAGATGATCAGCCCCTCAGCTCAGTACTCCGCTTTCCCACAATGTCCCAGACCCCACGCAGTGGTGCCATCTTGGCAGCCGCAGCCGGTAGTGGGAGTACCTGCTGTGCGGTGACGTGGGGAGGGGGAGAGGCAGGGTGGTGGGTAGTGATGAATGGATAACAGAGTTTAACAGGTAAGTATAAATATAAATACATTTTGTTGTGCGCACTTAATTGCATTTGGTGATGCAGTGCACGCAACAAAATTTGTTTAATTTATTTTTATGTTTACTTACCTGTTTAGGTCCGTAATCCATAAATTACTACCCCCCACCCTGCCTCTCCCTCTTCCAACATCAAAGCCTGGCAGGTACTCCCACTACCGACCGCGGCTGCATCTTGGGAACATTTGGCCACAAAACAAGGGATGTGTTATTTGATCCTTGACGTGCATACAGGCGATGGTGTCGGCCTCGAGACCACGTGCATGCTGGTGACCCTGCCAGCAACCAACATCCAGGCAGTGGCCAACCAATGCTCCGAGCTTTCCGCCCCCGTGATTATAGATGACCGCGACTGAACCACACCACCACGCTTCTGAAACTGTCCATTCTGACCACCACACATCGGCAAACTTCTTGATGCTTAGCAGCTGTGAGAGCCTACACTAGGCACAGGGGAATTGAACCCCCCCCCACCACCACCACAGGGCAATGCAGTCCCATCCTCTGAAACCGGCCAAACTTTACCAATCGTTGCTTCATCATTGATACCCCGCGAAGCCCTGCTCCCATGCTCAAGTCAGCAGGGACTTCTGCTTCCGACTCTTCTGTTTGCCAAAACCCCTTGTCACCGCTCTATGATCCCCTTCCAGTGCCGGGCATGCCCCAAGGCCGGACCGAGGCCAGAACAACAGGACCCAACTCACTCACAGAAGCCAAGGACATATTCTTTTGTGGGATCACAGGATAATGAGCCCACCCCAAGGCCAACACACTGCCCCACCTTTACAAACCACACCAGTACCCGAGCACCCAGAACAGCTGCAGGCTCCCAGACTGGTAAACATTTGCAGTGCCGTTACGCTTACAAAGCAAGGGTGCAGCAATGCCAGGAGGTTGGAGCCATGGAGTCCCAAATGAAGGAAAACTAGGAGGGAGGATGATAAACCCCTCTTGGCCCACACTCACTGCAACGCAAGTTGGATCTGACGATGATGGTTCTGGCGGGACTGGACAGCGTGTCCAGTGGGGCAAAAACACAGCATGCCCACAGACGGCATGTATGGTGCAAAGAGAGCGCCAGAAAGGCAGGGGGAGGTATTTGTACCTTCCTTCAACCCTCTATGCACCAGAAGTGACATGGCCCACGCACCAGGCTGAGGGACTCCTCCCCGGGTCCCTGGACTAGAAGGGGTGCCGGGGTGCCAAAGTGAATGATAGGCTGTGGCACTATGGGGTCCGCCCTTTTAGGTGGCACACTGCGTGAGCAGTGGGCAGCCACATTTCAAGTCTTCCTCTCCTGTGCTTTTTACACTACCCTTCAGCTGAAGAAAGCACAACCTGGGCACAAAGGTAAGAACATAGCCTCCAGTGGTTTAACAGCTCAAATAGGGCTCATGCTGAACCCAACGGCTTAGTTAAAACCAAGACACTGAAAAAGAAGCATTTGCAATGCAATAGGACTCGCATTTACGCGAGACTTATTGCATTGCAAATGAGAGTGCAGGCGAGGAAGTATGCACGAACAACGGGAGGGGGGAGGGGCCGAGAAGGCAGGGACTGCGGGAGGGAGAGGCAGGGGAAAGAAATAGTGCTCAAACTATAAATAAAACATACTGTGCAACACTCGAAGTAAAGGGGCCAGTAGCCATGGAAGGATACACACATTAGGACATGTCCCTCATAAGGAGGGACTAACAAGCCTAAAAAAAGGCAGCCTTTCGGAACTAAGCCAATGAATAATATGGGCAGAGAGTGGGTGGAGCTTCCATGCCATACTGAATGCTAAATGCCTCGCAAAGCGAGCAGCGCTTGCGCGCTGCTGCAATAGGCTCAAACTAAAAAGCAAAGGTCAGTGATGATTTTGATGGCAGGTGTGACAACATTCAGCAGTGGGGAATCCCACAGTGCTTCTTTATACCTGCCAGGAATCCACAAAGCGATTCCTGGCCGACATAAATGTGTTTAGTACTGGGAAGTTGTCCACCATAACTGCTGAAACGTTTTCAATAATAAATCACTATCTTGGGTGGGAACTGGGAGTTCAAAGATGTGGCTTGCTATGGAAGTTTGTAAGTTTCTGGCCATTTTCAGAATTCCTTTCAGCCCCTTCCCACCCTGAAAAGGGTCAAACATTTACTCTAGGCATGTCTGGGGTAACTCTCTTCCCATGTTTTACCATGTTGGGAGGGACAACCATACCCCCTAGATTTGGTGGTAGTGTGAGGATAGGGCCTCTTCGTATGATTAAGGCTCAGGGATATAGTCCTCTGAGAAAAGAAATGCCTTAAGTTTATTTTACATGGCTGTTTGTGCATTTGCCTTGTTTCTATTTAATGTGTCTTTCTCTTCTCCAGAGTTACCTTGCAATCCTAATACTTGCATTCATGGCTTTTGCACTCCGGATTACACCTGCCTTGATGAAATTTGCTCTTTTAATTTCACCTGTATTTGTTTCCATGGATTCAAAGGACCTTCCTGTGATAAAGGTGAGGAGTAATGTGTGAGTGGAACAGGTTCACAGCGAAAGCACTGAAAAGAAGCTGGTGGAGGCCCTGCACAAAAAAAATATCTGTGTTGATCTGTATCACTGACATGGTGCTTGTGTGGCTAATCCTGTAATGTATATCCCTTTTTATATACATATGTACCATCCACACAACAATAACGATTCTAAACAGGTGATCTTTTACCCAGTAGCTTGCTCCTGTCTTTTCAACACCAGCTCTCAGTACTCTATCATAATCCCTGTACCTGACTTGCATAAACATGTCCTCAGGCATGGTAGAATCCTTTTGTTTAAGGGTCATTACTTTTTTCTTTCTTGGCCAAGTCCGCTTTGCATGATTGAAAAATTGTTTAAAAAATCATTTATGATTGTTTTCAAAACATATTGATTCTGGAAGAAACCCTGGAGTGATGACCACTCTAGCCTATAAGACCCTTATCCCCCCTGCAAATTAGAGGAGAATTCCTTCCAAGTTGACAAGGGGTCCTGCATTCTCAACCATCAGGTGAGGGGGCTGGCTCTTCCCTATGGGTTTCTTGGCTACATACATACATATAATCGTAAACATGCTATACATACGGATCTAGGCTAGGTACATTTAGGCAAGTTACTTAAGGCATGCATTTTAGGAATATGCAAGTGTTACTGTTTTTATCTGAACTGCATATGTTCATCTTAATAGCACTATGGTAGAAATGTATCTATTTACTATCTTGGTAATTGCAAACTGCTTCATATGCTTCTGTCTCCTGATTGTCTCAGTAGATATGTGTTCCACAAGGCTGTTGCTGGACCAATAAATACTTATTGAAATGTCCTAATCGCCATCCCGTGTAATTTCTGAGAGTAAGCAAGTATTAGTGTCAGAGTTAAAAGTACTGTACTGTTCTACAATCCCTGAGGAATCAGGCTTGTCATGTTGAGTGGTTACCAGAAACTACCTAAACCACTGTAAGATACAGCGGGTGGTAGTGGCAAATTAAATCTAGCTGGTCTAATGGCTGATAGATTCTGTGGGGTAGTCCGAAAGCGGTTGGGACACCAACAGCCTGATTCATCAAGGTACCGTTTTGCGAGTCTCTAATAGAGAATCATAAGGAATCGCTATTAGAGACTTGCAAAACGGTATTCATGTAGGAATTGCAAAATAAAATGCGATTCCTACAAATTCCTTATTTGCGATTAGCAAATTGCTAATCGCAAATAAGGAACAACTCCCCATTCATTCCTATGGGCCAAAAGGCCCATAGGAATGAATGGGGAGTATTCCTTATTTACGATTAGCAATTTGCTAATCGCAAATAAGATAGCGATTTGAAGGGTGCCAGGGGTGTCCAAAGGACACCCTGTAGCACCCCTTAAATGCACATTTGAACAGGTGTTGCGCACACACATGTCCAAAGAACATGTGTGTGTGTAACATGCAAAAGAAAAAAATGCACTAAAGTGCTTTTTACTCTTTTTTCGCAATTTACCACCAAGTCAGACTTGGTGGTAAATTGCGACCAAATATTGCGATTTCGCATTTTCTAATTGGTTGCAAATATGCGATTTCTTAAATAGAGACTTTTGCTTTTGGGATGATGAATCCCAAAAGCAAAAATTGCACTTGCAAAGGGCCAGATTCTCAGAATCTGGCCCTTTGCGAGCGCAATTATGCATGATGAATCAGGCTGCAAGCCCTCAGCTTAGGTCATCCAAAAGGCGGCGGTCCTGGGATTTCTAGGAACTACACAACACTTAACATCAAGAATGTAGCTGTGTGTCTATCATTCCTTCCTTCAGAAAGTGTAATTCCTGGTGACAAATTAAAAATTCTCTTTCCTTTACCTTTCCAAATACACACATCAAATATATCATGTTTAGCCTCTATTTCTCCCCAACATCTCACTCAGCACTCTCTCTCCATTTCTGTTTACCTCCATCACAAACCGCTTTCTCCTTTTTCTTCGGATTATCACCTTTCTAAATTTCACTAGTCATATTTCTAAATTGTGGGCAAGAGTAGAAAAGGAGAATGGATCCATTAGAGCACTGCCAGTGCAATGTGGTATTGTTCAAGTGGCTGGCTGAGCTTTGCTTTTTGTACTAATAATTGAACTTGTGCAAAGTGTCCTTGTACACTTTTGGAGATGTGTTCTTTCATTTCCATGGTCCTATTCTCATGCAACTGAGGACATCCAATATGCCTTGACATGTGATTGCAACACTGAAGAACTGGCAAACGAAATAGTCATCTATTGAGATGTTGGTGTATAAATTTAGGTGCATTACCTCCAGGTCCATGGAAGGGTGAAAGAACACAGGATGTCCATCATCTGTTGGTGCATCCCACATATGAAGACAAAGCTGGTGAATTTGGCAAAAGCCACTAATGTGTCTAACATGCTCTGATATGATTTTTCTTGCACGCTTAAAGTTTTTCATGAATTCTCTCTTGCAAATTGGAGGTGTCTGTATTTGCTTGTACTCTTATGTATAAGTGAAGCACCAGTAAATCCACGTTTGTGTCATCATGGAGTGGTGGGGAAAAACAAGAAATGCTGAGCAGTACACCACACTTTTTTATTACACCTTAGACATGCTTCTCCATTCTGCACCACACTAGTTATCCATGGTAGCATGCTATGTAGTGCATTTTATATCACAGTCCCAAGTACATTTTCCGTATATAAAATGTACATATTGTGTGTCATTCAGAACAACCTGAAACATTTGCTTGTTACAGAAAACCTGAAATTCTACATTTTGAAGGTAGAAAAAAGGGTATGTTTAAAGTGTATGCTCTTTCTGTAAAAATACTTAAGGGCTGATTACGATGGAGGGCAGACTTTAGTCCGTCTGCCATCGTCTCGGGGAGTGGGACCTCCCACCCACAAGGCGAAGGTCCCACAAGGTGAATTATGATGTGGCTGCCACCACGGCGACCTCTCTCGCCATACATTACATTGCGGAGGGTGCTGCTGCTGCAGCACCCACAGCAATGTAAAAAAATCACTTTTTACATTTCCCTGCACTAAGTTGCAGGCACCATCTGGTGCCTGCCACATGGTGCTGGAAAATGGAGGGGGGCACCATAGGTGTCCCTAATCCCTCAAACTAAAGTGGCCAAATAAAAGTGGGCCTGCTACGGGCCCTCAAAGTCCATCCCGCCAGCCTTTTCATTGCGGGTGAACAGCCATGGAAAGGTTGGCAGAGATGGACCATCGTAATCCTAACAGCAGTGCCTGGATTTGGCAATGCCAATAGGTCTGACTTATGAATGAAAGTGCCTGGTCAGTCATTGATGGGTGTCGGCACCCTCTATGTCAACATACACATACTCATTCAATCCTACTCGCACTCATGCATCCATTAATCCAGCTACTGACTCATACTCGTATCCACCTGTTTACATGACCACATTCAAACACACAAACTCAACATGGTGAAGATAAATTTAAAGAATAAAAGTAGTGAAAAAGGAAATGTGATGCTGCCTAAATATGGCAGACATATACTTGCAGCAATAAAAAGGATTAAACAAAGCATTGGAGGCCTTCTTGCAATGGTACTGTACATAGGGCATCACTGTGTTAAAGTATGGCTGCCTTGTTTGCAGCCACTATGATAGTCGTCTTGAAATTGTAAAACAATGATACACTATGGGATATACCATTCCATGATGGCCGCCTACTTTAGAGGCAGTGTCTGCGTGGAGTACCGCACACTGAGCAGCAAGCGAGCGGTCTGTGAAAACTTTCTGGGAAGTTGTAGTGTGCTCTAAAAAAAATTAAGAGAAGAGGAGGAGCAAAGAAATGAAAGAGGTTGTATGAAATGAGAAGAAAGTTTTATGACTGATCCAGCAGCTTTGGCAATGAAGTGCACTCAAGTCAAGATTAACTTTATTTTGGTTCGAAGAACATAAAAGTTTGACAGATAAAATTATCACAGTTTATGAAACAATCACAATCAATACATTAAAAAGAACAAACAGTTCATGAAATTCCAACAGTATAAAAAGTGTTGTACATAAAATAATCTGTTTGGAGCAGCATGATATTACACAGTTCATAAAATTCCAATAGTATACAACTCTTTAGATACAGTGATCGGGTTGAAACAGTATGATGTTACACCATTCGTTATCAGCAGCTTTTACTCACAGCATTTTCTATTAGCCGTAGAGGCTTTTATGTAAATAGCTACCACAATACAGATATCAGGGGTGGCAAATCTCTGGCGGGACTGTTATTTTATAGACCACCTGGGCATGCAGGGTCATACCTGCAGAGCTTCACCAATGCAATTGCACAGTTAGTTCTTAGATTGAAACACTTCCTGGTCCTGGGTGACTTCAATGTCCATATGAACAATTTAGAGAGTTCTGATGCCACCATTCTATGTGAGGCCCTGGAGACTATGAACTTATTCCCCCTTGTATCTATGACTACCCATGACAAAGGCCACACGTCAGACCATATCTTTTCTAACATCCCATTACAAATAGATGAGCCTATCCTCTTAGTCTGGACAGACCACTTTTTGATAGGTTTAAAGATATACAAACAAACAAAACTGGTCTATGCCACGGAGAAGCAGCCTCCTTTCAAATCAAGACCCTTTCATAAAGTCCCCCTTCACACTTCTCATCCTCTCTCTATGAGTAGTAAGATTGAGGATGATGCCATTAATCTGGAGAACTGAATAAAGCAAGGCCCCCCAGTCCTCACGATCCCAACGAACAGCAAGGAGATCTGCGCCTTGGTTCAAGGAAACCTTGTGGAAATGCAAAAGTTCCTGTAAACACTTGGAAAGAGTGTGGAGGAAGAATTTTAGTGAAGACAGCAAAGCATTATATAAAAGGCAGCTAAAAATGTATCACCGCAGAATTTTAGAGGAGAAGAACATTTTCTTCGCAGCCAGGATTGAGGCCTCAGGGAATTAGAGCAAGGATATTTTCAAATTTTGAAACGTTTCACCTCGCCCAAAGTAGCTATCACTAAATGTGACGTGTCTGACAACTGGAAAAGCCAGTTAGCTTCTTTTTACCACGAGAAAATAGCTGGCATTCAAATATCTTTATCATCTGCCCATGGAACACTGGCCAATTCTCTTTCTATATCTCGCGGCCCCAACCCGACATGTAAAGCTTCTATCCTTCAATTCCCTCCCATTACTTTAGAGCAATCTCTAAAGATAATGAAGAATTTAAAATGTGGATCCCCTTCTGACCATGCCCTGCAAAAACACTTGCGACTATGGCAGATAATATTAATCCAGAGGTCAATGCCCATTTTGAATCCGTCTTTGAGCAGCAGCCAGGTTCCCTCCATTTGGAAAAGGGCCAAAATCCTGCCGCTGTTAAAAAAGCCTATGGCGGATCCCTCATTAACATCTAATTACAGACCCATCTCTCTCCTGCCTTTTTTGACATAACTATAGAAAAACATGTGAACACTGTGATTACTGAGTTCACTGAAACTAATAACCTCCTCCACATGAGTCAATCTGGCTTCCGTGCAAATTTTAGCACGGAGACTGCTTTACTCGAGATCACGGAATCCATCAAAGAGACTCTCGACTCAGGCGGGGGAGCGGCCCTGATATTGTTGGATTTGTCCGCAGCCTTCGACACTGTGCCCCATGACCGACTCCTACAGAGATTGGGGGAGTGTGGACTTGGGGGCACAGTGTTAGAATGGTTCTCCCCCTTTTTGGAGGATAGAAGACAGAAGGTTTGGACTCCCCCTTTTTTGGCCTGCATGCCTCCCATGAAAATCGGAGTCCCTCTGGGCTCCATCTTAAGTCCATTGTTGTTCAATCTGTATATGGCTCCCTTCACCCCTCTGGCAGAAGCCGGAGGTGTAACAATCATATCTTATGCTGACAATACTCAGATATGTTGACCTGTAAAAAGGGCGAGGATTTTGATGGAGAGAGGATTAACAACTGCCTTAGAGAGGTTTTTGCCTGGTTCAGATTTAACAAGCTACAGTGTAATCCTGAGAAGTCCGAAGTGATTCCCTTTGGCTCATTTATTCAGGATGTTTGGAGGCAATGGTGGCTAATCCGTTTTTTCCTAATATACCAGCTGTGAGTATATCTCCGCCTAAGCCCATGGGATGGACAGACCACTATTTAATTGAAATTAAGTTGGACATCATTGAGCCTTTCAGGCCAGACAGGGTGAGCCTGGTCCTTAAGAGGCCCTGGCACAAACTTAAATCAGAAGATCTTCAAGCGGCCCTGGGCGCTTTTCCCTTAATAAATCTGGTTGATCCTGATTTGGCCTACACTGCCTTTTGTAAATGGGTTTTGAGAGGTCTGGGCACTCTCATTCCGGCCAAATGGACAAAGGGGTGTACGTCTAACTCAAGCCCATGGTATAGTGAGTCACTGAGAGCCATGAGGAAGGAATGTAAGAGGGCAGAGCGGGTATGGAGAAGGGAGTACAATGGGGGAGACAAAATAATATACTTGACTAAAATAAAGCGGTACCGGAAAGCTATTTGTTCTGAACGTGCTGCATTTTACACGTAAGAAATTAAAAACAGCTCTAATCCTACCAAATGTATTTTTAGGTTTCGACCTGGCCGTAGCACCTGCGAAGCAGGTGCTCCGCCAAGGGCGAAATCTTCTGATTTTACACTATGGGGTTTAGTTCCGCCTCTGTCTTCCATTGGCTAGCTCCATAAATAGAGGCTAGCCATTGGAAGGGATTGGCTGTCAATCACGCTTTCCCCGTGAAAACGCGATTCGGGGGCGTTTCTGGGTCTTTTTCTAAGCCCCACCCCTTGATGCTGTGTGTCCCGGGCCACGCTGTGATTGGCTGCCGGCCCGGGACACCCCGTGATGCCATTCCCCGGGCCGTGCTGTGATTGACTGCCGGCCCGGGACCTGACTTGTTTAGGCCTTGTGCCCTTGGTAAGGTTCTGAGTGCTAGGGTATCTTTTATTTTGCTCCCGTTGGTCTTTGTTAATGCTAGGCAGTACACCCATGGGTATTTGTGCACTCTGTTGCCCGGTTTTTCAGCCAAACGGAGATTTGGTGGGTGTACAGGTCAGGATAACGCACCTAGACCGGGATTCGAGCCTGGTTCCCGACCCTAAGGTGCATGGTCGAAAGCAGGGCCATTACTCCTCCTGAAACTAGAAGTGTTTCGTCATTATAATGCTTAAAAGTGCAGCGAAACTGAGAACCTTGCAAATATAACACTAAAACGATACCCCCACTTTGCCAAAACAGCAATATGTGGGGAAAAAAGGAGGCTCACTTAAGATACCAGCAAACAATTCAGAACCGCTGCTGCTCATTGATCTATTGTTCAGCTTGACTACAAAACACACCATTGCATGGTGGGATATGTAGTGCTATATCCCAATATTTACTTAGCGGCATTATCTAGGGAGTAAGAACGTGGCTGAAATAAACGCACCGACCGATTGCTTCAGGGATTTTAATAAGTTTACTTGCCCTTTTAATTTCAGCCAAGGGGGAAAAATTATGAGTTAAAAACAAAGTTTCTCGCAAGGTCGAGTATTATCCGCGTATTTCCTCGGAGTAATCGAGTTGTGATTTTTGAACGGACCACCTCACGTGCCACAATTTAAAGCTATGTATTCTTTGTGTTGTTGTAATCCCAGGAGGAGGAGGTTAGCTTTTCACCTCCTTTCCCAGGTGCCGGTTTAGTAACAATCCCTGCGCCTTTCTAGGGCTGTCGCGTGAAAAAGAATTTGTTGAAACGGTTCTCTATCGGGCTCTCCGTTTTTGCCCTCACCATCAGGGTGAAAAATCTTAACTCTGCAGCAGTACCGTCCTTTACAGCCTTTGATGTAACTTTAAAGAGGCTCGTTATAATACTTTCACAGTCTCATCATGTCAGAACTGAAGCATTTTCAATATTCTATACAACGCATCCATAGGTGTTGCTTATTTATCTTATGCAACTAACAACCATTGACAAAGCCAATAGTCCTGGCTTGTTATATTTATTTCCATGTTAGGTTGGTTAAATAAAAACAAAACCTGTGTCCTTTTTGTAAGCACCTGTTTTGAATGAATGTGCACGCCTACAAAATAACGTGGTCACATCATCACCACTCCCTTTCTCTCAGGCGTCCAGCAAATCAGGCCATTAATGATTGCTAGTGCCAGGGCCCACTGAAAGTTGAAATCTTTGGGGCACGTGCTCTAAGAGAGGAGCGCTTCGAGAGTGGCATCCTGCTGGTCCTCTAAGGGCTTCCATGTCTGTCCTCGACTCTTCCACAGATCAGGGCCCCAGGGTGGCCCTTTTGTCACAAAAAACTCCAAAACCGAGCAGATCTTGAACCTTTCAACTGCTGCGTTGACAAGTGTGTGCGTCAATGATGAAATGCTGAGCTGCCCAGCACCATCGAGTTTGAGCTGCACTACCACGCACTTGGTCGCTACACCAAATAGGATTTCTGCTTGTCAGCTGTGTGAGCTCCTGGCTATTTTCAAGAATTCTTTGTTGGCTTTCAAAGCACAACCGCTCAAATCTAACCTACCTAGCACAAAGGCTTCTCTGTGGCACGTATTTCAGATAATTTACCGCCTGCCAAAACTAAATGATTATTTTGTATCTGCTCGGAGGTAAACTCCGAAACGTACTTGGATTTTGTACTGAAAGCAGTCTCCCGAACGGGTTTTTATGAACATTTTCTGTCTCTTTAGTACCCAGGCAGCAGGTGTCAATGAAGAAGGGGGTGGTGGCGGGAGAGCGGCGTTCCTCCTTTCATTGACACCTTTCACCCCTTCCTCGGTGGTGGGGACACTGAAGTCGAAACCACTTAGCTGTCCTCCACGAGACCAGGCACGCAGGGCATAGAAGTGGCCGTGCAGTGCTTAATTTGAGCCAGTGGTTGCTGATCAGGCCCACTAATACTCCTATTTGGGGACCGGCACGTACTGTTCCTCATGAGAACCATCACCCAGAGCAAGAAAAAGAACACAAAAGGAGGAAAGAAAGGAAATGAAAAAAAGCAGAACAGTGATGTATAAACAGTGAAGCAAGTATGAAAAAGTACAAGAAAGAGTGAGATAAAGGAGCAGGGAGTGGTAGATAAAAGAGGCATGAGCTGGAATCCAAAATATATCTGCCAAAAATAGAGCATTCTATTACTTAGTGACCTTACTCTACGAGATCATACACAGAAAGCCTCCAATGCACCTTAATTAATCTGTTTCCTGCTTCACTAGAGCAGGCAACATTTCCAGATATACACAACTTTCTGCCG
Source organism: Lissotriton vulgaris (assembly GCF_964263255.1). Taxonomy (NCBI): domain Eukaryota; kingdom Metazoa; phylum Chordata; class Amphibia; order Caudata; family Salamandridae; genus Lissotriton; species Lissotriton vulgaris. The sequence goes on along the minus strand of NW_028251399.1, from coordinate 316,271 downwards.
CAAAAACCCCACAAGCACTGTGAGAGACTGAGGTTCATCAATAGGATTTTTTTAGTGAAACTTCATAATGACCTGCAAGGTTTCGCTGCCTATCCCTCTGTACAAGGACACCCCGCAGTTCAACCTACCCATTTCAGAGCCTATCAGTGGCCACAGTTTAGAATTCCATCATACCCAAATTGCCTTGTGACTTAAATCCCATATCTTGTTTTCCAGGTCCTGCACCCAACACAAAAAGCAGCACAACATTAACAAGCATTTGCAATGCAATAGGCCTCTCGTTTACGCGGGTTTGAGCGTTTGACATTGCAAATGACAATGCCTTTTATTTTTTTCGTTGTAAAAACATAAATAAAAGGCATCGTCATTTACAATGTCAATATCCTAAACTCGTGTAAATGCGAAACCTGTTGCATTGCAAATGCTTGTTAAAATTGTAAATGAACTTAAGAGTGATAGAGTCACCTCTACTACTATAACATCTGCAAAGCAGTGCGAGGAACTTGCTATTTTTTTATTGAAAAAGTACAGAAAATGTATCAATCTTTCCCGCAGTGTCCCCAATCTTCATTTACCCCTGATGGGGAAAAGGCTGAGGTCCCCACTTTGGCTTTAATCCCGGAGATGTCTAGCGAAGACCTTATTAGGTTATGTGGCAAAATTAAATCTGGGTCCCCGTTAGATCCTATGAGACCGGCACAATTTATCGAATCACTTATGCTCTTCCAACAGCCGCTAGGCGAGATAATCAACCTGTCCTTCTCCATGGCCATTGTTCCGGAGACCTGGAAGCAGGCCTGGGTCTCCCCTATCATTAAGAAACCCACGTTGGACCCTTCAAAACCGGAGAATTTTAAACCTATCTCTCTCCTCCTGTGGGTGGCGAAGATTGCTGAGGCCCATGTGAATAATGTTCCATCTCAATACATGAGCTGCCATAATATTCTGGACCCATCCCAGAATGGCTTAAGACCTGGCCATGGCACCGAATCTGCCCTGCTAGCCACGTCTGATCATCTGTGATCGATCTTGGATGCCTGTCAGAGTGCAGCCCTGATCCTGCTGGATCTCAGCGCTGCCTTTGATACGGTATCAAATGCCATTCTTTTACATCGCCTAGAGGCAATAGGGATTACCGGAACTGCCTTAGAATGGTTTAGGTCATTTCTGAGGGACAGTTCTTTCCGGGTATCGGCCCCGCCGTTTCTTTCCCAAGCCCACTCTATAGGCCAGGGGGTTCCTCAAGGCTCAGCGCTAAGCCCGTCTCTGTTCAATCTTTATGTCCAGCCATTGTCGGCTGTGGCAAAGAACTGAGACCTAACAATGGTATCATATGCTGATGATACCCAGCTTGTGATCACTCTAGCTGAGGGGCCATCTACATCGGCCACTAGGTTCAGAGACGGGCTGGCAGCAGTGGCCCAATGGATGGCAGATAATTGTCTTCAGCTTAATGCGACCAAGACTGAGGTCCTGCTGGTGGGAAAAAATACCGCCCTATGGAATGAGCACTGGTGGCCGGCATCCTTATGGACTATGCCAATAGTTAAGACCTTGGTTAAGAACTTGGGAGTTTGGATGGACTCCTCGCTCAGCTTTCAGACCCATACTAAGCGAGTGGCTGCCACATGTATGGGCTTGCTAAGAGGCCTTAGACCTCTTCTGAAGTTCTTTGAACCAGCAGTACGACAGCTCATTGTTCCATCTACCATCTTATCTCGATTGGACTATGCTAGTGTGCTACTCCTGGGGGCCAATTAAGCCGAGATTCAACGACTCCAACGAGTCCAAAATTTGGCAGCTAGGATTTTGGTGGGACTTGCCCGCCAATGTTCGGTCAGAGCTACGATCAAAGGGTTACATTGGCTTCCAATTTATGCCCGGATTCAGTTCAAAGCTCTGTGTCTGGTGTTTAAGATCATTACATCTGGGAGCCTGGCACTTCTATGTACCCTTCTGACCCCATATGTCCCTCACGGTGCACAGACAAAATATCGACTCCAAAATATCGACTGGACATAATATCGAGTTTTAAATATAGACTGGACAAAATATCGACTGGACATAATATCGACTACAAAAATATCGTTTTTCAGGTAAGTGAAGTAATATCGACTGTATAAAATATAGATAGCAAAAATATCGAATTTTTAATAATATATAATATTTTATAGTGTATTTTTATGTAATAATATGTGTGAAAAGTGTGTATTAATGTTATAAAATATTTTATTAAATGAATTTTGTTTTTTTAATAATTGCGTAATGTAATTCTGTAGCGGGTTGTGGGTTTATAGGGGAATAGGGTGGGAAGTAATTTAATAATAATTAATTAATTAATATATGTTTGTAAATATTTATAATTGATAATTAATTAATAATAATTAGTTAATTAATTAATATAATTTTGTACATATTTTGTATTAGTAATTAATTGGTAATTAATTAATTGTAATTAGTTAATATATATAATGTTGTGTTATTGTTAAGTAATTAATTGGAAAAAAATAATATTAATTATTAAAATAATTACAGCTAATGTGCTAATATATTTACTTTATTGTTATTGTTAATTAATAATTATTTGGTAATTAAATAATATTGATACATTTTGGGTAAAGGAGTATTTTTAGGGTTCAGGGTCAGTTTTCAGTTTTTGGGTAAAGGGGCATTTTTAGGGTTCAGGGTCAGTTTTTAGTTTTTGGGTAAAGGGGCATTTTTAGGGTTCAGGGTCAGTTTTCAGTTTTTGGGTAAAGGGGCATTTTTAGGGTTCAGGGTCAGTTTTTAGTTTTTGGGTAAAGGGGCATTTTTAGGGTTCAGGGTCAGTTTTCAGTTTTTGGGTAAAGGGGCATTTTTAGGGTTCAAGGTCAGTTTTCAGTTTTTGGGTAAAGGGGCATTTTTAGGGTTCAGGGTCAGTTTTCAGTTTTTGGGTAAAGGGGCATTTTTAGGGTTCATGGTCAGTTTTTAGTTTTTGGGTAAAGGGGTATTTTTAGGGTTCAGGGTCAGTTTTGGGTTTTTGGGTAAAGGGGTATATTTTAGGGTTCAGGGTCAACAAATAAGATTGTAAAAAATTATTTTTATTATTTTCATTTATTATTTAATTATTATAATTTAATTTAAGTATTTTTAAGTATATTTTAGTAATTAAAATGTAATATTCATTTAATTTAACACTGTTTTTAATAAAGTCGATATTTTTTACATCTATATTATTGTTAACGATATTTTATACTCGATATTTTTGTACTTACCTGTTTGTAGATACAAACTCGATATTTTGACTGTCGATAGTTTGTCCACGATATTTTGGCAAGTCGATATTTTGTCCCTCGATATTATTTCAGTGATCCGTCCCTCACCGTAACCTGCGCTCGCTAGGACAACACCTGGTGACTGTACAACAGATTAAACTCTGCCGCATTGGTGGTCGTTCGTTTCTATTCATGGCAGCTAAGCTATGGAACTCCATGCCGGCCCATATCCGGGGAATGTAGGACGTGCTAGTCTTCAGGAAAGCAATTAAAACCCTCGTTTTCCCTTTAACATAGTCTTTTGGATATTGTTTGGCGAGCTCTCAGGGGATCCTCTTCCAGTTAGGGACGCCTCTTTGCTGGGGAAGCTGCGTGCTTTAAAAAACACTTAACATAACATAACATAACAAAATAGATATGTCACCCCTCAGACATCAGCAGGAGTAGTGAGAAATCTAGGAGTAAAAATGGATGACTCTCTCAATATGAAAAAACATGTTCAATCGGTAGCAGGAACCTGCTATGGCATCCTGAAAAATGCTCCAGAGATTTCTGGCTCTCCTATTGCTCTCTCACAGAAGGACAGTGGTCCAAGCCCCTGTTACCTCAAGGTTGGACTATGCAAATATCCTATATCTGGGTCTACTGGATTGTCTCATGAATAAACTCAAGGTTATCCAAAATATTGCAGCCAGAGCCATTCTCATGCTGGGTCCTAGAGTACGGATCTCTCCCTATCTAAAGAACTTACACTGGCTTCCCGTTCATAGCAGAATTCATTTTAAGATCCTGATATTAGCCTTTAAAGCACTGCATGGCACTGGAGCCCACTACATTAGGAAATGGGTGGCCTTATATACACCCGGCAGAAGTCTAAGATCGTCTCAACAACATCAGATGATGGTGCACAAATTTGCTTGCTCTCGTAGAGGCCGTAATTCATTTCAAGTTCAGGTGGCCCACCTCTGGAATAAGCAATCCATCACACTCAGACAATCGACTGATGTATGGCTCTTTAGGAAACAACTTAAAATTTGGTTATTCCATGAATGCTAAAAAGTTAAACCTCGCCACTTCATATAAGGTGCAGAATAGAATACAGTGCATAGTGTGTTGGCTTGCCGAGTTATCACATGGACAAGGCATAAGCTTGTCAGTCCATCCTCATTGGTGTGGAAAATGTCAGCAAAAATTGTACAGTGCGTGCATAAACAGAACCAAGTTAAATACAATTTAGTATGCAGATTAGTAGTAAAAGTTAGATAATGTTGCAGTGGGACGGGGGACATTCGTAAAAAGCCCATCTCATCATATTGTATAAAAAGGGTGGGGGCACTGTTCGGGGTCATCAATAATCTTTTGGTGAATTTGTTCTCCAATGCTTGTAGCTGGCGGCTCTTGTGATGTCCCCACACTCCTCCCTCATATGTTACGATAGCGAGGCATTTAGATTTGTATGAGGTAATTCATTTGCTCACAGGCTTGTGACCTAATTTACTTGCAAAGTGGAATATCCCGTCCACGGCCCTTCTTGTGCGATGGGCTCTTGTTAACAGCGATTCCCAATTCATCTGGTTGTTAAATAAATTCCTCAAGCATGCAGAAGTATCTACCTTTTCTATTCTCTTGCCCCGTACAACAAAGTTTTTAGTTTTTGTGGACTTAGTGCCACATACCATGATATACGATATGATAAAATTGACTTTTAAGTTGAGCGACAACATAAAATCGGTAAAAGCATTGTGGGATTTCTGGAGGCTATTAGTGATTAATGCCATTAACACTGTATCATCTGCATATGATGATAAGGGAACAGATTTCTTACCAATTCTGGGAAAGTCAAGCTCCTTACTTAGTAAAAAGCCACGTCAGGACAGAGTAGCCCGAACTCACGGATGAGGCCAGCTGGGGAAGAATCTTGCTGCAAATACCTCGTTATTGGGTAATTTTTTTCTTGTATGGTATCTTTCCCAAATTTGGAGAGATTTATCAAACCCCAATTTAATCTGACTCCTTTACTCAGGTGATAATGGATCGGGGAGTTCATCATACTCCCCTACCTGGATCATTAAATTGAGGGAGACAATGAGGAGATTGTGATCACTGGCACAATTAAGTTCCACCATAAAATCATGGACAAGTGGGGTATATATCCTATATATTAACATAAAATCAATAAAACTAGCCTTGCCACCGCCAAAATAAGTAGGGCACTGGGGTAACGAACGTGTTACAGTCCAAATTATTTATGAAACCTAAATCATTCCCTACAAGGATAGAATTTAAAGCTTTGCCCTAGGCTGACCCTTGGTATCTTCCAGCCCACACACACGCTGGGAGATGTACTTATAGATTATGCAATTAATGTCCCCCACCCACAGGATACATAAGGGCTGTCACTTCCCAGTGACTTGAGAAACTTCCATCTGGGGAGATTTCTATAACATGGTTTACTGGTTCCTGTGTTATATTAATGGATGCATACGATGTGTTGCAGGCTAGTTGCACGCAGCCTTCAGCTACGGGATCACCTTCATAAGAGACTCTCAGTAGGTTAATGCAAAGCTTTGCCAAACCTCCCAACTTAGGTGCCTGACTGGAGTGATCTTGCAGTTAATCGATGGTGCTAAGGCCTGAAACAGTTTCAAAGCGATTTGGGTGAGTGAACATGAGTGGCTGTGTGCAAGCATGAGTCCAGTGGATAGGCTCTTATACTGTCACTCTCTCAAGTGGTCCTCTAGGTGCGTTAGGGTAAAGCCCACACACCTAGAGCCCCTAAAGTAAAGGACCACACAGTCCACCGCTACAGATTTTGCCGTCCAAACCAACATGCTCACCTGCCTGGCCTAATGATGTTGTATAACAAATGTATCTGGGATGAAATTTTACTGTGGCACCAGTAGGTTGATTTGTTAAAAAAAACTTTAACAGTTATCTTGGCGGCCGGAAGGGAGATGGGGGACTCCAGTTAGTATCAAGGAATAAGGCGTTCAATCTGGTGGTAAATGTAATATGTCTTTTGCACCCTCCCCACTTGAGAGTGTATGTGCTTGGTCAATTATACTTGGGTTTGCATATTGGCCTTTACCCCCCTTTAGAAAATCGGCTCTCAACCAATTTGTAACCCCTTGTCCAAACAATTTTTTTTTTCTAGGGGGTACCTTTTCCCAAGAGATGCGATCAGGGGGATCTACGGGGGGGACTTCAATGGGGCCTTCACCAATGGCGGTAATACATGTTATAGTTTGAGGGGGCATCCTATCGTAAAGTACAGCATTTGTGCTAATAGGTTGAGTAGCCTTATCCCTCTGTGTAAGGTGTACTGATTGCGTATTTAAGTCCCGTAAGATAAGGGAGAGCTGATCTTCAATGCAGCCTAAACGATCGAAAATGGGAGTCAGCGCCTCTGATAATAATTTGCTGATTTCGTCAAGTGTAATATGTACTCCTTCTGTTATGACCCATCTCCCCACACCCCCTCGTGTCCTACATACAGATGCGTCTGCAATGGCTGGGAGGGGTGGCTGGAGTAGAGGCTATAGCATGAGTCACAGCTCCCCTAATTTCCTTACTAATTGTCCCCACAGCTTTTTAAAGCAAGCCGCCCAGAGTGGTTCCAGTGGCATAATTTTGCTCCAGAGACAGGACTGACTGAAAGTGTCACACAGCTCTTGATTCAGCAGCTCTGGTTGCTGTGCCACATCCTCTCCATTCTATGAGACACTAAACCCATTCCAGGATCCTCCCACCCTAGTCATCACATTGTGGAAGCCACTTCCCAGTTACTTTTCTTCTCGTCAACAATTGTTTTTAAATGAAGAGTAAAAAAAAAATATCCCCATTTTCCTCCCTTTCGAGGTGTACTATTGCACACTTTAGAAGATGTATTTAAAGTTGCCGATTAATTTAATGTCATCAGCAGTACTGCTAGCTTTTCCTGAATATTTATCCAACAGCACTTTACATGCATGGATATATATGACAATATTTTAGAAGGGAAAAAAACAAACACTTAAATGAAGGGGATATCAAAGGGGTAGCTAAGGGGCGACTAACAGAAGCTCTGACAGAAGTTAAGCTTTGGAAGTAGACATGATAGAGCACGCGGGCCCACTAACTCAATTTTATCATACTCACCTGGGCCCATAAAACATTCACACTTTGACCTAGTAGTCCTGCTTTTCTATTTACTTACAGTCTATCAGTACTTTAAGTCCTTTTAGCACTTCTACCTGTAAACAATGACTTACCAATCCTTGTCACCTTTGCTATAAGTCCTAGGGATCGAAAGCGTGTTAGAATACAATTTTACCTTTCATGTAATAACCACAGACTCAGGGAAAGTTTTAAATGCTTTATCTATGCAAGTTTAAGTGAGTCTTCATCCAAATTACAGAGACCAAAAATTTCATAAGTAAAATTATGATTAATAAGAAATAAAGTTTGCAAGAAATCACAGTAACACCTTTAGACATTGGTACCTGGGAAGGGTGAGAAAGGGATATAGCACAAGGACATATCAGATGGATTTTATTTACCTAGAATGGTGCAATGATCAATCCTGGCCACGGGCTGAGGCAAAAGACAAGGCTCCCGACTAGTCAGGTGCCCATGGGACAAGACAGGTGCAGTTCAGGACAGGTGACCTTCGCTAAGTGCAACACCAGCGTTACACCCCTCTCTCTCAGTAAGCCAATTCAAAGTACCCCGATCGGGTAATTGATAATTTCCCCACAAACACCTCAAATTTTCTGACAGAGTGCTCCGCCAGCACCTCTGCTCTTGATCTCCTTTAGTGTGCATTGGGTCAGTGACAGGTCAGCTATTCGGACAAGTCGGACATATTTCTCTAACTAAACCTACCTTAGTTATACCATTTTCAGGGCAATGTACCACCCCTAAATGTTGCAAATCTACGTGTTCCCCTTCAGTGATTGGTCAGAAAGACGAGGAGTGTTCATCACACCATACTATGATGAAATCATTGTTCATTAGGCTGTATTGATCAAGTTCCCGCCCATAATTCATTTTCTCACGATTTTATTCCACCCAGCAATATTGGCATACAAATTATATACATTGTCTTTGTTTCAGTCTTCTCGCTTCCTCTTGAGCAGGTTCCCTGAAACATCGTGGGTAAGAAGGGTGTTGGCAGTCATTCAATGACAATGACTGCATGCCTATCAGGGATTCTTTGCGCAGGCGCAACTTTTCAATATGGAGTTTCATCTCATTCAATGCCCAAAAAACCTGCTAGTAACAAAGTCAAAGAACGACACATTAGAATACAAAAATAAATGAATTCACTGTATACCACTTATCTCTACTCTAACCCCATTACTTAATTTCAACTTTTGCATTAACGAACAAGCTTAGTACAAGCAGCAGCATAAGCATTTGCATGTGCGGTTTGAAGCATTCATTTCTGGCACTCGTGCGCAGAAGCAAGAAGTTCCCACCAAAAAGCAAAGGACGTCATACCATGTAGATGTGGCAGAGGCATGCGCAGTAAAGTTCCTGCACTTATGGCGGCCATTTTTAGGACACTCGGGTTACTGTTAGTAAAAGAACATAGGAAAGCTTCCCCTAGATACTAAATATGTTGTGTAATGCAAATATTAATGGACAGAACATGTTGATTAATATATTACAGGTTATTTTGAGAGGGTTGAATACAAACAAGTTTCTGTGCATGTGAAACCTTGCTCCATCAGACATATAAAACACGTTGTTATTACAAACAGTCAATTTAATACCACACTCAGGTCTTCTCTGAATCTATCTGGATAAAACAGGCTGAGGGCCGCATGACGGGACCATGCGTCTGTCACGTCTAACAAACAAATTAGGCACGCAGCTGCTTGCGAGATGTTTGTATGTTTTGTGACAGCGTTGCACTGTGCAAGACATTTGCATTTCAGCTGCAGCATCAACAGAAACAGCCAACATAACACTGAACACAACACACAAGCAGTGCTTGCATACAACTGCCGCTGGCGTGTCTCCTTGGTTGCATGTTCAATAGATTTGCATAAAATAAGACCCTCCCTTATTGGCTGCAAGTTATATGCCATCAGGCTAGGTGGTTCCTGTATGTGGGACATAACGGGGGAGGAGGAGGCACCTAAGCAGATGAGCCAGCAGCAGCTGTGTGTAAGCACTGCTCAAGGGTTTTTAAAAGGCGCATTAGATTGTAAGACTTGGGGTTTCAAATAAATACAGGAGGCAATTGCAAGTTAAATTGGTTTAATTTCCCGGAGCGCCGGGACAACGTCTTTACTCTACGCGGCTGGCGCCTCTACAAGATGGCCGCCTTCCGCTTCCGGTTCACCCCTTCCGGTTCCGTCTAGTGGAACACTAGACTGTTACCACATATCTCCCCCCTTTTTGCAACAACAGTAAACTAGATTAGACACTCTTACTTGTTGTCCATTTCAAAGTCCTTGAACCTCTCCGGGATCTTTACTACTCTTCCAGCTCTCGTCTTCATCACTCCTTCTCCTCTTTCACTTCCCTGCTCCTCCAACAACCGGCCACGTGTTTCTGTTCCTTCATGATTACTTCCCATCCTTTCCTTTTCAGTTCCTATCTTGCTGCTGTCGTTTGCTCCACCTGTTTCTCTGACTTCCCCGTCCTCTCCGACATCTCTCTCTTCTACTTGCTGCGTGCCTTCTTCTACTTGCTCCATACTCCTTCCACAACCTTCTTCTTTGCTTCTCTCCACATTCTCTTCCACTTCTTCTGTCTCCGCTCCCCACTTCAAGGTTTTGCTGCATTTCGCCATTCTGTCCTGTGACCACACCTTGCCGTCGCTGAGCAGCGCCGATCTGGCGTAGGGCTCTAGAACTTGTAAAGGCGGTGTGAACTTACTTTCCCCTTTTCTTTTACGGTTCACCACCTTCACTCTTACCCAATCGCCCTTCTCCAGTGACACTCCTTGTACGTTATGTCTCTTATTGAAATGTTCGGTGTACGTCTCCTGTGCCTTCTCCAGATTTCTCCTGACTACGGCTGGTGACCATTTACTCTGCACAACCATCTTCCTCCATGCCGCATTGTCTTTTGTAAATGGCTCTCTCCCTCTCAGTACCTTGAACGGGCTGTACCCAGTGCAGCCTGGTGTGATGCGATAGGCCCACAACATCTTGGGCAACTCCTTCTCCCAGTCCAGTCCATCATTTATGGCTGCTTGAATGGTGCCCATTATCACCCTGTTGAAACGTCCCACTTGTCCATTTCCAGCTGGGTGATATATGGGCGTGTGCTTGACCTCTATTCCATTCCTGGATACAAAGGCTTCCCATTTCACTGACGTGAACTGCGGCCTGTTGTCACACGTGATAATTTTCGGAATTCCTTCCTTGATGAATATGGCTCTCAGGAAGGTTATCACCGTTTCGGTATCTACTGCTTCCTTCACTTCCACCTCTGGCTAGTTGGAATACTTGTTGATCAATACAATGGCGTACTTTTGTATACCTTCCACGTTGAGAATGGGTCCCATGATGTCAACGGACACCATCTCCCATGGCCCATCCGGCACCGGGAACTTTCCTAACGGTGGCCTAAGCATGCACTGGGATTTGTCCGCTTTGGCACAGGACTCACATTGCCTTACATATCGTTCCACTTGTGAGTCGATGGCCGGTCACCAGTAAGCTTGCCGAGCCAGAGCCTTGGTCTTGGTGATCCCCTGGTGTCCCTCATGCAACAGGGACATCAAATGATCTATTATTCCTCGGGGAGGAATCACTTTGTCGCCTCTTAGAAGGAACAGGGGGTTTTCTCCCAGTGACAATTTGTCCCTTACTTCCCAGTATCTCCTTAATGTTTCCTTGAGATGTCTCTTCTCGGGCGACCCATGGACGGTGTACCCTTTTATTGCTTCCAGATCTTCATCCGATTTGTAGGCCTCTTCCCATTCTTGTGCACTGATCACCTTCTCCATGTCCTGTATTGTAGCCACCACGTAACCATCCCATTTCGGGGCCTCTTGCTTGCCCGCCTCCTCCTTAGCCGCTGCTCGGCTCAGGAAGTCAGCCACCTTATTTTGTGGCCCCGGAATGTGCTCCACGTCGTAGACGAAGTCTAGCAAGCGAAGTGTCATTTTTGCGATCCTTGGCGTCACATGTGCATGGCCACTGGAAGTCAAAACCTTTATCAGGGGCTTGTGGTCGGTTCTAACTAGAAACTTGGCGCCCCACAGGTACTGCCTGAACCGTTCCATTGCCCACACCACTGCTAACATCTCTTTTTCGATGACGCTGAATTTCTACTCGTTGGGCGCCAGAGACCTTGAGGCGAAGCTGACCGTCGATATCTCTCCCTTTCCTGATTTCTGCATTAACACTGCTCCCAGGCCACGGTCACTGGCATCGGTGGTAAGAATGGATTCTGCGTCCGGGTCAAACCCTTTTAGGGGTATGGTTTCACTCATCTCCTGTTTCAACGTGTCAAATTCCTCCTGCTCTTCCTTATTCCATTTGAAACTGTTCCTTTCTTTCAGTAGTTGGCGCAAGCAGTGCGTCTTGGTGGCAAAGTTGGGAATGAATTTGCTATAATATTCGGCCATCCCCAGGAATGATCTGACGTCCTCCTTCTTCCCCGGGGCTGGCGCATCCAGTATCGCTTGCATGTTGGCTCTCCTTGGCTCAATGCCTCTCTCACTCACTTCATGACCGAGGTAGGTTACTGATGGTACTCCAAATTTGCACTTGGACCACTCCGCCGTTAAGCCGTTCTCCTGCAACGTGCGTAGTACCGTGTGCAGCTTCTCATTGTGTTCTTGTTTGGACGCTCCCATGACCAGAATGTCGTCCTGGAAGAATTGAACACCTTCCACCTTCCGAAACAGTCTATGCTAAGTTTTTGAAATACAGCAGATGCCGATGCCAGCCCAAATGGCATCCTGACAAACTTGTAGCAACCGAAGGGCGGGATAAATGAGGTGAGGTGACTGCATGACGGATGGAGCTTTAACTGGTGGTAGGCAGATGACAGGTCCACTGTAGAGAACCATTTGATGCCCTTCGTTTTGGCCAACATCTCGTTGATGCGGGGAAGGGGAAACTTGTCGACCAGGATGTTTTTGTTGAGTTCCCTAAGATCGGCACACAGCCTCACCTTTCCATTTGGCTGTTTAGCCACCACCAAAGGCGAAAGCCACTCCGCGCTCTCAATGGCCTGTATCACTTCACTTTTTTCCAGTCTGTCGAGTTCTGCCTCTACTGCCTCCCGGCATCGGAAAGGAATGTTCCTTACTATGTGAATGACTGGTTTGGCTCCCTCCTTCAACCTGGCCAATTCGCCTATCAGTGCATGTTCAACCTGGGTTTGTCCGACTCTGTGCAACCCACATCCAATACCTGGGAATCAATGTAGAGAACTTCCTCCAGTTCATCCTCCTCCGTCTGGTTCTCTTCCTCTTCCTGGTGTTCTTGATCTATGTATCTGACCATGGCTCCCTTGGATTTTCGGCGGCATACCTTTTCATAATGGCCGAAGACGCTGCAGTATGCACATTTTGCCCTGAACGCCGGGCATACTTTGTCGTTTCCCATGTGCGACGTGCCTCCGCACCTGTAGCAGCTAGGTCGTCTGCCTCTCCCCGTTTTTTGGACTGTGCTTCCAGCTTGGGTGTTCCTTCTGTTATCTTGGCCTCTTGGTGGGTCTCTGCTTTGCCCATTCGCCTTTGTCAGGCGTCATTACCCTGTAGACCGTCTGTGTCCCCCTGTATCTTTCCGGGCTGCTTGAGCGCATCGCTTGGACATTTCCGCTGTCTTTACCAAGGCCCAAACCTCCTTCAGGGGGGCCTCTCCATTTACCCACAGTTTTTCTTGGACGTGTGTACTGGACGTGTGCATTATGATCTGGTCCCTTATCAGTTCATCATGCAGTGTGCCAAATTTACATGTCAGGGCCAACTTCTGCAGAGCTGCAATGTACTCATCGATTGTCTCTCCACCCTCTTGTTTCCTCTGGAAGAAATTATGCCTGTCGATGGCTACGCACACTACCGGCCTGTAGTGCGTGTCAAGGTCCTCAATGGCGTGGCGAAATACGTCTGTGTCGGTCGCGTCTCTTGTGCCTTTGACGATGGTGTCATACACTCTGAGCCCCTCCGGGCCCAAATTGTGCAGTAGGGTCTTCTTCCTCCTCGGGCTCGAGTACGCTGCTTCACTTTCGTCTTCTAATGCTTCTAAATAATTTATGAAATACCGCTTCCAGTCTTCCCACGGCATTGTGGGTTCCCCTCTTTTCGGGAGAAAAGGCACCATTTGGGTGAGGGAGGTGGACTGTGTCGCCATCTTGCCGTTTCCTCTGGGGCCCGCTTGTGTTGGGATAGCGCGGCCGGGTGGGCTTCCTGGCGCCTGTCTCTCGTCCATGTCTTCCTCACTGTGCTCGCTGCCGGCAGAACCACCCCCTCTAGCGCCGTCAGTAGCTGGGAGCGCATGTGGGCCGTCTCGGTCTGCTGTGCCGATAGTGTTCGCTCCTTCAACCCTTCCTTGCTGTGCCGCCAGTGTGCTGCGTGGGGTCCACTAATCAGTGGGGGGGTCTCTAGTGCCTGGCTGGGTGAGTGGCCGATCACCTTGTGTGCTTCCCTTGTGGTGCGCGGTGTTTCCTTTTTACCCCCCCTCTCACCGTGACGCCTTGGGGCCAGACGGCGGTTCCGCTGACTTCTAGGCTTAAGTCTCCACGCCAATGTGGTGGGAACACTCTTGTTCTCTCGCCGGGGCTTGCACCTTGTCCCCTGCCACGGTCCGGAATTACTGGTTTTGTTTTTTTTTCCTTTCCCATGTCTCCGTCTTTTTTTTTTTTTCTCGAGGGGATATTTGTGTTAAATCCCGTTCCTCGTCGCCATTGTAAGACTTGGGGTTTCAAATAAATACAGGAGGCAATTGCAAGTTAAATAGGTTTAATTTCCCGGAGCGCCGGGACAACGTCCTTACTCTACGCGGCTGGCGCTTAGCGCGAATATTTCCAAAATGAAGCCATTGTTGGTAATAGGAGATAGCAATATTAGCGACTGTTTCCAGTTGCTAACATCTTTGCACGCCCACATTGCATGTCATTAGCGATAATTATCGCTGACATGCAATACGGGCCCCAAGATGATCGCTATCGCCTACTAGCTGTCGCTAACTGGTGTTAGCGACAACTTGGTAATTGGGCGATAAAATTATCGCCGCTTTAGCTGGAAAAAGTCCCGCTAAACCGGCGATAATGGCCCTTGGTAATATGCCTCCCAGATCTGTTACTGGGGGTGAATGTTTGACAATGTTCAACATTCCGTCCATCATCTTTTTGTGTTGCATTTTTACCCTAAGTTGGAAGGGTATGCCCAGACGTGAGTCCCGTGCTAACTACATCAATGGAGTCAAGATATAATGGCTGAAGAGGCCTGAAAGCCCGAAACCGGTCCTAGGATGCTTGATTCCGGTCCGGGAAAGACATGGCTTAACAGTTCGGGCTGAACTGTTCCCATGAGTCACAGGGTCAAGACTGATTTGCATATGGCTATGTTTGAGCTGGGGTGGCGTGGTGAGCAAAATACCAATGTCATCATTTCAATCTTTATTCGGTTTAAAAAACCTTATAAGATACAATACATTAAAATCATAACACATCATTATAGTACATAACAAATAGCAGCAGTGGGTAAAAATGTCATCACATCTTATTTGTGCAAAGTACGCAGAAAAATCATCAAGACTGGGGTTGGCTAGATCCTGGTCGGTCCCTCTTCTATTGAGAACACTGAATGAATATACACAATAGGAAAATAATAAATTAGACATCTGTTTGTGTTTAAAAAGTGATATACATCATAACAATAAAACAGGCAGCACTATAACTAATAAACAGTCAATCACATGGTAAAATAGCCCATTACAATTAGGTTTTCTGATTTTTCTTTCTCCTAATCAAGGCTACACATAGGAGAAAACGACTTAGGCTAAACACAATTGGTTGTGCAGTATCTCCTTTGAATATTCTAAGACCAACCTTAATTTGTCTAAGGCCTAACCTGTTGCAGATTGGCTTAAGCCATTTTTTCCTTGCTTTAAGGTATGCTGGGCATATAAATAGAACATGGGACTCATCTTCTTTCATCCCCATTTCACAGAACTCGCATATATTAGAGCCAGCGACCCCGGTCAGCCCCTTATTACAGTTCCAGCTAGTTGTTCTATCTTTCAATAGCAAAATGCTATACCGGAACTTTAAGTATAGGCTTTTAGCCAGTGGAGGGTGAATTTCATCCATGAGGGGCTCTAATTGCATATTCATTTTAATTTCAAAAAATTTCGAAGTTAGAGTTCCTGTTCTGGGATTTGCAAGCACTGAGTCTCTAATATAGTCCCAGTACCTTTGCTTCAAAATGTTTTTTGAACTATTTGTAAGAGAATCAGGGTCAAACCAGAAGTCACTTAACCCTAATTTTTCGAACCATTTTTTGACGTACTCTAGCCATGGCAAGCGCGTGGTGTTTTTTATAGCCAATATCTCTTGCAATGCTTCTCTATAATCAGCCAGCTCTTCAGTGGACCATAAGCGAACCCAATAGAGTAGCGGGCGAAGAGAAGCATAATCATCGGTACGCCTAAAATTAAGGTCCCATAATACGGGTGTCAGTGGTGTTGACCCAGGTATCCCTAGAAGTTGCCTAATAAAGGAATTTTCCCTCACTCGGAAGGTATCCTTTAAAGCATAGGCCCAAAGGTCCGCACCGTAAAGTGAAGAAGATTGTACTTTATATTTGAATAATTCGATAGCTGGTGAGACCGCTTTGAAATGGCTGTTCTTGTGCTTCTTTAAGATCGGTACCTGGTTTTGGGTTAGCCTTAGTTTTGAATTCTCCAATTGTGTTTTCCATGTAACATCACTGTCTAAAATAATACCCAGGAATTTAAAATTAGGAACTTCTTCAATAGGTTCATTGTTTATCTTAAAAACCTTATTAAAACCTTTATGGGGGTTGATTGTCATAACTTTTGTTTTTGAGGAGTTGATTTCTAATTCCTTGTCATGGCAATACAAACCAAAGGTATTTAAAAGATTTTGAAGCCCCCTAGGTGTCTGAGAAATTAAAATGGTGTCGTCTGCGAATAGTAATGCCGGAACGGCTTGCCCGCTCAATTTGGGAGAGTCATGCTCGCAGCCCAAAAGAGTGTCAGGGATGTCATTGACCTATAAAGTGAATAAGGTAGGTGCCATTACGAACCCTTGCCTTACCCCTTTTGCTATTTTTATTTTCTCAGTGACTTCTCCATTCGGTCCCCATCTAACACGTGCGTAATTGTTCTCATGGAGTCTGGTTAAAATTTGAAGGATATTTCCAGGGACACCCATTTTGTTTAATGTCTTCCATAGGGCTGCCCTAGGAACCATATCAAAAGCTGCCTTCAAATCAACAAAGGCAACGTATATATGGGAACTCCTTATAATGGTATATTTCCAGACTAAACATAAAAATCTAAAAACCTGGTCTACAGTGCTTATCTTACATCTAAAACCTGCCTGATATTTTGTGTAAATAGAGTGCTCTTCAATCCAAGAGGTGAGTCGACCAAGAACCTGTCGTGCAAAAAATTTTTGTAGCACGTCAATTAGGCTGATAGGTCGGTAATGCGAGGGATTTGACCTATCACCCTTCTTGAACAGAGCTACAATCTCTGCCCCCTTCCAGGTTTCCGGAATAGGAGCTCCTTGAGCAATTTCATTAGATAATAAATTGATGTAAGGAGCCCAGATGTCGTTTTCATGTTTCCAAAGATCACCTGGTATTCTGTCAGGACCTGGTGCTTTCCCTGACTTGACTGCCTTAATTGCTGAGATAGTTTCTGTTAGGGAAAAAACAAGGGGTGCATCATACGCTGCCAAGGGGGCCTGCAAACTATCCCAACCTCCACTCTCATCTGAACTTGTACAAGAGTATAACATAGTAAAGTGCTCGACCCATGTTTTTTCCTCTAGAAATTTGTCTTTACATTCTGTCGCCCCCCTGGTGCCTCTAGCAATGAGGCTCCAAAAAGTGGTCTGATCTTTACACTTACATGCGTCCAATAAGTCGGACCAAACCCTTTCGTCCCACTCTTTCTTGGCCTTTAATAGGGTTCTTTTATACTGAACTCTCTTGGTTCTCACAGTATCCATTGAACCCCCCCTGACCACTATGATTAGGTCTGTCTTGGCTTTCCGGCAATCCTGGTTATACCAGGTGATCCCGGTTTGTTTGCTCTTTTGGGCGTTATGTGGTCTTTTTATTGCCCTGGTCAGGATCCCGCCAAGTTGGTTAATTAAATATTCATGGGATTCTATCAGACTAGGATTTTGGATGACAGTACTGTTACCTAAGAGAGAAGACATATGACTCACAAATTCATTATAGATTTGACTAATGATTTTGGAGTTGTCTAATACTACTGGCCATTTCAGGGATCTACGATTATTTGCCACTAGGGGATCCTGTGGCAAGGACATTGTGCTATTGGCACTTTTGTCAAGGGTTTTAAAGATCTGGGTTTGGACAGATAAGATCAGAGGATAATGGTCGCTTTCCGTGCGATCATCCACTATTAGGTCGATGGTCATAGGCCACAAGTTCAGGGAGACTAGTAAGTAATCTAAGTGGCTGGAGTGTGCCCCTCTGGTGAACGTCGGTCTACTGGGACAGTCTGATGGCAACCGCCCATTACATGCACGTAAGCCTGATTCTAATGTCAAATTCAGTAATTGTAGGGCGCTCACTGAGCAAGGTGCTTTGTAATTTGTATCTACTAAGGGAATATTGTTGGCACTGTCCTCATCCTTATAGATGTCTTCTATACCTATTATGGGTTCAAAACCTCTTTTAAAATCACCACCTATGATCATTTGTGCATTTTGATCAAATCCCGTCACAAGATTACTCAAGTGGGTTACAACTGTTGATTCTTTACATGATCGATGTGGTCTGTTGTAGATATTGATCACATACGTGCTACAACCCTTGGTATTTTTTAGCTCTAGTAATAAAATGTCGGGATTATTTGTATCAATTTGCTTAAAGGACAGGCCTCTAGTAATTTTCACCCAAATTGTTAATCCGCCAGAAGGTCTCCCCCCATTTGTGTTTACTGCGGGTATGAAAAAAGATCTATAGTCAACCTTGAAGTAGTTTCCGAGCCCCCATGTCTCCTGGAACATGATTAGATCCCCACTTGCCAGATAGTTTTGCCAAGACGGATCTGAAAGGTTTTTTTTCAGACCCGCTATATTCCAGCAGATGATTTTTATACTTCCTAAAACCCCTTGTGTTTCTACTACCTGACATGGTGCGATTACCCTAGATGTCTCTAAATGCAGTTGTTGTGCCATTGTTTCAACAAGATGTAATGGCTGTTGCAAGATTTTAATAGGTACAATCTGCTTTGGTTCGACTTCGAGATGCAACCTAGGATATGTGTGGTTTGTACTACATGGCGTTTTCAGTGCCCTTCCCTCAAGTCAGTCGCAGTCGGCTAAGCCAGCTAAGGCTTCAAACCTATTTGAGGTGCTAACTCCCCAGTTGTGGGATGGGGCCCCGAAGCCCCAGCCATTTATAGGGGCATTCCATCTAGGTACAGGGGTAATGGGAAAGGGTGGGTTCTGGTAAGACCCCAACCATCCTCCGTTAAAATCAGCATTGCCTATAGGTGCTGGGGTATTAGGATACAGTACATTCTGCTGCATGCCTGGCCATCCTCCATTATATTTAACATTTCCTGTGGGCCCACAGTTATTGGTTATTATGCCAGGTCCTCGTCTGCCCATTTGATTCCAATTTTGCCCTAAGGTAGTGTTTTGAAGAGTATTGTGTTGGTTTAGTAGCCATGGACCTGTCCTATTTTGGGGAGCGTAATTCATGTCAAAAGCTGATGGTCCCCCTCCCCAACCATGGTCTCTCGTTGGCCAAACTGGCTTCCGGGGTTTTTGATTATTGGCCTTTTGTGATTCATTATAGAAAAATTCTAGTGTAAGAGGGATTATAGAGCTACTTCTTTTTTGTGGTGGAAGGATATTTGATAAAATGTCCGGAAGAGCAGCTGGAGTCGAAAAGTTTAGTATCACACAGTCGCCCTTCCATTTTTTTTGCTTATTTCCTATCCAACCAACCCTCCTTGCTGTTATAATTTCATCAGCCAGCCGCTGTTCACCCCCTTGTGCTATCCGCATATTATTTGAGAGCCAGTATAGTGCCTTACTTCTTAGTGATGAGGCTGACTCAGTTTGGTCCGGTGATAGGATTGGTGTATTGGCTAACACTAGCACTAGCAGTGCTGCTTCAACTACAAATTGTGTTTGATTTTCTTCAAAACTAGAGGGCGCTGTAGCATGTGTTGAATCAATTGATCGGACAGTTGGGGCTTCTAATGGCAAGTTGTTAGTGTTTTGGCTAGAAGTTTGTGGGCATTCTGCAGGAATTACTCCTGGAGGGGTAGCATCTGGTGTAACCCTGGGTTCATTATCTTTCTCTGGGGTATCGCGGCCTTTATTAACATTACTTAAGACATTGCCTATTGCATCTGCTAAAACATTTTGTGTGCTTCCAAGTTTCTTTATCTCTGCAGAAAGTTTGTCAATCTTACTAATAAGTGGCTTGATAATTGTCTGAATTTTTATTTCTAACAGCTCCGCTATTTTAGACATTAAATCCTCGTCCAATATGTCCCTCAGATTATTTTCCTCGTTATTCTGGCAGGTATTTTTTACCTTTGGTGGTGATGTGGCCTTATTTTTTCCAGAACGTGCCCCCCCGCGTTTGCTTTGCAATCTGCGACAGGCTCTAACTGCCCTTGAGGTCTGTTTAGCCAGTGGATCATCCTCCACGTCTTCTTTGTCATTATTTCGTTCAACCTCAATGACAACCTGTGCATCTGAGTCATTAACCACGTGTTGTTCAATGTCCCCCACATTTACTGTGCTTACATCAATGTTGACAGTTACTGGGGAAGCTGGTACATGGAGATCGTTGTTAGAGTCTAATAGCAAAGATTCATTGATTTGCGAGGAGGTAGGTGGGCTCATGGGAGGAAGGATAGGTGATTGGGACAGACCTAACGATTGTCTGCGTTCGCTGTTTATTTTACTGACCACTTGAACAAGGTAGTTTTCCATGGTGTTCTTTGGTGTTTCGGATGCCGTGTGATGATTTCTTTTACGCATAATTATGCAAAGGTGTGTGAAAGTCTTATACCCACAGCTCAAAAAATTAACAAAGTATCGCTTCCAAGTTTAAAACAAAAAGTCTTACTTCAAAACTTGTGCAGATATCCAGCTGACTCCTTTCCAGATTCGTAAGTGTGATTGTCTGTTATTTGCGTTTCCACGTGGGCCCCCTCCTTATCCCGGGCTCCTGGGCGATTCAATAGAAGCTATATAGCCTGCTTACCGACCCCCGTCGGGATGGCTGGGGCTCAGGAGGCGGTCGACCAACATCTGAAACACCACTGCTTGCTGTAGACAATCATGCGACACTTCACTGGTGCACAAAGAAGTAGTATTAGAGGGGTGGCCTAGCCTGGCCTACTCGTGCCGATGAGGGCCGTAGAGGGCCCGCCCTTTGCCGGGGCTTCGCCCCGGGGACGTCCCGCGATGCGGGTCTCCTCCTCCCTTTATGGTGCTGTCTGCGTTCTGCCGGCGCATTCCGCGTCACTTCCACGCGCCGCCGCGAGGCCTGCCGGGAGTTGTAGTCCTCCCGGAGCGATGGCGCGGTTTCCAATGGCCGGTGATGACTCTCGGCGGTGGCGGCTTGGGCGCCGGCTCTGGCGGGTTCTTTTAGAGGCCTGGAATGACTCTTGGCGGTGGCGGCAGGTAAGTAAGTCCAATGTATTAATCCCAGATCTGTGACTGGGGGTGAATGTTTGACAATGTTTTCAACATTCCGTCAATCATCTTTTTGTATTGCATTTTCACCCTAAGTGGGAAGGGAATGCACAGACGTGGGTCCCGGGCTCACTATGCCACTGGAGTCAAGCTATCCTGGCTGATGAGGGCTGAAAGCTCGAACCCGGTCCAAGGATGCTTGATTCCGGGCCAGGGAAGACATGGCTTGGCATTTCGGTCTGGACTGTTCCCATGAGGCATAGGGTCAAGACTGATTTGCATATGGCTATGTCTGAACTGGGGTGGCGGGGTGAGCAAAATAACGATGGATTAAACTCAGATCTGTGACTGGGGGTGAATGTTTGACAATGTTCAACATTCCGTCCATCATCTTTTTGTGTTGAATTTTCACCCTAAGTGGGAAGGGTATGCCCAGACGTGGGTCCCGTGCTCACTACACCACTGGAGTCAAGCTATCCTGGCTGATGAGGCTGAAAACCAGAAACCGGTCATAGTATGCTTGAGTCCGGGCCAGGGAAGGCAAGGCTTGGCAGTTCGGTCTGTACTGATCCCATGAGGCACAGGGTCAAGACTGATTTGCATATGACTATGTCTGAATTGGGGTGGAGTGGTGAGCAAAATAACAATGGATTAAACCCAGATCTGTGACTGGGGTGAATGTTTGACAATGTTCAACATTCCGTCCATCATCTTTTTGTGTTGCATTTTCACCCTAAGTGGGAAGGGTATGCCCATTTGTGGGTCCCGTGCTCACTAGGCCACTGGAGTCTAGCTATCCTGGCTGATGAGGGCTGAAATCCCGAAACCGGTCATAGGATGCTTGATTCCGGTCCAGGGAAGACATGGCTTGGCAGTTCGGTCTGCACTGTTTCCATGAGGCACAGGGTCAAGACTGATTTGCATATGGCTATGTCTGAACTGGTGTGGCGTGATGAGCAAAATAACAATGGATTAAACCCAGATCTGGGACTGGGTCTGAATGTTTGACAATGTTCAACATTCCGTCCATCATCTTTTTGTGTTTCAATTCAAATTCAAGCTGAAGATTTGGAGTTGAAAATATAATAGCTACAGTCAGATATTGCCCTCCTCCCCTTTAAAATAAAAACTGCCCTGGGAGATTGTATCCTCAGGGCCACATGAGGCTCAGGGAGGCAGGGACCAGCTGCCCCTTCCCTTTAAAAGGATAAATGCCCTGGGGATGGGTCATCAGGGTCTTTTTAGGCCCACAAATGGGGACCATGCAACCTGCTTCCCTTTTATTTACATTTTGGTCTGTGGAATGGAGTCTTGGGGGCCTAATTAAGTTCAGGGAGGCGGTCTGTGTTCCCCCTCCCTTTATGAACTTCTCTGCTCTGGGGATAGGGTCCCCGGGGCCTTATAAGGCTCAGGTAACAGGAAGTTGCAGCTCCCCTCCCTTTTATAATATAATCCAGTCCTGGGAGACCGGGTTCATAGTGCCTAATATGTCTGGGGAATGGGGTCACCCAGCCCTCTGCCCTTTTAAAAAATGAACAGCCTTGGAGGATGGGTCCTCCGAGGCAAAAAGAAACTTTGGAGGGGGGGATGCGGGCCCCACTCTCCTTTAAAAAAATGGAAAGTTCCAGGGATTGGGTTCTCCGGAGCCTGAGAAGGTATAGGTAGGTGTGTCGATCAGCCCTCTCAAACTTTGCATTACATTTGGCACCCTCCCCCCAGCCCATTAGGGCTCAGGGAGGGGAGCTTCAGGCAGTCGACCCCTTAGATTTTAGCCCCAGGGATGGAGTCTCCAGAGTCCAAAAAGGCTTTGGAGTGGGAACACATATCCCCCACTCATTTTTTTGTGTATTTGGCCCTTGGGCGTGGGGTCCCCCAAGGTCTTTAAGGAATGGGGAGAGAGGCCACATGGAATTCTACCCCTTTTATTGGGAATGGTCCCAGGGATGGGGCTCCCCAGGGCCAATAAAGTGGCAGGGAGTGGGCTGCTCACCCCCTCCCATTAATATATATGATTTGCCCAAGGGGGGGGGGGTCTCCGGGGCCACAAGGACAACTCTACGCTACTCATTCCAAAGAATGTGGTGGGTTAGCAGCCTGCTGGGGTTTGGCCACAGGGCATGGCTGCAGGTCAAGACTTGTGACCAGCACCCTGCTATGCAAGGCCGAAAGCTCTGTAAAGTGTGGTGATGACTGCCTGAAAGGAGTTGGAATCACAGCTTGGCTGCAAGACAGGCCCTGCAGCTTAACTCATGCCATGTATGAATAAAGGCTGAGACTTGATTTGCGTTAGCTGCCTCCTGGTGGCTGGGGTTAATCACACATGATGAAAGGCCATGAGCTGCATGAGGCTGGATGTCTGCGTTGGGGTGTCTGTGCAACAGAAGTGAAGTCATTGGATTTGAGAGGGGTGAAATTCACTATTTCCACTTCAGTTAGCGCAATGGTAGAAAAAGTGTTGGATTTCGAAGGTGTGAAATTTAGTATCCCCACTCATAATAGCACACCAGTAGGGAAAGCGTTGGACTTTTGAGAGGTAAAATTTACTATCAGCACTTCAGTCTGTGCAACAGTAGAAAAAGCGTTGGATTTCAGTGGGTACAAATGTATTATTCTCACTCCAGTCTCGGCAGCAGCAGGTAAAAGCAGGAAAGATTTCGGAGGGGTGAAATTTGCTATTCCCACTCCAATAAACATGAAAATATGGAATGTGTGGATTTTGGTGCGCTAAAGTTTACATATTCTACTCTAATTTATGAAACAGTTTGGAAAGCGTTGGATTCTGGAGGTGTTAGATTTACTATTCCACACCAAAAAGGGCACATCATGTGGGATGGGATGAGGAGTCTCCTCACCATAAAATCCAGTAAAAAAATCAACCTACTGCACGGAGGCAGTATCCAGTTAAGCAATGAGCGAAAAAACTAGTCAGAGAGATTTTAAATCAACTTGAATACCAAGGGGTGATTGAAACATGCACCTCGTCAATGAACAATCCTTTGTTTCCTGTCCCCAAAACAGACAATTCATATCGTCTAGTTTTGGATTACAGACATTTAAACTCATGTTGCGAAACATTTGCAGTACAAAATGCACATAGTGCAGCACTGATGAACAACATTGTGCGGAAAAATATAAAACCACATTGGATATTTCAAATGGGTTTGTCTGTCAAAACATTGCACCTGAAAGCAGGTATCTGACCGCTTTCTCAATTATGGGGATACAGCAACAATTTTGCCATCTCCCCCAAGGATTCAAGAATAGTCCAGGGTTATTTTCAGCAAGGGTAACAGAGTTACTACAAATGTACTACGATGAGGCATTATCTTATGTCGATGACATCTATCTTACAGACAATGATTTGGACGTGCACTTGAAAAGAGTGAACATCATAATACTTGGGTTCGCGTCTGAAGGGTACAAATTAAATTTTAAGACATCACGAATTGCCCACCTCAATGTCCTATTCTTAGGATACAAGTGAAGGCAAAAGCCTGGCAGCTAACTTTCTAGAGAAATGTGCGCTGCTCCAACCTCCAAAAACACTGAAAAACTTACAATCAAATTCTAGGTTTCCTGAATTTCGGAAGAACATATGTTCTGAATTACGCAGAAAGGGTTAAACCTCTCTACAAACTAATCAAACCTGAGTTTAAACCAACTAATTGAACTGAAAACCATACAGAAATTTTGCGTTCAGTGCAAACAGACAATTACATACACGCGACAACGTGTGCAATCTTGTAATCCGAATCATCCCAGGGAGATGCGGATTCACATACCTGAACCTTTAATGAAGGTGAGAAGGTACCAATGGCATACAAATCACACTTGTACACACAAGCTGAAACAAAATTCACTTCAACAGAAAAAATTCTGAAAGCAGTTCAAACTGCAGTAGCAAAAGAGAGAGCTCTCTCACAGGGTAAACGCATAATGATTGTTACAACTGTACCTGCCTTAGAGGCAGTGACAAAAGCAAGCATTCCCAATGCTAAAGCTTTACATCCGAGATGGATTCTGTGGATTAACTCTCTTGCTGCAACAGACCTTGAATACGATATTGACCCATGTTTGAAGACACAAGAATTCCTACAATACGAACATGAATGTCCCCTGCCAACCGAAATTCTGCATCTAGAACATTACGGATGTATAATCTATACAGATGGATCAACACAGCACGCAATTGGGGGTAAACAAGCCTATAGTGCTGCGTGCGCGATTGGTAAAAATCGCTGGCACAAAGGTAAATTTAGACCGATGGTCACTAAAACTCAATCACTCGGAGACTGTACAGCTCAGCGAGCTTAACTACAGGCTTTCAAGATGGCGCTTGAAAATACTGATCGCGAATTCCCCACACTGATAGTGTGCGTTTCATATTACTGCATTCAGTTTTACAATGAATATCTGCTGAACTGGGTTCAAAACGGTTTCAAAGACGCAAAAGGTGGCAAAATTAAGCATAAAATGCTTTGGGAACAAATAGTTCTTTTACAAAAAAAACTACAAAGGACTCACTTGATCCATACACTGAGTCATAAGTGTGATGGCGTTCACGTTGCAGGAAATTCATTGGCTGATGAGGCCGGGATGGCAGCTGTACAAGCGGCTTCCGTAGCTGCAATCTCTCAGTCAAAAACAAAAATAGACAGCGAAATAATGCAGGCTGTCACTGCTTCATTAAAAGATAGTGGTAAGACACTCCTGAAAGGCTTTCCAGTAAAGTACTCATATATAACTGATGCAAATAATGTTCCTTTTGCTCGAATCCCTGGAGTGGGGGATAGGGCAATTCTAAACATGGAACATAGGTTAGGACTGATCTTAGCAGCACACGAAGGACTCGCTTCTGCACACGCAGGAATTTCCTCCACAGTATTATTATTAAAACAAAGGTACTGGTGGCCTCGCATGAGGAAACAAACTAGAAACTATGTTCTAGAATGTCAAATCTGCCAAAAAATTAAAGTTTCAACAGTGAAGCGACCTGCACAGACGCCCCTTCTGATTTCAGATAAACCACTAGCGTGTGTTTATCTGGACCACTGCGGTCCCTTACAAAAGGATGGTAACTATAAATATATCATGGTTGCAGTGGATTCCTGCACAAGATTTATTTGGATATGGCCCCAGCGCTCGGCTGACGCCAGAACTGTTATAAAGGATTTGAGAGTCTTTATCGGCACATACGCAATCGGCACGCTACATTCTGACCAGGGTCCTGTGTTTAGCTCTCGATCTTACAAGGAGGCCATGGCTAGCTCGGGCGTTGCATTGCGGTATTCTAGTCCCTTCCATCCTGAGGGTAATGTGGTAGTGGAAAGAAAAAAACGTGACATAAAGCAATCCATAACAGTTAAGGTATTAGGTTCGGGTGATGGGTGGGTCAAACATCTAATAAGTGTCCAACGTAGTCTTAACAATATGCCAAGAAATTCTCTGGGTGGAATCCCTTCATATGAATTAGTGTTTGGTACTAGAATGATAAACGAAGACCTTGGTTGTCAGACTTCAGTGGTGGAACAAAAACCCTTTGATGTCAAAGATGGTTTGGCTATCTTACAGGACTTAAATGAAACAAGAAGAAGTCTGAGTAACACGATACAGAAGCCAACGACCACTGAAGAGAAACCACCTGTCCCAGCAAGACCTGTCTGGATTCCAAAGATTGGGGATCTAGTGAGGAAAAAGATTGCGGTAAAGAAGGAATTTGGGCCTTCTTACAGAAAAGAAGTACCTGTCTTAGCAATCCACAGAACAAGATCAGTAGTACTACCGCTACTTGCTGGTAAAAGGGAGAACAGAGTTGTGTCCATCGACCTGGTAAAACCACATCATGTGGCCGATAATAAGTAGTAGGCCCAGTAGACTCCCAAGCTGTAGCAGACTACCAAATCTTGCTACAATACAAGAGGTTCAGACTTAAAGACTTACCACTTTTGATAAACCTGCAGTAAGAAAAGAAGGACTATGCAACAAAGCCATGGAACTTGTGCCTCTAGATACCCAAATAATAGTTCGTCAAGAAACTCCTGTCTACAATGATGTAGCATCTGACTATACAAATATGACAAAGGAAGAAGCAGCTCCAAAGATTAATAACAATCCGGATGCATTTCCAACAATTGACAGAACTGCCTCTGGCTATTTCATCAACTTTGACACATTTTCTGAGGAACCCAGTGAACCTGAAAATACACCAGCAACTAATAGTTTCAAAGAAAAAATAACAGAACTGTTTCATCAACTGGAAAAAAAAACATATCTGGTCTCACCATTGGTTAAATTTTGGATTGTGTTAGTTGTACTTTTCCTCCTGCTCTGGCTCCTACTGGTGTTAAGTTTGGGAAGGATGATAGATGGAAAATACAGTACAATGGACACAGCAAGTAAGAAAATCAACTTGCTCCTGAAACCTCACAAATCATCTAATCGTGAATGAAGAGATCTGTCATCAGTGAACATCACAGCCGTTCCAATACCTAGTGGTATAACATGGGACAGAACTGATTATGACATCTATCGCCCGGTGGAACTGCTGAAGTTTCCACACCAGTTCAAGGTTTTTTTGAGTGACTTTGTATCACCCAGTACATTTTCTGATGATTGGGACTTTGAAACTGTTAATAACATGATGACAGACTTATAAATGTCAGCAAAATTTACAGAACATGAGTACCTAGAAGGTTCATCTGATTATGAACAAATGTATTGTTTTAATCATCATGGTCACCATTATTTGCATAAATCTGCAAGCCCTAGAAATGTTTTTACTTATAATCAATGGAAACATTGTCCAACACCACCAAAGGGTATCTCAAAAACATTTTATGAAAATTTTCCGTACTTCTCAGGGTTTAATGTTACAAATCCAGAAACGTTTTATTTCAAAAATGTGAATAAGACAGGAATGAAAACAATGTTGACCGATACAAAACAAATTTATTCTGCAAACTTTTATGCTCAGTTGTCCACATTAGGTTTTGACTTTTGGAAAGACAACATTGAGACAAAAACTGTCTGGGTCACAAAAGACTGGCAAGTGCAAGGTTTAGAAGCCCTGTTCAAAGCCTGCATTATACCTGAATAAATTATGTTTTTAAATGACACTGTTCAACAAACTTCTTGTCTTGGCTTGGCTAAGATAAAAGATTTAAATAAACGGTCTATACCTAAATCCACAACTGACAGTAATGATTCTACAGAAGAGGAGGTAGACGTACCTTATATTTTAGGACAAAACAGAACTAATCCTGATTGGAAAAAATGGTTAATCTGGCCAACAGACAAGAACAACTGTCAAGATAGATTCCTAAACAAAACACAAGGGTTCAAAGTGAATAAGCCAGATCCAAGATACTCCCAGAGACAACATCCAGGGATAGTAACTACTTACAGTGTAGGAAAGTTATGCCTTGAGTGGCTACAGAAATTTACACTTCCAGAAATCAAACAACACTTATCTTTACTTAAAGAAGGCAATGATTTGCGAGATTTCTAAATGGGGCCTCGCAAACCACGTCAAAAACGTTTCATATACGCCGGTATATCCGCAGCGTACAACGAAACTTGGAAAATAACGCAAATGGAAAGTGCAGAAAGAATACGAGAAATTGATCGTATTAATTTAGAGAAAACTCGCTCTGTAGTGGACAATGGGTTAACGACTCTGTCCTCCAGAATATATTCTTTGGACAACATTGCAATTGACATAATAGAGCAGGAGTTGCTAATGTTACAGCATGGCCAGTCTCAATCAATGGCTGGACGTTACAAAATCTCCATTCAGGCTACTTGCCATGGTGTCTAATCAACACAACGTCATTGTTTTCTGTATTTAACCTTACAGATAAAAAAATCTCTTTGGCACAAAAAGAAACAGACTATACGGTGCTGAGCATTGAAAAACTGGAAAGATTACCATTGACAGTTTCTGAGAAGCCTGTCATTGAATGGATAATACATGGCACCATCACGATACCAGTGACGATTTTCCAATTTCAGTATTGTCTACAGCATGTACCAGCAGGCCTGTATGAAAGGTTGGGTAAAGAATACATTTATTTACAATTTATTTACAAGCTTATATAGCGCTGGAATCGACTCCATCAGGAGTATCTCTGCGCTTTTGTTGACCTGGACTTTACCTTACACACACAAATGTTGGAATGGGGGAAAGGAGGTATTCCTTAGTGGTAAAAATTGTAAGAACTCACTAAGTGGTACACTTTTGTGCCAAGGTATTAATTTACACG
Organism: Lissotriton vulgaris; assembly: GCF_964263255.1. NCBI lineage: Eukaryota > Metazoa > Chordata > Amphibia > Caudata > Salamandridae > Lissotriton > Lissotriton vulgaris. Next base: position 286,912 of record NW_028251399.1, on the reverse strand, counting down.
GAGCCTGCGAAGGTTCTGCAAATAACCTTTCATGCCACCTGCACGGTTCGTCCTCCGCAGTGATAGAACCAATTTTCAGGCAGCTATCCAATGGCAGCTACATTATGCTCAATGATCACAGCTGTTGTGGCATGTTGCCAGGAAAAGCGTATCTAGTTAGTGTGTCATCCAGTGCCACTGACCTCGTCCAGAGAAACGTATGATCTGCAAGTTGCAAGGACTTCTGCAGAGATACATACACTATTATCAACGAACTGCCCAGTACATTTCGCAGAAATGTTAAGTCAAATCTTGAATATGTCTGATACCAGTGGCATCCCAGATATATTTAAGACGATTTTATCGGACTGTTAACACCATTTGAAGCAGTCCTCGGCATTTTTCGAAATTTCGTGCACTCTGTATTCAGCGGACTGCCTTTCATCTTGGGACTCGTAGCAGGAATTCTATTTTTATTTCTTCTGCTCCGATATGGCAAGTCCAGTCACCGGAGAATTACACGGATCCTTAGCTTGGTTCATTTAAGAGATCTGAACACAACCTGGTTTCTATCGCTCAGACCAATCAGGCAAAATTGCATCTTACCTGTTCTGCGATGCCTGTTGGACATTTGTCTTACACTTCCATCAGTCCTGCCATCGGATGTTGACTCTTTGCTAGGGCCGGTAACGACTCATGCATCGTGTTGCCCTAAACAGCTGCCAATTCTGATGACTGCATTCATTGAGGTCTCACCGGTAAGTCTAACTGAGGGTGAGATACGAGACACTACAGACACACAGGTACCACCTACTGCGGACGTTGCTAATGCATTAAACGCTGACGATGATGATCCTCATATATGCACATTTGACCTGCTAACTGAAGTGGTTCCACTATCGCCTACTATGGTAGACGGTTTCTTTGCCAGCCTAGATGACGATCTGATGTTTTCTCCTGACACTGAGAATAACCTTTGATTAATTCACACAGCGTTCCCTGACCTTTGAAATTCGGCCTTCATAGTTTCAAAACAAACCGTCTAACAATTTGAACTTTTTTCAAAATAGAACTTTTTTTGGCACAGAGTAATCTGCTTAAAGTAGAACTATTCTTAGAGAACAAGATTTCTTTTAAAAGATTCCTAGTGACAATATTTGGCCTAATCATCATAACAAAACAATTTAAATATTGTGCTATGGGATACTCTCAATTGTTTTTTTCTGTTAACTTCAGAGACATTTCATGAATGCAATTTTATATTTTATAAATGTTTTATAAATATTAGAATGTAATTATGCTCTCATACTATGCTTCATATCTATAGAGAGCTGTTTTTCATACAGTTTATACTTATTTCATGTAAACAAGCCTTTTCAGATGCAATTTGTATTTTGTATTTTGGGTGGGATTGTAAACACTTGCCTTAGTTATGTTCAGTGCTTATACATTCAGTTTTATTGAACTTAATATCGTGGAGTGGGTGTTGTGTAGGAATCTAGGACCTAGTATAATTTTCCCGATTCATGCCCATATATAGATATAAATTACCCGATCCTTATATAGGCATAGAAATCATTACCATATTTGGACTGAGCCTATGCAGCCCAAATACGGCATGGCTACTTCCACTAATTTCCGAGAATCAACAATGATTTCTTAGAAAAACCCGCCTTCAGCAGCTAGGGACTTCCCCTTGCCTGAATACTAATTTATCTAGGAAATTATGGAGTTTTCAAAGAACTGAGTCTTTGATGACGTTATTATGTCCAATCATACGTCAAACTCGGCACCTTCAAAGTATAAATATGCCTACATTTGCCCAGACAAACACACAGTTGTTTGGAGCAGATTGACTAACTACTTGCCCGACGCCCTGCAGCAGCAAGTGCCGAAGGAAGCCAACCCTCCAGCTGACGCACTGAGAGACGCTGTCTTTTCTCCTGCCGCAAAATCCAGCTCCAGTGTTTCCAGGCTGCCTTTGTGGGTTGCTGGAAAATCGAGTCCTGAGAGAGAGATACAAGACCTCCTTCATTCTAAAACCAAGGTACGGAGCTGATTAGACCCTTAAGAGAATTCTTGGAATAGATTCTTGGCAAAGAATACTAAACTCAAACTACACCTCGCTTACTTCTTCCCTCGTACTAGACATAGGTTAGGTACATCGGGGTAGGCGTATTTTAGAAGCACCAGTTGAGTACTTTTAGTCATTATTTTATCACTGTATGTATTTTATATATTTTAGGCAATATATGGCTTAGAAACCATATCATGCTCTTACAGTACTATTTTATAATACTCTTCGTATTATATGCCTTTTACTTTATAACCAGTATTACGATTGTAGCAGTACACTTCTTATGCTTGAGAACGAAGACTGTTCAATAAATACTTTTTATTGAAAACGCCCGTCTCTCCATTTTCTCAGCACCTCTGGTGAAGCGAAGCATGCACGATTGACTGAGTAAAATAGCTATCTATTGTTTCCGCGACTCTAGAGATTGATTTCTTATTCTTGGGAAACAAAATTGTCATGTTTATGCGGTTGTCAGAAACGAATCCCTTCTTGTGAATTCGAGAAAGTTTCTAGTGACCTCTGAGCTATCTGGCACTCACAATTAAGTTTAATATATTCGATGGGGACCTAGTCGACCTCAGTCCTACGTCTAAACTATAGTATATATTATTCCAATGCACAGAGCCTATTGGGAATGTAGGAACTACACTACAAAACAGTGTTGTCAGATATGCTTGGGCCCAGTCCCATCTTTTTATCCCCAAGCCCCTTCCTTGCAAATGACTAGTGCTTGCTGCGCGTCACTTATGTGTGTCTCTTATCCTGTGTAGTCTTTCTTAGATCACTATGCACAGCCTCTTCATGTGTCAATTGATCACGATGTCCATAACCACTAATTTGGCACACTTGTAGCTTGCCTTTGTTGCTTAGTGTGGAGGAAGTGCTCCGTAGTTCGGAAAACGTTTTGGGGGTTTCTTTTAACTTTCTAAAGAAACAAAGTTTGCTTTTCTTTTTTGGGTTTACCGGCAGCCAGGTCACGGGGTTTCTGTTGCCCTGCCACTTATTTTGGCACACAGGCAGAGTTTCTGCTCCGCATATCATATACAATCCCACTCCAGAGTGTGTAGGAGATCTTCCAGGGACTTGTAAAAGAATGTTAGGGGGGCGTAAAGCCAACGGTGGGGACAGCGCATTGCCACTCATGTAGGGAGGAGACAAATGGGAATAACACCACCACTTAGAGACTGTGTAGGGAAAAAAAGGGATTGAAGCCAGATTAGTACGTGGTCACGTTGGCCAATGGCATGAAGCCCTCGCTATGGACACTGATACATCCTTACAAATGAGGGCTTTGGCACGCCTCCAGCCACCTCTTGTGGAAAGTCACTGGAGGCTGCGGATAAAGCCTGATTAACAATTCAATGTTCTTTTAAAGACCAGTGAAGTACTCGGGTGCGGCTGGCAGATCAAAAACGTGTCTTTGTGTGTGCGTTAGAGGCTGTTCAGTCCAGGCTGACACACACAAAGAAGGGGGTTAGGGGGAGGGAGGGGGACGGGACTGAAGCCCCCTGAGCCCAATAGGTGCCTGCTTCCAAGCTCCCTGGTGCAGGGCCGGCTGCCAGACATGTAACTAAACCGCAAGCAATGAAGACTGTTTCTGCGCTCGGCCTCGCCCCCCGGGACTCTGAGAAGGGGCAAAAGAACAACAAAGCCTGGTTAAGTGAATTGTCTTTTTAAAGACCTGTGAAGTACTCGGGTGCAGCCCCCAGTAAAACAGATGGCAGCCCACAACAGCTCCTCTCCCCCCACGTCAGCTATGAAAATCAGTGACACTCGGTTTAAACCGGGTCACCTGATTTTCATCCGGAGGGGTACTGTCGGGGAGAGTCGGTTTTAACTGAATTCCGGACAGCCTATAGATATATGTTTATTGTATGTTTTTTTCTTTTTTTTCTTTGTGTTAAAACATCTTTATAATGATTGTCATTGTCAAAGACTGTTTCCATGGAACATGGGCTTGCTGAATTAATTTTTCGATGTATTGCTAACATGACTACTGATATGGTAATTAAATGTTCACTGTGACCAAATAAAAAAGAGATATTGATTCCTCAGTGCCATTTTCTTTTGGATATCTTAAAGTGGCATGGAGGCTCATTTTCCTTGCTAGCATTAGGGGTGAGGGCACCTTTGCTGCAAAATGGGTGAGAGGACACAGCCTGCTATTCAGGACCGCAGCTGCCACTAGTACTTCAGGTGCAGATGTAGTTGCATTGGGTCCCAGGAGTCTGAGGGGCTGACAACACACCAATTATAGGGGGGTAGTGTTTTTTGTTCAATTTCTATTCTTACCTGTCGTATTTGCTCTTTTATAAGTCTCACATTTAGTGTGGATTATAAGTTACAGACTAAGATCCCCTAAAATGTTACGCCCGCCACTTGTACTCAAGCCTGACTCTTCCACTCCAAACTACTGCCACAATGTTTTGGAGGGGGGCCAGACTCGAAAACATTTTGTTGTTGGGGACTCACAGCAAAAAAGTTTGAAGACCTCTGCTCTAGAAAGAGACCAGCTATATGCAAAACAGTCCAATAGGCACACTGCAGCCTGAACTGCCAGGACGGATCCCGTCCAGATGGGAATGAAGACAATCTCAGACCGGTCTAGTGGCGTATGACACTGTGCGCACGGGAGCCCTGCCCAAGAAAAATCTTAGCTAAATCAATTAAAGCATTGTTTATATTATATAGGGGCTTTGTTTGCAGTTTTGTATGAATAGAACAAACTTTTTAAATGTCCAGTTAAAATGCTTTTTGAGTTACAATGTTTGACTATATTCTAACAATGGTATATATGGATGAATAGCTATTTACCTTAGAGTATCTTTTAGAATCAGTTGTTCATACCGATGTATGCATTTTATCTGAATTCCACACATTATCGGAGTAAACTGGTTGTAACATAAAATACTTATTTCTTTTTTTCAGACCCATTAGGTGGGGATTATGGTTTGATCATAGAGCGGTCACATCGCTTGACGATCACATTTTCGATAATGCTCCTTGTTTGTACCTGTTGCTTCTTCTGCTGTAAAGGTAATCTGCTGCATGGGTGTTTTGGGTATGTGTACATTGGTGGCTGGTGAAATTTGGAAGTAGTGGGTATAACAATTGGATATGACTTTTAAGGGAGCGATGCAAGCAAGTTTAATGGACAATAGTTTATGTCCTCCTCCCAATAGAAATTTAAAAAAAGATTGCCAAAAGGTGCATTTTAAAGCAAATGAATTTCCTGATAAAGAAAAGCTTATAAAGCAATGGGAACACATTTTCTTGAAATATTAAACACAGTAAAATGTAAAAGTGTCCCATATCTTACTGCATTATTATGTTAAACAGTTAGTTACTGTAATGTGCAAATTGTGGAACGTGACAACTTCCGCCCTTCAAAGTGTGTGCTTGCCCAGTGTCTTGCACTTCACAAAGCATCAATTTGGAAGAAAATGCTTTAACCAGACTGTGGGAAGCACCCACAGCTTCTGGCTGCAATCAGTCATATAGAAATATGTGCGGACAAGTCTTTAAGTGGGATGATAAAAGAGAACATGGAAAATAAATTCATGTGATTCCCATAGTGTGGTAGCGGACTGGTATTTTGGGTTTGCATTCAGATATGTGATACAACAACTGGAATACACCTAGAGCCTGCCAGTACGATTGGTTTTGTCAATGGTCATTAGCTGTTTAAGATAAATGAGTAACAGCAATGATAGTTTCAGGTGTCATGGAAACCACACACTTCTTCTCTAAGCTATGTGTCAATATGATAAAGTGTACTGAGCAACTACTACTTTTGAAACACAGACCAACAGATGTAATATTTTTAACAACATTCTGTAAACAAAAATGGTTGGATTTTCAAGTTCCAAAACCAGACATAGGTATATTGTTTCACCACAAAATGCTGCATGACCTTTGGCCTGAACATATATTGGCATTGCTCCTAGTCTGAAAAAAAGCATTTCATTTTCACTAAGTCAATGCAGCTATGCCATGATAATAGGGTTCCATGAAATTCGAATTTAATATCCTATCAAGCACGAGAAAAGCCTGGTTCCTGCTCCTGCTGTTCCAACACATGCTGTGCTCAGGATACGTTCACAATAACATATTTCATGTCATCTCTGAAAATATCCATGAACCGGCATATCTTTACCAGCTCCCGCTTTTAGCAGTGCTCTGTTAGTTAGAAGAGTAACTAACACATGTTGCATTGGAGGCCTGTCAGGCAGCAGGCAGAGGGCATAGAGCCTGATGGGCAAGTACATGGTACTAACAATGAAAAATGGTGAATGCAAAACTTGGGAGCAAAATCTAATGAAAGAAAAGGAGGACTTCATCTACCAGAATGCACTGGACTGACATGATCTGCTGATAGAGAGATACTTGGGAACACCAAGCCTTATGAAAAGAAATAGTAATGTTATTCAACACGTACAGTTACAATCAATGTAAGAGCATCACAATGCCGACCTGTCAACTTCCCTGTCATGTTTCTGGCATCTCCAATGTTTCCAGCAATAACAGAAGGGAAGCAGGAACTTATAGCTTCATCTTCCACTAGTGTTTAACGGAGGAGAAGTGAAAGTAGAAAGATGCACTTTCAATTTCTCTGCCACTGATATATGGTAGTTCATTAACAAGTTTTAACTCCTCAGGAAGCACACAGGTGCACTCATTGTATCCGGCACTGAGGTGGGCGTGCCTGCCCTTCACACTCACTGAAACACTGATTCAAACAAATGCCTTGCACCCCCAAGCTCCCTTGTAGGTCATATTGCTTCAGTGATTCAACAACAACAGATACTCCACCACCATTTAATCACCTGGGCCCATGAACACACACGTTGAGGGTGTCAAGTTTATATGTTTTCACAAATGTTTAGGATTAGTCTAAATATCTAAATTCTCTTTTAAACTAATCATTCACGGATCAAAATGTGTTATATAGAGCAAACTTGATCCCGAAGGACATCAGAGCGCTTTACAATTTGAGGGGAAGGAAGGTAACAGATCACAACAAGAATCAAATGGGTAATCTAATAGGCATTGAACCAAATAGTGTACACATAACAGATCCTTTTATAAACCTGGGGTAATGAAGAAAAGGCTAGATGATGAAACAAAATGACATAAGGGGAGCCAATACAATAATAGTAAACAGGATTAATAACCAAGACTGTAGTTTTGTCCGATGCAATAGAGCTTACAATTGCCCCTCATGTTAAGGTAAGTACGTATTCATGAGGAATCTTTTTGCTTCAAGTTTGAAAGCAACCTTGGAAGAGATTCTACTAATTTCCGGTGCAAGACAGTTGCTAATTTTTGGTGTAGAGCTGGAGAAGGCTCGTTGGCATGTTCTATTTTTGCAGAAGACCTGAGGTTTCAAGAGGAGGGAATTAGCACTCCTAGATGGTCTCCCCGCTCCGGATAGTTCAAGCTTTTGCGCAAGGTAGGTGGGGTTTTGAAGTGGAGGGCTTTGTGCGATAGGCAGGCAATCTTCAGTTGAATTCTAGCTTCGTAGGGCAGCCAGTTTAGTGATTTTAAAACTGGGGAGATGTAGGCATTTGCTTGGTGTCCATAATCAATCTGGCTGCCGCGTTCAGTGAAACCTTTAGGGGGGCCGAAGAGTATTTGGGGAGGCCACATAGCGTAGCACTGCCATAGTCAAGGCTTGGCAAAACAAGCGCTTGGACCACTTGCTTGAAATCTGCTTGAGGTAGGAAAGGTTTGAGATTCCTGAGTTTCTCAAAAGGTGTTTAGCTCCCTTGCACGTGTTGCTAATATGGGACTTCATATTCAGATGCTTGTCCACGGGGATTCCTAGAGATTTAGCGGAGTCAATAATGCCGTGGGAGCAGTAGTATGCGGTGAGTTGGTTCATCCAGAAGTTGATTTTAGGCGTATGGTTCGGGGGAGAAATGAGGAGGAATTCTGTTTCAAGGTGTTTATCAGGAGGTGGTTCTCAGACAACCAGTTTTGGGTAGTCAGTAGGGTGGAGTTGAGTGACGTGAGGAGTTTTTTAGATAGAGTTGGGTGTCGTCTGTATACATATGGAAGCGAATGTCCATAGATTTTAGAACATTAGCTAACTGATTCCAGGAACAAACTGAAGAGAATGGGAGATAAGAAGGACCCTTGGGAAACCCCGAAGGTGACTGGGGATGGCTGGGAGAGTGAGTGGTTTGCTTTAACTATTTGGGACTTGAGCTGCAGGAAGGACGAGAACCAATGCAGCACCTGACCAGAGAGGCCCAACCTATGCTCCAGGATGACAAGGAGGTTGTCATGATTGACAGTGTCAAATGTGGAGGAGAGGTCAAGTAGGATAAGGAGGGAGGATTAATTTTGATGAAGCATTATTAAGATGTCATCCATCACATGAGTGAGAGCCGATTCAGTGCTGTGCCCACTACGAAAGACAGATTGGTGTTGATCCAGGAGATGGAATTTTTCGATGTGCGCACAAAGTTGTGACTGGATGCATTTTTCAAGGAATATGGTTAGTGTGGAGATGCTGGAGATAGGTCGGAAGTTGTTAAGATTTGTACTGTCAGCTGTAGTTTTTTTTAATATAGGTGTTACCTGAGCCTCTTTTAGGCATTCTGGGATGGAGCCTTGTGACAGAGACGCATTGACAATCTTTGTCCAGCAGTGGGAGATTTAATTCTTAATTACTTTGACGACGGTGGGTGGTAACGGGTCATTGAAGTGATTAGATGGGTTGATACTCCGAAGAACCTTTTTGATATAATGTTGATTGAGGGGGGTAAAGGTGCCCCAGGAAACGTTGTTCTTGATACCCCAGCCACATGGTGCTGCCTTGTCAAGTAAGACAGGTTCATTGGGTCGCAATAGAGCCCTCCTGGTTTCCAGATCAATGTTAGCAAGACTAGTTTTCTCCGTAAAAAAAGGCAGCCAGTTCTTTCACATGAAGGAGGACTGACCTTCGAAGCTGATCGATTAGGGGATACCACTGAATGTTGTTTAACCAGTTCAAACAGTTTCTTGGGTCGATTAGCCACTTGGTTAATTTTGGATCTGAAATATTCCACCTTAGCTGCCTTGATTTGTGTGTCATATGAACTTCTTGCTGATCTAAGGATTTTTAGATGGTCTGCAGATGGAGTGGATCTCCAGGAACGTTCAATGGCCCTTAGATTGCGACATTCTGAGTTTAGGTTGCCATTGAACCAAGCTTTAGATATTTTTGTGGGTGAATTTTATTGTTGGAGTGGAGCCATAGAATCCATGATGCTGGAAATAGAAGAGTTGTAGAAGTCTGCGTGGGCATGAACTTCATGTATGTCCAATTGGGGAGAGAGGGCACGATTACAGCGGGTTGCTAGGTCAACTGCATTGATATCTGAGGTCCCTTTTCCAAATATTTGGTTTAGTTGTTTGTGCCTTACACTGATAAATCTCTGCGTTGATATGGAAGGAGATGATGTGATGGTCCTACCAATCACATGGTATGATGGAGTCCAATGTGATGGTATGACCTTTGGAGATGATGAGGTCTAGAGTTTCCCCTTTAATGTGGGTAGGCTGGTTACAATGTTGAATCAATTTGTGATCATTCAAGAAGGAATTGAGGCATGAACCTGCTTGCTCATTAGTGTTTGACCAGTGAAGGTTACAGTCCCCAAGGTAAATGTGGGACTGGACTGAATCCACATTGCCAGAGATGATTTCCATTGATTGTTCAATGAAGGGGATATTGTCGCCTTGTGGGTTATAGAATGTGTGTAGTTTGCAAACCAGATGATTGTTACTAGAGATGTTGAGACAAGGGTATTCGCAGGTTACTGGCGAGAAGGACTCTGAGAGGGAGACCGCAAGCGTGCTCCGATGTATACAAGTTAGGCAACCTCCCAGCTTCTTAACTCTGTCCAGACGTATTATGTCATGGGTGGGGGGCACCAAGAGGTATAGAATTGGAGTGGATGAGGGGTTGAGCCAAGTTTCCGTGAGGATAATGATATCTATCTCATTCTGTTGTATGAGGTTGAAGATCTCAGAGGCGTGTTTGTTGGCAGACCTACAATTAAGTAGTATGCATTTGAGTGGAGCCGGAGTATGGGAGGAGGAGTCTGAATGATGGTCACTCTCTTGAGGTTACTGTTGTTACTGACTCTGAGGTTGTGGTAGGGTTCTCTGCTAGGGTTAGAATGAATGGTTTGAATTATTCCTTTGGACTCATGTTGATGTCCGTGCTGGACAAATAAGACTTGAGAAGGCTGTCAATTTCATTGGGCGTAAGACTGGATGAGCTTTTTGGACGAGAGACTGTGTTAGGTAGGGGAATGGAAATGGAGATGGTAGGGGAAGAGGGATGGTCACGGGGAGTTGTGTCAATTGCGCTGGTAGGGGCTCTGGGCCGGTTCGGACTAGGATGGAGGGGACTTAACAATGGGACATATTCAAGTGAGAGGGCTTTAAAACCTTGGAGTTCGAGGGAGAGAAGGTGCAGCTGGAGGGAGATATCGTCCAAGCGTGCCAACAAGTCTGGGTATTGGGAAAGCGGAGCAGATTGAGAGTGGAATCTGGAGAGGGGTAGGGTGTCTTATGTTTTAACTTTCAACTTGTCTTAGTATATGCTCCATTTTTATTTTCAACTTTATCATATTTCTTCAATTCATTTTACTCATCCGAATTCAATGTGACAATGCTAACATAAACACAGGAGAAGAAAAGGTTTCCACATGATACGTCTTTTATTAAAAATCCAATGCATTTCGGGATTAAATTCTTTGTCAGGGGTATCAAGAAAAAAACATATAAAACAGTTCATTTTTATGCCTTCAACATCATTATTTCATATTCGTACAATGATGCATTATCTCAAATCATTTTTAAATGTTTGCTCAAGACTGAGGAATTTACTATTTTTTTTTACATTTTTTACCGTTTGTTATTTGCACAAAATCAATGATCCCCTCATAATGCACCCACATTGTTTTACGCAGCCAAAGTATTCTAATTAAACCAACGAAGCAAGCTTGTGTCTTTCCCATAATTAATAATGATGTTACTCTCACCCCTTAGACTACTAAACCATTGAAAGACTTACCGTGACATAATTTCAGTCGCACCCATTATTGCTCAGCACAATATGTTTCAGTCATGTTTGTAGATATAACTTCGGTGCCTCTGCACGCATATCCTTCTCTTTAATAGCTCCCTCAACTCCCGTGATGCCTTGTTTCGCAATCTTTCCCCACTACTTTCAGGCGAGGCTTTCAATGGTTTAGTAGTCTAAGGGGTGAGAGTAACATCAATAACAATTACGGGAAAGACGCAAGCTTGCTTCATTGGTTTAATCAAAATACTGTGGCTGTGTAAAACAATGTGGGCGCGTTATTAGGGAGACCATTGATTATGTGCAAATAACAAATAGTAAAAAACTATAGTAAGTTCCTCTGTCTTAAGCAGACGTTTAAAAATTATTTGAGATAATGCATCATTGTATGAATATGGAATAATGATGTTGAAGGCATACATATGAACTGTTTTATAGGGGGTTTTCTAGATACCCTGTGTTGTATGGCGTTTAGGACCCAAGCGAATTTTCCCGATTCATGCCCTTATATAGGTACAATTCACAATGCCCTAATATAGGCATAGAAATCATACCCATATTTAGACATAGCCCATGCAGTCCAAATACAGGCATGGCTACTTCCACCCGTGCCAAAACGTCACACTAATTTCTTGGAAAATCGTCTTAGGCCTTAAGTCAGGGAACCTCCCTTGCTTGAATATTGATTTGTCCAAGAACTCATGGAGTTTACAAAGAACTACTATTCTTTGAGGTTCTTTACTGACGTTATTATGCCTGACTTTACGTCAAACTAGGCACCTTCAAGATGTAAATATGCCTTTGCTTGCTCTAGCAAGACACAGTGGTTCAGGGCAGTTCGACTATCTACTTGCCCGACGCAGCTCGTTACAGCAAGTGTCGAAGGAAGCCGACCCTCCAGCTGACGCACTGATCGAGAAGCTGTTATTTCGCTGAGAATCCAGCTCCAGTGTTTCCAAGCTCCCCTTGTGGGGTGTTGGGAAATCGAATCCCGAGACAGAGATACCAGACCTCCTTCATTCTAACTAAGGTATGGAGCTGATTACAACCTAGAGAAATCTTGGATAGATTCTTAGCAAAGAAAACTAGACCTCTGCTACACAAATACTTACTCCCTACCGTGTACTAGACCTAGGTTATGTACATTGGTGTAGGCGTATTTTAACAGCACCAGTTGAGTATTATTAGTCATTGTAATGTATGTATGTATTTTTACATGGCTTGGAAACCATACAATGCTTTTACAGTATTATTTTATAATACTATTCTCGCTGCACGCATTATACTTTGCAGCCTACATTACGATTGTAGCAGTTCACTTTACTTGCATGAGAAAGAAGACTGTTCAATAAAACCTTTTATTGAAAATGCCTGTCTCTCTAGTTCTATGCACCTCTGTTGAAACGAAGCATGCACGATTGACTGAGTGAAATATTCATCTATTGTTTCCACGACTCTAGAGATACAATTTTTATTCTTGGGAAAGAAAGTTGTCATATTTATGCGGTTGTCAGAAACTAATTCCTTGTGAATTTGAGAACGTTTGTAGTGACCTCTGAGCTAGCTGGCACTCACTATTAAGTTTATATATTTGATAGAGACCTAGTCGACTTGAATCTTATGTCTAATCTATAGGATATATTATTCCAATGCGCAGGGCCTATTGGGAATATAGGAACTACACTACATGACGTCCAACGTTTGGTAAGGCACTAATGTAACTCTAGATACTAGAGTAACTCAGTCGTGCTTTTCACAAAGACCCCTTTTTCCCATCAAATACTCCAATAGATGTCTGGAGTCGGTAAAAGGATAAAATATCCGCCATAACAGAGTAGGAAGAAAATCCTATGTATTAGTTTTTGGTTTGTTCAACGTTGAAGGATACAGTGTTCCAAAATATTGTGCACCTTATCTGTGTTTCCTTGAAACTTGCTCAGCAAACTTTCAGCCAAACAAAATGACTGAAAACGGGACCGGTGGAGCTGCAGCAACTGCAACCCAACCGGGCTTTGACTTAACAGGTTTCCAACAAGATGACACGAATGCTATAATCATCCCGGAAAACGTAGGGAGAACCATCACTATAAAGCTCATAACAAATGGCCTATCATCAAGAGGTGGTAGGGTATTTTTTGTCTTAGAGGCACCTGAATATCGGCAGACAGAGGTATTCTATTCATGGATTGTCTTCCCTGAAGCAAATATAGTATCACATCGGTTTCACTTCTCAAAGTAGAGGAACATCCAACGGAATACGTTCCTTTCGAGGACATTGAAATTCCACGAACTTACCAAGAGCATGCGATCTTATTTAAAGGCGCCCTACAACATCAAAATCACATCACCAGGCTCGGTCCACTAGGTAGACCAGGAGCAACATTGCTGGTACTTGCCAGCTATACACCACATACTGACATTGAAGAAATGTCAGGTTAAGAACTATTAGTTCAACTGAAACAACTAATAAAAATACATAGACAATTGGTTCATTATGTCCTGCGGACTCTAACAGTCCAACCTCCTATAAGGATTCCACAACACACCCCTTACCAGGGGAAAACAAATAAAATCACACCACAGACTATACAATCAGTCATTGGTAAACTACCCACAAAACGAGAACAAATTCCATTTTGGATAGCTCAAAAAATGACTCAAATAGAGGCAGCATTTTCTGATACTACCGTTCATGAGAAACACAGGATTAGAAAAATCTGTTTACCAATGGGGATCGCACCACACCTGGAGGACTGCGACACTGGTACAGTCTTTGCTGCAATCTACACAAAAACACATGGTATTCCGTCTATGGGGGTAATACCAGACATCCTGAAACAGATTCAAAATAAATACGGGGCAGAGCCTGCTTTAAATCTAGGTATGAAATTACAGAAAGATTTCAAACAGGTCTCAACAATAATATTAGCTAATATTAAAGGTGGGGCAGCATCTGTGGCGATCCGCCAAAATTTGATGTAAGTGAGCAACCATATGAACTGGCAAGAATAATTGAAAAATCCTATGAAGAACTAGGTAGAGATAGTTTTGGTGGGAAACCAGTTAAGCCCCAACTAACTGAAAGTCCTAAAAAGGTATTTTTTAAAAACACTCTCACTGTTCCTAAAAAGAAGTGGGAGAACACTAGACAAACTTCTAAAGGGAAGCGTCCCCAATAGCGAGGTAGGTCTCCTCAAAATAAGCCCTCTGAAAAGAGGTATAACCTCAGGAATAGGGATAATTTGAGAAAACCTGATAGATATCAAGATACTGATACACGCTCCTCTCGTACATTTCAGACTTCCTCACAGAAATCGGAAAGAAGAGGACGGTCAGAACACAAGGAAGAACGCATGAAGTCCAAAGACGATCAACACGTTCCAAAAAATAGGAAAACACAATTTACCAAAAAGAAGGTAGCAGGTCTAAAAATCAGACCTGCCGAGGATCTTGAGGACACAACTCAAGAACAGGGAGTGGGCCCAGACAATGCTGGACAGCGCAGCAGAAGTAACCATAGCTCGCAAGATCTTGAAGGATCATCAGGAGACAGTCGACTTGAAAGAGTACATCCAAGTTGAAACTGCTGATACCAGGGTCAGTGTACTCCATTAGTTATATGACGTAACACTCCGGATGGAGAGGGATATAACAAGAAAAATAAGAGCTCTCTTTTGGGAGAAGCTCTCTAAGGGTTATGACATTCTTCTAGCTGAAAAAGACTGGCTACCAAAATCTGTGAGGTAGTGCTCACATGGCGAAGACATCATTATGCCAGCCTTCTCCAATCACATTCCAATTAATTTAAAATACACCTATGCCAGAAAATGTGCTGTAGCCCAGGCTCCAGCATTATAAAAAAATCATGTGGGATGGGATGAGGATTCCCCTCACCAGAAAAATCAGTTAAAAACTCAATCAACTGCACAAGGCAGTATCCAGTTAACCAAGAAGCTAAGAAACAGGTCAGGGAGATATTAGATCAACTTGAATACCAAGAGGTGATTGAAACATGCACCTCGTCAATAATCAATACTTTGTTTCCTGTCTCCAAACCAGACAATACATATTGTCTAGTTTTGGACTACAGACATTTAAACTCTTGTTGCAAAACGTTTGCAGTACAAAATGCACACAGTGCTGTACTAATGAATAACAATGTGCATAAAAAATATAAAACCACATTATATATTTCTAACGGTTTCTTATGCCAAAACATTGCACCTGAACATCACAGCCGTTCCTATACCTGGTGGTATAGCTTGGGACAGAACTGATTATGACATCTTTGGCCCTGCAGAGCTGTTGAAGATTCTAGACCAATTCAAGGTTTCCTTGAGTGACTTTGTTTCATCTAGTACCTTTTCTGATGATTGTGACTTTTAGACTGTTAATAATATGATGTCAGACTTAGAGATGTCTACAAAACTTACTAAACATGAATACTTAGAAGGTTCATCGGATTACGAACAAATGTACTGTTATAATCACTATGCTCATCATTTCTTGCATAAATCTGCAAATCCTAGAAATGTTTATACTTTTAATGAATGGCAACATTGTCCAACGCCACCGAAAGGTAGCTCAAAAACATTTTATGAAAAATGTCCATACTTCTCAGGTTTTAATGTCTCAAATCCAGAAACATTTTACTTTAAAAATGTTAATAAGACAGGAATGAAAAGTATGTTGACTAATACTAAGCAAATTTATTCTGCGGCCTTTTATGCTCAGCTGTCACGTTAGGTTTTGACTTTTGGAGAGACAACATTGAGACAAAAACTGTCTGGGGCACAAAAGACTGGCAGGTACAGGGAATAGACGCTTTATTTTGAGCCTGCATTATCCCTGAACAAATAATGTTTTTGAACGACACTGTCCAACAGACATCCTGTCTTGGCCTAGCTAAGATAAAAGATTTAAACAAACCACCCATACTACACGTACACATGATAGTAAAAACACTACAGAGGGGATGGTCGACGTAAAACCAATTTTAATTAACAACAGAACAGATCCTGATTGAAAGAAATGGTTAATCTGGCCCACAGACACAAACAACTGTCATGATAGATTCTTGAATAAAACACAAAAGTTTACATTCATTAGGCCAGATCCAAGATATATCCAGAGAAAACATCCAGGGAAAGTAACAACATACAGTGTACGAAAACTGTGCTTGAGTGGCTACAAAAGTCCACACTAACAGAGGTAAAACAACACGTATCTTTACTTAAAGATGGCGTCGATTTAAGGGACTTCTTACAAGGACCTGGAAAAAGGCGTCATAAATATTTTATATACGCTGATATATATGACATTTAATCATGAAGCTTGGAAAGCAATACAAGCAGAGACTGCAGAACGAATACGAGAAATTGATCGTATTAATTTAGAGAAATCTCTCTCTGTAGTTGACAATGGGTTAACGACTCTGCCATCCAGAATGTATTCTTCGGACAGAATAGTATCCTCTGCCATAGACATAATGGAACAGGACTTGCTCATGTTACAGCATGGACAGTCACAATTGTGTTCTATAAAGCTTTTAGGTAGGACGTTGCAAAATCTCCATTCTGGCTACGTGCCATGGTGTCTAATCAACACCATGTCATTGTTTTCTGTATTTAACCTTACAGATAAATAAATCATTTTGGCACAAAGAGGAGCAGAATATACGGCGCTGAGCATTGAGAAACTGGAAAGATTACCATTAACTGTTTCGGAAAAACCTGCAACAGAATGGCTAATACACGGGACAATCACTCTGCTGTTTAAAATATATACCAGTTGGCTTATATGAAAGGTTGGGTAAAGAATACATCAAGTCAACCTGGGATTTACCATATACAAACAGATGTTGGAGTGGGGAAAATAAGTATTTCTTAGTGGTACAAACTGCAATAGCGCACTAAGCGGTTCATTTTTATGTCAGGGTATTAACTTACACAGAGCCTGCGATGGTTCTTCGACCAACGTATCCTGCTACCTGCAAGGTTCTCTAGCTGCAGTGATAGATCCAATTTTTAGTCGGCTTTCTAACAAAAGCTATATTATGTTGAATGATTACACCTGCTTTGGCATGTTACCAGGAATAGCGTATCTCATAACTATGTCAGCCAGGGTCACTTGTTGTATGCAAGTATTGTTTCCTAAAACCAAGACAGATGGGGAGTCACCGTTATGGCCTTCACTGAACATCTCTTCTATACGAATTGATACTTTAAGCAGGATGAAAGCAATTCTTTTACAAAAAACTGTGCCACTGACCTCATCCAAAGAAACTTATGAACTACAAGTTGGAAGGTCTTCTGCAGAGATACATGCCCTTTTATCGACAAACTGCCCTATACATTTCGCAGAAATGTTAGGTCATGTCTTAAACATGTCTGATGCCAGTGGTATTGTACATGTATTTAAGACAATTTTTGGGACTGTTAGCACCGTTTGAAGCAGTCCTCAGCATATTTCCAAACTTTGTGCACTCTGTGTTCGGCGGCCTGCCGCTTATTTTGGGACTCGTAGTAGGAATACAATTTTTGTTCCTTCTGCTCCGATATGGCAAGTCCAGTCACCAGCGACACCCAGATTACCTTAGAGAACACTCTCCTGGCAATGAAGTGTCGTGAGCGCATGATACAGATTCTGGGTTTGGCTCATTAATGAGATCTGAATACCACGTGGTTTCTATCATTCTGACCAATCTGGTAAGATTGCATCTTACCTGTTCTACAATGCCTGCCATGTGGAGAAGTGTGTGTGCTAGACATCTGTCTGAAACTCCCATCAGTCCTGCCAACGGATGTTGATACTTTGCTTGGCTCATGCATTGTGTTGTCCTCAGAGGCTACCAATCCTGATGACAGCATTCATTGAGGTCTCACAGACGCAAACTGCTGACGGTGAGATACGTGGATCGACAGGCTCACAGGTACTATCTCCTTCGAACATTGCTAATGCGGGTGACACTGACGGCGATGCTTCTCATTTTTGTGAAATCGATCTGCTTAACGAAGTAGTACAACTTTCACCCTCTGTAGTAGACAAATTCTTTACCAGCTTAGAAGATTTGATGTTTTCTCCAAACAATGAGACTGACTTTCGAAGTTAGCACACAGTGTTCTATGGGACTCTGTATTTGACCTTCACTTTTCAAAACAACCTTCTAACACAAAGTACTCTGCTTAAAGGAGAACTATTTGTAGAGAACAAGAATTCTTTGAGTACTTCCAAGAGACAATATTTGACCTTGTCCACAACCAAACGAATTATAAATTATGTCATGGAATGGTCTCGACCTTTCTTCTTCTGTATTTAAGAGCCATTTCATAAATGTATTTTAGTGATTCATTCGGATAGCATTTCCAATGTCATACTATATGCTTTGAATGTAATCATTGCTTTCAAAATGCGTACAGCACAAATGCCATTTTCGTGTACAATCATTTTGGATGCATTTTTCTTTTGTATTTGCGTGGGGTTTTTAACACATCATGCTTTAGATATGTTTTATGTGCTTAGAATTTAGTAATATCAAACATAATAAAGTGGAGTGGGTGTTGTATGGTGTTTTAGGATCCGAGTGAATTTTCCCGATTCATGCCCTAATATAGGTACAATTCACATTGCCCTAATATAGGCATAGAAATCATACCCATATTTAGACATAGCCCATGCAGTCCAAATACAGGCATGGCTACTTCCACCCGTACCAAAAAGACGCAACAATTTCTTGGAAAATCGGCTTAAGCAGTCAGGGACCTCCCCATGCTTGAATATTGATTTGTCCAAGAACTCATGGAGTTTACAAAGAACTACTATTCCCTTAGGGTTCTTTACTGACGTTATTATGCCCGACTTTACGTCAAACTAGGCACCTTAAAGGTATAAATATGCCTTCACTTTCTCTAGCAAGACACAGTGGTTCGGAGCAGTTCGACTATCTACTTGCACGATGCAGCTCGCTACAGCAAGTCCCGAAGGAAGCCGACCATCCAGCTGACGCACTGATCGAGAAGCTGTCCTTTCTCTCGCTTAGAACACAGCTCCAGTGTTTTCAAGCTCCCCTTGCGGGGTGTTGGGAAATCGAGTCCCGAGACAGAGATACCAGACCTCCTTCATTCTAACTAAGGTATGGAGCTGATAAGAACCTATTGAAATCTTGGATAGATTTGTGGCAAAGAAAACTAGACCTATGCTACACAAATACTTACTCCCTCCCGCGTACTAGACCTAGGTTAGGTACATTGGGGTAGGCCTATTTTAGAGGCACCAGTTGAGTATTGTTTAGTCAATGTTATTTATGTATGTATTTGTATATGGCTTAGAAACTATACAATGCTTTTACAGTATTATTTTATAATACTATTCTCACTGTACGTACTATACTTTGCAGCCTGCATTACGTTTGTAGCAGTTCACTTTACTTGCATGAGAAAGAAGACTGTTCAATAAAACCTTTTATTGAAAATTCCCATCTCTCTAGTTCTCTGCACCTCAGTTGAAACGAAGCATGCACGATTGACTGAGTGAAATATTTATTTATTGTTTCCATGACTTGCGGTTGTTAGAAACAAATCCCTTCTTGTGAATCAAGAAAGTTTCTAGTGACCTCTGAGCTAGCTGGCACTCACTATTAAGTTTAATATACTCAACAGAGACCTAGTCGACCTCAGTCCTACGTCTAATCTATAGGATATATTATTCCAATGCACAGAGCCTATTGGGAATATAGGAAGTACACTACACCTGACGAAGGGTTTAATTCCGAAATGCATTGGGTTTTTAATAAAAGACGTGACATGTGGAAACCTTTTCCTCTCCTGTGTTTATGTTAACATCCTCACGTTGGATTTGGATGAGTAAAATGAATTGAAGAAATATGATAAAGTATAAACTAAGACAATTTGAAAGTTAAAACATAAAGGATTCGATTGATTCGACTAGTCCAGTTATGTGGCTGTGCAGCTTGAATAGAAACCGGAAAAATGGTTCCTTCGTATTTAATCTAAATTTTTAGAGCATGGGAACCACTTCAAAAATACAATACAGTCGCTTTCATTCATTGGAGAGAAAATTCAATCAATTAGACACCATACATTTACCACGGACTCAAGCAATGATCAATGCACAGAAAGGGAGAGGACAGAGAGAAAAGATCATTCACAAATAATGAGAAAAACACTTTACCAAGAATTGTGTGAAAGACCAACGCCCTGGCCAAAGGGCTGGTGGGGTCCCCTGTGATAGATTCAGGAAACAAAGTGTATAGGACAGGAATAAGGACATGATAGTTACGTCTCTGGAATACAGACAATTGGGCCGCACCCCTCTCTGATACTCTCTTCCTCCTTGAGATCTTCCGCAAATCTTCTTCTAACCCAATTAAATTAGGAAGGAAAGTTCTACTTAAGATTCTGCATTCAATTTTCATCAGCATCTCACAGCATCTCTCCCAGCATCAGCATCTACCTCTCCAAGCTCACAGCTTCTGGACTCAGCATTTGTGCTAATCTAACTAACTAAAACTATTTTAATTAGAGATTTCGTTGTGGTTGTTACACCCATTCATGTTTCATTATCGTAAAAAATCAAACTATGATTGGTCAGGCAAAGGGGAAAGCTCCATCACACCATGCTTACATGTCATCAATATCTATTGAGTTTTTGTTCGCAAACCCATCCCCTTAATTTTTATTCAAAGGTTTTATTTCCCCTGAGACACGACCACCTCTCTCCCATGGCACAAACCTCCTCCATGGGGAAAACGCTATAATCAGAGAATGAAGAACTCTCCGAGGAATCTAACTCAGACATATATGAAACAGGAGCCTCTATCTCCAGCGAGACACATGAGGCAAGCGAAATAAGGGAAGGCCAAAAACCAGATGCAACAACCCTGGAGGTTTCTGACCCTACAATATTAAGGAAATTAAGTGAACCCGGACAAGACACCACTCCAAAAAAAAGACTGAAAAAAAAAGAGGACAAGGCACAAAAGTCAATGTAAATGAATATACCATGAAACCACAGATCCAGGGACCAACACTGAACAAGTAAAAGAAAGAACCAATCATACACGGAAAAGTTCAAGCCCAAAATCAACAGGAGAACCAGAACATCATGGGGGATACTGAAGGGGGAGTCTAAAAGCAACACCGAGATAGTGGCGGCTCGGGAAAATCGACAGAGCCTTCGCTGAGTGAAGTGCTAAGCTCCATTTAGAACTTCCACAAAGATGTAAAAACAGACAGTCAGAGGAACCGTGCAGCCATACAAAAACTACAAGTAGCTATTCAAAAAGTGGGCAACACCTGTTCAGAGATCTCAGACAGAATGGTCTCTGTAGAAACACGCACAGAAAATCTGGAGTCTGACGTCACTAAGCTTCAAACACAGGAAAAAAAGCAGGAGGGAATCATAAACAACCTAATGTTAAAAGTCGAAGACCTAGAAAATAGAGGCAGAAGAAACAACCTGCGTTTTCTTGGAATCCCCGAAGGCGCAGAGGGAAATGACCCAAGGGGCTTCATGTCCAACCTCTTAAAATCAGCCTTCCCCGAACTTCAATCCTGGGAAATGGACAGGGAAATTCAACTCGCTCATCGCTTCCCCTTAACGCTTCCTAAACGCACTCTTAAGACACATCAATACCCAAGGGCTATGCTGGTTCACTTCGGGAACTTTCTCCTACGAGAGGCTATTTATGACCTTGCCAGACCGCCAAACAAGAGAGAACACAAAGGTTTCACGTTTTTTGCACGACCAGACTTTGCCCATGCAACGGTGGAACAAAGGTGGAGAATGAGACAACTTTTCACTCCATTTGAGCATATTGGAGCGACTGTGTTTCTGCAAAATCCAGCACACCTAAAAATTATTTACAAGGGAACAACAAAAAGCTTTACAAGCGAAATCCAGGCAGAGTCCTACTTAAAAGAAATCTCAGAGACAGCGAAGCGAAGCACGGGAAAACAGTAAAATGCATACAAAAAAAGGTGGGACTAGAAGACAAAGAGGAGCATCACTACCAGCTGTTTAGAACTATGGGGCACAATCAGAAGGGGTGTAGGGGAGGGGAAATGTTAAAGACCTGTATTCCAAATATGCTTTGATATAAGGATTAGGCGTGAAGGTATCGAGAAAAGTTTATTTTCACATATGATACCCTCTCTTCATCCTATTTACTCCATTTGCATTTACTCATGGTCAGGCCACCAGACTACACGGACGCCCACACCTGGGTGCCCATGACCCAGGACGCCCCAATGTGTGGCAGGGGGAAAGGGTGGTGGGCCATAGGGGGAGGTTGGGTTGGGTTGGGAGGGGATGGGAAGGAGGGGGGGGACAATCCGGTACACAGGAAGCAAAAAAGAGCAAATCATAATCAGGAGTAACACTATAGTCACGCTACAACAGGTACAATACAAAAGCATAAAAAATATATATATTTATGGCCAAGCTAAAAATACTCTCCATCAATATTTGTGGCTTAAATGACTTACAAAAAAGACAGAATGCCGCAATAGGTTTTAGATCAATGGGGGCTAGCATTGTGTGTATTCAGGAGACTCATGTGGAGGGCTCGCAACATCATCTCTTGCAAACGCTCGGGTATAAATTGATCACTGCTACAACACAAGCAACTAAGACACGTGGGGTGGCCATCTTGGCAACAGGCGGGGGTCTCCAATTTACTCGATCTGCAGCCGATAAGTTCGGGAGATGGGCGATCATGGCATGCCAATACGACGTTGGAAAGAGATTAACTATTTGCTCCATCTATGGATGCGTCACGGACGATCCTGATTTGCTGTAGTTTGTAACTAGCGAACTAACACACTGGCCACTCCCAATAGTAATATGTGGTGATTTCAATCTGAACTTACCATCAGATCGGTCCCTTGGACCCAACACTAAATACCAGGGGAGGAAACCTAAGGTTTTTAGTGCATTTCAGGCGCTATACAATACACATGGGCTGTCCAATTGTTGGCTATCCAAGTACCCCCAAAAATCAGGGTTTACGTTCTTTTGCCATCCTCATGTGAAACTTGCTAGATTAGACTATGTACTGGCCTCCCACACCATCATAACCAAGTGCCAAATAGATAAGCTACCCAGGGTTCTGTCAGACCACAACCCATTAATCTTAAGTATCGATATCAACAAAATTCAACAAGATCAAAATAGCTGGACATTTGAAAGTGCTCTATTATTAAATGAGAAATATTGTCAACTTATGGAGAAGTGGATACCTAAATTTCTGGAAGACAACCTGGGTAGTGCACCTCTAGAAGTAGTGTGGGATACAATAAAGCCGGAATCAGGGGCGAAACACTATGATTTTCAATAAGGAATAATCAAGAGGCGAAACAAAAATAATAGAACTACAAGAGAAACTGGCAGAAACAGAGGAAGGGCTTATAAGAGCAGTCAAAGGGGGTTTAAATACAGAAATGGCATTACGAAAGGTGGCCATTGCAAGAAATAGATTAACGGAAATATTCACGGAAAAAGCCATCTGTAAAGCCACAATGTATAAAGAGAAAACATACAAATTAAGTGAGCAAATAGGGCATCATCTTGCTATCCGCACCAGACAACAAAACACTGCAAATACAATCAAAGAGATCAAAGATCATAATAACACTCTTAGGGAAGACCCAGAAGAAATTAGGTTGGAATTTCAGAAATACTATCAAGATTTATACAAAGAGACCAATAAGGATCAAGAATTAATAAAAGAATATCTAGATCAAGTCACAGCGACCCAACTTCCACAAATAGACCAAGCTAATCTAGCGGCAACACCTCAGTGGGTAGAAATCTTATTATCCATCAACAGTTTAGCCCCAGGAAAAGCAGCAGGGATGGATGGAATACCCGCTGAATTTGATGTCAAATTTCACAAATCACTAAAAGGAATTTTAACGGATCTAATGATCCAAGTCTTTCTAGGAGAGAAACCACCAAAATCATGGGCACGGGCCAAAATCGTGGTCTTTCCAAAGAAAAACAAGGACCCAACAGAACTGGGATCCTATCGCCCGATCACATTAATCAATTGCGACTCTGAAATCTACGCTAAACTGTTAGCTAGCCGATTAGCTCAAATTATTATCATCTCAGCCCGACAACATGGATTTGTTCCTGGTAGATCTACGACGGATCATGTACAAAGGGTAATTACTCTCTTTGACATAGCAGAAGTAGCAGGAGACCCTATGGCGCTTATACTCTTGGATGCGGAAAAGGCTTTTGATAGGGTCTCCTGGCAATATCTATGGACGGCTATGTCAAAGAGTGGAATCAGGGAACAATTCATAAACGCTATTCGTAGCTTATACCATAACCCAGAAGCTGTTGTCATGATAAATGGCAGAATATCAGGCAAGATTGACGTGACCAGAGGGGCGAAGCAGGGGTGTCCGTGCTCACCCTTATTGTTTGTGATATTTATCGATCCATTTATTCACAAACTTGAGACCAATCAGAGTATATTACCCATCAAAACTCCCAATGGAACCACCAAGACTCTGGCATACGCGGATGACATCGCGATCGCCACAAATAATCCTAGCGAAGCCGTCAAAATGATGGAAGAAGAGGCTAGGCGCTTTGGAGAGATTTCCGGGTACAAATTGAATCAAGGCAAAACCCAGATAATTATAAATAAAAAAGCAAATTACAGAGATGAAATGATAGTCCCTAATGCTGTATATCTGGGTGTCAATATTACCTCCAATCTAGATCAACTAATCAAAATCAATATGGACCCACTCTTGAAACAAATGACGAGGAATCTTAGTAAACTACATAACCTACATCTAACCTTAATAGGTAGATGTAATGTTATTAAAATGACTTATCTTCCGAAATTTTTATATTTTTTAGAACTATATGCCTTAATTTTGTCAAACAAATATTCAAGGAAATAGATAACATATTTTCTCGATTTATTTGGGGATATAAAAGATCGCGCAGAGCCTACAGATATATTTTGCTCCCGAGACATAGAGGGGGCCTCGCTGTCCCTAACCTCAAGGTCTACTGGTGGGCTACACTTCTGAAATATAGTAAGGTCCTACTGGCCCCAAATAGGAATCCGGTCCGGGGGGGGGGGATTCCAACTCCACAAGTACTTATTCTTGGAACCGAAGCGGGCGAACATTTGTGGCGACTCACCTACGATAATCACTTCAAAAAAGTTTGTTTTAAAACACTAGCCGGCTTCTACAACGCTTGGAAACATATACGCAAACGTCTTGGAATTGGAAGGTATTCTTATTACACTAGTCTCTGTAGAAACAACAACCTACCAGATATATTCACGGACATTTGTATGAAAGATGGGTTAACACAGGGATCTCTCGTTGTGGTGCCTTCTTTACACCAACAGGTTTCAAGTCATACGAAGAATTAAAGAATGAGTATGGGTTAGAACATAGAGATTTCTTCAAATATCTACAAATTAGAGACTTTTTAATGAAAAAAGGGGGTAAAAGAGCAGAGTTTCATAAAATTCAGACAATCGAGGTAATCAACCGAAATATCACAGTCAAAATAGGGGAAATATATAATAATTTAGTTTCTACACTGCCGGACGATATGGATAAACATACCCTAAAATGGCAAAATACATTAGATTTAAATGAGGATACAATCCAGCGGGCATTCCAGCTCTCGCAAACACTACTAATGTCATCTAAACTACAAGTAAAATATTATAAAACCTATTTTCAATTATATTATACACTATATCAAATAGCTAAATGGAGCCAAGCAAAGGTACCCAGTCTCCAAGATGTGCATCACAGGAAGCTGATATAATACATATATTCGCCACTTGTTACACACTAGGTCTAACTAGACGCGAAATCTCTACGTTTTTATCCCGAATCTGGAACTCAAGGATAGATATGTCAATAGGGGAAATAATGCTAGGAGTTGACGGGGATATCAGGCCAAAGGAAATACAGGGACTCATTTTTATCTCCATGGCTGTTTATAGAATTTGTTTAGCATCTAGCTGGCTGGATTCAAATCCTTCGACCTTTCAACAGTGGCGGGCAAGACTCTTAGCTACATATAGCTTAGAGATAGCTATATGTAGGTATAGGGAGTAAAAAGGGAAAAAAGGCCTTGAAATTTGGGATCCCCTCATACAGTGGATGCAACGCCATGAATCATAAAGTATAATGTCTTAGTTCTGAAATATTATTAATGTGACTACAATATGAGGTAATATGTTGGTGATACCTGACAATGTATTAATGAGATGTACTCGTTTTTCTCTTTCATTTTTTTTTTCCCTATATCTTTTCTCATATATAATTTGAAAAATGTGACCGGATGGGGGGGGGGGATCGAGGGTGAGGGACGTTTTGTTGTAAAAATACTTCAATAAAGAATTGTTTTTAAAAAAAAACAATATAGAAAAGCAGGACAACAGACATATGATGTGGATGTACACAGATTTGTTGTTTATGTTGCTTTGTAAATTCCAAAAGGGCACAACAGCCAGAAGCATGATTTGACATACAGGCGGCATGAAAGTTGATTTTCAATCTGTCCCAGTGCGAGCAGTGTGGCTTGAGATTAGGCAAGGAATAATCATGTGACCCTATTTATCTAGGGTAAGGGAGTATGTGCCCGGAGCATCTTGCGACATGGATCAGGAGTCGGCAGAGAAGAACATCTTCCTACTCGTGATATGACAATCGGACTGAACTCTTCAACTCAGGAATGATTATTGATGCATTTAAAAATAAATAAAAAATCTAAGGTTTTATTTCCCATCACATTCACATTTCATTTGCAACATTTGTTAAAACTCCAACATGTACATCCATTCTGTTGAACTTTTCACCGTCCGTCCCAGCCCGGGACACTTCGCGAACTTGGCCCTTGTTCAAACTCTGCATTATTCTTCCGGGTACTCTTTCAATTGTCATGCACAGTGGTCACATGGTTTAGCTTACTTTGGTTATACACGAGAGGCCCAAATACGCACTAGTGGTAATAGTCAAAGGCAAATGTTAGTTTCAAGAATAAAGTGGTCACACTGTATACCACCCACCTCTACTCTGTCCCATTCTATTTATTGACACATTTCCCCACATTAGCGTTAGTATAATAGCTTGTTTTCTTTTCAGCAAAGCAGATGCCATGCATATGTGTCTTCAAGCAGTCATGTTAGTGCTTTCTGCTCATGCGTAAGTATTTCCCTCCAAGAGACAGCTCTGAAGTAAGGATGACATACGTCATCCTTCCTTCAGAATAGAACGCAAAGATTCAAGGTCAACCAGACGCTATCCCAAACACGCCCAAATTCAATTGGAGTCCCTCAAGGATCTACACTATCTCCATCACTTTTCAACCTGTATGTCGAACCCCTTACAGAAATTCTCCGACATGCTAACATATCCTACCACATGTACGGGGACGACATGCAGATTTACATCAAGATCGCGTCTCTGGAAGACATCAAGTTAATGAACGAGGCTTCAAAAGTATCATTACACTGGTTAACTAGGAATCATCTGAAGCTAAATGCACAAAAAACTGAATTCCTACTAATCTCACCACCAAAGAATCACACAGAAGTGAAGGAATGGACCAAACTGTTCACAGCAGTAAACTGCACCCCTACTCTAGTGGATTCTGGGAAATCTCTAGGAATCACGCTGGATAAAAACCTATACATGAAAGCCTACATCAAATCAATGGCAAAAAGTGCCTGATTTCACTTGAACTACATTAGAAAAGTGAAACCTTTCATTTCTACGGCGGACCTCAAATTGGCAGTCCAATTCTTAGTTATCCCAAGGATTGAATATGGATGCACAACCTTAGCAGGTCTATCAAAAATTTCCACAGCTCCACTAAAAGCATGTCTCAACGCTGCCACAAGACTCATCACTGGATCAAGGAAATTCGACCATATCTCCCCAAACCTGAAAGCGTTAAACTGGTTACCTTACAAAGTCAGAATTCAACTCAAAATGGCATGTATTACCCACAAAGCGCTCCACTACAAAACACCAAGATATTTGGCCCAGAAAATTGAGCTATCAGGGGGAATCAGACTTGCCAGGAGTGCCAAGGAGCTGTTGCTGAGATCATATGGCTGAGATACCCGCCACCCCCTCTCAACACAATCCCCAAATGAGGGAAACCGGAAACAGTTCTTGAAGTTTTTGGAAGTGGGAGGGAGTGACCCTCCCGGCCGTATTTATTAAAACAAAAATTAAAACATTTAAACATTAATGTACAATTTCATACCACACTGCGATGTTTGGCTAACCTTAACAGATTCTCTAATACAGAGGTTCTCCTAGCCGATCTAACATCCTACAAAACATTTACTTGAAACATTGAAATTGTACATCCTAACGTTTAAGGGCCAACGGCAAGGTCGTAACCGGTGTCAAGATCCCTAACCAGACATACCCCCCCCACTTGGGAGGGGCGACAGCACTGAGGCGTACTCACGTGCAACTACTACAATTTCCCTTGTCTTGACGGGGGCACTTATCAACTCGACGCCAGTTAAAGGTCGTTCGAAGACTCGTGTGAGGTATCTAGAAGGTATCGTAGACCTCCCCCCAACCCCACACAACTTACCGCATCTGCCGTCGCAGATGTCACTGGCCCCGGGAAATTCCCCAGGAGGGGGCTGTAACCCCTCCTACACAGGAAGGGGCCTTGACCGCCTTTCCTCTTCTTCCGGCGACCCATCCTTAGAAGGGACCGCCTCCCCGTTGAGGGGCCAAAGGCCACCTCCCCCGAGCGCTCCCATCCGTGTTGGGTGACGCCCACTCATAGGGATCTTCCAATTAGTGCTCACCGATCATGACCTTACCGCCTACCGCCTGACCGAAATAAATACGACAAGGGCTAACTAAACGAAACTACATTGGCCACTATGACCGAAAAACCTGTGTCTAAATGGACCTTAAATCCGACATTCTTTAATCACCAACTTGTAACATTATACCAATCTTTATTACACATTAAATATCAACATAACACCAAAACAACCTGAAAACGAAATAGAATAACTGATCAGCTTTATTAAAACAACTAGCTGTCCTCAGGGGCTGGTGGGTGGGTCAAAATTGGCTCTTCGTTCCGTCTCGAGCTCACGTGCAGCGGGGAGGTGCAGCTTCAGAGCACAGGAACAAGAGGACGTCTTCTGGTCTTGCGTCTCTTTTTATCCATCTTCAGGGCGGGCGTAAACCCGCCCCTGCCTGCCCCGAGGGCGTGGCCGGCGGCGTCCGTGTCTAGGCCAGCCCACTCAAGGGCGGGAAAGAGCGCGCCCCGGCTACGCCGCTTCGGGCATACCAGCCGAGACGCGCCTCCCGCCCAAAAATGTCTTCCCGGGGGGATCGAGGCACTCTGCCATACGTTCGGGGGGACCGAGTGGTCGCCCCTTTCCATATGGCTGAGATACCCGCCACCCCCTCTCAACACAATCCCCAAATGAGGGAAACCGGAAACAGTTCTTGAAGTTTTTGGAAGTGGGAGGGAGTGACCCTCCCGGCCGTATTTATTAAAACAAAAATTAAAACATTTAAACATTAATGTACAATTTCATACCACACTGCGATGTTTGGCTAACCTTAACAGATTCTCTAATACAGAGGTTCTCCTAGCCGATCTAACATCCTACAAAACATTTACTTGAAACATTGAAATTGTACATCCTAACGTTTAAGGGCCAACGGCAAGGTCGTAACCGGTGTCAAGATCCCTAACCAGACATACCCCCCCCACTTGGGAGGGGCGACAGCACTGAGGCGTACTCACGTGCAACTACTACAATTTCCCTTGTCTTGACGGGGGCACTTATCAACTCGACGCCAGTTAAAGGTCGTTCGAAGACTCGTGTGAGGTATCTAGAAGGTATCGTAGACCTCCCCCCAACCCCACACAACTTACCGCATCTGCCGTCGCAGATGTCACTGGCCCCGGGAAATTCCCCAGGAGGGGGCTGTAACCCCTCCTACACAGGAAGGGGCCTTGACCGCCTTTCCTCTTCTTCCGGCGACCCATCCTTAGAAGGGACCGCCTCCCCGTTGAGGGGCCAAAGGCCACCTCCCCCGAGCGCTCCCATCCGTGTTGGGTGACGCCCACTCATAGGGATCTTCCAATTAGTGCTCACCGATCATGACCTTACCGCCACAGGCCGGATAGTTGACCGGCTATCCGGACCCCCCACAAAACTCCTACCTAAAGGTCATGTTTCAAAGATTTCAACCATGCTAAGAGGTCTCCTAAGAACAACTCATTCCCCACCCAAGACAAATGCACACCATCCCCCGAATACATCCTGTCATCATTAATACAGCTATGAGAAATAGAATGCAATGTCCTGGAACGGAACAACCTACTCACTTTATTGTTAAGCTTTCTAACAGAGTGATTCAAAGCAGGTATAGAGATAGCCCCCCGCCACACCTTTCATGGAATCAAATGGGACCATGCAATCGTGCACCCCGGAACTCTCCTCGCCAACCAACTTACAGTGGAAAGCATTGCCTCCAGGAGTAGTCGTCTACCGATGGTGACCAAATCATTGCCCCCAACATGCACTATAACTATAGACGGCGGTGACCTTGTCCGCCCTAACAAACCCTCAAAAAATGTTTGAAACTGGTCAATACAGAGACCGCCCCTTCCGTAGAAGGACATCCTGTACCCGTATTCCCCAGCTACGTGAATCATGTCACCTGCTTTGAATACGTCTGCGGCACGCCTCACGTATGAGTGGCCCACGACCCACACCTCCTTTTCCACAGCCGGTGATGTCTGACCGCTGACCCGGTGTAAGGTCGACTGCATAGTCCGCCCCGCCTCGTAGGCTTGCGTAACTGAAACCAAACAAAAACAAGAAGCGTGAGTACAGAGTACATAATTACAGCTTCACAACATGTGCAACCGCACATATCTTTTATAACAATTGGAGGACCAACGCCCCATTCGTTTCACTTGCTCAACATTAAGACCCCTGGCTGTAGCTTCCGTAGCAGCCCCTATCCGAAAGGAATGGGTCCCAAATTCGCCCGGGTTCAAGCCCGCAGCGGCAACTGACATCGCAAGCACCCGCTGAAACTGAAATTTCGTCAGTGGGGTGGCGTCCGCGTGTCTTAACAAAGTCCCCCCCCATGATGCCACCCTTCGTGCTAGGTAATCCTCTAAACACTTTACCGGACATATGGAGGACCCAGGAATCCTGCGTATGATGACGCAGTCACCCATCCCATCTTGGTCAGTCTTAGACCTTACAAAGGAGACAGTCATTGTTTCTCCCCTGATCTGGACGTGTTCCTGGCACAAACCCCCCGCCACATCCAGTTTGTTCCTTGCAACTAGTTCGCTTACCCGCATTGCTCCGTGAAATGCTAGCGTAAACGCGGCTCGGAACAGCACTGCCTCAAACTGAGATGAACATGTGGCAGGAAGTGTAGCCAACAACTGGGACAATCTATCCAAACCTATCGGGCGCCTTTCATCTACTCTGCGACCCTCAAGGCGTTGCCACCCACGCAGCGCTTTCTGTACAACGAAAGACGCTGTTGGGTCCTGGATAGCGTGTGCTCTGGCAACAAAGGAAATGGCAGCACGATGCCTCTGGGCCGTTGCCACCGATTTCCCAGCCCTACGTAAGGACATCAGGAAATTCACCACCCATTCCTCATGACCCCAAAGTCGCTCTCTATCACTCCCCAAAAAGGCTAAATAGGCCCGAAACGCCCCTTCATATGCCTTCCTCGTCCTTGGTGCTAGACTCTCTCCCACGAGGTGACGAAGTTCGGGGCACCGAGAGACCAGAGAGCTTCGGTAAAGGGTGCCGGCTCCGGGTCCGCTGAGGGAAGGAAACCCGAAAAAGCCTGCATTTGAAAACGAGACAGTGCGTCAGCTGCCTGATTCATCACCCCCGGCACGTGTTTTGCTCTGAATAGCACGTTCAATTGCATACATAGTAAAACAATTTCTTTAAGCAGTCTTAAGATGAGTTTACAACGTGCTGCCTGACTATTGATGCAATCGACCACAGTCATATTGTCCGACCAAAATATGACCGAGTGATTTTTGAACCCATCGGGCCATGTTCTCAAGGCCACCAAGATGGGAAACAGTTCGAGGAAAGCAATATTACTCGTCAGACCCTTCTCATGCCACCAAGTCGGCCATCTTTGTGCCGACCATTTTGTGCCGAAGATGGCGCCAAAACCTATGCTTCCCGCCGAATCTGTCCATAGCCCCAGCTCCTCAGAAGACACGGCTGGTTTATTCCAGACGATTCTACCATTGAAATCCGCCAAGAATGCTAACCAAATACGCATGTCCTGGCGGATCTCGGCCGATAGTCTCGTGCGATGATGGCCTTCTTTAAGGCCGACCATCGCTTGGGCAATTGAACGGGAAAAGGGGCGGGCCATTGGTATTACCCTCAGGGCAAAATTCAACTGTCCCACCACCTGCTGCAATTGTTGCAGCGTAACTTTTGATGCATTTATACACAGTTGCAGCGCAGCCCTGAACTTCAACACTTTCTCGGCTGGCAAACGGAAACACCCCTCAATGGAGTCCAACTCGATCCCCAGAAACTCGAGGCAAGTCGTAGGACCCACTGTTTTACCCGGCGCCAATGGCACGCCTAACTGTTTCATCAACACACAAAATTCGGCCAAGGCCCGGCCACATTCAAGACCCCCGGCTGCCCCAAGAAATAAGAAATCATCAAGGTAGTGCATTACATCTTGGAAACCCGTTTTCTTTGTGAAGACCCATTGTAGAAAACAACTGAATTTCTCGAAATAAGCACAGGATATAGAACACCCCATTGGCATACACCTATCCATGTAATAACAACCCTGAAACATGAAACCTAGGAGACGCTGGTCGTCTGGGTGTACCGGGAGCAATCGGAACGCTGACTCGATACCTGACTTCGCCATCAGCGCCCCGGGCCCCAGGCGATTCAAAATGGCTACGGCCTCATCGAAGGATGCGTACCGCACCGAACACACTTCTGGATCGATTGCCTCATTTACGGAAAGACCTCGTGGAGCTGATAAGTTATGAATTAGTCGGAACTCTCCAGGGTCTTTCTTGGGGACTACCCCTAAGGGAGAACAAACAAAATTCTGGACTGGGGGTACACTAAACGGGCCAGCGACCCGACCTCGAGTCACCTCTTTTCGGATCTTATCCTGTACTACGGTTGTATGCTGCAGGACGGAAAGTTGATTTTTACACTTATCCACACCCTGAAAGTCCCCTACCGGGATGCGGAAACCATACGAAAAACCGTTTCGCAGCACCCCAGCAGAAGTACGATCCGGGTAATCACTGAGCCAAGGGATCATTGCCAGGGTATCAATGGGAGTGGGTAAAGGCGCCCCTCGGACTATATTAGACCTGTTTGGCACCTCCTCTCCCCCCGTTATCACCCGTTCTGGCTCTGCACGAGGCCTCAGGATGGGACGACCCACAACCACTACATTCATGTTTGAACTTACACGATCCCTGCGGTCTCGTACATTTTCCTCTGTTGTAATTAAAACAGAAACCCTTTCTTCCGGTATTGCCGGTAGTTTTCGAGTGATCGTCGGCCCCCGAACCTGATCGAAAGGGCGTCCCCGCATATTGTCGGGAGGATTCACCCACATTACTTCCCACCAACGGCATTTTTAACATCCCTGACTCCTTCATTTTATCCCAGGTCAAGGCATCATAACAATCCCAGGTTAAACTTTTATTATGCTCCTTTTCCTTTCTGAACATATTATCGTAACAAAACCAATGATTCCCCTGGTGCGATGTCGAGTACCCCATGATTCGTGATTGGTAGATTGGGAACTCGGAAAGCAACTCAGGCCTACGTTCCCCCAGGATTGATGTAAAAATTCCCCAGGCATTGCCCCAATTGGCGATATTCTCATTCACTTTAAAGGCGGCCATTTTTGCGCGCCAAACACTCGGATGCATTAGGTCCTTCTGACTCTTTACATGCTCCACCTCATAATGATCAACAAGTAACGAAAAAATGTTCACATACTCCCCCGCCCAAATCTTTTCCTTAATTGCCAAAGGAACATGTTGCCCCAACTTTTCCCTCCGAGAGGGTGTTGACTCATCCCTCGCGATCGGCAATGGCCGCTTACCTGCACCTGACGCTGCCTCTGTGGTCGCAACCGTCCCTGGTGCCTTGTCCCCCACTGCAGCCGGCACGGGCACCTTGGCTGCTTCCCGTTTCTCACGCAATTGCTTAATCAGCTCCTGCGCTTCGACAGCCGTGGCGCCCTCGTTACCTTTTCCCAACCACGCTGCCAATTGTGCTGCCAACTCGGGCGGCATATCATCCTCGGACACGGGGTTGATCGGATTCCCCTCCTCTGGCACGGGAGTTGGAGCCTCGAGCGGAGCACTGGGACCGGGGATCTCCTCTCCCGCTGCCCCCCTCCTGGGCCTCTTGTTTTTCCCCCCCGGGGCTGCTCCCGCCAAAGGACGTTTTGGACCCCTTTCTTCATTCTTGTCCACCCGCTTCCTTAGCTCGGACATCTCCTTCATGAGAACACGCAGCATCTGGTCGGTATTCATGCGCTTTCCAACCTTCTTCGGCATTCTCCAACAAAGTAACTGAAAAACAAACAAGAACGATTAAAACGCTCAAAATTAGCTCTTCGTTCCGTCTCGAGCTCACGTGCAGCGGGGAGGTGCAGCTTCAGAGCACAGGAACAAGAGGACGTCTTCTGGTCTTGCGTCTCTTTTTATCCATCTTCAGGGCGGGCGTAAACCCGCCCCTGCCTGCCCCGAGGGCGTGGCCGGCGGCGTCCGTGTCTAGGCCAGCCCACTCAAGGGCGGGAAAGAGCGCGCCCCGGCTACGCCGCTTCGGGCATACCAGCCGAGACGCGCCTCCCGCCCAAAAATGTCTTCCCGGGGGGATCGAGGCACTCTGCCATACGTTCGGGGGGACCGAGTGGTCGCCCCTTTCCACCCATCTTCTGGAAGAAGAAAACATATGATAGAGCGTTCTCCGGAGCAGCCCCAGAATCTGGAACTCACTCCCTCCAAACATTAGGAAAATTCCCAATACAGCAACATTTGAAAGGGAAGCGAAGATCTTCCTAATGAGTACATTTCTTCCTTAGGCAAGACAGTCCATCACTAAAACCGTGATATTGATGTTTCCAAAATAGATCAACAATGCAAGTAAAGATTAAAGTCTCCAGTTATACTGGGTATAACCTATAAAGATAACTATACTACTCAAGACTCGTGGATGTAGAATCCACGAAAAAAGACACTCTAAAGTATGTATATTGGAAGTTCCAATACACCTTGTACAGTAAGCAGTTCCAATAACTTTATTGGTAACATTGAAGATAGACATATATAGGAATGATATATATATATATATTCACTGAAAAAAACATAGGTTATAGACCATATATAGTTAGGGATTAGCATTTACAAAACCTTATTTTACTCACACAAAACCATTGAAATTCGCATATATAGTTAGTTGCACTAACTATATATCGCGCACCCGCAATCCACTGCTGATGATGTCACATATTACATCATTCATGACATGGTCAGTGACATCACTGATGACATCATCAAGTGACTGTATGTTTCTGTAAAGTTAAAATATGTCTAACATATTGAAGAATGAGTGTATGTATAAGTGTCTGGATGAAGGATTTTGGAGGTGCGTGACTGACTGTATGAGTGAGTGATTAAATGTGTCTCACTGAGTGCATGGGTTAGTGACTAAACCGTCTGAATGTGTGCATCAGTATGTCTGTTGTTGTGTAAGCTGCTGCATCTGTTGATCAGTAGCTATATGAGTGGCTATATGGGTTATTGATTGGTTGCCCAAGTATTTGTATGGGAGACTGAGTGTGTGTGTGGGTGGCTGTGCATAGATGTTTGAGCAGTTGATTCACTAGATGTATGGGTTCAAAAGTTCATGGGGAAACAGCTGTATGGGCGGTTGACTGTGTGCATGAGTGTATTGGTGAGTGAATGGATATCTCAGTGCTACATGTCAAAGTAAGTACATATGTAAAACACAGTACATGTGAGAGTTGCCAAATATAAATAACTGTGCTTAAGAGACAGTTAATGTGTGAGTGGCTGTATGGATCATTGTGAACTTGTATCAGGGATTGTATAAGAGAGTAAATATGTGTTAGTATATGTTTGAATAAGTAAGGTGTGTATAACTGTATAGATGAGGAAATGGAGGTGTGATTGATTCTTTGCATGATTGACTAGGTGTGTGAGTAACTCCATGGATGAGTGACAGTCTGTGAGTGTCTGTTTACACTGAGTGTATCTAAGGTTATATTAGAGTCTGAAGAGGTTCATCGTATTATCACATGAATGATGTCATCAGTGATGTCATTTGAGATGTCATCAGTGATGTCATTTGAGTTGTCATCAGTGATGTCATCAGTGATGTCACTGACCATGTCATGAATGATGTAATATGTGACATCATCAGCAGTGGATTGCGGGTGCGCGATATATAGTTAGTGCAACTAACTATACATGCGAATTTCAATGGTTTTGTGTGAGTAAAATAAGGTTTTGTAAATGCTAATCCCTAACTATATATGGTCTATAACCTATGGTTTTTTCAGTGAATTTTCAAGGTTTTGTAAATGCTAATTCCTTTCTATATATGGTCTATAACCTATGGTTTTTTCATTCAATTTCAATGATTTTTTAATAGCAAATATCAAAAGCTGTAAAATGTATTCTTCTTTTAATCGAAAAATATATTTTATATGTTTTTAATATAATTTTTTTATGTATATATTTTTTTTAATTATTTTTTTTGTTTCGCTACCGGTCCGCGTACCGGGTAGCTTCCCGTTAGCTCAATTTGGTGCCGCGACCCGGTCCGCGAACCGGTAAACGTTCCGTTAGCGCAACTGCCGCGTTAGAAAACAACATCGTGACGCGTCGCGTAAGCGCGACGTATCGCGTTGCCGCGTAATGCGTCTTATGACGTGCCGCTTTAGCGCACCCGGAAGCGTTCCGGAATGCGAACCGAGGCGCGAAGCGCAGCACCCCAGAAGCGCTCCGGGTGCGTAGCGGGACGCGTAACGTAAGCGTAACAGGTCATGTGACTTGAAAATAACACTTTTTATTGGTTCATTTCACTTTTGGTTTCATAATGATGTATGGCTAGGTCATGTGACCTAAAAATAACACTTTTCATTGGTTTAGAAATTTTTTTTTTCCCAAATGATGAAAGCCCCCCCCTTTTTTTCTCACTCTGACTTTCAACTTTGTGAGAGGAAGACCTATTTTGATTATTGAAAGATGGCTTCAATAGTAGCTTCAGCTGGAGGACCCCCACCACCACCACCACCTCCTAGGAAGGAAGGACCACCTCCCCAGTTCATTCCCAACCCTGAGGAAGAGGAGGAAGAAGAGGAACAGGATGTACATGAGAGAGTATTCTTGCCAGAACAGCCCCGGAAATCCCACCACAAGGACAATTTCATTTGGCAGTTTTTTACATTTCCTCAAGGCCAAAAAAAGGTGAATGCCTGTCATGTAACATGCCTGATCTGTAAAGAAGTTCTGTCCCGAGGCAGAGATAAAAAGTATAGCTTTGGGAACTATACTATGCATCGCCACATGCAAAGGTGGCATCCAATAAATTACAGTGTGGCTGAGGTTCGTAACCTCCGTGATAACCCACCAACTCCTGTGGCTATCACCTCAACACAGGAAAGTCTTTCGGGACCAGAGGCAAGGGAGATGGTCCCCGCTATCCAGACAAATTTTGCACACATCAAGCTAGTGTGTATATATTGTGGGGGATTACTTTGTTACGGCGAAATGAGTATAAACTTAATGAACAGAGCATTTGAAAATCATAAGTGCTCAAAACGCCCCAAAAAGTGATTCTTTTTTTGCTCCTGTTGAGCCGTTTCTAATGCCTGTTTTTCGTTCTTCCCCCTCAAAAAAACCAATTTTTTTTTTAATTGTTCAAAAAATACAAAAAAAATTCAAAATGTTCAGAAAAATAATAAAACAAATATAAAACAACAAAAACAATAAAAAAAAAGTTCTTTTCAGAACTACCTCCCATTTATAAAAAATTGCTAAAATGTTTAGCACTCTTGCATTCTCTTTTTTTTTTATTCGCTTCCTGGTTCGCGCCCCGGTACGCGAACCGGAAGCGAACCAAAAAAAAAATGAAAAAAAAATAGTGTATATAAGGGAAGGAGACAGAGAGAATAATGTTAAAAGAAAGACAGCTAGAGGGAGTAACACAGATATACTGTATAATAGATAATTATACAAAGAAAAGTTGAAAGAGGGAAAAATTGAGAAAAAGAAAATAGAAAAAGAAGTGAAAGAAAAAAAGAGTGTAGAAGAATAATAAACAAGAGTTACTTGGAGAATGTGAATGAATCCTCAAATTAAAAAGAAAGAGAGTAAAGGATGTGGAATAAGAAGTAGGGATAGAACCGGAGTAAAACAACAACCCTGAGTGAAGGTGTTAAAAAAAAGAGAGTGAATGTAAATAGGATTAAAACAAGGTGTATCATAGTGAATGAGATTAAAACATGTGGAATGACAGAGAGAAAAAACAGAAAGAAGAAAAGAAGAAGTGATAGAAAAAGAATAATTGAAGCAGCAAAAAAATGAAAATAAGATAGTGTGAATGAACTACAGAGAGAAAGCATAAAAAACAACTTGTAAAAGAGTGAAGAGACAGTGACAGTTTGTGTTACAGAAACGGACTGAGTGAAAAGGAGTGAGGAACTGTGAGAACAGAGGGACTGACAAAAGGAGTGGAAGGAGTAGAGTAAGTAAGTAATTGAAAAGGACTGAGGGAAAAAGCAAAGGAAGGAAACTGAGGGTTAAGGAAATAAAGCAGTGGAAGTAATAGAAGTTGAATGTGATAGAGTTGTAAGGGAAAAAGTACTAAATACTTACTTTATAGTTGTTGTTAACTCCATCACTTATAATTTTTTTACTTTCAATCTGTGAAAGAAAAAACAAACATTTGAAAAATATTAAATATTAAATAAGGTAGTAAAAGACAAGTGAGCATGAGACAAGATGAGTACAAATTTAAAATCACAATACAAAATATAGAATTAATTATACATGTTAAATGGTTTATTTTTGCTGTTCTCAGAATATATCAAATTTCACTAAAAACAGTGAGTTGAAGGTATTCATCATATAACAGCAGGGAAAAAAACCACAATCAAAATGATTGTATTTAAAAAACCCATATAATATAGCAAATCAGAAATCAGAACTCATCAAAAGTACACTTACTTTCCATGACGTCGAATGATATGCGATGAACAGCTTATACTCTGTTGAGCTCTAAAAAATCTGTGCCCGCCACTTTCTGAAAGAAAAGTTCTTTCTTTCTGAGTAATATGTGTCTACTACACATCTCCTCACGGCCAAATCATGTTAGAGCCAATTTAATCACTTCGAATTCCTCAAAGCAAATCCCGTCACTTTCTGTTTCCCCGATTTTCAGAAAGAAAACGTCCAAAATCACTTTCACAATCTTGTACTAATAATATCTCCCCTTCTAGTTTACTCATGTTTCACATTTCCTATAACATTGATACCACTTACTATGAGGCACACTTACACTACCTCTATGACTTTTCCAATTTTTTCATTCTCTTGATCTCAGTTACTAACAAAGCAATTTTAAACAACAGAGTAAATTATATCAACACTTTGAATCATTATAGACCAGTTATGTATCTCTATGACTACTTTACATTTTTATTTATTATGATCACTCTAATTCACAAAGCAATTTAAAACAGCAGACTAACATTTATCAACTGCTCCAATCTTCGTAGGCTACTTTCCTTCCCTAAAATTTTGGTTTTAAAAACACTAGGTAAGAATTTTTTAAGTCAAACGGTAAACGTTTTTTGAAAGTTAAAACAGAATCATTGCAGAATGACCAGCCGTTTCCAGATTTTAAATAAGCTGTGTAATGTCCTGAAGTTGTTGAAGGACCGTTATGATATATAATTGCTGCAGTTA
The DNA here is from genome assembly GCF_964263255.1 of Lissotriton vulgaris. Lineage (NCBI taxonomy): Eukaryota > Metazoa > Chordata > Amphibia > Caudata > Salamandridae > Lissotriton > Lissotriton vulgaris. Next base: position 246,698 of record NW_028251399.1, on the reverse strand, counting down.
CAAAAGTCCTTCCTGATATTGACAACTGCGAAGCCACAACATTTTTAATTAAAGTTGTCAATTTAGTTCCATCAGACCTACATCCTTGGAACATTAAAATGACATACTGGCCATAACTTCGTATAAATAATGTAGACAGCATTGCAGACTTACATTGGCTACACTCCATGTTTTGATCGGCTGCTTTTACTAGCTTATTAAAGGATACTGATTTACTGTCAGGCAAAGTTAAATATATAAATCTTTCTGAGTCTACACTAGTAATACTTGATAGCCTACAGTTCTCGCAGTCATGCTGCCATTGATAAGAAAGGCCAAACAGATAATCTACATCTACACCTTCATCTTGCAAAACATCAAGCATATACATTAAAAACTCCTGACAATCTTGTTGAATATTTTGAGAGAATTGCGTTTGACCTGAACATTTGTCTAAGAGATTTCGAATTTCAGATACACTTTCTATTTTTCTTCTATCAGTGCTACATTTCTCTAACACAGAATTTAACAAACAGCAAAAACTTTGATCCGAATTGATCACAATCTGTTCTTTTAAAGTTTCTAGAGAAAAGACAACATTAACCACTACATTAGCATAGCAGTTGTCACCAGAACTATTTTCAAATTGAAAACCAACAACATCTTCAACAGAATTCATTTTCTTTCTGCTTACAATTTTGGGTTCATCGACTTTTTGTCTTTTTGCTACAACCTCCCTACGATTGGTGACATTTCTTCGTTTCCGGCCTACCACACGTTTCTCAAACAAAGGATATTGAGGCAAATCTGGCGCATACTCTCTTCTTAACCTATTGTATTCCTTAACACAATCTAGATCCGCACAAATGTTTGTGACATCACACTCAATCAAGTACAATCCCGATAAAGTTCTGACTCGTGACAATGCTACATAAGCCATACCCTCTTTGAACACAGAACTGCCAATATTCACCAAAGCACTGTCTACACTTAAACCTTGTGATTTATGGATTGCCACCGGATATGCCAAGCAAACAGGAAACTGCTTACAGCGAACATATAAGTCTTTTACAAGCAAAAACCTAGCAGAGCAACGACCAATTAGCTGTACTTCCTCAATGCCATCAAATTTAATTTTTAAAAATTCAATTCCATCTCTATTTCTGTATTTCTCAAAATCAACAACATTACCCATTGATCCATTTACCAGACCTCTTTCAACATGTAAATTCCTTCTCAAAATGATACGGCAATTTAAGCACACATTCAGAGTCTTTTCAAAACCAGCAGTTTTAGATATAGTCTTCTCTAATGAATCCAATTTAGATTTCAAATTCTCAGACAAAATAATTGTTGCTCCCATATGCTCAATTCTGTCAATAGCTTCCAGTTTCACAATCTCTTGGTTTTCTAAATTGAACATTTTGTTGTTGAAGATGGAACATTCTGCAAGAGTTGGCATCAAACATATTCCAGATTTCTTCTCAGTAATTTTCTGAAAAATATTCTCTGGCAGAACGTCTTCTTCTGGATACAAATTTGACAGTAATCGTGCATGTAAAGCTTCTTTCCCATGCTCGGTCACTTTCCCGATTCTAACATCTTGCAGAATATTCTTGTAATCTTCATCCTTCGCCTGACGCATATTTTCACGCAGCTCAGCATAATTGAAGTTTAACCATATGTTAACGTTGCCAATGCTCCCTAGGCACTTCCTAGTATCTTCATGCGTAAGCAGTTTAAACACTGGTTGTCCTTTCACTGGTGTCAGCTGCAGAAGATCACCGAAAACAATGATGTGTTTGCCACCAAATAACACATCATACTCTGTTTTAGGAACTTCCTGCATTCTCAAATGCACAAAGGCAAGCATGACATTGGAAACCATGCTTACTTCGTCAATGATAAGAAGTTTCATCTTCTTCAAGACTCTAGATACTTCACAACAAGCATCTCCAGATAACTTGTGGTATTGTAATTTGTTAACATGCTCCACTGGCAGCATCAGTAGCCGATGCAAAGTAATACCTTTAATGTTATGTGCTGCCAGTCCAGTTGAAGCGGTGACAACACAAGACAGCGATGACTCAGTCCTTTTCTGCAGATAACATGAAATTGCTTTAATGAGGAAACTTTTTCCAGTTCCTGCTTCTCTACTTACGTACAGTCGGACAGGCTTCAACGACGTACATGAGCATTCTTTCTTCTCATGACTTAATCCATGATCAATTTGGTTGGTAACTTCGTCATATATTTTCCTCTGCTCAACGTTGAGTTGTCTTTCCAAATCTTCTAAGTTAACCGCATCCTCCTGAGAATGTGCCATGGCTCTTTCCACTTCAATCATGGCAGTGGCAGCTTCATTTTCGATAACTGGTCCTCCTAGTGGATCCTGACTCAATGAAACAGAACTCTGACTGTCCTGAGAACTGACTCTAGCAATCTCGGCTGCAATTGTTCCTTCCTGCTCGATTTCTGCATTCAACATTTCTACATATTTTGGAAAAACAGGACATTCTATGGACTCCTTGGCTGCATTGAAAGAGTCTTCGTAACAGAGGAAATCTCCAAGCAGTTCCTCTTCTGCACGCCAAGGCTTGAAAAGTTGCAAAAGAGCTAAATAGAAAAACTATTTTCTTTCTGGAGATTCGCAACTCAATTTTCGATGATTTACCAATTGACATTTTATTTGCTTGACCAGACATCCCTCACTTCCAATTACAGCATACACTCCTTTATCAATATCTTCTTTGATGTTCCTCTTGAATATGTAATTTTGTAGAACCTCATCTAGACAAACATTCTCCAGGTGACTGCTTCTATTTGGATAATATGTATCCAACATGTTGGTCTTCAAAATATCTGTACTGCTTGGCTCCTTCTCCGCCAAATACTCAATTTCCCGTACAGGTTTCAGAACTCGATTACGCGTTGCAGCAAGACCAAGACTCACCCAAATGATACTCCTAGATTTGGCATAGGGACTTGCTGAAGATAACCGGTCAGAACATTCGTAAGCTCCGATTTCTCGATGCGACAACACCTTCAGACTGAAACTGTACAACTTCTTACTGAGGCTCTTTTCATGGGAAATGTCCTCCCACATATCCTTCAGTTCTGTCTTTTCTTTTTTTGTGATGTAAGACATCACATACCGAGCCACAGCCATACAGTTGTCAGCCACAAACTGTATATCCATGTTAGCATTCCACATGGACAAAATCACTGAGTTGTAGTCGTTGATGTACTTGGACTCTTTGTTTCTTTTCAAATTGTATGTATTTTTGGGTGATTTCCTCGTCACATTATGTCGCAGCGAAGACATCAAATTGTTCACTCTTCCTTTAGATATCACTGATCGTGGAAATCCAAAACGACATTTTGTGTAGTACTTGTTCTTGTTTCTGAATTTACGACGACAGTACTTTCCACAACAATGGCTTTGAAACCGTAAAACTTGTTCTCTTAGACTTTTGTCTTCCTTTGTCTTTGGAACAGCACATGTAGAATACTGTTCTATGAAACTCATCACTAAGTCATCCGGATCTGTTCCAAATTTGGGTGCATCTTTGATCCATAGCAGCATATGTATATGAGGAGCACCTCTTGCTTGATACTCCTTTTTCCAGAAGAAATCCAACACCTCTCCAAGAGGTGGATTTTTCTTGTTCGTGATGAAAGACATCATCTTCAAAGACAATGAAATACAATCAGCTTCAAATCTATGATTGCAGTACCTGCATACATTCACTGGATCCAAAGAGCACAGTTCTCCGGGTGTCTTGAATTCAATATTTTCAATGTTTCCATTTGCCGCTCGTAGAAATTCAAGTAAGTCTTCCCAGCCATACTCAGCACAGCTGAGAGTGAGGAACCATGTGGGAGTTCCTAAGTTCCTCAGCATACATTTTAAGTCACCATGACGATGGTATCAATACTCATTAGTACCACGCTGACATGCCATGAGATTAATCAGGTGAGAATCCAAAATACTGTCTTGCACATTGACTTTATCGATAAAGTCCCTTGCCGAGATATTTCGCAGTTGTACACCACTTTTCAAGATGTGGTTCACTGCATAAGACAGTCCAGACAGATCACTTTCAAACAGTAGATGAAACAACGAGGGAATGCATTGACGAAACCTAGGATCTTCTGCATACAATCGTAAAGTCCGGTATTCAGAAGCAGGAATTTGATCAGGTCGCTCATCATATCGTCCTCCTCGACCTGTGGGAAATAACTGTGGAAAACACCGAGCTTCCAAACTTTCCTCCCAAACACGAATGGGACTCCCTTTGGCTTGTTTCATTTGAAACAACTCAACAGCATTCCCCATGACTTCCTTGGAATGCAAAGGATGAACACTATAGTGTTCATATATTTCTTCATTTTTAGAGGCTTCTATTTCTCAATTTGTCCAGCACACAAATCACTGTCCTCTTCTTCACTTACTTCTTCTTCTGCAACACATACATTCTTGTAGTACTCATTGTTTTTTATCAAATACAATGTTGCCTTTTTGACTTTCCTAACATCCACTAAATCTTGCCAGATTTTCTTACTCTTTGTCGGAACCCCATTAACTAGGATAACCAGAGGTTCCTCTTCCACTTTCTCTACTCCAATTGTATTCATGTTTTTCTTCAAATCTAAAGGCAAATTAAGAACTCTTCCCTTTAATCCTCTCTGTAAATCTGATGGAGACAATTTCCCTGTCTTCGGCTCCATTCATACAATAGCCTGAAAGGGATGCACACTTTGAATCAAAATAGATTCATAAGTATTTAAATCCTTCAATTCAGAAGGAATGTCAACCAATTCCAGATTATTATGAACCGCTCTAGCAGGCATCCGGTTTTGGTTTAATTTGTTAAAACAATAAGTACACATACGTTGGTCCGATCCCAAATCAAAACAATTTTCTACCATCAAGTATGTGGCAAAATCCTTCCATTCACTATTGTTTTCCATTTCACTTTTTGCATATAAATCCACTAACTTAGTCTGATTCTTATAATAAGTCCGCCGACAACACACACAAGTGAAATTAGGCCTCTCACTTGATTTCACCTGAAAGATGGAAATTTCCTTGTGAAACTTATCTATATTAGAAATCTGTACACTCTCTTCCACATTACCTTCTTCTACTGGGTCAATTTCAACATTGTTCTCTTTACTAGCAAAGTAACAGAACTCAATTTCTTCACAAATATTTTTCACATGTAGTTCAGAACCATGCAAAAGAGCACTGCTTAATTGTTTAAGCATAATTGCTGGACTCTTAGCATAATACAACATTCTCACTAATTTCCTCACTGTATTATGATGCACTGCTAGCATCCTGAAATGATGAAAAACACTCTGGCATACTCTTCTGGAAAGACAAGCCAGTGAATGACCATGCAAACCTGTCACTTCTCTCACTCTGCAAAGATCTAATTCTTGCAACAACTTCATTTTCTGTTTTAAACTTTTCTTATTAAATGTACGAACAAAATCACAAAGCAAATTGATGGAATCCTGTCGCACACTGCAAACACTACTACACTTCCAGGTGTACACTGGACCCTTAGGACGTCTTCCTAAAACTTCATAACCTAACACCTCTTCTGCATCTGCAGACACAAGTTTTTCTTTTTCAACCGGACAACCGTCTTTCACCTCATATGCTCGACCACTGGTGTCAACTGCATGCACCAAATCATTGCCCTGGAAGTAACTCTCCTCCTTGAAAAATGCCTCACAACTTGAACTATGCATCCATTCTCCTGAGAAAACTTCACAAAAATTACTACGATTAACTACTCTCTTCCATCTACTATTTGATTTGAAATCATAAATTGCCTTGTTTAGTTTCCTAATTCTATTGATTACCAAAATAAATAACTTTCGCTTAATTTCGAAAGCCTGATCAATAATTTTCTCTACATTTTTCTTTTTCTTATAAAATGCCACTTTCTGTTGACCTTTCTTACAATTTTTTAACAAATTGACAATTATCCTGTTGCGGAACATTCGTCTACGAATGTCCCTGAACTGATTTTCCCTTCTACTGTCATGCACAGAGTTATCTCCTGCTTTAGCAGAAACTTTTTTGACGGGCCTTTCCTTTCCCTTTAAATTGTCTCTCTTCTTCTGCACTAAAACATGTTCTGTAGTGGTATTTTTTCGTCTGCAAATTCTTTTTAAAAATGATTTCATTTTCTTACCCGGAGCTTTTTTGGCGACTTGACATCTTTTTATAGTAGAGGACTGCTGCAAATGTTTACCAAGGTGGGGTGTAAGTCGCTTTGCTTCTTTTTTTCTCCTCTGCCCTGAGGGAATTTTTGAATTTTTCAAAAGATCTTGAGTTGAATCTGTGGAAAAATCTTTAAAAACTGTTATTAACCACTATTACCAAACAGTAAACCAATAACAGTATGCAAACAATTAACACACTAGTTGTCAATTCTACCTACAGTAATTTAACAACATACACAAATTTTAAACTCTCAAATAGTAGCAATGGAATGGAATGCTTCTACATATGACCTGTGCTCTGTTATATGTTAATCTCAACTAATTTCGAGACCCTATTTCACTGTTATATTAAAGACACTTCACACAGGGTGTTTTTGAAAACTTTTATATAATTTTAATTCAACATCTAGAGATTGTTCCTCATCTAGAGATTGTTCCACATCTAGAGATTGTTCCTCATCTAGAGATTGTTCCCCATCTAGAGATTGTTCCTCATCTAGAGATTGTTCCACATCTAGAGATTGTTCCACATCAGACATTGTTGATGTTATTGTTATTGACTTAAAATTGCCAAGCACACATGAAAGCATATTTACAAGGCCCTTGCACCAGGGGGAAGTGACTTAAAATTGCCAAGCACACATGGGGGCGTATTTACACGGTCTTTGCACCAGGGGGATGTGACTTAAAATTGCCAAGCACACATGGGGGCGTATTTACAAGGCCCTTGCTCCAGGGGAAAGTGACTTAAAATTGCCAAGCAGATATGAGGGCGTATTTACAAGGCCCTTGCACCAGGGGGAAGTAACTTAAAATTGCCAAGCACACATAACGGCGTATTTACAAGGCCCTTGCACCAGGAGGAAGTGACTTGAAATGGCCAAGCACACATGAGGGCGTATTTAGAGGGCCCTTGCACCAGGGGGAAGTGACTTGAAATGGCCAAGCACACATGACGGCATATTTACAAGGACCTTGCACCGGGGGAAGTGACTTAAAATTGCCAAGCACACATGAGGGCGTATTTACAAGGCCCTTGCACCAGGGGAAAGTGACTTAAAATGTCCACGCACACATGGGGGTGTATTTACAAGGCCCTTGCACCACTTATGCGTCACTTTTAACATTTACAATGTGGAGCACCATGGGGCAAAAATGGCACAGATGCGTCACGCATCTGTACCGCAAAAGCGACGCATTGCAGGAGTCACGTCGCAAGCGCAACATGACTCCTGCAATGCACAGGGGCGAGCCACACATTGCATGGTGCGTCACTCCTTACACCTGCTTCAAGCAGTTTGTAGAATTCACTGCGTTAGTTTTACAGGGCTTTCATGCAAGGGAACGCCCACCCTGTTTCATGTGGCGCAGGGCTTTACAGCGTGACACATCTGCCTAGATGCGTCACATTGTAAATATGTCGCAACATGGCGCATATTTTGCGCCGCCGCTGCGTCACAAAAGTGACGCAACGGCAGCACAAAAGAGGCGCACGGCCATCATAAATCTGCCCCTAACATTTTAAATGATTGGTCCAGGATACCGATAAGGTGTGGCCTATCCAGAGGTTTGTTTGAGGTGAGGCCTACTTAGGGTTGCAGATGAAATTTAGGCTTGTTGAAGAGTACAGAGGAGAAAATACATGTGCAGGTCTACAGATGAAGTGAGTCATGTCCACTGCACTCTTGTACAAAGGCCAGACCTCCTCTATCTCCATGGACAGTCCTAAACCTCATCTGTACAATGTGATTAGTAATGTTAGGAAACACAGGTGATGTAATTGAAAAACGTGCAAATATTTTTGCTCATTTCACAATCACATCTCCTGTGTTTCCTCAGCTTAGGTATCTCATTGTGCAGATGTAGTCTAGCATATCCAAGAGTACGCAGAAGGTGAGGACTGTATGCAGCAGTACAATGTACATAACTCACCTCCTTTGACAATTACAGAAGCCTCAACATATCCATGCCCCCTAAACAGTCCTAAATGTATATCATTATTATCATAGTGACTATGAAACTCTAGCAGTACATATTGTGAAACCTAAATGTCTTAAAGTAATGATTTTTTTAACCGACAAACAAGCAAATTATTCTCCCAGATTGATGGTGAAAAGTGAAATATTTATTTAAAGAAGCAGACACCATTTCGCCTTCTCATAAACGTAAAAAGTATTTCTTTTTAAAAAAAAACGATTTTAAGGTCATAATTTGAAAACACAGCACAGCTCCTATGTACACGCACAACTTGTCAGTACTAATACTTCACATTATCTTCAATTACAGTTTGTTAAAAAAACGATTTTCTGGTCATAATTTGAAAACACAGCACAGCTCCTATGTACAAGCACACCTTGTCAGTACTAATACTTCACATTATCTCCAATTACAGTTTGTCAAAGAAGCAAAATCTTTTTGTAAAACATAATGCAAACACTTGACACAAAACAACATTTTAAATGCACAGCTGGCTTCCTTATTTTCTCCAAAAAGCATACTAGTCTCTTTCTAAATTAAAGGAATCTTTTCTCACCTTAGCACGATTTTTAAACACATCATGTAAGCAAATTAGTCTCCCAGATTCATGGGAGAAGTGACTTAAAATTGTCTAGCACACATGGGGGCGTATTTACAAGGCACATGCACCAGGGGGAAATGACTTAAATTTGCCAAGCACTCATGAGGGTGTATTTACAAGGACCTTGCACCACCTTTAAAGTCACTTTTAACGTGGAGAAAATGACGTGAATGTGGCTCATAAGCCTTGTAAGTATGCCCCCATGCTGACTATGAAACTCTTGTAGAACATATTGTCAAACCTAAATGACTTCAAGGAACGAGTTTTTAAACCAACAAACAAGCAAATTATTCTCCCATATTCATGGTGGGAAGTGAAATATTTATTTAAAGAAGCAGACACCATTTTGTCCTTCTCATAAATGTAAAAAGCATTTTTTTTTTAAAAAAAACGATTTTCTGGTCATAATTTGAAAACACAGCACAGCTCCTATGTACAAGCACACCCTGTCAGTACTAATACGTCACATTATCTCTAATTATAATTTGTCAAAGAAGCAAAATCTTTTTGGAAAACATAATGAAAACACTTGACACAAAACAACATTTTAAATGCACAGCTGGCTTCCTTATTTTCTCCATAAAATATACTAGTCTCTATCTAAATTAAATGAATCTTTTCTCACCTTAGCAAATGCTTTTTGAATTTCAAAACAGTCCCAGAAACACACCAATTTTTCTTTAGCAGAGCAAAGGGTATGCACTCCAGAGGCTGCAACCAACAAAGGCACAGAAATGCTGAAATTCATCACACATATCTCTCATGTCACCCAATCAAAACTCTTCCCTCACTTTTTTCAAATCAACACCCTTCCCCCCTCTGCCCTTTCTGCCCTTTTTCCATAGCAACTACCTCCTGACAGACCTCTCATGTTTACAAGTTCACACAACAATGTTTCAAATGAACTCTGAACTCTCAGTGCACCTGCTAATCCACTGCAATGTTTCTTAAAATCATTTTTTCATAACCATTCAAATTACATCTTTCAAAGAACACATCCATGCACCCTAACTTTCTGTTTTCAGCAATGGAAACCCACCAATCACTGCTAGTGAATAATTAGCACTGAAACTCCACAGTTTTTTTTCTTTACAAACTCCTACTGTTTCAACTGCCATTTCATTCCCACACTTCATCTGACTGCAGCAGAACCTCCTCTAACCATGTTTTCTGTCTGGATTCTTGGACATAGCTACATCCACTGGGCTCACAGGTATGCTGATAACAGAAATTTGCACAACCTCAATTTACAAAATGTGGAAATCAAATGGATTGGGCAGAGAGGATTGAGATGTCACCAATTGATACCATTGGTGAAACCCTTTTTGCATTTGCCAAACCCTGACCTCTTAATAGTGCACTGTGGAGGAAATGACCTAGGCACTTTGACTGGGGTCGGTCTGGAAATGCTTTTAAAGGACACCTTTGAGCAATTGATGGCACTTTTTCCTCAAACTGCCTTGGTGTATTCAAATATATGCCAAAGACAGAAATGGAGGTGGTCCAATCAATTTTGTCCACAAATTAAGAAAGCGAGGAAGCATGTAAATAAGTCTGTTTCAGCTTACATGAGAGACCATGGAATGGGCTCCATCTACAACAATAACTTGCGTTACTACATGCAAGATATCTACAGAGGAGATGGTGTGCACTTCTCAGATGAGGGAAACAGAGTTTTCATACAAAATTTAAGACTGTGTATTGGTACCTACTTATAAGTACCTAGAACTTACACAGAACCCAAAAGCTCTTTTCAGAGCTACCTTAACTATGATTACTCTTTTGAAATTTCGAATGTACCTTTTTTCACTAATTTTCACTTATGTTTGCTTCCCGGTTCGCTACCCGGTTCGCGTACCGGCAGCTAACCGCGCAAAAAATTCATTTTTTTTTTACATATATGAGCCTCCTTAGCCACCCTTAGAAAACCTACGGGGTCAGGATACGTCTCCCGTGCCCCCTTATAACCTATCCCAACATTCTTTATCCTCCATCTTGTGTCTAAATTCATCCGAAACACAAGATGGCGGACTCCCGTTACGCTGCCGGTTAGTTTCCCGATACGCTATCCGGAACGCTACCCGGTTCGCGTACCGGGTAGCGCTTCTACCGCGAAAGAATCGAAACTTTTTTTTTGACCCACGGGACCCTTTATTAGCCCCCACTTCATTCCTAGGGGGTCAGGAGGGGTCTACCTTGCCCCCTTTCATTAATTTCCCCCTTCGTTTTTCTCCACCTCTTGTCTCTCGATCCTACCGAAAGACAAGATGGCGGCCATTCCAGACTGTTTAGAATGTTGACAGACACCGGAGAGCCAATCAGCTTCACTTCGCGAAGTTCTGTTACGCGTCAGGTACGCGAACCGGGGCGCTAACCGGAGCGCAGTTACATATATATATATTTTTTTGAACGTTAATTTATCAAAATCCACAGGAGCACATATTGAGACATAGCAAAGGGCAAACAATATCTACAATTTTGCCAAGTTTCGTGGAAATCCATTCAGCCGTTCGAGCTAAAAGTGAGTCCAACCGCCCTATGGAAAATTGCGTGGGAAATATGCGTTTTGGGACCCCCCTTTTTTCTCGGCCCCCCCTTGACGAAACCCCCCCATATTTTCATGGGCTGCTCAGAAAAAAAATGTTCAATTTTCCTGATAATTTCTGCCAATTCTGTCCACAAACGCCAAAATTATAAGACATAGAATTTTCAGAAATCCCATAGGAAAAAAATCCTAACTATATATATCTACTGGCAACCGCTACAACCAATATATATATATATATATATATATATATATATATATATATATATATATATATATATATATATATATATATATATATTGGTTGTAGCATGATCAAGGGCTTTCCGCCCGAAACGCGTCGCTGGTTCTGTTCAAAATAAATACCAACTTGCTGACTTTTGATGGTCCGGTCCTCTTTCTTTGCTGGCGTGGAGGCGGTGTCTGCGAGCGCAGAGCAAGTTGCTGAGGAATCCCTGGTCTCATATATATATATGGCTTTGGAAGAAGACCGTTTGGTCGAAACGCGTCGCCATTAAAAACTCTTGAAACACAGACCCTGGAGTGCGAGTCTCTTTGTGTGGCTGCGGCGTGGATGCTTGCTGGCAGCCCTTTCGAACATATATATATATATATATATATATATATATAATTTTATATACATATATATATATATATATATATATATAGATAGATATATATATATATATATATATATATTCACTGAAAAAAACATAGGTTATAGACCATATATAGTTAGGAATTCGCATTTACAAAACCTTATTTTACTCACAAAAAACCATTGAAATTCCATATATAGTTAGTTGCACTAACTATATATCGCGCACCCGCAATCCACTGCTGATGATGTCACATATTACATCATTCATGACATGGTCAGTGACATCACTGATGACATCACTGATGACATCTCATTTGACATCACTGATGACATCTCAAATGACATCACTGATGACATCACTGATGACATCTCATTTGACATTACTGATCACATCACTGGTGATATCATTCATGTGATAATACGATGAACCTCTTCAGACTCTAATATAACCTTAGATACAATCAGTGTAAACAGACACTCACAGACTGTCACTCATCCATGGAGTTACTCACACACCTAGTCAGTCATGCAAAGAATCAATCACACCTCCATTTCCTCAACTATACAGTTATACAAACTTTACTTATTCAAACATATACTAACACATATTTACTCTCTTATACAATCCCTGATACAAGTTCACAATGATCCATACAGCCACTCACACATTCACTGGCTCTTATGCACAGTTATTTATATATGTCAACTCTCACATGTACTGTGTTTTACATATGTACTTACTTTGACATGTAGCACTGAGATATCCATTCACTCACAATACACTCATGCACACAGTCAACCGCCCATACAGCTGTTTCCACATGCACTTTTGAAACCATACATCTAGTGAATCAACTGCTCACACATCTATGCACAGAGTCATACACCTCCCAGCCACCCACACACACACTCAGTCTCCCATACAAATACTTGGGCAACCAATCAATAACCCATATAGTTACTCATATAGCTACTCATCAAAACATGCAACAGTTTACAGAACAACAGACATAATGATGCACAAATTAAGACATTTTAGTCACTAACCCATGCACTCAGTGAGACACATTTAATCACTCACTCATACAGTCAGTCATGCACCTACTAAATCCTTCATCCAGACACTTATACATCCACTCATTCTTCAATATGTAAGACATATTTTAACTTTACAGAAACATACAGTCACTGGATGTTGTCATCAGTGATGTCATCAGTGATGTCATTTGAGATGTCATCAGTGATGTCATCAGTGATGTCACTGACCATGTCATGAATGATGTAATATGTGACATCATCAGCAGTGGATTGCGGGTGCGCGATATATAGTTAGTGCAACTAACTATATATGGAATTTCAATGGTTTTGTGTGAGTAAAATAAGGTTTTGTAAATGCGAATTCCTAACTATATATGGTCTATAACCTATGTTTTTTTCAGTGAATTTTCAAGGTTTTGTAAATGCTAATTCCTAACTATATATGGTCTATAACCTATGGTTTTTTCAGTGAATTTTCAAGGTTTTTTAAATGCTAATTCCTAACTATATATGGTCTATAACCTATGGTTTTTTCAGTGAATATATATATATACATACATATATAAACATATATCATCTGTATATCTATATAAATACAAACATAAATGCATGCATACATATACTTATATGCATACAGATGCATGTTATTTACATGAAAGTTGAAAAAACACTACTAAAAGCAAAGCTAAAAAGCCACCTCATTACAAACAGAATGGCTTTAACTTAAACGAGGGCGAGATCTATTGCATTTTCAATGCTTGTTTACTTTGGTTCCATCAAGAAGGCATTCAGATGTGTCACACATTTGCCATAAATTCTGAATGTTAGCACTCTAGTTGCACATTAGATCACTGTAGTAAAGCTACTGCTCACCAGGGACGTCTGCTGCTGGTATTCAAAGTGCATGTTTCAGTCTGCATGTCAGAATTTTTTTAATAAAATTGAAGAGGGTTTGAGAAGTCACTCAAAATGTGCCCTAATTTTTCTTTCTGCAGCACTAATCATAATTCATATGTCAAAATATACCCCCTCATTTTGTTCCTTTTTAAATTAAATGTTTTAAGAGTTACCACTTTATTCCAATCAAGATGGCTTCAGGTGTGCCATACCTTTGTAATAAGTAGGACTGTTAGCGCTCTAGTTGTTCTTTAGAACACTCTGGGACATTCTGTCATTGGGCTATACTTGGGCTACATCTGGGTGATATTTGGGCTACATTTGGGCTCTTTTGTCTCTGGTGGCCATTTTGGGAGACTGCATGTCAGAATTTTTTAATGAAATAGAAGAGGATTTGAAAACTCACTCAAAATGTGCCCTAATTTTTCTTTCTGCAGCACTAATAATACCTTCTATTGCATAATATACCCCCTCATTTTGTTCCTTTTTAAATTAAATGTTTTAAGAGTTACCACTTTATTCCCATCACGATGGCTCCAGGTGTGCTATACCTTTGTAATAAGTAGGACTGTTAGCGCTCTAGTTGTTCTTTAGAACACTCTGGGACATTCTGTCAATGGGCTATACTTGGGCTACATCTGGGTGATATTTGGGCTACATTTGGGCTCTTTTGTCTCTGGTGGCCATTTTGGGAGACTGCATGTCAGAATGTTCTAATGAAATAGAAAAGGATTTGAGAAGTCACTCAAAATGTGCCCTAATTTTTCATTCTGCGGCACTAATCATACTTTCTATGGCAAAATATACCCCCTCATGTTGTTTCTTTTTAAATTAAATGTTTAAGAGTTACCACTTTATTCCAATCAAGATGGCTTCAGGTGTGCCATACCTTTGTAATAAGTAGGACTGTTAGCGCTCTAGTTGTTCTTTAGAACACTCTGGGACATTCTGTCATTGGGCTATACTTGGGCTACATCTGGGTGATATTTGGGCTACATTTGGGCTCTTTTGTCTCTGGTGGCCATTTTGGGAGACTGCATGTCAGAATGTTTTAATGAAATAGAAAAGGATTTGAGAAGTCACTCAAAATGTGCCCTAATTTTTCATTCTGCAGCACTAATCATACTTTCTATGGCAAAATATACCCCCTCATGTTGTTTCTTTTTAAATTAAATGTTTTAAGAGTTACCACTTTATTCCAATCAAGATGGCTTCAGGTGTGCCATACCTTTGTAATAAGTAGGACTGTTAGCGCTCTAGTTGTTCTTTAGAACACTCTAGGAGGCTGCAGTAGAACACAAAGGAATCAACTGACAGTCTCTGTCCTTGTTGGATGTACATGTTTTACTGAGAATGTCAGACTTCATTTTCACATGACTGAGAAAGATAATGTGAATTTACAGAAAATATGCTTTCAGTTTAGCTTATAGATCCCCTTCCAAACCACTGTGGGAAAATCATGAGATATTAGTTTTCTTTCAAACAATATTCATGATATCACAGCAGAAGGTTTTTCCACATGGTAAAATCACCTTAGAACCCACCACAATTCCTAAAACGAGTATGGTACCATCAACAAATGATTTATAATGTAACTAAAGTCCTAAAACCCTCTATTAACTACAATGCTTTTTAATGAGGTGCTATCATGTATATTGGTCCCAAGATGGCTGCCAACACTTCTTGGATGAAGTGCTGACAGCCAATCAGATCAGATGTGTGGTTAGGCTCCGCCCAGATATATATCTTTTTTTGAACCTAAATTACTCAAAATCCACCGGAGCACATATATTGAGACCTAGCAAAGGCACATCGGGCTAACAGTCCCTACAATTTTGCCAAGTTTCGTGCAAATCCATTCAGCCGTTCGAGCTAAAAGTGAGGCCAACCGCCCTATGGAAATTAACATGGGAAAAACACGTTTTGGGACCCCCCTTTTTTCTCGGCCCCCCCTTGATGAAACCCCCCCAAATTGTCAGGGGCTGCTCAGAAACAAAATGTTCCATTTTCCTGAAAATGTCAGCCAATTCCGTCCACAAACGCCAAAGTTATTAGACATAGAATTTTCAAAAATCCCATAGAGAAAAAATCCTAACTATATATACCTACTGGCGACCGCCAGTAGGTAATATATAGATAGATATATATATATATATATATATATATATCGCACACAATTCCTCCAGCTGGAGAAACAAACGGGTCGCACTCCACAGGTCGTTTTCGCAATTTTTCTTTTATTTTCTTACATTCTCTTTGATTGCGGCAAAGGGCAGATGTTAAAATCTACGCGTTTCGGTATATCCAGATACCTTGCTCACGATCAACCGACCACTAGGCTCCACCCACTTAATGTAGTTGATTATACATAACATCACTTCCTGTTAGGGGATTACCAGCGCCTCTATGCTTTCTGGGAGATGTAGTTTTTATATATTACATATGCAGTTCAAATAAAAACTTATCGCTCATTATTATGCTTTTTTCTGCTACTTACTTATGTTTTTAAGAAAGACAATCTAATGTGTGTATGCGGCCATCTGGTTCGCAAAAAATTGGTTCCCTCTAGTGGGATTACGCTGCCTTTTCACATTTCTCATACGTTATTTACATTGGCTATAATGATTATCACTTTTCATACCCTCTAATGGGTTAACCATGTTAATATTCATATACAGTCCAATAACCACCACGAGTCCCTCCAGTGGGGATACGCTGGTTTCTCACACAATATTTCAAGAGTGTTCAGAGTATTTGTCTCTTGTCATACCCTCTAGTGGGTTTATTAAGCAGTCAAGCATAATTTTTTGCGCAATTGTCATTTTTCAAAGAGAAGTTATTACAAATGTATGTATAATTCCTCTGACTGATTTAACCCATACTGGGTTAGGGTTCTTAGGTTCAGGATGTGACGCGACTCCTTCTGTCTCAGAAGTCTCTCTCTGTCTCTCCCTCGTTCTTTTTTGGGGACACTTTCAATTCCAAAGAATTTCAGTTGATTCCAATCACTTTGGTGATGTTGTTCCATGTGCTTAGCTACCGCGTTTGTTCTATCCTGATGAATGGTAGCTCCAATGTGCTCCAGATTCGTTTTTTTAGTTCACACACAGTACTGCCCACATACCTCAAGGGGCCTGGGCATTCCACCACGTATACCACCCATCCATTTCGCAGGCTGTTTTCTACATAGAATAAAAGCAAAATTCCTCACCTTGCTTGTGGGCTTCTCTACTTTGCAGGTAAACTTGTGTTTGGATTGAAGCGGCGTGCCTGAGCCGCGGAGGTAGCCCTGGGGTTGTTCCAGCCCACCACGGAAATGCTTTACAATGCCACCGGTTTGGGAGCAAGGAGCTTTTGTGGAAAGGTGATACACAGCTGTGATGTCGTGATGTGATGAAGCGCACCCCACTGTGGTTTAATTGGACAATATTATGGCTCTGAGGCAAGCAACTCACTCGAGTATGACAGGACACTACATTTACCATGAGGCTTTATGCTGGGACACGCCCACTGAGGCAGGAGATAAATCTTTGTGTAGCTGCCTGAAAATGTTTGCCTGGAAGTATCTGAGTCAGTGCCTCTGAAGAAGTTGAAAACGAATCGCGTCAGGCTGACTTTCTGACAATGCTGCTGTATTTGCATCCATTTCGCAGGCTGCTTTCTACATAGAATGAAAGCAAAATTCCTCACCTTGCTCATGGGCTTCTCTACTTTGCAGGCAAACTTGTGTTTGGATATATATATAATATATATTCAATAACTCCTCCTTACAAAAGAGCAAAGGCCACGCAGGGGAAATCCTTGAAAGCACTTTATTTTCAAGATTTTTGGCGAATGCATTTCGGCTTTAATTTTGCCTTCATCAGCGCCCAGTTAGTGAAAAGGCTTCCACTATCGCGCTGCTGGAATCCTGCTGCCTGCTTAATAGCGCAAGGTTGCTCTGCCCCGAGAGATAATCGCCCACCTGTTCCAGTTCACGGCGTTTTCGAGAACTGCAAAGCCCAGAATGCACAGTTTCATTGCCAGGTAGGTAGTGCGTGGGGTAGACGAAAAAGAAAATGTTTCAGTGGAGTGCAGGGGAATCCGCGATGAAATGAGCCCCATTTCCTGCTGGTCTCGAAATCAGAGTGCCTCCTCGGGCCCCCAACCGCATCAGCCTCGAAGTGCAGGAGTCCTTTCGGCGGGGCAGCTATGTCAGTACATGCCGCCCAGCATGAGGTTAATAACTTCATGACCGCTTCATCTCTTCCTGTATTCAGTGGTGGGCCCAGACCAATCTAATCCCTTAAAAACGCTGTCGAAACAGAGCCAGTGAAGTCCGGGCCCTTTGCAATGCGGGGGCCTCTGTGTCACGTCTCTGGCTGATGTGAAAATATCTTCAATATCTCCTCCTTACAAAAGAGCAAAGGCCACGCAGGGGATATTCTTGGAAGCACTTTATTTTCAAGATTTCTGGCGAATGCATTTCGGCTTTAATTTTATATATTTATGCTATCTCTGACATCAAGCTATATCCTAAATCATGTGACTGTTTATATTTATGCTAATACTGTAAGGATGCATACCTAACCTACCTCATATCACTGTAAATCATTCTGCTATACAAGATGTATCTCTAAACTACCTCATGTATATGTGAAGCGCTCTGATACCCAAGGGTCATGTTCGCGCTCTATAAAACTCTTTAATAAATAAATATAAAAATAAATTCCCTGTTTAAAGCATTTTTAGTCTTTTGTTTGTGTTATTTACATTAATAAACACATTAGCAAGATTCACTAACCCGTGTGTTCATGTGGTGCGTATTAGTTTTATACAAAACAAATATAATAACTGGTTAGTAAGTTAAAGGAGCGGATTGCATATGAGCAAGTCTCTTTTCTGCGAGTCCTTGCTCCATCAATACAATCCAGACACTACTGCATTCAGCCAACGCGCATAACGCAGGCCCTCGTGCAGAGTCCCAAAAACAAGACCATCAACATATACTTCATCTAAATGAAGCAGGCCCGGCTCCAGGCTTCAGAATCTGAGAGGGCCATCCAGAAGCATGGGTGTCCTGTAATGAAGCATGTGAGGGCCATGAAGACCCATTGGTGGGCCATGACGAAGCATGAGTGGGCCAAGAAGACCCATGGGTGGGCATAATGAAGAATGTGGGCCATGAAGAAGCATGAGTGGGCCATGAAGAAACATGAGTGGGCCATGAAGAAGCATGGATTTTGATAGTATCTCCCGGATGCCTGTGACCTGGTCTGGGCATGCTGGATTGTCTTACAGAGGGATTAACTGCATAATCAGCATACTGTGGTGGCCATGCTTACTTGTTGTACCTCCATTTCTAAAGGTTTGTTGTGTATCTAACTTCTGTATTTCTTTTGCTTTCTTTTTCACACCCTATTTTCTCTCCACCACACCCTACGTTCTATTCAATTTTCTACTCTAGGTCTCTTCCTCCTCTGTCTCCACCCCACCTTGTTCTTTTCACCCTCTGTATCTTCCTGCCTGTCTGTCCTTTCCCTTCACCTCCCCATCCTCTTTCTCTGCCTCACCCGCCGCATCCTCCTCCCTCCCTGCAGTGGCCTCCTCTTTCTCTCTTTCCAATTCCCCTAATCTTTCTCTCATCACTCTCCTCTTTTTCTTCCTCAATCTCCTCTCACTTCACCTCATTATCCTCTCACATTGCTTTCTCTTCCACCTTCTTTTTCTAACTCTACTTCAGTCTTCTCTCTCGCTTCACCTTTCTTGCTCTGCCATGCCTTTCTCTCATTATCTCCCTCACCTGCTTGCTTCTTCTTTTCCCCTCGCTAGCCTCACACTCTTCTCCTCATTATCTTCACTCTCTTTGCCTCATTTTTCTCTCCCTTTGCACACTCCTGACTAGCTCCCTCCCCTCTCTGCTTCAACATCTCCTCCATGAGTCACAACCTCCTGTCTCTCCATCTCAACCTTAAATCCCTCCACCTCACCCTCTTCTGTCAGCCTTGCTACCATTGCTGCAGCCTACGGGGTAAAAATCTTGTGTATGTGAAGAAAGCTTGAACTGTTTCCGCACAAGTGGCTGTGATTGTGTGGGGGTGCCTAAATGGACTTTGTAATGCTGCTGCCCTGTGCCTGACAGCCCTCAAAAATGCAAACAGCAGCAGCACCAAGGCCTGGAGTATACAGTGTGTGTATTCAGAGGAACTACACACACTTGAGGGACTTCCATACTTTAAAGATATTTCAAAGGGGTATGTGACTTAAAGATAACACTGCTGTCCATTTACTTCAAAATCAATGTAATAACAATTGAAAGAGCATTCAAGGTTGTTAACTGGCCAAAAATCAAATGGCAGACTGTTTCTTCCCTTGGCTGCCCACTGTACAAAGAGCACTGTTTGTGAGGATTATGACTCAAAATGTATTTTGGTGGTGGTTAGTGTTCCAACCAATATTTGTCTCTCAGTCCTTTGAATAGAACGTATTTAAGGGGGGCGATGTGGAAATGTATAGTTCATGTGAGTGCCTGTAAACTGAACAGCCTTTTCTAAATTTTGATTGTCTGGTTCCCTCCTTTTCTCCCTCTAGTGTCTTCTACAGCACGACCGGCATGGCTAGAGGGTGGCAGGGTGGGTAGCTCATTGGTCATGCACAGGGCGGGGGGCTAGAGGGGATCACACAAAATAAAAATGAACTTACCTACCGGGTCCTGAGTCTCTGCTCCTGCTCTTCTTTGGAAGCACAGCCATGCCCTGCTAACCAGTCACAAAGCTGCAATGCATTATTGTGATTAGTAGGCACCCAGGCTCACCTGACCAATCACAACACTGCAATGCAGCATTGTCATTTGGTTTAGGCGTCCTGGTTGGATGCTCAACCAGGGAATGGGAGCCTGGGCTTGTTCTCAATGCAGGCAGTAATGCAGCCTGCGTGGAGAACCAGGAAAGTATGCAATGACTATTTGGTTGGCCCTCTCGGGTTGCCCAAACAGTCATGCACACTTGAGTGGGCAAACCACTCAACCCCTGCCCTGCTCCGTGAGCAGAGCAGCACCGCCCACCCCCCTCCGCCCTCAAAGGAAATATAAACCATGCTAATACCTGAACGTTATTATCAAGTTATGTTTCCTCTTCTCGCATTGCTTGGAAGCAGTGGGGCGGCTCTCCTCCATCATAGCGGTGGAGCCACTGCTGCTCTTCTATTCTATCACCCTCTCTGTCTCCATAGACCTCCCTCAAATCACTCTCCTCTCCCTTCTGTTCTACCACTGTTCTCTTAATACTCCTTCTCTGCCCCATCACATGATAGCATTTGCTCAAAACACTTCTCTCTGATCACATTTGTTCCTCATCATCCTAATCTTTTCTTGGACTCATCCACCACCTTCCCCTTCATCCTTACCTACTCCTCTCTCTCTACTCACCTCTCATCCCTTCCTCACTTCATATCTATCAATCACCCTATTCCCACTGCCCACTGTGCCCATCGTTCTCCTGTTATATCCTCGTTCATCCACCTCTTACACATCTTCAACACATTCTCTACTTTACGTCACACTTCACTCTCCTACTCCTCTCAAATCAGTCCTTCCATCATATTTTTTCTCTTCCCTTCTCACTACTTTACTCTTCTTTCATCCACTCCTTTCCAAGCTTTTTTGTTACCCCTTCTTTTTTCCTTACCCTCATATTTTCTATTCTCACACTCTCCTCTAATCTCCATGTCTCATCTACGGACCATTACCATCACCATTTCCTCTTGTCAAGAATCTAGAGTTTTTGAGTAAGGTCACTGCCCTATAGAGACACAAATCTGGAGCTGTAGACCTAGGTTTTTCATGACTTGTGAGGAAAGGACACAAACACATCCAAAGCTGCGAGTTAGTGTGCTTAGCCTTTCAATTTCCTGCTCAAATAACTGTGTTTTTTATCAGGGTCCCCTAGAAGCTCAGAATTTAAAGTATATTTTAGCAGCAAGTGCATTAGTCTACTGTATCGTTTGATTGGTTTAGGGCCAGGGGGTTACAGCAGGCTTACAAGCCATCTTATCAATGTGACATAAAGAGACATTTTGGGGCTGGTACCTCAGTCAGTCGGGTCTGCTGGTTTAGTGGACTAATGCGTTCACTGTAGGGGACTGTGTCTGTTAGTCCCAGATTTATATCCTTAGGGTTCCATGCAGAGGCATGGCGGGATGGAGGAGTAGGGGGTGGTCTTCCCCGGGCAGGCTCTCCCCCTCCTGCGGCTGTCGTAGGAATCGCCAGCCCACCATCCCCCTCTCACATTAGCCCACCGCAGGAGGCACAAGGCCTGGCTGCACCATTGGATCCACTCCACCTTTCATCATTCTGATGTTGATAAAATGAGTACCACTGAGTTGGGTAACGATAAACATCTGTTATTCAGCGTTAATTCTTCACGCTGAATAACAGTGAACGTGCACTTTAAAATTAGAGGTTATGTTGGGAGAAAGTAAATGCCGAACTCCCTGCACCCTAAAGGTTGATGTCTCCCCCTCAAAGTCCTTCTAGTTATGTTAAACATATTTGGTCCTCTGGAGATTGGGAGTGGGCAGTACAGTGACTGTACATGATGCCAGTGCTGCCAATGAATAGCTGCCAATTCTGTCCTTTGTATAACAGATTTTCGCTCTGCTCCTCCCCATGCTGTGTCTGGTTTGTTTTAGTGACACTTGGAAAAGGCTTTTATTTATTTATTTATTTATGACATTTTTAGAGCGCGCTGTTACCCGGAGGTGTCCTGGCGCTGGCTGATTGCTAGTGGGCGTGGGCAGGGAAGTTAGCGAGAGAAAAGCCACGTTTTAAGGGCCCTCCTGAACTTAATCAGGTCGGGGGTCAGTCTGAGACTTGACGGCAGCGCGTTCCATGCCTTTGCGGCACCTAGGGATAGACTTTTGCCTCCCCAGTGAACTTTCCTTATTCTGGGGACTTTTCAATTCAGAAAAGTCAAACCATGTGGCAGTTCTTTTTTTTATTACAATGCCACAAGGTAGGAATAAAATCAAAGCCAGCAGAAACTAAAACCAACCACTACTAAATTCATTGTATGCATATTTTCAACAACTTTTGTTAGGAGTAAGTATGGGCGAATTTTGCGAATCTCGCGTTTGCGAATTTTGCGGATTTGCGAACTCGCAATCCGCAAAATCCACGAATTTCCGCAAATTTGCGGATTTTTTTTTTGTGTTCACAAGTGTTTCTTCCAGTTCGCGAGGATTTGGTAGTAGTTCGCAATTGCGAACTTACTTATCGGCTCGCAACGGTCGCGACTATGTTGTTTCTACGTCTGGTTCATCATCACAGCCTCCCAGCACCCTCTGTTTCACCACTGCCACCCTCTCTTTGACCCATGCCACCCTCTGTTACATCAATGCCACCCTCTGTTACATCATCACTGTAGAAGATGGGGGGCAAAAGCAAGCACACCTGCCCTGCTTCAACTGACATGAATTAATTTGGGGTTAGTTTATTAACAACACCTGCCCTGCCCCAACTGACAATAATGAATTAGGGGCTAATTAATGTGTCACTGAATTTGAAGTTCCAGCCTGGCACCTGCTTGTCTGCTCCCTTAGCTGTAAATCAGGAGTCAGGACCTTTGTGGCATACAGTTAAGGTCATAGCAGGGTCACACAATTGTTGCAAGCAGGCAACCGAATTCTGGAGGGCCCCCTCAGGAAGCACAACAGGGAATCGTTACAAATCATGAGATTGACCTTTTGCACCTGCTCATTTGTTTTGCTTTTGCAAAAATCGTTCTTTGGTAATTTCACGCTATTTGCGAGGCTCGGCGTCGTGCGAACCCGACCGCGGAAGCCGCCAATTCGTGCAAATGAGCTTTATATTTTTTTTGCAGCGTGTTATTTCAGGAGTTTTTTTGCAGTATTCGCGAGCCGCTTGCAGCGCAACACGCCAATTTACCCCAAGGTCGAGTACGGGCGCGGCCATTTTGTTTGCGTGACGTATTTCCGTTTCCGCCCGCTACGTATAATCTCGCGAGGTAAGCGCATTGCGAGTACAAGTTCGCACGAAATTGCGAGGAAAATTGCGTGCGACCTTACTTTCGCGCTCGTGAACGGGCGGCCATCTTGTTTTTCATTCATTTCCTGTGTCTGGGCATGGTGTTTATCCTCTTGCTATCTTTGCCATCCTTTGCTTGTTTTCAGTTTTTTTTCAAACGATTTTGCTTCTTATCTATCCCTCTCTTTTCCTAGCTGTATATTTTTGTCTTTTCTGCTATTTTTGTTTACTTTTAAACTACTTTTTAAACTCTTTTCTTTTCTTCTTCCCTATCCTATTCCTTCTTAATTTTCTACTTCCTACCTTACCTGCCCAGACCATGGTGAAGCCAGGCGCCGTGAAGCTGCCCAGGCACTTGAGGGACGCAACGGCGGCGGGGAGGAAGAGTCCTGGACCCCGTGCCAGGACAGCATGCGGGCGATTGAGGGGGGAGCAGGTGACCCGACGGGAGATCTTCAGCCCGGAGGAAGTGGGCGCGCTGGGCTACTTCGTCCAGCGCCGCCTGCCCAGGACCATCGCGGGAGGCGGCAGGATCGCGGCCGGCTACAACAACCGGGAGCGCCGGAAGCGGTGGGAGAAGGGGTGCTGGGCCATGTCCCAACTCTCCGGGGTCCAGCGCACCTTCAGCCAGGTCACCCACCGCTGGACAGACGTCCTGGACAGGGAGCGCGACCTGCTGGACCAGCTCGGCTTGGAGATCCCCGGGCTTGGTGAGTAGTAGTAGCTATTTCATCGCTCACTACTATGTTTTCTCCTGCTCTGTGTTGTTGTATTGCAAATATTTGTTTTTTACATGGAGCAAGCCAATAATGCTGCTGACGATTACATTGTAGTTAAATTATATTTCAAAATCTTCTGTGCATTTCAGGTGCACTGCTCTCCTTCTCAGTGGCGTTGCTACTATGCTTATTTGTTTTCTATTTTGTGGTCTCATTGGCCTGAGCAACAATTATGTATGAGTGTACTTTACAGAACTGCGTAATGCTAGACACTAGGGGGCAGATTACATTTACAAGCCCCTTGCGCCACGTTTACGTTGCCTTGCGTGACGCAACAGCGGCGTAAAAGTGGCGCATCCCTGCGAGTCATTTACAGCGTGACGCATCTAAGGAGATGCGTCACGTTATAAAGCCATGGGCCTGCGCCACAATGGGTGCGTTCCTAGTATTCAGGGTGGGCGGTCCTGCGGCTGCGCGCCTCGCAAAAGTGCCTGTGTGAAATCTACAAGATTTAACGCAGGCACTTCTGCGACGCTGCTACGTCAATTCAATTCCTTATGCCTGCTTGAAGCAGGCGTAAGGACTGACACAGCATGTTAAGTATTGGGTGGCCCTGAGCATTACTGGAGTTGCATTGCGTTGGCGACGTGACTCCAGCGATGCGCCGCTCTTACGTGACGAGATGCGTCACGCAAGTGCCTACCCTTGCGCCAGGGCGCGCCGCATTGTAAATGAGGCGCATCTGCCGTGTCGCAAGGGTAGTTTTGCGTGATGCATTTGATCTGGCGCATCTCTGGAGATGCGCCAAAACGCGTAAGTAAGTATGCCCCTAAGGGGCAGAATTGCAATTACTGTCGCATCCCTGCAAAGTAGCAGGGATGCTCCAGTAATTGTGCGGCCCGCTACCACCACAAAACATGGTGCGTCGTATTTGCAATGCGGCGCACCATGGGCCAAAAACGTCACCGAAGCTTTATTGCTGGAGTTGCGTCGCAACAATGGCGCAGCTCCAGCAATGCTCTGGGGTACCCTATCTCCCCAATGCTGGGTCAAGCCGTACCTCTGCTTCAAGCAGGTGCAGGGTTTGTGTGACGCATCATTGTCCTAAAGGTGACTGATTGAAATTTTGTAGATTTCCCTCAGCCACTTTTAGGATGTGTTCCAGCGCAGGAATGCCCTCCCTTGCGCCGGAACGCCCCCTGATGGCGCAGGGCTTTATAACGGGATGCATCTCCCAAATGCGTCACGTTGTTATAATATTATACGCCGCACCATGGCGCCTCTTTTGTTTAGCTGCTGCGTCACAAAAGTCACGCAAGAACGGAGCAAAAGAGGCTTAAATCTGCCCCTTCCTTTGTACCCCTGACAATAAGAAAAATAGTGGTGGTGGATTGATAGTTTGACTATTTAAATGACTGGTTATGTAGCAGGCAACTGTTAGTGTTGTCACTGATCTGACTGAAATCACAATGGAGTTTGTCTGTCACTTTGAGTCTTGCCTGCGGACTGCTGCCTGCCAGTCCTAGGTGAACCTTTCAGTACTTTGTTTAGTGAGTTACGTGACTTTCGAAGTCGCAGGTCCGCAAATCAATGAAAACTAACCCTAATCAATATAATTTCGCGGAAATATTTTGTTATTGTTGTTTTGAAATGTTTGATTTGGTTGACATTGACAAGCAACAATCATCCATGTTTTCTGTTCTTTCTTTCATGTTGCACGTCAGCTCCCCCCAGGGGCGAGGGGACACAGGAGCAGCAGGCGGCGGATGCTGTTGAACAGGGCCAGGATCGGGCCGGCGAGGGCTCCTTTGCTGGCCCCAGTAAGTTTTCATTTTAGACTACTACCTATTTTTCCTAGCGTTCCTCATTTGATTTTTTCAAAATCGTCTTTGATCTTCTTGTAGACTGTATCTAAATTCTTGTCCTGCCTCTACTATGACTCCCTGTGGTATTACTAGGTTATTCTTATTAGTCTGTCTGTGTAGCTAACTAAGATTGCACGGTTGGCGAAACTCCCATTCTAGTCAGCAATTGCTCTATCAACTTAGTGCAGTGCAGTCCTCTGGGATTGTCCATAATGTCTTTTGAAGTGTTCTATCTGCTTTGAAAATTCCCAACTATAAAATGTGAATGACCACCAAGAAAGAATAAGATACTACCTTTTGGTTTGGATAGGAGGACAATCCATACCACTACTGTTGAGGGGACAATTCTTCTGCAGAAACAACTATGGACAATAAATAGTGCATTGCTTATCAATTATAATAGGCGCTGTTAGAGTTTCCACATACCTCTGTGATGACAGACTTTGAACCCCCAATGTCCTTACTGAGTGACTACATAGTGTGGCACAGTCATTTACCTCCCGAATTCATCCATGATTGATCCCCAATGATGATTATCCAACGTAGCTCAAGAGTACGGAGTCAGAGTCAAGAAGTGTCAGAGGCACGGACTCATGCTTGCAAAAATTGCAAAACCTTTCGCTCAGTCACTCTAGTCTGGACCAAAAAACACAGGGTCTATTTAAGTTTAAAAGCTTTATTAAAAGTAAACACATTTATTAAAATGAAGTCATAATAAAAAAACTAAACGTTTAACTGAGACTGGAAAAGTGGTTAGTGCTGACGATTAATTGAAGACATTTCTTGTGGTCGAGCCGAGCTCTCACCTTGTTTCAACTTGATCTTGTTGTTAGAAGTCCATCTTCTGTCTGTGTGGAGAAAAATGGTGCGTGTTTAAAAGCCAGCCTTCATCAGTTGTGCCAAAAAGTGCAGCAAGACAACACCCTTCCCTGGAAAAAGGGACATTTTTTTTTACTTTAGAGTACACAGTCACAAATTACATTGTTTTCACATGTCTTCATTCCTAGACCAAATACTAGTGAGTGGTTTATTCTAACATTCTTAAATGTACTTTGTAGGTGGAACATCTGGTGGCGGGGCCAACGCGGAGGTGGTGGTGCTCGACACGGAGGCGGAGGGCAATTCCTCAGGGGAGGATGCGGCGGTTCCAGTGCCGGCTGTGAGAGTTCAGACGGTGGTGGTGGCGGGCAGAGGTAAGCTCTTATATATTCCTTACTTATTGAGATAGAAGACGTGGCTGGGAAGGAAAGAATATGAGATGCATGGCTGGGTGAATGATGAAGCAATAATTGGTGGAACTGAAGGACAACAGCCTGGGTGGGTGACACAGAAACTGTATGTGTCCATAATATACCTGGATCATGCTACTATCTGACTCTTAGATAGCATATGTGTATCTAGAGCAGGGGTACTCATAGTACGGCCCGCGGGCCGGTGGCGGCCCGGCAAGCCTTCCTTGGCGGTGCGCAGACCTTGCAGACAATCACTGCTCCCCCGGCCCCCACAGAGCAGAGGCTTTGTTGTATTTCACCTGTTAGCGCCCCTGCATCTCCACTCTGACAATCACTGCTCCCCCGGCCCCCACAGAGCAGAGTGGAGATGCAGGGCCACAAAGAGGTGAAATAGAACAAAGCCTCTGCTCTGTGGGGCCGAGCAAGCAATGATTGTCAGGGTGGAGATGCAGGGGCGCTACAACAAACAAAGCCTCAATAATATGTTAATGGTCTTTTAAAGACCTGTTAAGTACTTTGGTGTGGCTGTCTGTGTGTGCGCGTTGAGGAAGCTGTCTCAGCCCGGGCTGAAGGCTGACACAGACAGACACACACAGTGAGATGACAGAGGAGGAGGGAGAGGGAGGGCAGGAGGGAGAGAGAGATGGAGAGGGAGGGCAGGAGGGAGAGCAGGAGGGAGAGAGATGTATGTAAATGCTGGGTCTGGTGGCTCAGTGGATGAAGGCATCTGCTGCAGGGACCTGTGTGCAACCTCATGGTCACAAGTTTTTGTTTTGCTTTAGCCCCTCCCCCTCTGACTCCGCCCCCACCAGTGCAGCCCTCGGCCACAAACTACACTGTAAATTTAGCCCCTGAGAGAAAGTTTGTGAGTACCCATGATCTAGAGAGAGTAGACGGTCAGTGGATGAACTAAGTGTAACTTTGAAGAGCATGTAACACAGCACCCGCACGTCCGTTCCAGTGTAGGAAAGGCAAGGAAAAGAAGTTGTAATTTTGTCCAAATACTACCATCAATAGTAGCAGTAGTTTGTATTGCAAGCACAGCATAGATCCGGGTATTACGGTGGCCACTCCCTACCTCTCTTAATAAGTTTAGTAGTACTCAGTCATTCATGTGTGGATGTATCACTGGTCACTCAATAAAAAGCAAAGCACCTAAAGTCATCACATATGTAAGCAAAAAACATCCCATGTGAAGTGATAGATAATCAGATTATTTATCTTCTTCATTTTTCCATTTCTAGTACTCATTTGCACTGTAGGGTGAAAGTTAAATTAATTAAGCAGTAGCCCTTGTAACAGAGTATTCTCAGTGCCACCCGTAATAGAAAAGTAAGAGCTTCACCACCTGCATGTACTGGACCGGTACAGTAACGCAAGTCTAGGTCACTCATCATGGCGTGCGTCTCTTTTTCTCGGGTGCAAGTTCACTGCGCTGGCATTATGCCGGCTTGCAGAAGTCAGATAACGTACCAATTTTCCTAAACAAGAGACAAGAAGAAGAATAAGATTGGTGTACTTTCATAGTCGACTCCAATGGAAGTCCATAGTGCTCGTAGAATTTGTTCCTTAAACTCCCACTAATGTTAGAGCAAGGATGAAGAAGTGGGAGGTTAGATAGATACTGGCCTCAATAGTTATGTAATGCGCTTGCAAGTTGCTAGTTGTACTGCAACACAAATTTCTGCTGAATGATTGAGTTAATCTTAAAGAGCATTGGTTACAGACTATGTCTTTCTTTCTTCATATAGATGCTCCTTCCAAACAAACAAGGAGGAAGGAGCTGGCTAGAGCGGCCCGGCAACGGAGGATCGCTGCCACTGTTGCAGAATATCGGCGGCTGGTGGCCCTGGAGGACGACGAAAGTGTGCAGTCGACCACAACAACAACGTCGTCTGCATCGGCCTCCGTGCCCCACGGGCTGCCACCCAGCACAGTGCTCCAGCCAGACTGAGCCGGGCTGCCAAAGCCAAACGCCACCGCGGAGCAGCAAGGACAGCCATTGTAACTGCAAGGCACGCCTGCGCCGCAGTACCCTGAGGGTGTCCCGCCTTCAGCAGGAGCTCCACCACTTCACAAACGTGTTGGAGGGGCTTCGCGTAGAGCACGCCTTGCTCCGCCAGGAGTATGATGCCCTGGCCCAAAAAGTAAACAGCATCCACCCATAGTGTCCCTTGCCCCTTTTTTAGAGACTTTTGGGGGGTGGGAATCGGGAGTTGGGTTTGGGACTTTTAAAGGACAACCGTTGGGTTTAGGGAGGGTCTTGCGGGAGATTATTTTGTTAGGGATATAAATATACTTTTTCAAACTTTATCTGAGCATACCTGTTTTTTACTGCTTGCCTGGTGGGTGGGGGTTTAACAGTAACTTTGTTTTCCTGAAAGTTTAGTACCATTTTCTTCCTTTAAGTGTAAATGCCCAAATGTTTTCAACACTAAGTGCCTCTCACAGAGTAAGTGAAGTGAATTCAAGAGTCCTAGGACTTTAGTAGTACTACCGTCAGTCTCTCGTCTCTCCTAATACTCCATTGTACTCCCTCCCACCAAACGCTTATCTTACCTGTAATTTGTGTTTTAAAGTAGGGCTAGACCCAGGGCTGGCTCCAGGGGAAACAGCGAATAAGGTTGGCGATCCTGGGCGGATACAATTTCCTCATAGCGGTGGTACTAGTGGTGTGACACAGTGGCAGTTGCATGCCTATGAAAAAAAAGAAAATGAAATATGGTTTGTCCTCCTGAGCAATACAACGGTACAATAGAGAATATAGCAGGTGACAGTACACTAGAACAGTGCCACATTGTAGCCTAACAAATGGTAAAGTATAACTACTAATTCGGTTGAAGTTCTTTGACATTAGCCATGGGTCTTTGTCAAGCAGAGTAAGAATATATCCTCGGTTTTCTTCACCAGCCTGTTGCTATCACCTTATCCTCCCCAGCAAGTGTGTGGATTTATTGCTGTAATTTAGTCACACATCAATCAAAACCACACAGCCCGGGGGAAGAGGGTTAGGGTTTGAAAAATGGATGGGTACGGGGGTTTTTGGGAAAGGTTTTGGGAGACAAGAAAAAATAGCACAGCATGGACAAACAATTGTGAACAAACAATTGTGAACATAAACAAATCTTTGGGTACAAACCTATCCATCAATCTTTGAAAGTGCATGCACTACTGCATGCATGTCAGTCAGTGAAAAGTCATGTCAGTGAAAAGTAAGTAGTACTTTCGACAACTGTGGAAGAAAGAATGCGACAGTACAGGGCGTGTGTGGAAATATTGATAACTATATTCAACATAAGGTCTCTGTTGCCAGATACCTGAGAGCCTTGCTGGTCACTATAAATCCATTCACAACACTCAATGGGGTTGGTCTGGAAGGTGTAGTAGATAGAAAAGTCACAGTCACAGTCACAGTCCTAGAAAAACACAATGGATACTGTATCTGTATGTTGTTGTAGTTGTCCTGTTGAATTTGGTAAGTAAGTTGCATGCAGAAAAAAAATCCTCTTATTAGCGGCACTCCTCCATTGCAGCTCACGCTTCGTCCATCGATGTTGGTCACCACCAGAAGACACCCTGTAAAAAAAGCACAGCATGGACAAACAATTGAACATAAACAAAGCTTTGGGTACAAACCTATCCATCAATCTTTGAAAGTGCATGCACTAGTGCATGCATGTCAGTGAAAAGTAAGTAGTACTTTCGACAACTGTGGGAGAAAGAATGCGACAGTACAACTACAGGGCGTGTGTGGAATTATTGATAACTATATTCAACATAAGGTCTCTGTTGCCAGATACCTGAGAGCCTTGCTGGTCACTATAAATCCATTCACAACACTCAATGGGGTTGGTCTGGAAGGTGTAGTAGATAAGAAATTGCTCTTTTTCTAGGTGTCCCCTCACTCACCAGGGTTGCCCCTTGGTGACATGCTTCATCATTGGGGCCATCCCAGTCCTCTACGGGCTGGGGTGTGCTGCGACTTGCGAATTACGTAGGAGCACTTACAAATGACTATGTGTGGTGCAGATGTGATAGTGGAGTGGACTAAGTGATGTGTTAAAGGATCAATTTAGAAGCAGAGAGAGATCCAAGAAATGCAGTCACAGTCCTAGAAAAACACAATGGATACTGTATCTGTATGTTGTTGTAGTTGTCCTGTTGAATTTGGTAAGTAAGTTGCATGCAGAAAAAAAATCCTCTTATTAGCGGCACTCCTCCATTCCATATGACGCTTTGTCCATCAATGTTGGTGACCAGAAGACACCCTGTCCACTCCCTGCCTGGCGGATGCTGAATTGCGGCTCGCTAATGTGAAGCCTGACTCCATCCTTTTTTCCCCATTGCACAGACTGAAACCCGGCCTGTAATTATTCAACGAAAAACAGGAAGTGATATAATATTACAACACCACTGATAAATAAATATAAGGTATGTAGGCTGTGGAGTGCAAAAACTCACACTTTGATTTTCCTAGTAGACAGTACAATATTTTTGACAGTGCGTACTCTGTCTGAGTCCCCTTTTGAAGGATAAATAAGTATGGGCAAATTAATGTAGCGGATCTTTCCCCTCAAGCTAGGTGTACTGTAAACTGTGTTTTAGAACAAAATTAGATCTTCCCAGCAGTGCTCCCACCCAGACCCTTACTAAAGCCAGTCGCAAAAATGTAGAAGACCCCCAATCAAATCGCAAAAAACGAGGCCTAGCAGAAAACTGGTGACAAAACGTACTTTGAAAGTAAAAGTAGGCCCAAATACCCCCTTACCCACCGTGGATTGCATTCAAACCACTTGCAAGCAACCAAGCAAAAGTATCCATAGCCAGCATCGCTCCAAGACTCGAAAACCCCCCCACCCAAACACATGCAATCGAAATACTGCTAACCCTAACGAACCCTAAGTTAAGAATAGTGGCAAAGGCTTTCTTTAACTATGCCAAATCCCCCCTTTCCCACCATGGATTTTCTTCAAATGACTTGCAACCAAAATTACACATTCTCACGAGTGCTCTAAGACCCCAGAACTCAGTTGCAAAAATGTAGAACACCCCAAAACACATGCAATCCTGCTGCTAGGGCTAACGAACCCTAAGTTTCAAGAAGTGCCAAAAGGCTTTTCGGCGTGGATTTTGTCCCAACCACTTCCACCCGGTATTAGACCTTCCCAGGAATGGCCCAAGACCCGTCAACCCACCCGCCAAAAAGGATAACACCCCCAAACAGGCCAAAAGCAACATCTCCTACTTACAATATTTCTCGGCCTTCGGTCCAAACGCGCTGCGTAGCTAGGCCATAAGTCCGGTTTGCCGCCACGGATTTCCTGAAAAGCAAATGCAATCAAGATTAGAGTGTCCCAGCAGTGCTCACGGACCCCGAAACTCACCCACAAACAGACGGAACCCCCCCTAAGAGCACCTCAAAGGCAAGCAAGTCATCAAAAACACAAAAAAATTCCGCCTGGGATTTGGTCCAAACCACTTTTATCCGGTATTAGAGCTTCCCAGCAATGGCCCCAGAGCCGTCAACCCAGGAGAAAACGAGTAGAAGAACCCCAAACAGCCAAAGAGCAAAAGTACAAAAATGGGGACTTAGTCATTTTTTTCCAAATTTCCCAAATCACTCCGCGCGCGCTTTGCAGCTAGGCCCTAACTCCCCTCTGCCACCATGGATTTGCTTCAAACCTCTTGCAAAGTAAAGTATCCATAGCCAGCAGTGCTCCCAGACCCCGAAACCCACCCACAAACACCAGGAAGCCCCCTAAACAGGCCCCCGAAAACACTACATTGAGCAAAATGTCAGAAATAGCACAAAAAAAAATCGGCGTGGATTTTGTCCCAACCACTTCTACCCGGTATTAGACCTTCCCAGGAATGGCCCAAGACCCGCCAACCCACCCGCCAAAAAGCATAACACCCCCAAACAGGCCAAAAGCAACATCTCCTACTTACAATATTTCTCGGCCTTCGGTCCAAACGTGCTGCGTAGCTAGGCCATAAGTCCGGTTTGCCACCACCGATTTCCTGAAAAGCAAATGCAATCAAGATTAGAGTGTCCCAGCAGTGCTCACGGACCCCAAAACTCACCCACAAACAGACGGAACCCCCCCTAAGAGCACCTCAAAGGCAAGCAAGTCATCAAAAACACAAAAAAATTTCCGCCTGGGATTTGGTCCAAACCACTTTTATCCGGTATTAGAGCTTCCCAGCAATGGCCCCAGAGCTGTCAACCCAGGAGAAAACGAGTAGAAGACCCCCAAACACCCAAAGAGCAAAAGTACAAAAATGGGGACTGTGAAGTAGTGTGGCTCACTGGTTAGAGGCGGCAGACCCGAGAGCAGAGGACGGCCCGGGACCAGGGTTCGATTCCCGGCGCGGCAGGTTTCTGGACCAGGGTCAGCGGACTCGATAATTCTCTCGCCTCGGTGCCCACTCTGATCAGCGATCACACTCGGCAACTCTGGGCATTAGCTTGCCTCATCTTCACTAACGGCCCCACCAGACCGCAGGGGATGCCTGGTCTCACCCTGGAGATACCCATTAAGGGACCATCTCTCGGGGAAGCCAGGAAGGGTTTCGCAGCGGTCTAAACGCCTTGGGACCCTACGGGTAAGTAGTGCGCTATATAAATGCCTATACATTTACATTTACATTTACATTTACACTTAGTCATTTTTTTCCAAATTTCCCAAATCACTCCGCGCGCGCTCTGCAGCTAGGCCCTAACTCCCCTCTGCCACCATGGATTTGCTTCAAACATCTTGCAAAGTAAAGTATCCATAGCCAGCAGTGCTCCCAGACCCCGAAACCAACCCACAAACACCAGGAAGCCCCCCAAACAGGCCCCTGAAAACGCTACATTGAGCAAAATGTCAGAAATAGCAAAAAAAAATCGGCGTGGATTTTGTCCCAACCACTTCTACCCGGTATTAGACCTTCCCAGGAATGGCCCAAGACCCGCCAACCCACCCGCCAAAAAGCATAACACCCCCAAACAGGCCAAAAGCAACATCTCCTACTTACAATATTTCTCGGCCTTCGGTCCAAACGCGCTGCGTAGCTAGGCCATAAGTCCGGTTTGCCACCACGGATTTCCTGAAAAGCAAATGCAATCAAGATTAGAGTGTTCCAGCAGTGCTCACGGACCCCGAAACTCACCCACAAACAGACAGAACCCCCCTAAGAGCACCTCAAAGGCAAGCAAGTCATCAAAAACACACAAAAAATTCCGCCTGGGATTTGGTCCAA
Source organism: Lissotriton vulgaris (assembly GCF_964263255.1). NCBI lineage: Eukaryota > Metazoa > Chordata > Amphibia > Caudata > Salamandridae > Lissotriton > Lissotriton vulgaris. Next base: position 211,735 of record NW_028251399.1, on the reverse strand, counting down.
ACCACTTTTATCCGGTATTAGACCTTCCCAGCAATGGCCCCAGAGCCGTCAACCCAGGAGAAAACGAGTAGAAGACCCCCAAACAGCCAAAGAGCAAAAGTACAAAAATGGGGACTTAGTCATTTTTTTCCAAATTTCCCAAATCACCCCGCGCGCGCTCTGCAGCTAGGCCCTAACTCCCCTCTGCCACCATGGATTTGCTTCAAACCTCTTGCAAAGTAAAGTATCCATAGCCAGCAGAGCTCCCAGACCCCGAAACCCACCCACAAACACCAAGAAGCCCCCCAAACAGGCCCCCGAAAACGCTACATTGAGCAAAATGTCAGAAATAGCAACAACAAAAAATCGGCGTGGATTTTGTCCCAATCACTTCTACCCGGTATTAGACCTTCCCAGGAATGGCCCAAGACCCGCCAACCCACCCGCCAAAAAGCATAACACCCTCAAACAGGCCAAAAGCAACATCTCCTACTTACAATATTTCTCGGCCTTCGGTCCAAACGCGCTGCGTAGCTAGGCCATAAGTCCGGTTTGCCACCACGGATTTCCTGAAAAGCAAATGCAATCAAGATTAGAGTGTCCCAGCAGTGCTCACGGACCCCGAAACTCACCCCCAAACAGACGGAACCCCCCTAAGAGCACCTCAAAGGCAAGCAAGTCATCAAAAACACAAAAAAAATTCCGCCTGGGATTTGGTCCAAACCACTTTTATCCGGTATTAGAGCTTCCCAGCAATGGCCCCAGAGCCGTCAACCCAGGAGAAAACGAGTAGAAGACCCCCAAACAGCCAAAGAGCAAAAGTACAAAAATGGGGACTGTTAGACGGACCGGGAGGGTCGGCCGAGTATAAGGGGAGAGGTCTCCAGGGAGAGCCGTCTCCAGCGATCGTACAGACAAGTAACTTCCCCCCCACAGACGGACACCACACAAGGGTAAGGTTAAACGATACTTTATCAGCAATTCTTTGAGTACGGTCGAATGGTACAAGGAGGTCTGGACTCAGGGGTCCCCTCGGTTCGGGTCTCTGGTGGGGAAAAGGGGTAGCGGGACAGTCTTGTTACCAAATGGGTGGATGGATAGCTCTCAATCCTCGAGCTCGGCGTCCTAGATGACCGGGCCGCGGCGGAGCCAGCAGGTCCCGAGATGGTTGAAGGTGGCGACGGTCCGCGGCGGAGCCAGCAGGTCCCGATGAAGATGGAGGTACAAACGGTCCGCGGCCACGCCAGCAGGTCCCGACGACGATGAAGGTTTACGGAGGTTGCGGCAGCGCCAGCAGGCAGTACGATAGTTCGCAAGGTAGGGCTACGGCAGCGCCAGTAGTCCGTCAAGGATGAGTTCTTCTCTGCGTCTCTCGACTCCAAGATACAACTGCCTTCCTGCTCTGGAGTTGCCTTAGTTATAGGGCTGTTGCCCTTTGATGTCCGGACCCTCGCACTCGGAGACCGGTGGGTCCAGGATGAGGGAGTCCAGGCACCCAGCAGGGGGGTGGAGCCAGCGCCTGGGGAGGCTGGGGGCGAGCGGTACCTGGCGGGGGAGAGCCATCGACACCTCTTTCTCCCATTGACCTGCCAAGTAGTCCACTCACCTCCTGGGTGGATGTTGGTGCCGGGATGTCTGAGGCTTGGCCAGGCCCAGGGTTAGGGTCGGTCGGAGGCCACGCGGCCTCGTGGTGCAGTGTCCAAGATGGCGCCCAGGTCGGGCGCGCGGCCCAGTAGTGGATCGGGCCCAAGGGGTCGAGATGTTCAGAGGCAGGGGTCCCAGAGGGGACGGAAAACGTGAAGTGGTGGTGGGTAACACTTGAGGGACCGGACTCGGGCCTGGTCGGGCAGAGGGGGAGCGGGTCCTTCATGTGGCCTGTCCAACATGCGTCCCCCCCAGCTGAAGGCGTGGAGAGTCACCCATCCTCTTGGGGACTCTCCTCGTCGAGGCGGAAAAAGCGTGACAGGCCATCCGCGTTGGCGTGGTCTTGCCCAGGTCGATGTTCCACAGTTAAGTCCATCCCCTGTAGGGAGATGGACCAACGTAGTAGTTTTGGGTTCTCCCCCCGCATCTGCATCAGCCACTGCAGGGGTCGATGATCGGTCTGGACCCGAAAGTGTGTGCCAAAGAGATAGGGCCGGAGCTTTTTGAGGGCCCATACCACGGCGAAGGCCTCTCTTTCGATGGTGCTCCAGCGTTGTTCTCGAGGCAGGAGTCGCCTACTGATGAAGGCCACTGGCTGATCAAGGCCTTCGGGGTTCAATTGAGACAGGACCGCCCCAATGCCGTGGTCAGAGGCATCCGTCTGGACGACGAATTCCCGGCTGTAGTCGGGGGCCTGAAGCACAGGGGCGGAGCACATGGCGGCCTTCAGTTGTTCGAAGGCTGTTTGACAATCTGGGGTCCAGTTGACCTTCTTTGGTTGATTTTTGGACGTGAGTTCTGTGAGGGGCCCCACTATGCTACCATAGTCCTTCACGAACCGTCGGTAATAGCCCGTGAGTCCCAGAAAGGCGCGTACCTCGGTCTGGGTGATGGGGGGCTGCCAGGACTGGATGGCGGCGATCTTGAGCTGCAGAGGGGCCACCAGGCCGCTTCCCACCTGGTGTCCGAGGTAGGTCACGGACCCCTGACCAATCTGGCATTTGCTGGCCTTGATCGTGAGGCCAGCTCGCTGAAGGGCTTTTAGCACCTCTCGGAGGTGGTGGAGGTGGTCGGACCAGTGGTGGCTGTATACAGCGATGTCGTCTAGGTAGGCGGCACTGAATCCTTCGAGTCCGGCCAAGACCTGATTAACGAGTCGCTGAAACGTTGCTGGGGCATTCTTCATGCCGAAGGTCATGACCTTGAAATGATAATGGCCGTCAGGAGTGGAAAACGCAGATCGTTCTTGGGCCCGGGGTGTGAGGCCGATCTGCCAGTAGCCCGCCGTCAGGTCGAAAATGCTGAGGTAGCGGGCAGCTCCCATGCGGTCGATTAGTTCATCTGCCCGGGGGATGGGATGTGCGTCGGTTCTGGTGACTGCATTCAAGCCCCGGTAGTCGACGCAGAACCGGAGTTCCGGTGTGGTGCCGGGGGTTGCTGCTTTGGGGACCAGTACTACTGGACTGGCCCAGGGGCTGTCTGAGGGCTCAATGACCCCGAGCGTGAGCATCTTGGTTACTTCTTCCTGGATGCAGGCCCGTACCCGATCTGGTACACGGTAGGCCCGGTGGCGGATAGGGGGGCTGTCCCCCGTGTCCACGTCGTGCACACACCAGGAGGTGACACCTGGGGTGAGGGAGAACAGGCTGGCGAACTGCAACAGAAGGTCTCGGCATTCTTGGCGTTGTTCCAGGGTGAGGGCCTCCGAGAGTCGGACCCCGTCCATGGAGCCGTCTTTCTCCCGAGTCCGTAGGAGGTCAGGGAGGGGTTCGGAGTCTTCTTCGGCTCCATTGTCTGTGGCCATTAGGAGGCTGAGTTCTGACCGCACGAAATGGGGTTTCAGTCTATTAGCGTGGAGGACCCGGAGGGGGTTCCGTGAGGTTTCCAGGTCGATGAGATAGGTGACAGGGCCCTTGCGCTCGACTACTTTGAAGGGCCCCGTCCACTTGTCTTGCAGGGCGCATGGTTCGGTGGGGGACATCACCCATACTTGTTGGCCGGGTTCAAATTCGATGGAGGAGGCATTTTGGTCATACCACTTTTTCATGTCCTCTTGACTGGCCTCCAAGTTTGCTTTTGCCAGCTCTCTGAACCGTCGGGTCTGGTTGCGGAGGGTTAGGAGGTATTTGAAGACATCTGGAGGGTTCTTTAGCGGGGGCATTTCCCAGCCTTCCTTGACCAGGCTGAGCGGTCCCCGTACGGGGTGTCCATACAACAGTTCAAACGGGCTGAAGCCGAGGGACTTCTGGGGGACCTCTCGATATGCGAAGAGGAGGCACGGCAGTAGCACATCCCACTGGCGACGGAGGGGCTCTTCCAACCCCCCAATCATCCCTTTGAGCGTGCGGTTGAACCGCTCAACGAGTCCGTTTCCTTGAGGGTGATAGGGGGTCGTGAATCGGTAGGTGACCCCACACTGTTGCCAGAGGGACTTCATATATTTTGAAATAAAGTTCGTGCCTCTGTCGCTGACGACTTCTCGGGGGAAGCCCACACGGGAGAAGATCCCCATCAGGGCCCGGCCGACTACCGGGGCTGTCACAGTTCGCAGGGGAACAGCCTCAGGGTAGCGGGTGGCGTGGTCCACCAGTACCAGGATGAACCGATGTCCTTGTGCTGTACGGGGGTCCAGGGGCCCCACAATGTCTATCCCGACCCTCTCGAACGGGGTGGTAACCACTGGAAATGGTTGCAGGGGGGCTTTTAGTTTGCGGCCGCTCTTTCCACTGGCTTGGCACGTGGGGCAAGATCGGCAATGCTGGAGTACATCATTCCTCATTTTAGGCCAGAAGAAGTGGGTCACTAGGCGGCTGTAAGTTTTATCCTGGCCCAGGTGTCCAGCCAGGGGGACCTCGTGGGCCAGATTTAGCAAGAAGTCTCTAAAACGGAGGGGCACCACTAGCACTCGACTGGCCCCCAACTCCGCGATCCTTTGTTCACTGTATAGCAGCTCATTGTCCCAATAGACCCAATGTGTTCCGGAGGTATCCCCTGCGCTCTGGGCGAGGGCTTGTTGGCGAAGTCCCTCGAGGGAGGGACAGGTCCTCTGCTCTTGGCGAAACTGCTCCTGTGTGGGCCCCCCCTCTTGATGCCACTGGTCGAGGCCAGAGAGGTCCGGAGGTTGAGCTGGTTCTGGGGGGCCGGCACGGTCGGCGTCTTCGACTGGAGCGACCGGGGGAGGAGGCGCCGGCCATTCAGGTTCCTCGGGTCGGGGATTGGTCCGGGCGGCCATGGACCGGGTGGTGACGCACGCCCAGTCCGGGATGCCTAACATCCCCAGGTGTTCTCTTCGTTCCACGGCCGCCCACGGGGAGCTTTCAAGGTCATTCCCCAGGAGGCAGTCTACGGGGGCATCATCTCGGACCGTCACCTTCAACATGCCGGAGACTCCTCCCCATTCGAAAGGGACGCAGGCCATCCGACACAGACTTTCCGAGTTATCGGCTGAACGGACAGGGCAGAGAATATTTGGTAGGAACTGTTCTGGGGTCACCAGGTGACAGCGGACGGCTGTTACACTGGCCCCGGTGTCACGGAGGGCTTCGGCCCGGCGTCCATTGATGCTCACCCATTGGCTGTACTTCCGGGTGTTAGCGGGTAGGGGGACCCGCGGGACCATGTCTTTCCCCCCTAAGCAGGCTAGAGCCATGGCGGCTGGCTCCCATTCTTGATGTTCTTGCTCATATTCTTCTTGTTCCTCGGAGATCTGTTCTTCCCCCAGGGCAGCGGCAGCCACCTGGCGGGGTCTCGGGCTCTGGTTCTGTGGGCAATTTGGGTCGTTTGCGTAGTGGCCGACTTGCTGGCATCGGTGACACGTGACATTGGCCCTATATCCCGGTCGTGCCGAGGTGCTGCCCCGGGTGGCCGGGGGAGTGGTGCCGGCAGCGGGGGCGGCCGGAGGGCTGTCTCTTCCTCTTCCTTGGCCCCCCCTTCCTCCTCCTCGGGGACGGTGCTGACCGTGGTGGTTTCGGTTCTGTTCATAGGACCCATTTCGGCCCACTCTGGTGATTTCCCACCGGTCAGCTTCGGCTGCGAGTTGCCGTGGATCAGTCAATTTGCTATCGAGGAGGTGCTGCCGGAGCTCGATGAAGCAATTGTTTGACAGATGCTCCCACACCATTAGATTGAAGAGTTGTTCGTAAGTTGTGACATTGCTTCCTTTGATCCAACCCTCGAAGGCTCTGCTGAAATAGTTAACGTATTCCACCCAAGTTGTACCCGGGATGCGGGTGCAGTCTCTGAACCTCTGGCGGTACATCTCGGGTGTGAGCCCATAGCGGGTGAGGAGGGCCGCTTTCATGTGGTCATAGGAGGTCATCAGATGGTCCGGGAGCTGTAGCAGGGCATCGCGGCCCTCATTGAGGAATCTCCCCCATAGACCGGCTCCCCAGTCGCTTCGATCGATCTGGTGGGAGGTCATAGCTATTTCGTAGGCCTTGAACCATTGTTGGATGTCGTGCTCTCGGAAGTATTCTCGGACGACATCCTTGGGGATGTGTACCTTTTTATCTGTTGCTCCCGGAGTGCGGGGTTGCTCGGTCGCCCCTGATTCCTTGTTCTGCTTGCGTAAGTCTATCTCAGCTAATTTGCGCTCATGTTCATATGCCAGTCTTTTTTCCTCGAGCTCTCTTTGTCTCTGTTTTTCCTCTCTTTCTTCTCGGAGCCTCAGATGTTCTAAGTTCAGTTTCTGTTCGGCCAACTTGAGTTCACCATCCATTTTGAGCCGGGCCATTTCTAGTTCATGTAGTCTTGTTCTTTCTCGTTCCTGGATCTCGTTTTGCGAGAGACCCGTTCTTCCCTCCTCGGGAGCCGCGGTGTCTTTTTCTACTGCTGCGATATTTTGGTCCGGGGGTCTGACGGCCCCGGTTTCTGCCCAGGACTCCAGGGCCTGTTTGAAATCATCTTTGGTACTTAGACCGGTGGTAGCGATACCCAGTTCGATGCAGAATTGTTTTAATTCACGATGGCTGTATTCTTCCACTTTCTCCATCTGAAATTTCTCGGTGGATCCGCTTTCTTTGGTAGTCATCGTGATTTCGTCGTGGGGTGAGTTACTCTCTGTACGATTATGCGGTGATTCGGATCGCGCCGCTGGCCACCAATGTTAGACGGACCGGGAGGGTCGGCCGAGTATAAGGGGAGAGGTCTCCAGGGAGAGCCGTCTCCAGCGATCGTACAGACAAGTAACTTCCCCCCCACAGACGGACACCACACAAGGGTAAGGTTAAACGATACTTTATCAGCAATTCTTTGAGTACGGTCGAATGGTACAAGGAGGTCTGGACTCAGGGGTCCCCTCGGTTCGGGTCTCTGGTGGGGAAAAGGGGTAGCGGGACAGTCTTGTTACCAAATGGGTGGATGGATAGCTCTCAATCCTCGAGCTCGGCGTCCTAGATGACCGGGCCGCGGCGGAGCCAGCAGGTCCCGAGATGGTTGAAGGTGGCGACGGTCCGCGGCGGAGCCAGCAGGTCCCGATGAAGATGGAGGTACAAACGGTCCGCGGCCACGCCAGCAGGTCCCGACGACGATGAAGGTTTACGGAGGTTGCGGCAGCGCCAGCAGGCAGTACGATAGTTCGCAAGGTAGGGCTACGGCAGCGCCAGTAGTCCGTCAAGGATGAGTTCTTCTCTGCGTCTCTCGACTCCAAGATACAACTGCCTTCCTGCTCTGGAGTTGCCTTAGTTATAGGGCTGTTGCCCTTTGATGTCTGGACCCTCGCACTCGGAGACCGGTGGGTCCAGGATGAGGGAGTCCAGACACCCAGCAGGGGGGTGGAGCCAGCGCCTGGGGAGGCTGGGGGCGAGCGGTACCTGGCGGGGGAGAGCCATCGACACCTCTTTCTCCCATTGACCTGCCAAGTAGTCCACTCACCTCCTGGGTGGATGTTGGTGCCGGGATGTCTGAGGCTTGGCCAGGCCCAGGTTAGGGTCGGTCGGAGGCCACGCGGCCTCGTGGTGCAGTGTCCAAGATGGCGCCCAGGTCGGGCGCGCGGCCCAGTAGTGGATCGGGCCCAAGGGGTCGAGATGTTCAGAGGCAGGGGTCCCAGAGGGGACGGAAAACGTGAAGTGGTGGTGGGTAACACTTGAGGGACCGGACTCGGACTTGGTCGGGCAGAGGGGGAGCGGGTCCTTCATGTGGCCTGTCCAACAGGGACTTAGTCATTTTTTTCCAAATTTCCCAAATCACTCCGCGCGCGCTCTGCAGCTAGGCCCTAACTCCCCTCTGCCACCATGGATTTGCTTCAAACTTCTTGCAAAGTAAAGTATCCATAGCCAGCAGTGCTCCCAGACCCCGAAACCCACCCACAAATACCAGGAAGCCCCCCAAACAGGCCCCCGAAAATGCTACATTGAGCAAAATGTCAGAAAAAGCAAAAAAAAAATCCGCGTGGATTTTGTCCCAACCACTTCTACCCGGTATTAGACCTTACCAGGAATGGCCCAAGAGCCGCCAACCCACAAGCCAAAAAGCATAACACCCCCAAACAGGCCAAAAGCAACATCTCCTACTTACAATATTTCTCGGCCTTCGGTCCAAACGCGCTGCGTAGCTAGGCCATAAGTCCGGTTTGCCACCACGGATTTCCTGAAAAGCAAATGCAATCAAGATTAGAGTGTCACGGACCCCGAAACTCACCCACAAACAGACGGAACCCCCCCTAAGAGCACCTCAAAGGCAAGCAAGTCATCAAAAACACACAAAAATTTCCGCCTGGGATTTGGTCCAAACCACTTTTATCTGGTATTAGAGCTTCCCAGCAATGGCCCAGCGCCGTCAACTCACCTGCAAAGAGGTAGAACAACACCCCCACAAGTGCTGAGTCTTTCTTCATTGGGCGTAAACCAGCCCTCTGCTTTGATGGAAATAGGAGTCTGGAGGAGGACGATAGAGGAGCATGTTCTTCTGAACTTGTGAACCTGAGGAATGCAGACTGCGGCACCTTCAAATCAATTAGCAAACAAGTGAAGACAGTTCTGCTGATGGGCTTGTTTTTGTGATTATCTGATTAAAGTTTGAATTATATTAACTGTGCACAACAAAGAAAGACAGACACACAGGAATAAAAGTGAATAAGGACAAAAAAGAAAGTTAGTGATTCGTTGTCTCATTTTCAGGGCTCGGTATCACGGTCCGTGAATAAGAATAAGGCTTCGTCATCATACTCTGCGAATTCAGGCAGGGTGAGGTCAGTGTCACCTGACAGAGTAGAAATTCCCTCATCTATGTTGCTGTCCACCTCGTCTTCATCCGGTGCGCTTTCTCGTACTCTGAAATCTGGTGGTATGAGGTGCTGATTCATCTTGATCATTGTTAACCTCTCCACATTTTTGGGTGAGAGGCGGCTCCGTTTGGAAGTTACAATGCCACCAGCAGCACTGAAAACACGTTCAGAAGACACGCTTGCGAGTGGGCAAGACAAGTAGTTTAAAGCCAGGTTGGTGAGCTGTGGCCACAATTCTTTTTTCCCATGCCAATACGCCAATGGGTCAGCATTAACAAAGACCTCTGTTGAGTCATTCAGATAGTCCTTGACCATCGAATCAAGGTTCTCCTCCAAGGTTCCTCCTCTTTGCTTAGCTGTTGCTGTGACCTTTTGAGAACCAAACCCAAGCCGAGCTAGCCAATCCTCTTCAGCCTCCAATGTTACTGTTGCGACTGGTGGTGCAGATGATCCGGTTGCCGGTGTCTTTAACGGCTGAGAGGTCACTTGTGCCACAGCCACAGGTGCAGAAGAGGATTGTTGTGACTGGGGATAGCCTGCTGATGCTGATGTACTGCCTTCTCCTTCAATTTGCTGCCGTTCTCTTTCAAACCTCTTGGCTGAGGAGGCTATCCACTGTTTGTACTTTGTAACATCTTCATCAGCAAAAGGAAAGAATGCTTGGCCTGCCAGCGCCTTTTTGTAGCGTGGATCCAGAATAGTAGCACAAATGTAATGCTGGTTTGAGTGGATCATTTTAAGACGTTCATCACCTTGTAGGTGCTCTAATAATTTCTCAGCCAGAACAAAAGAGTCTTGGTTTTTTTCATCTTTTTCAAACACAGAACACACCTCCTTCAGTTGGTGCTCCAGCATGTACAACAATGGGATAGCTTTTCCCAAATTACAGTCCTCCTTGCTGACTGCACGCGTGAAGAACTCAAAAGGATGAAGCATGCATGTCAGGCTTTTAACTATGTTCCATTGCGCCGCACCCATCCTCAGGTCCTCCTTCTGAGCTGTACCCTGTGTTAAGAAATAGTGATCGAGTACCGTATACTGCTCATATAGACGCTCAAGCATGTAGAAGGTTGAGTTCCAACGTGTTACCACCTCCTGGATGAGTGCTTTCACTGGCATTTGACGTTGATATAGCAGGCTCCTCAGCTGCTTCTGGGCCTTAAAAGAATGGCTGAAATGGTTGCACATTTTTCGGCAGGTGTCCACTACTCTGTACGCTGCACTGTCTTTATTACCCAAGAATTTTTGGACAACCAGGTTTATACAGTGCGCCAAACACGGCACTCTGAAATAGTCACCCAGCTTCATGGCCTTAACTATATTGGCGCCATTGTCCGTGGAAACATAACCAACCTGGCGTTTTTTTGGGGACAGACAGTTAAGGACCTTTGTGTTAAAGACATCCAAAATGTTTTCTGCTGTGTGACGTTTCTCCAAACCAAACATGGCTAGTGTTGCATGTTTCCGAGCAGCTTTAAAAACAATGTCCGGGTCAACACCTGTGTTTAGCTTTGCTTTAGTCCCTGAAAAAGAGACCCAGTGTGCAGTGATGCACATGTAATCAGCGCCTGCACCACTGGTCCACATGTCTGTTGTCATATGTATAGTGTGAACAGCACTCTTCTGCAAAGCTGCCCCAATCACCTTCAGAACATCTTCATGTAGTGCTGGAACCGCAACTCGGGCAAAATAGAACCGGCTAGGAACCTTCCATTTAGGGCAGAGCGCTGCCACTAATTCTAGAAAACCAACCCCTTCTACAAAAGAAAAAGGGAGAAGGTCCAGAACTAGCATTTTAGCCAGCTTAGTGTTATACAGACGCGTCAGTGGGTGGTTGCGTTCATATTGCGCTTCTGTAAACAACATCTTTTTAATGTTGCCCTGGACCAAGGATTTACGAGATGATGATGATATCTTCGACCCAGTTACGCTCGCTGATGAACTTTTTCGCATTGATGTCTCACTCTCTCCCACACTCTTAGTGTGGCTCACATGGGGTGTGCTGCTGACAGGGGTACTGGGTGTAAGTGAAGTGTTTGAATCGTCTTCTTCCTCCTCGTCATCATCAGATGAAAAATCAACGTTTTCATTACGTGCAATTCGGGCTTCCTTGACCGCATCTAGGTGCGCAAGCCATTGGACAGCGTGCGTTCTCTTAAGATGACCTCTCTGGCCTCCGGTACCATAGTTGGTACCAAACTTACCACGACTAACTCGAAGCTTACAAATGCTACAAATGGCTACGTTTTCCTTTTTTGGGCAAACACTAAAGAAGTCCCAAACTGGAGACATGAAATGTCTTTGGGGGCCGGAGGAGGCGGCGATACTGGTGGTGGTGGCCCTGCTGCTAATGCCAGATGAAGTGGAGGATGTGGATTGCCGAACTTCAGTACGTTTTGCACTTTCACCACCACTAATTGAGGTCGAGGTGGATGGAGGTCCCTTCTTGCGAGAAAGAAATATGGAAGCGGTAGGTGTTGGTGTACTAGTTAACTCCAAATCTAATGATTGTTGTGTTTCCATTTCCATTGCCTCCTCGTCGACATCATCATCACGCTCAGCAGCTTCTCGGGATAGGGTCAAAATGTCTCTTTGCTGCATGCCCGCTGGGGCTGCAGTGACCTTTATGATGACTGGCTCATCGTCGTCATCGTGAGAGGCTTCACCAGCAGCAGTATCCGTCACTTCTTGTTGAGCCTCATCACACTCCATAGCTATGAGTTTTTCGACGACCTTCCTTTTACGCTTAGGTACCTTTGTCAGATCATGGTGTGCCTCACTCTCAGACTGCCGTGATGATGGTTCCCAATCTTCATCCAGAATGGGATCATCAGAAGGAGGTGGGCTTGAAGAAGATGTAGACACCAACCTTGATCTTTTCCTTGCTAGGGATGTGGAAGACAATGAATGATCATCAGGAGGAGTGGCTTCCAATGATACCTCGGCTTGATTGTCGATTTCCTGATGTGCCCCTACTTCGGGAGGAACAACTATTGTGGGCACTTGTGACCCTCCATGCACCTCTGCTTGCGCATCCCCTTGCGCTGCCTCTCCTTCCACATGTACTTGGGCTTGTACTTGCACATGGTGTTGTTGTTGCGGCTGTGGTTGTTCAACACTTGTCAGATGAGTTACAACAACCTGTGTTGATTCAGGGACATTGCTGCTACTTTCTTGCGATGAGCCAACATCACTGGTCGATGGTGATTGGAGAAGTACACTGACTGCCTCTGAAGCACTCAAGGGCTTTGACTTAAGTTGGCGTGGTGGTGGAGGCACTGAACCCAATGGAGCGGGGGTGCTGCTCTTAGCTTGGTCCCCAGCAGATCCTGCTGCTGCAGGCGTACTTTTTTTTTTGCTCCCAAAAAACGCGGCGGCCGGCACACCAGCCTCCTTGGTAACTTGCTTCTTCTGCTCCTTACTAGCAACTTTCTTGCTAGAGGAGCTACGGAGACCTTTTTTTGGGGCCATCTTCTTCAGAGCAGGTCCGACAGCAGGCCGCAGTTGCACGAATTGTAGAGTTGTCTGAGGCCAGACGTGACGTCGCGTGACGTTATGCTGCACACACACACCGCTGCAGGACTTCTTCCTGGCACTGGTGGTTCTCTTGAGTCTTGTGCACCTAAAAACAATGGAAGAAAGAGGAACATCAGTTCAGTTATACACCCCAAAAAAATCGAAAAAAAACAAAAATCAGCACAATCCCATGCCCTCCATGATGCTTAAATTCAAGACACCCCACAGAAAGACTAGGCACATGCAACACTCACTAGTCACTACCCCTGGTGAAAAGGCCACTACAACAGGCCAAAAAACGAAAATCACAGAAAAATCAGCACAATCCCATGCCATGATGTTTAAATTCAAGACAACCCACAGAAAGACTAGGCACATGCACCACTCACTAGTACTACCCCTGGGCCCTGGGCATAATGGATGAAAGCTAGGCAAAATGGGTGCAGGCCTGAGAACACTCCCTGCATTCAAAATGGCCCCCTCCATCACAGCACATGGCCAGGGCCTGTAGCAGCACTCAAAATGGCCCCCAACCACATGGCCTGTCCATCCACAACAGGCCCAAAAAACGAAAATCACAGAAAAATCAGCACAATCCCATGCCATGATGTTTAAATTCAAGACAACCCACAGAAAGACTAGGCACATGCACCACTCACTACCCCTGGGCATAATGGATGAAAGCTAGGCAAAATGGGTGCAGGCCTGAGAACACTCCCTGCATGCATTCAAAATGGCCCCCTCCATCACAGCACATGGCCAGGGCCTGTAGCAGCACTCAAAATGGCCCCCAACCACATGGCCTGTCCATCCACAACAGGCCCAAAAAACGAAAATCACAGAAAAATCAGCACAATCCCATGCCATGATGTTTAAATTCAAGACAACCCACAGAAAGACTAGGCACATGCACCACTCACTATCCCTGGGCCCTGGGCATATTAGATGAAAGCTAGGCAAAATGGGTGCAGGCCTGAGAACACTCCCTGCATTCAAAATGGCCCCCTCCATCACAGCACATGGCCAGGGCCTGTAGCAGCACTCAAAATGGCCCCCAACCACATGGCCTGTCCATCCACAACAGGCCCAAAAAACGAAAATCACTGAAAAATCACCACAATCCCATGCCATGATGTTTATATTCAAGACAACCCACAGAAAGACTAGGCACATGCACCACTCACTACCCCTGGGCCCTGGGCATAATGGATGAAAGCTAGGCAAAATGGGTGCAGGCCTGAGAACACTCCCTGCATTCAAAATGGCCCCCTCCATCACAGCACATGGCCAGGGCCTGTAGCAGCACTCAAAATGGCCCCCAACCACATGGCCTGTCCATCCACAACAGGCCCAAAAAACGAAAATCACAGAAAAATCACCACAATCCCATGCCATGATGTTTAAATTCAAGAAAACCCACAGAAAGACTAGGCACATGCACCACTCACTACCCCTGGGCCCTGGGCATAATGGATGAAAGCTAGGCAAAATGGGTGCAGGCCTGAGAACACTCCCTACATTCAAAATGGCCCCCTCCATCACAGCACATGGCCAGGGCCTGTAGCAGCACTCAAAATGGGCCCCAACCACATAGCCTGTCCATCCACAACAGGCCCAAAAAACGAAATTCACAGAAAAATCAGCACAATCCCATGCCATGATCCAGCCCCTCCATGATGTTTAAATTCAAGACAACCCACAGAAAGACTAGGCACATGCACCACTCACTACCCCGGGTGAAAAGGCCACAACAGGCCAAAAAAACGAAAATCACAGAAAAATCAGCACAATCCCAAGCCACCCAGCCCCTCCATGATGTTTAAATTCAATACACCCCACAGAAAGACTCAGTGCACCCACCACTGAGTACCCCTGGGCAAAAGGCCCCAAAACAGCCCAAAAATCGAAAATTCCAAAATTGTACTTGCAGCAACTGTAATGCCCCAAACAAACTTACTTGTGAAATTTCTAATCCAAAAGTGATCCAAAGAAAGTCAAAAAGGCCTCAAATCCAAATATCCAGCAGCATCCACAAAAAGTAATCCTTCCAGCTCCAGATCCAAATGAAAAGTGACCAGGAGATGGACAAAGCACTGGGAGGAGCCTGCTGGACAGGAACAGGAAGTTGAAGACTGTGGGGCACTTCCTTCCTCCCACCCCCCCTCCCCAAAATGGACTCCTCGCAAAAAAAGTGCAGGCAAATGTCAACCTAAGGAGTTATTCAGATAAAAATCAGCATTTCAAGAAGGTTTATGCTGCTTGCTGGTGGATTTCTTGTGCAGAATTGCAAATTTTATATTTTCGCGTGTGCGAGATTGTTGCTGCTCGCCGCGTCTCAAAGCTCGCAATTGCGAAGTACCACGATACGTGATCACGGCGTACTCGCGTTGACAAACGCTCGCTGTAAAAGTTGGCAAGCCGCGATTACGTAATCGCGCTTGCCAAATTCCCGCGGTATCCCGCAGCAAGATCCAAAATGGCGCAGCACTCGCAAAATATCAAGAAAAGTAACTCGGCAAACGATGATAAACGCCGCGCGCCGCAAAATTGTATCACCAAGAAAAAAAAAATCCACTGCGTGCGAATTTGCGGGAAATTCGCAAATCTCGCAGATTGCGAATTTACCGAAAATCCGCAAAATCCGCGAGCGTAACAGATTTTCCGCCCATACTTGGTTAGGAGGGTGAAATCCTTTCAGATTGTTTATCTTTCAGACATGCAGGGTCAACCGTAATTACCTGGCAAGTGAGGAGCAAATAATGCAGCAAGGTGCAGTAAATTATAAGACATAAAAAGGCAAATTATTGCGCCTAATGTGGGATATTTTGAAGCAGTACTGACTATTTTCTCATTTTCACACAATTACTCTGTGTGAGCAAAGATTTCCCCTCAGTAATATCAGTTTAACTCCTATATACAGCAATCTGCAACAGAGGAGTGAATGGCCTGCTAGGGACAAAAGGCCTGTCACTGTCTGGCAACACATGTGGTAGAGTTTAGACTCTTTTGAACTAGTTGAAATAGCAACAAATATTTGTTAGAATCCGCAAATTATTGGCACTATGTGGCAAATGTGGACAATCCATAATAACGCGGAAGTTAACACATCTGCAGAACCATAACATCTCGGTGGCATTGGCCTTATGTAATCTCTTAAGTACTGGGTAACAGGAGCTTTCAGATTACTTTTTAGACAATAGACATGTCACGGGTACCCCTGCCCTTCACGTAGAAGGATAACAGCCACCATCCAGCGGACTTCACATCTATCCCAGGCACTTCAAGTTGCCCACCGCATTGGTGTTTTTCCGGAAGTTTACCAATTAGGCTCAGCAATAGGAGCTGCAGGCCCATGCGAATCATTAGTAAAAAACAACATTTATATTCAGATTTCTATATGGACCTTTGGAGGGCCAGGGGGGCTACCTTGAGAGGGCCACCTTCTTCAGGGCTTAAATCAGCCTGTCTTCATTCCAATATGGATATGGGGTTTGTTCCAGGTACAATACAAACACTTTGACATAAAGGTTTGATCCACATTTTACACATTGTTCCTAATATAAAATAATTCAAACACCTTTGTTGCATTGCAGAGAATTATATCATATTGGTGGAGAAGTGTGGCTCAATGGTTAGAGTGGCAGACCCTGATGCAGAGGTCTGGCCCGGGACCAGGGTTCAATTCCCGCCTCGGCAGGTTTTGGGCTCAATTTCCACGGACCTGATAATTCTCGACTCTGTGCCTATTCTAATCATGGGTCCCACTCTACAACTCTGGGCAATAGCTTGCTTAATCTCCAAAACGGCCCCAACAGCGCCTTGGTGGTGCCCAGGAGTGGACATTTCACAGGGAAAAGCCAGGAAGGGTTCCAAAGCGGTATGAGTACAGCGCCAGGACACCACAGCTGGGGTAGCAGTGCGCTATACAAGTACAAATTTCATTTAATTTCATATTCCCCAATGCTAATAGTTCACCTCCTTACTCACAAATATTTAAGTTTCCTCACCAGTGGTCTCTCATATTTACATACAGTGTCATAAGTCTAAAGGCCAATAACCTCCACCCTATGTTCCCAGATATGGTACTCCCACCAACCATGTCCCTAACCATGTGCTCATAGGGTGCAGTCCATGCATTAAGATATCCATTCACATATGTATCCAGTCTACCTCAATTGATTAAAACCTTCACAGAAGCAAGGGTAAGGACAACAAAAGTGTGTGCACTATGTTGAATTCTTAATCCTGGATACCTATATAATGAACATAAAAAACCCCAAAGCAAATGTAAGGTCATACATTAATTATAGGCTTTTACAAAACTGATGTACTATGTCAGATGTGATGTATATACCGATATGAACGTCCATTGCTGGTTGGTCCCCAGTTCACTTTTTAAATAGTTCCCAACAGGCTTACTATTTCAGAGAAGAAATGTGCAAACTTTTTGTCGTTCCTCTTACCAAAGTGTATTTGTTACTGTAAAACAAATCATACATAGTGCTGAAAAGAGGGCGCTTTCATCCATGCCTCCCACCCACTAACCTACTTCTGATATAGACCTCTGTTAGCCATGACAGCCTTAGGGTGGTCTTCTCAATCGTCTTGCCTGCTTGCCTCATATTTTTACTCAATATTTCTGTTAATCTTAGGGTTCTGAACACTTGACCACTACCAAGCAGTGCTAAAGTTCTTATAATTTCCCCAAAAACATGGTTTGATTGACTTATCCACAACTCATACATTTAGTTTACTTGTAAGTCCCCAGCACAGTGTACCACGTCTGTCCAGGGCATATAAACATAAATGCTTCTAGTGGGAATGCAGCACTGCTTGTGCACTGAGTCTTATTCATATTGGTGCATGGAACAGAGTCATTGGACTAAGGGGTTAGAAATGTTACTTCTGCTACTTACACTAGAAGCAGAGGACTAAACACACTACACCTCCATGAAGACCATGTTATTCAATAAATTTGTGCTGACCTCTGTAATATAAAGACAGAGGCTCAGGGGCAGCCACAAGCCCTCTACACAAACATGGGTGGAATAATTTCCTTGACTACTCCTGAAGGCACTGAAAGGCTGGGTGAGGGCAGCAAGGTTGATGTCAGGGCTGTAAAACTTGATTTTGAAGACACACATGCTAGATATGTGTTTTCAAGAGCTGGACCAGTGCCCGGTTTTTAGCAAACTGACTGGCCCAATGAAGCTTTCTGAGGTGCTGAGGAGGTGGACATCCGGGTCAAGCATCTGAGCATCCAAGAAGGCACCTGGGGGGACTTCCAAAATGGTGGTCAGGGTTACCAGCAGAAGAAGGGGGAGAAAACGTTCTCCCAAGGCCCCCAAAAAAGGTCACAGGGGAAAGGGCCCTTTCCCAATCTGGCCACAAGAAAAAGTGCTACCCTGACAAGAGTCAGAACACAACTCCTAAGTGCTATGAGTTCTATGAGTATGGGCATTAAAAGGTGGATACCAAGTGCCAAAGGTAGCACAGTCTCCCACTGGAGTAAGACAGCAAGGATGGTGAGTGTAGTGCTGGGGGAGGAGGTTGTCCCAGGTAATGGGGGGGTTTCAGGGAGGCAACCTTCTGTCCCTGGGTGATGTGGAGATAGTTCTAAAAATCCACATGACATAAAATACTGGCAAGTCTAGGCAGTGTGACAGACATAGTTGCCAGCATGTGTATGGTAAGGAGTCAGCTTGTGACCCCAGCGCAGATTTAACCAAGTATGTACCACCAAGTTGTGGTAGCAGAAAAATGTGTGGGCCAATACCCAGGACCCTTGTTCTATTTGAGTGCGGGGAGGTCTTAGATCTTCTGAAAGTAGCTATAGGTCCTATCATGCCTGTGGTTTGCTTCATAAGGAATGACCGAGAGGACAACCCTACTAGTTCTTTCCTTGGCAAACAATACACAGGCATGACACACTACCTAGAAGGAAGTGGTGCTTAGGTCTCACCTAGAAATGTGTTGCCTGAGTGGATGTGTGCAACCATCAGGTCCATGGCTGCCCTGAAAGGGAGTCAAGGAAGTCTGGAGCCTGGTAAAAAGGCCCAGATAGCTGCCCAACAACGAAAAAGCAAGAGGTGTGGCAACCAGCCCCTGAATGTCTCCCAGCTAAAGTGGGTGGGGTGCCAGAGGAGGTAGCCCTGGAGCCAAGTTTGTTATATACTAAATTGCGGCCCTAACATAGGTGCTCTGTTTCAGAGGCACAAATCCTTCGTGCCAGAGAGACAGGCAGGCCCTTTCACCCAGTTAAGGCCCTTTCACCTAGATTAGCCCTCCCTTTACAATAACTAGCAACAGTGGGCTGTCCCTTATCTGACGTGTGCTCTGGGTGCAGAAAACGGTCCATCCTAAATACGTCATCTCCATGTCCAACAGTGACTAACGTAAAGTCACAAGAAAATTCTTAGAAACAGATCCTTAGCTCTTGGGATTTTCCCTAGCACTGGATTATTGATTTCTCCAATCAATCAATCAATCAATCAGAGCATTTATATAGTGCACTACTCACCCGGAGGGTCTCAAGGCGCTTGGGGAGGGGGGGTCCGCTACTGCTCGAACAGCCAGGTCTTGAGCTGCTTTCTGAAGGCGAGGTGGTCTTGGGTCAGGCGGAGGTGCGTCGGGAGAGAGTTCCAGGTCTTGGCGGCCAGGTAGGAGAAGGACCTTCCTCCTGTGGTAGCTCTTCGGATGCGGGGGACGGCGGCGAGGGCGTGGCTGGTCGATCGGAGCTGGCGTGTGGGAGCGTAGAAGTTGAGGCGGCTGTTGAGGTATCTTGGGCCTTGGTTGTGTAGGGCTTTGTGTGCGTGGGTGAGGAGACGGAAGGTGATTCTTTTGTTGACCGGGAGCCAGTGCAGGTCTCTCAGGTGCCCGGAGATGTGGCTGTGCCGGGGGATGTCGAGGATGAGTCTTGCTGAGGCGTTCTGGATCCGCTGGAGTCTCTTCTGGAGTATGGTGGTGGTTCCGGCATAGAGGGAGTTGCCGTAGTCCAGTCAGCTGGTGACGAGGGCCTGGGTGACCGTCTTCCTGGTCTCGGTGGGGATCCACCGGAAGATCTTCCGTAGCATGCGCAGGATGTTGAAGCATGATGAGGCGACAGCGTTGACTTGTCTGGTCATGGAGAGGGAGGAGTCCAGGATGAAGCCCAGGTTGCGTGCGTGGTCTGTGGGTTTGGGTGCGCTGCCCAGGGCGGTGGGCCACCAGGAGTCGTCCCAGGCGGAGGGAGATGAGCCCAGGATGAGGACTGCCGTCTTGTCTGAGTTCAGTTTCAGGTGGCTGTTCATCATCCACTCGGCTATGTCTGTCATCCCTTCGTGTAGGTTGGCTCTGGCGGTGGCGGGGTTGTTGGTGAGGGAGAGGATCAGCTGGGTGTCGTCGGCGTAAGAGATGATGTTGAGGTTGTGCTGGCGTGCGATGGCCGCAAGGGGGCTCATGTAGACGTTGAAGAGGGTGGGGCTTAGCGAGGAGCCCTGAGGGACGCCGCAGATGACTTTGGTGGCTTCTGATCTGAACGGGGGGAGTCGGACTCTCTGTGTCCTTCCGGCGAGGAAGGAGATGATCCATTTTAGTGCCTTTCCTTGGATTCCCACGTTGCTGAGGCGCTGTACTACGGCGCGGTGGCAGACAGTGTTGAATGCCGCGGAGAGGTCCAGGAGGATGAGGGCCGCGGTTTTCCCGTTGTCGAGCAGGGCTCGGATGTCATTGGTGGCTGCGATGAGGGCAGTCTCGGTGCTGTGGTTGGCCCGGAAGCCAGACTGCGAGAGATCGAGGGATCCGTTCGTCTCGAGGAAGGCGGCCAGCTGCTTGTTGACGGTCTTCTCGATGACTTTGGCCGGGAACGGGAGGAGCGAGATGGGGCGGTAGTTTTTGAGTTCGGTGGGGTCCGCTGATGGTTTCTTCAGTAGAGCGCTGAGTTCGGCGTGCTTCCAGCTCTCCGGGAAGGTAGCGGTGTCGAAGGAGGTGTTGATGATGTCCCGTAGGGGGGGTGCGATGACCGCGTCGGCCTTGTTGAAGACGTGGTGAGGGCATGGGTCGGTTGGGGATCCGGAGTGGATGGAGTTCATCGTGCGGGTGGTGTCTTCGGGGGTGATCGGGGTCCAGGCGCGGAGGGTGGTGGTGGGGGTCGTTGGTGTGGTCATTGGGTGCGTCGGTTGTGTGCTGAAGCTGTTGTGTATGTCTACGATCTTGTTGTGGAAGTAGGAGGCGAGGGAGTTGCAGAGATCTTGTGATGGGGTGATGTCGTTGTTTCCGGCATTGGGGTTGGAGAGCTCTTTCACGATGTTGAAGAGTTCCTTGCTGTTGTGTGCGTTGTTGTCCAGTCGTTCTTTGAATGCGGTTTTCTTGGTGGTACGGATCAGTTGGTGGTGTTTTCGGGTTGCGAGCTTGAGGATGGTCATGGTGTCTGGTGTAGGGCATCTGTGCCAGGCTCGCTCGAGGGCACAGCAGTTCTTCTTGGAGCTCTTGAGTTCGTCGGTGAACCAAGGCGCATTCTTACTGCCGGGTCTGCTGGGCGGGGTCCTCAGTGGGGCGAGGTTGTCTGCGCAGTTGCTGATCTATTTCGCGAGGTTGTTGGCAGCCTGGCTGGGGTTCGTGGAGCTGGCGGGGGGTCATGGCTCAGGGCTGCGGCGAGCTGGTCGGCTGTGATCTTGCTCCAGTTTCTGCGTGCGACCTGTTGCTGGTGGTGGTGGATCGTGTTCTTTTTGAAGCTGAAGTGGACGCAGCTGTGGTCCATCCAGTGGAGTCTGGTGGCGTGGCTGAAGGCGATGTGCTTGCTGGATGAGAACATGGGGTCGAGTGTGTGTCCGGCGTAGTGGGTTGGGGAGGTCACCAGCTGCTTGAGACCGAGGATGTCTAGTTTGTCCAGCAGGGTGGCGGTGTTGCGGTCGTTGTTGTTCTCCAGGTGAAAGTTGAGGTCCCCGAGGAGGATGTAGTCAGCGGAGGTGAGAGCGTGCGGGCTGATGAAGTCGGCGATGTCTTCGCTGAATTGTGTGCGTAGTCCCGGGGGTCTGTAGATGAGGGTGCCTCTGAGGGTGGACTTGGGGTCGGTGTGGATCTGGAAGTGCAGGTGTTCGGCGGCAGTGAGGGTGTCGTTGGTGTTGGTCGAGATGCGGATGGTGTTCTTGTGGACGATGGCGATGCCTCCTCCAGTCTGGTTGACGCGGTCCCTCCGGGTGATCTTGTATCCGTCCGGGATGGCGATGGCAATGTCGGGTGCTGAGGAGGCGTTCATCCAGGTTTCCATGAGAAAGGCGACGTCTGGTGATCTTGTGTCGATCAGGTTCCAGAGTTGGATGGCGTGTCTGTGGACGGAGCGAGTGTTGAGCAGGATGCACTTCAGGTGGTCGCTGCTGGTGCTCGGTTTGATGAGTGCTGGTGTCGTGCAGGTCCGGATGCAGGTGAACTTGCAGGAGTGGCAGCTGAAGGGTCCGTGAGTGTGTCTCGGGGTGGCACGGTAGCATCCGGGGATCCGGCCGGCGTTGAGAGTGTAGAGGTCGGCAGCTTCGTAGGTCCGGCGGTCCTGGTGGGCTCTGCGGGGACCAGGGGGTCTGGCGCTGGGCGCGGTCCAGGCGCGGACAGGCGCAGACGGGCTTACCTTTGGCGTGCCTTCGGCGCACAATCGGCGCGCCCGCTGCGCGTCAACGCTGCGCGTACACCCGGTCGCCATTTATGGCGAAGTGGGAGGGAGGGAGGAGCTGGGAGGCGGGAGCGGGGAGGGTACAGAAAAGAAAGGGGGCGTGGCCGCGAGCACAGCGGCGGGAAGCGGGGAGCGGACGGGGGGCGCACAGGGGCACAGGGGGAGGAAATAAATGGAAATCAGAGGCTCAGGGGGAGAAATACAACAGAGATACACGGGAGGAAAAAGATTAGCACGAGAGCATTCAGAGTATATAATGCGCTCCCGCTAGGGCTGCGGGGGGCGGGGTTGTGGCGGCAGGCTAAGCGAGAACTCATTCATATGCATGACGTCAATACCAACATTCCAAGGCACCTACCCGGTATAACTATACCTCCCTTTGCCCAAGCAAAAGAGAGGAGACTGAGACTTCCATGCCGACACTCTGATATCTGAGACGCTGCAACCTGCGTCATGCAACAGCTCGAGCTGGCAGATGTCCCTCACCCACCCTGGAGGGTCCAGCTTGAGAATCAGGATGAAGACCCACTAAAGTAATGGAGTTAGACTAAATCCTAGAGGGATTCTTGGCTCTCTAAGACCTACACACATGCCAGGTACACTTAGGTACATCTAATTAGGCATCATGAGGGGTATAGGCTTTATCTTAATGCATTCTGTATTTCATGTATGTGTTCATTACTATTGCAAAATGGTAGAACTATACAATGCCTTTTTATTTAACTGCACTGCTGGCCATAATTCTCTGCTACTGTCCAACAGTTGTCGCAGCACATACAACCAGTACTAGAATAACAACTGTGCAATACATTTTATTGTAAACACACCTGACTGTTTCTTCTATGTACTCCTCTGACTTGAGTGACTGAATGAAAAGTAGTATATTGTTTCCACAATCCTGAGGGATCACGGTTTTATGTTATGTGGTTGCCAGAAGCTATTCCCTTCTTGTCTTCAAGAAGTTTCTAGTGGCCTCTGAGCTAGCTGGTACACAGTAATTAAGTTTAATATACATAATAGGGGCATACTGACCTCAGTCCTGTGCCAAGCCTATCATGTATGTTATTCCAATGCGCAGAACCTATAAGGGAAATAGGAACTACACTACAAGTTGTGAGAACATTGCTTCACTTGGTGATATGTCTGAAAAAACTGAGCAGCCTTGGAGGGCATGAGCCAATAGGTAGAATCCCAGGTAGCAGGTGGTGCCTCTGGAAATCACTGCATTTACTGAGAGGCGAGCCTACTTCAAATTGAGCCTAAAGCACTTGGGTGTGGGGCAACACTGGCCCTGGTGGCTCCCCATTGCAACAGCACCTTACTATTGGAGTTGGGTCACTAAATACCCCTCGCAGGACATCTGACAAAACCTTTGCCAGGCTTGTCCCTCACTTTTATTGGCCTAGGATGCAGATTTCCTCAGATACCTTCTGCAGAACTTGCTTGACCTGCCAGGCCAGCAGGAAGCTGAAAGCTCTCCTAAATCCCTTACCTGTCTTTGGCACCCGCTTTAAAAGGGTGGGCATCGACAATGTAGGGCCCATGGATTCCCATACAGCCTCTGGCCACAGCTTTATTATGCTCTTAGGGAGTCATGCCACACGGTACCCAGAGGACAAACCTCTGAGGACTGCAGCTGCACTTGCAGTGACTAAGGCCCTAATACTGATGTTTACAAGAGTAGGTTTTCCCAAGGAAGTGGTGTCTGATAGGGCAATAACTTCATGTTTGCTTCTATGAAGTATATGTGAAAGGAGTGTAGAGTTACTCACAAGTTCTCCACCCCTAAATAATCTAGCAAACCAACCGAAAGCTGTAAAACTGTATCTGGAGCAGCAATAGACTATTCTAGTTGTACAGCACAGCGATTGGCACTATGCTAATCCAATGCTTAAAGACTTTGCTGTAAAATGCTAGTAGGGCTTGGTCCCTTTCTAGCTCGGCCTGGATGGCACTGGGCTAATCCTGTGCTTAAAGACTTTACTGTAAAGATGGCAAAATGCAGTGCTAACCATGCTTGGAATGTTCATGTTGTTCCACTGTCCAGCTAATTGCAGTGTCTAGAGCCCTAATGCTGATTTTACCAGAGTAAGCTTTCCCATGGAAGTGGTGTCTTATGGGGTTTTGATTGTATGCAGTCAATGTGGAAGAAGTGTAGAGTTACTCACAATTTCCCCACCCCTAAACCTGCAAACCATTTTTGGAATGTTCATATTGTTCCACCAGCAATCAAATGCCTTTCAGCATTTATTTGATCATGCTGTGTGGTTACCTACCATTCATATTTTATGCAGTAGTCTTGGGATTTATAAATAAACATTTTTAAGTCTCATGACCTGTTTCTTAGTGCTGTTTTAATTGTGCTATTCATTTGTAAAAGAGGCTTTATAGTTCCACACTGTTTCCTGAACTCAGCTAGTAGGACTGATCATACCCTGAAAACCCTTCCTAAATAGTACTGCTCAGTGGGTTATGTATGGATTGCAGTCACATTGGTTTTCTTATTCATATTGGTGTGTTGAACTGAGTCCTTGGACCAAGGAGTTAGAAATGTTACTCCTGCAGCTCTAGGGATGTGGGGGAGTGCCTTTGACAGCCTGCCTTGTCATGTGAGCATAGACATTATCATAGGGTTAACAGGTGGCTCTGCACTGCACCACTGCCCCTTTGCAATATCTGCCAGCTTCCGTGAGAAAGAAAACTTTGAAATCCTTTTGATAAAACTTTTTCAGAAAATATTGTTTGAAATGTTCTTTTGTCAAACTTATAAAGAAGGAGGGTCAACCTTCTTTGTTTTTTTATAATTTGTGTTTCGTTCCAATTTCTCAGCAATTCATTAATGAAACAGCCACTAATATGTTGTTGCATCCCACATGTCTTTCAATGGATGAATAACATCAAGTGTTACCTTTCATTGTGACATGGTCATAAAAACGCATGTCACTTTAGAATTATTGATAGCGTTGATGAGTGCAAATAAAAGTAATTTAGTAATGTTTTCTCATAAGTTTTCATTTTGTACTTTTTAGGATGTTGGATTTGTTGCAAGAGAGGTAAGAACGTCGCATTCTCTTAATCCTTTAATCAGGTTTTAGAGGACCATGCTTTCTTCATCGTCCTACACCAAGTGCTATAAATTTGGACAACATTTTTACTTTTTGGATACTTTTAAACTTTTAATACCTATTACATAAATGGGCAAAAAATCCACATGAAAATAAAATTACAGGTTTGCCAAGGCATAACTAGTAGTCTTGAAAATGCTTACTTTACTTTTTTTTAAATTACAACATTGCACATTTTCAAACTTAGCACATTATATATTTTTCATATGTGGTATAATTCGATGTATTCGTTGGTTTATGTTTACAGTATAGTGTGCTTGGCAGAGCACTCTCCATTATACATATATATGCATGACGCAGTTGTATATTAGCGCAGTGTTGTTTCCAAAATGGTATAACACCATTGCTTTGGCTGATAATGGGTGCTCCTTTGTGTCAGGACAAAACAGTACCTCTCTGATGAGTTTCTAACTAGAGTGAAACACAGGCATTTATATTTATTCCAAGTTGGCTTGGATGATATTTTACCAATTTGAATCTGTAATACTGTGCCCCGAGAGGTAAAGGCTTTTGTCATTTTTCAGCTTGGCATAGATGGTGCTAATCCTATGCCTAAAAACTAAAACTTTGCTTTAAAAATGGCAAATGGCTTCATCACTTTTGAGCTCAGAGTGGATGGCTGCTGTAGTGTGGCTCCATATAAATGTGCTGCTCTCCACCTAAACCTAGGACCTACCCAATGTTCCTTGCAGAGGCGGCTCCTCCACTATGGCGGAAGAGCATCGCCCCACTGCCCGCAGATGCAAACAAAACATAAAATTATCTTATTGCAGAAGATTTTATTTTTGGTCCTGTTGCTGAGTCTTTGGGGTGCAGACACAGCACCCAGTAGGGGGAGAAGCAGTGGTGGACCCTGCTGTTAGTGCCCATGACATTTTAGCCTCACGTCTTAGGACGGCCAAACCGTCATGCGCTCTGACATCTTTCCACTCCAGCTATGTTGCTGTGTTGAGGGACCAGCAGACACTAGCTCCTAACTACTGATAGAGAACAAAACAAGACCGCTCCACCCAATCCCGACACTGCTCTTATGGTGAGAGGAGCCTTGGGATTGGCCGCAGGGGAAGCTGGGGCTTCCTCCTGTACCCAGCAAAGAAGACTGGTGAGCAGAGCGGTGAGCGGTGGCAGGTACCTTTTCTTAATTGTTTCAGCCCCCTCATGCTGTCATCTGACCACAACCCATGCGCTACCTCACCACATTTCACTTTCACCAGCCACTACTGGTTCCTTGCTATTTTTGTTCTTTGGCAAGTTCATCTATTTGAGTCACTTCAGTCTTGGATAATTAATTTCTTTATGACACATTGTGTCCTTTGGAATCCAGATTTTTGTCCTGTGTAGTTATTGTTTTCTTGTGATCCTTCATCTTTTTATATAGTTATTGCTTGTAACTATAACTCATGCCTTAAGATAACTATCACTCATGATCCCTCATGCATAATATTGTCATCAATTATGTAATTTCAGATGATGCAGTGATATTATCAATGATGTCAGAGAAGAAATCATGAGTTATGTCATATGTGGGGTAATTAGCTGTGCATGGTGAGGGCGCGAGTAATAGTTATCTGAGGCCACAAAATATAGTTACTAGCTATAACTATGATTGGAGAATTCAAAGGGGACAATGGGGACAATGTGGAACTGTATAGCTCATGTGAGTGCCTCTAGACTGAGCAGCCTTTTCTAAACGGTGACTGGCATGTTCCCTCCTTTTCTTCTTTCTTCCCTCTAGCCTCTTCTATTCCATCACTCTCTCTGTCTCCATCACCCTCCACTCGCCCCCCATCACTCTCCTCTCCCTTCTGTTCTACCAATCCCCTCTTAAAACCTCTTTTCTGCTCCAAAACACGTTAGAATTTGCTAATAGCGCACCTCTCTGATCACCTTTATTCCTCATCCATCACCTTCACCATCACCCTTACCTACTCCTCTCTCTCTACTCACCTCTCATCTCTTCATCACTTCAGATCAATCAGTCACCCTATTACAACTACCCACTTTGCCCATAGTTCTTCTGCTATATCCTTGTTCATCCACCTCTAACACTTCTTCATCACATTCTCTACTTTATGAAGAACATATCACTCTCCTACTGCTCTCTAATCTGTCCTTCCATCTTATTTTTTCTTTTTACTTCTTCTAACTACTTCACTCTTCTTTCATCCTTACCAATCTTTTTTGTTACCCTTCCTTTTTTCCTTACCCTCATATTTTCTATCCTCACACTCTCCTCTAATCTCCGTGTCTCATCTCTGCACCATTACCATCACCATTTGCTCTTGTCAAGAAGCTAAACTTATTGACTAAGGTCACTGCCCTATAAAGCCACAAATGTGGAGCTGTAGACCTAGGTTTTTTATGTTTTGTGAGGAAAGGACACCGACACATCCAAAGCAACGAGTTAATTGATAGTTATTAACAGCATTGGTCTAAGAGGAATATGTGCTCAGCCTTTCAAAATGCACAAAAACACAATTATTTGATGCTCAAATAACAGTGTTGTTTATCAGGGTCCCCTAGAAGCTCAGAATTTAAAGAACATTTAGGCAGCAAGAGCATTAGTCTACTGTTTCATCCGATTGGTTTAGGGTCGAGGAGTAACAGCAGCCCTATACCCTATCGTTGTGACATAAAGAGAGAATTTGGGTCTGGTGTCTCAGTAAGTTGGATCTGCTGGTTTAGTGGACTAATGTGTTCAGTGTAGGGGACTGTGTTGGACCTCATGGTCCCAGGTTCACGCAGTGCCAAAGCAAGGGGTGAAGTGGTCTGCACCTGGTGGAATGAGTTTTGGGGGTGGCGGCAGCCTCCCCCCTTACCTGCAGCACCCTGCCGCCTCTTACATTCAGCCACCGTGGGGGTCACAAAGCCTAGTTCCGCCAGAGCGTCCACTCCACCTTTCCTCCTTCAGAGGTTAATACATGAGTACCATTGAGTTGGATAAGGTTAAACATCTCTAATTCAGTGTGAAGATACCCACTGCAGTGAACGTGCACTTTAAAAAGTCCTTCTAGTTATATTAAACCTATTTGGCTCCTCTGGAGATTGGGAGTGGGCAGCACAGTGGCTGTACATCATGCCAATGAATAGCTGCCAATTCTGTCCTTTGTATAACAGGATCTTGCTCTGCCATTACTGGATGTCTCTCACGAGTCAAATGCTAAAGCTTCATGAAAGGGTTTCAATGCTTTTGCATTTGACTAGTGGAACTGCAGCTTGATGTAAGTATAATTTCAATGCTTTTGCATTTGATTCGTGAGGGACATCTAGGAACGGCTAGTTAAACTGCAGCTCTTTGTAGAATTATTTTGATATTAGATACTATAATAATCACTGCTCACTGCTAATCTCGTCCCATAATGCTTTGCAGGGCCTTTGGTTGGGATTGTTTTTTTGCCAATAACTGTGCTTGAGGTGGTCCTAAGAGGATAGGACCACCATCGAAGTTCAACAAGATGTGTTTTTTGTTTATGCTCTTTGTGTTCAAGGCATCTGCTTTGTCATCCCCCTAGGTTAGGGGGTACCCCAAAATCATCACCTCTCTCATTGCCAAATATTTTCATTCAAAACATTCACTTTTGTGAATGGGTTATATGCTTTTTAGCATATAAAATTGATTTATAAAAGCATTTGAGGATGTTGTTAATTTAGCTGCTATGCTACGGGATTAAGCACAGTTTTTGTACTGTGCTACGTGCAATTTGCGGAGTGCAAATTGGTACAAACTACGTATGCTTCGTTAGCGTAGCGTACTACTGCACCCAGAGTTAGTTTATATTCATTTTGAAATTGTTCAAAGATGGTCATTGTTACAGTTAGATATCGTGTTTATCTTTGTCATCCACATTTTTAAGCATTTTGTAAGCTATGTATATAGCAACTATGTTTTTGTAGAAAAACAACAGCTGTTTTTGCTGCGCAGAGACTCAGACTTTGCAGGGTTTTTGGCTTGGCCAATGTATGTGGGAGGCCAGCCCAAGTGTAACTTTAGAGGGTGCTAACAACATTTTGCGGGGAGCCACATGACCTGCAACAACATCCCTCTACACATGGACCTGCTCCAACCTTGCTCATTTTATGAAAGCAAAAAAGACATTAAGAATGTAAAAAAATATTTCAGCTTGACCTGTATTCCCTCCAGCTCCAAGTTAATAAAAAGATGATTACTGACCCAACACTATTTTAGTATATTTATTACAAGTTCATGATTTTATATCTTGTTATCACATTTCAATGTGAACTGGATCACTTACATAATATTATAATATTTATCATACATATTTTTATACATTCAAAAAACCTAATGAAAGCCAACTGCTCAATCATTATAAACCCCACTCAACGCCTACACCTCACATGCATACCATTTGTGCATACTCCAGCAGACTCAACCAGCTCAACCACACAGTCCCCAAGTATCCTTAACCACCCAACATAGAGATGATTAGTGCATCTTCTACAGTTGTTGCATCATGGCTAGGGGACTCAGCAAGTGATCACGGTCAACACATGTTTCAGTGGAGAAGTTGATTGTTAACCACCTTCTTCAGGACTTAAATCAGCCTATCTTCCTTCCCATATGGAGATGGGGTTTGGTCCAGGGACAATACAAACACTTTTTAATAAAGGTCAGATCCACAATTTACATGTTGTTCCAATTATAAAATAATTCAAACACCTAACTTGTATAACAGGTAAGGATACCATATCCACCAGATTCTCACGTGCAAATAGTTCACCTACTCACTCACAACCATTTCAGTTTCCTCACCAGTGATCTTTCATATTTACATGCAGTGTCATAAGTCTAAAAGCCAATATGACAATATAGCCTACCCCAGTCAACCATGTGCCCCATCATGTGCTCATAGGGTGCTTTCCATGCTTTAAGATATCCACTCACATATGTATCCAGTCTACTACAGTTGATTAAAACGTTCTCGGAAGCAACAGTTAGGACTATGCTGAAAGGCATTGCTGGATACCTATGTTTTGAACATAGAATAAGCCTCAAAACCAAAATAAGCTTGTAGATTAATTACAGCCTCGTACAACACTTATGTACTATGTCAGATATGATGTATATACCAATATTAGATCCATTACTGGTTGGTCTCTTATTTACTTTAAAAACAATTCCAATACACTAGAAGAAGTGGACCAAACACACTACACCTCCATGAAGACCATTTTAGTCAATACATTTGTGCAGACCCCTGTAATACATAGACAGAGGCTTCGGGGCAGCCTCAAGTTCTCTACACAAACATAGGAGGATTTCATTACCTACTCCCGGAAAGCAGTGAAAGGCTGGGTGAGGGTAGCAAGGTTGAGGAAGATTCAGGGCTGTGCAACTTGATATTGGAGAAGCACAAGCTAGATATCTGTTTTCGAGAGCTGCACCAATGCCTGGTTTTTAGCAGGCTGACTGGCCCAAGGAAGCTTGCTGAGGTGCTGAGAAGGTGGACATCTGGGTCAAGCATCTGAGTGTCCAGGAATGCATCTGGGGGAACTTCCAAAAGGGTGGTCAGGTTTATCAGCAGAAGAAGGGGGATAAAGAGTTTTTTCAAGGTGTCAAAAACAGTTCACAGGGGAAAGGGTCCCTTTCCCATTAAGACCACCAGAAAAAGCTTTTCCCTGACAAGAGTCAGAACACGACTCCCAGGTGCCATGAGTTCTAAGAGTATGGGCATTACAAGGTGGCTACCAAGTGCCAAAGGTAGCACAATCTCCCAAAGGAGGTAAGACACCAGGGATGGTGTGTGCAGTGTGGGGGAGAGGAGTTTGTCCCAGTTATTGGCGGGAGAGTTCAGGGAGGTTACCCTACTGTCCCTGGGTGATTTGGAGATAGTTCTAAAAATCCACATGCCATAAAATACTACCAAATATAGGCAGTGGGTTACCATCAATGGGCAAGGTGTTGGGGGTCTGAGAGACATAGGTGTGAGCATGAGAATGGTAAGGAAGCAGCTTGTGACCCCAGATCAGATTTTACCCACTAACTTCCATCACATTGTGGTAGCAGAAAACCGTAAGCGTCAATACCCAGGGTCCTTGTTCTTTCTCATGGGGGTCGCAGGTCTTTTGAAAGTAGCTCTAAGTCCTGCCTGTTTGATAAAGAATAACCTAGAAGTCAACCCTACTAGGTAATTCCTTTGCAAACAACCCACAGGCATGGCACAATACTTGGAAGGAAGTGGAGCGTAGGTCTCACCTGGATGTGTTGTATTGCCTGAGTGGATGTGTGCAACCACCAGGTCCATGGCTGCCCTGGAAGCGAGTCAAGGAAGTTTGGAGCCCTGTAAAATGGCCCAGACAGCTGCCAAGCAAAGAAAGGGCAAGGGGCATGACAAACCAGACCGTGAATGTCTCCCAATTAAGGTGGATGGGGTGGCAGAAGAAGTAGCCCCGGAGCCCTATTGTGAGGATATGGCTTCACTTGGTGACATGTCTGTACTTACTGGTTGGTAATGCGAAGGAGGACCCACCAGGGTGGACTTTTGTTAGGGACAGAAGGAGACCCCGGCCTTGGAGAGCAGGGAGCAATAAGCCAGAGACCAAGCAGCAGATGGTGCCTTTGGAAATTACTGCATTTACTGAGAGGTCAGCCTCTGGTACAGTGAGCCTAAGGCATCTGTGTATAGAGCAACATAGGCCTTGGTGGCCCCCCATTGCTACAGGGCCTAACTTTTGGAGTTGGCTCACAAAATACCCCTGGCTGGACATCTGACAAAACCTTGGCAGGCTTGTCCCTCACTTTTATTGGTGTAGGATGCAGATTTCCTCATATAACTTCTGAAGAACTTACTTGACCTGCCAGGCCAGCAGGAAGTCAGGGTAGAGCTGAAAGCTCTGCTGAATCCCTTGCCTGTTTTTGGCATCCCCTTTGAAAGGGTGGGCATCGTCAATAAAGGGACCATGGCTCCCCACACAACTTTTGGCACCAGGTGTATCATGATCTTAGGGAATCAAGCCACATGGTACACAGAGAACCTACATTTGGGGAGTGCACTACAGCTGCACCTCTAGGGCTAACAGGTGGCACTGCACTGCACCACTGCCCCATTGCATGGTCAGCCAGCTTCGATGAGAAAGAAAACTTTGAAATCCTTTTGATAAAACCTTCCCAGAAATTGTTGCTTGAAATGTCCTTTTGTCAAATATTTAAAAGAAGGAGGGCCAATCTTCTTTGTTTTTTTATAATGTCAGCTTCATTCCAATTTCTCAAGAATGCATTATTAAAACAGCGACTAATTTGCTGTTGCATCACACATGTCATTCATTTGTTATTGGATGAATAACATCAAGTGTCGACGTCATTGTGACTTGGTCATAAAGACGCATGCAACTTTCACATTATTGATCGAGTTGATGGGTGCAAATGAAAGTAATTTGCAAAAGTTTGCTCTAAAGTTTTCATTTTGTACTTTTCAGGATATCGGTTTTGTTTAACAAGTTGCAAGAGAGGTAAGAACATGGCTTTATTTTAATCATTTAATCTGGTTTTAGAGGACCATGCATTCTTTATCATCCTTCACCAAATGTTCTAATTTTAGACAACATTCTTAGTTTTTGGTTCATTTTAAACTTTTAATACCTATTACATAAATGTGCAAAACTCCACATGAAAATAAAATCACAGCCTTGACAAGGCAGACCTAGTAGCCGTGCCAATGCTTACTTATTTTTTTTGTTTACTTTTTTCAAAAATAACATCACACATTTACAAACTTAGCACATTACACATTTTTAATATGCAGTACAATTTGATGTACAATTTGATGTATTCATTGATTTATGTTTTCAATATAAGGCGTGCTTGGCTTAGGGCACTCCAATATACAAATATAAGCTTCACGCAGTTAGTTATTAGTGCAGTGTTGTGTCCAAAATGGTGTAACATTATTGCTTTGGCTTAGAATGGGTGCTCTTTTGTGTCTGGACAAAGCTGTATCCCTCTGCTGAATTTCTAACTAGAGCGAAAAATGGGTGTTTTTATTTATTCCAAATTGGCTAGGATGATATTTCACCAATCCAAATCTGTAATACTGTGCCTCGAGTGGTAAAGGCTTTTGTCATTTTTCAGCTCTGCATAGATGGAACTGTGATAATCCTATGCCTAAAAACTAAAATGTTGCTTTAGAATTGTCCTTTCTGTTTAGTGTGGATGACGCTATGTTAATCCTGTGATAAAACTGCTAGAAAAACAGACTTTTAAAGAGTGTCACTCATGCTTCTTTAAAAGAGCTGATCTCCACCAACACTTGGGGACTGCCCAGAGTTTCTTGTTTTCTCTTTTACATACTTCATGCACAACTCTAGACCTAAAAGGGTATTGTTTTGACTTATTCTAGGTCCCCTCTTGTGTCTGATGAACTGTACCTAGAGGGAAATATGTGTCAGGGGTTGCTTTTTTTCAATACGGGTTGCTTGAATGGTACTATTAAACCAATCCAAGGTTGTAATACCCTGTCTGGAGTGGTAAAATGCTTTTGTAATTGTTTAGCTCAGTGTGAATGGCACTCTACTAATCGAATGCTTAAAGACTTTGCTGTAAAATGCCAGAATGGCTTTGCCATTGGATGACACTGAGCTAATCCTGTGCTTAAAGACTTTGCTTTGAAGATGGCAAAATGCATGGTCTCTTTCTAGTTTTGCATGGATGGCATTGTGCTAATCCTGTGCTTAAAATTTGGCTATAATAGCAGATGTTTGAGGTGAGTAGATACAGAGTGTCACTGCTCCATATAACGGTGCTGCTCTCCACCTAAACCTGGGAACTTCCAAGTTCCTGGTAAGGGCAGCTCCTCCGCTATGGGGAGGAGGGTCGCCCCAATGCCCCAGAGGCAAATGAAAAAAAAGAAAAAGAAAATATAATGCAAATCATTTTAGTTTTGGTCCTGTGGCTAAGTCTTTGGGGTGGGGCCACAACACTGCAGCAGCTGGGAGGAGAAGTGGTGGACCCTGCTATCAGTGTCCATGGTGGTTTGGCCTTCAATCTTAGGACAGCTAAACCGGCATACGCACTGACATCTCTCCAACTGAGCTGTATTTCTGGGTACAGAGATCAAGCAGACACAGGCTCCCATGGTAAGAGCAGCCTTGGTTTTGGCCGCAGGGGAAGCTGGGGTCTTACGCATGTGCCTAGCTGAGAAGACCGGTGAGGAGAAGACTGGCAAGTAAGTTTATTTTTTATTTTTTCACCGCCTCTGTGCTGCCGCACCACATTTACTTTACATCAACCACAACTGGTTCCTTTCTATTTTAGTTCTTTGGAGAGTCCATCTATTTGAGTCATTTCATTGTTGGTAATTTCATTTCTTTATGAGACATTGTATCCTTTGGAATCCAGTTTTTCATTCTGGGTGGTTATTGTTTTCTTGTGATCCTTCATCTTCTTATATAGTTATCACTTGTAATTATAACTCCTGCCGTAAGATAACTATCACTCATGGCCCCTTCATGCATAATCGTGTCATCAATTGCACCATTTCAGATGTTGCAGTGATATAATGAATGATTTCATAGAAGAAATCATGAATTATGTCATATGTTGGGTAATTAGCTGTGCATGGTGAGGGCGCGAGTAATAGTTACCTAAGGGTACGAAATATAGGTACTAGATATAACTATAACTGGTAAATGGTAAATGTTAGTATTTTTTTTATTAAATGTACGTTTTCACACCAACTTGATGTTTTTCAGTGAATTTCTAGGTTTTCTAAACGTAAAGTAGTAATTGATCAGCATACATAAAGCCAACCCCTCCAGCCTCTCATGCCCTTAAGCCATATGCAGCTGGATTGAATGCAGGGCCTACCCCCTGCTAGCAGCCAGACCTAAGCCATGCACTACCTTCAGCAACACAAAAATATAGAGAGAGGCTAGTGGTTTTAAGAAGGGGTGAAAATATCAATATATTTCAAGCAAATCTATCATCCTTATAAAAAAATCACTAATATAGTTTCATCAAATTTATATTTCACACATTCACCCAATGCAATGTTTATTAATATTTATTATTATAAAAATGTTTCATGATTTTTCTTTTAAAAGACACCTTGACTGCTACTTTCTTGTTATATATTTTTATTAATAGATTTTGGTGGTAGAAAATGTCAAAATAACTAGCCCAAACAAGTTCTTTTTTAAAAATTTAAACAGGCATGTCTCTGAATTTCTTTTTTAACATTTTTTCAACTCATACAATATCATCATGACAACATAAGCTCAAAGGCCTTGCACTTTAGCCAAAGAGCATAGTATACAGCTAGGAATACTTAAAAAAATAAGGTATAATCTCCTTAGGTAATGTATTTAATGACACTGGAGGCCTAGAAGCGCCTTTAAAAGGAGCATTCTCCCCTGTTGCTTAGTTTTTTTTTGACTCACCGGCGATGCAGTCAGTACTCTATATTTGCAAGGTGATGAATCTAGGCCAATGTAACACTTTTTGTTAGCCTTGGTAGGAATATACCTGCTTCAGTCCAATATATATGCAACTTAGGCGTTTTATCGTAATTCCTAATGTAAAACTGATGCAATGATATTTACGGGGTTTCTGAACAGAATGCATTGTCAGCATGCGTTGAGCATAGCCTGCAATGCATCAAAATTCAATGCCTCAAAAAACGAAGGTGTAGAAAATGAAGCAGTAGCTGTGGTATAGGAATCTGACTAGCTGAAGTCACTGACAACACAGTAATAAGAAATTAAATCACATCCTTTCAACTAGTAATAGGCCTACACCTGTGTTAATCATTTGCAGGATCCCCTTGAGCAACCTGGGACCATGGCACCTAATAAACATTAATACTTTATAAGTTAGGCCCATATAGTAAGGTGACCTTTTACCTGCATTCGTCCTACCTTTCTCTATAGAATGGTTTTGGTGCTGACCTTTTGCCTAGTAATGATCTAAACAAATGTTGTGTGGTTTTCCGTGAAATCTTCCCTCATTTGTTATGCATCAGGATTCTCAGTACCATATCTTAATCCCCTGCACACTCTGTATAGTAAATCTGTGCAAAAGTCACCGCCATCGTCATCCTTGGACGACATGCCTGCTGTGCACAGTTGCAATTATTGATTCAGGCTGATTTGCATAATCACAACCATCACATATTGATGGAGGTAGAACCGCTGTGGGCACCTTTTTGGTATAAAAGAAGAACACCATCAGTGGGCATACAGAGGAGACACTTTCGCGCTGACACTGGGTCCTGCATGCTGAATCATCAACACGCAGCAGTCTGACATCCCTTGTGGGGTGTCCTACTCGAGACCAAGACAGGTTCTTTCATTCTCTCCCACCAGGTATTGGGGTTGGCTCTTTCCTAAGAGATTCTTGCCTTTTACACCCACAAGCATACCATGCTTTACAAGCTTTTACATCTATGTACATGCTAAGTACATCCAGGTACAATTAGATAGGGTCAGCATTAGTAGGAGTGAGCAAACATTACTGGGTTTTGTATGCCTGCTTATATTCGCTGTTTTAGCGTCATGGTAGAAATATATCTACTATTTACTCCTTTGGTGCTAGTGATACATTTGCTTCTGTATAGTGATTGCTGCTGCACATATGTTTTACACTAGAGCAATGCTGGTTCAATAAACTCCTATTGAAAATGCCCCTTCGTTAATTCTGTGTATATCTCTGAGCATAAGTGAGCACGAGTGACTGGGTGAAATGTACTGGACTGTTTCTACAATCCCTGGGGGATCAGAGTTGTCATGTTCAGTGGTTGCCAGAAAGTGACGGGAGGTTTAAGTGGCACTATGAGCTAGCAGGACTATAGGATGACATATCCTGCTGGGATATCCAGAATTCGTCTTGACACCTATCTCTTGGTTTATATAGTCCACAAAATGCACAGATCCTAAGTACTTTTAGGAACTACGCAACAATACTGTTATCCAGCAATTCAGAGTGACGCTGTGTACTGCATGTAAGGGAGAGGCCAGGATTGCCACATATCCATATAGGAATGGTTACCCAAGTCCAGCTAAGCCTACTCCATACCACTAAAGGTAAGTATACACATACGGTAGGTAATACAGGAATTGGCACTTTGCATTACATTTCTTACTTGTTTCCACATTAAAGTGTCACTCAATATGTCACACATACTTAGGTATCTGACACATAAGCCCACTTTAATGTGACACATAGCCATACTTCATACTTGTATGCTTCATATACAGGACCAATGGCATAGTGTCCAAGGTGACTCTTCCACCGTTTCACACTCTGTTACAATAGTCCTCCTGCATTAGGCCAGTTGCATAAGCCTGAACCAAGGCATTGCCTTTCTTGTGACGCAATGTGGAAGTTGGGCTTCGCAATGTTGCGCAGAAGTTCTGCGAGCATGAAGAGTGGCTTGTTCCGCATGCTCACAAATACTGCTTCTGACATTCGGCAATGCGGATTGCGTGTTCAGGGGAAATATCATGCAAACTTCACCATGCAGTCGCCAATGAACACAGCCATCTTGTTTTTCTACTCTTTGTTATGGTTCTAGGGCTTTTTGAATCCTCCCAATATCTTTTCAATTTCAATTCTTATTTTCTTAAATTTTTTTATGATCTAGCTTATTTACTATCTATCCCTCTCCTTTCTTAAGTGTATATTCTGCGTTTTATTTTTACTTTTAATGCGCTATTGTTTTGTTTTTCTATGACTTGCTTTTAATTTTTTGTTACTTCCCTACTTTTTCTCTTGACTTTATTTTTTACTTTTACATTTTCTTTTCTGCCTTCCGCTCCTCAGAATCATGGCTAAGGGTAGTAGGAATGCAACCAGGAGCCACTTTCCTTGCGGACGGCAGTGCTGGAAGGGGTGCCGCCTGGGCCTTATTTTCAGAGGTGGAGGTGTCTGCCCAAGTTTTTCTTGTCCAGCGCTACCTCCCCTTAACGTTGGCAGCAGGAGGCAGACCTGGTTCGTGCTGTGGGATCCAGGAGCTTCACTGCTGGTGGGTGAGGGTGTGCCAGGTAGTGTTTCGCTGCTCTGATGTCTGGCACACCCACAACCAGCTGACTAACCAGTGATCTGACATGCTGGACCGGGAGCACAACCTGCTGGACCTGCTAAGTGTTTAAGCCGTGGGGCTCGGTGAGTAGCCAATTTATTAGTATTGTATGTTCTGCTCTGTGTTATTGCGGATATTATTTCATTCCCTAATAGCAAGAATGCTGCTGCTGGTAGGTTATGTTTAAATATCTCATATTATGTGATTGTTATATTTCTAGACAAGTGGAAGGCGCTACTAATCTTACTTGTTTGCAAGTTTGCGCTCGCTTGGGCAGATTATGTAAGAGAGGTTAGAGAACTTAAGTTAGGTAATGCAGACTAGAGAGACTCCTTTGCTTTGTTCTGTCAATAAGATAGTGGTAGGTAATTAATAGTTAGTTACTTAGGATTAGTTGGTAAGTTTTTAGTCATCCGCGTGACGCATCCTCCGTCATGTGCTGCTGACTCCTTGGTACAACCTTTTGTAGTTTGTTAGTGAGTGAATAATATAGCAACTCAACAAAAATGTCCCCAAAGGAATTATTTTTCAGTTATTTACTATTCATAGACAGTCACACAACATGAACATTAATTGACCAAACATGGGATATAACTTGATTCTTATTTATTTA
The DNA here is from genome assembly GCF_964263255.1 of Lissotriton vulgaris. Lineage (NCBI taxonomy): Eukaryota > Metazoa > Chordata > Amphibia > Caudata > Salamandridae > Lissotriton > Lissotriton vulgaris. The sequence continues at coordinate 172,965 of NW_028251399.1, read as the reverse complement.
GATCAAGATTTGGCCAGTGTAACGAGGATTGTTGGCTGACCTCTGAAGGCAGGACTACTCCCTTGCTCTAGTGAACAGTAAAGACACAGAGTTAAAAGTGAAATTTCTATTGTGAGCACGTTCAACTATTGTGGACATTAGCTCCGATTTTTAGACTGTTGGGACATTGTGGCCCGTTTGCCCTAAGTACACTTCCGGCTGGAAGTATTAGGAATGTGCAACATCTTCTCGTCCTGAGGATGGTCCTGGGGAATGTTTTCACCATTATCGGACCGAAACGTCGACGCTATTAACACCGATTTGCTTTACAAAGTGTACCTCTGTGTCAGTTTGATAACAGTTATATACAAGATAAAAATGTTATGATGTATGGTAGATTGTTTGTCCATGCATAAAGCAAAAGGTGTTATATACTACTCACACAAGGATTTGTAATGTTAGTAGTATTGTGGTTGCCATACTAAAATCTTGATCTAAATAAATAAGAATCAAGTTATATCCCATGTTTGGTCAATTAATGTTCACGTTGTGTGACTGTCTATGAATAGTAAATAACTGAAAAATAATTCCTTTGGGGACATTTTTGTTAATTTATCATTAGAATACCCAGTCCTCCAGGGATTATCGGGTGGCTCTGTCTATTGTATAATATAGCAACTCAGCATCAGCAACCAACCAACAATTTGGCGTATGCAATATGCATGCATTCATCTCTGCATTTTTCAGGACTAAAATAAATACAGACTCAGTGAATTGGCCCGTCAAAGGGGGTTGATCGATGATTGCGAATGAGATTCAGAACTTAAAATAAATATAATTTTTGGCAATTCATTGCAAAGTCTTTGGAATATGCATGATTGGCTTAGGATTCAGGAATCAGAATGGGACAGTGGAATAATAAAGAGATAGGACTGTCCTTGACTGTGATACTAGTCTACTACTACTACTAGTCGATCTGATTAAATAGGTCAATTATATTGCAATTGCCGTTTTCTGTCGAAACATCTTTTTGGAGCGATTTTTTAATACATATTTCACACCAATCAAATGTTGTGTCTTTAATTATACTTTACATGATCAGCATCCAGAGGCAAGAAGAAGACGGGGTCTACTGAGGACGAAGCTGGAGGTGCCTCCCAGGATCGCTCCTCTGCAGATGGCTGTGCTGGCCCCAGTAAGTTCTCCTGTTGTTAATATAAATATATGTATTCCCCTAACTTTTACCGCTCCTTACTTTTTTTCGGACAATTATTTCCTTTTCCTGATTCTATTCTTTTACCAAATCTTCTTCGATCTACCAACTTAGTTATGTATATTTCTAGTGTATGATTTTTTTTTTACATCCAATCTAACTGCCTCTGACTCTGTACTGTTAGTCTGTCTATAGCTTGCTTTCTTCTGGTTTTTCAACCAGCTTTCTCTCTCTCCTTATATTTTGTGGATTGCCTAGTGGTGGTACTACTGTAAGGCTCAGAGAACACAATGGTCCTTTTCTACTACTAATACTACTACTCTGCTGTGCAGATTGCATGCCAACTAAGGTATTCTACACATGTTTGTTGAGATTAGGTTTTCTTTTACTTTCTTTCTCATTCTCAATCAGTAAATAAAATGATGGTCACGAAGCACGTCGTAAACCCCAAAGTGGTGTGTTTTTACTTTTTCTCGTCTAAGACCTAGTACTATTATAAGGAGGAGGGCAAAATTCTATTTTCCAACCAAGAGAGAGGACTCAAGAGACTTCATGTCAGAGTGTCCGCCCAGTTGGCAACAATTTTTCTTTTTTTAAAGTTTTAAAACTCAGATCCACCAATAGCTCTAGCAACTGAGTCCATTCCTTTGGGTAACTTGTCCTCTTCTTGAGAGGCTTTTTGAAAAACCAGAATGTTATTTTTTTTGATAGGATAGAACATACTGTCTACTCCAGTACCCGATTTGTACTAATGTTGTGTGTGATGTATGTATACATTATATTTTCAATCTTGCTAGTGGAGAAAAGTAAATAGGGGGAGGCGTATATGGCATCTAAAAAAAGTGCAATTATGTTTTTCAATTAATTTCAAACAACAGTGGTCCCATGCAATTATTATGATCGGACCAATGAATATAGACAAAATAGATCTATATTAGTTTTGACATGTGCAGCCGGACAGAGGTCGCAATCTTTACTTGATCAACAATGGAAAAGAGAAAGAATTCCTTCAACAATTCACCGTAGTGGGGCACAAGCCTGTACCCAAACACATACAGTTAATTACAGTTAAGGAAGAATCAAAACAGGGCTATTAGACAAAAACTGAGGAGTTATGTGAATTAAAATAAAACAGAAAATTCAAACTGCTCCTTTACATATACATGTTACAAATATACATTCTGTATAGGGTGCACAAAGAGGTCGACGAAGTTTCGATCCCACTAAGTAATCATGGGGATCATCATCAGGACAATTTAGGTGAAGCTTAGGGAGACTAGGTAACGAGTAGTAGAAGTACAGTACACAAGAATACTGTCAAACAAGAAACCATGATGATAATAAGCAATGTTAAAGTAAAATAAACCAGAATTCCTGGAGGTCTAGCCTAGTACAAGTTTCAAACTGAAGTCAACTCGAGCTATGTAGCGGGCAAGCCACTTCGTAACCTTTAGTGCTGGAACTAGGATGATTGGGGGCAAGATGACAGCACAAATGACCTTTCCATCGGCTGAGAATTCTAAAAGGGCCCAGCCAGATCCCACCGCTGGTAAAACATCGAAGAGCAAAAAATTGGTCCAGGTGCCAGCAATGTTTAAACCCCGGGCAAGTATTACTAACAAACTGCCATGAAGCCTGCAGAGCCCAGCAGCTGAGAAGTCCTCCCATCTCCCGGCTGCTTCTCTTACGCCCACCACAGTGTTTCCAACTGGTAAGGTGGATAGTGCCTCCGCGCTATCCTCTCCTACCGCTTTGCCCAAAGACATGGATGGAGCGCTTCTGGAGGTGTAATTGTTCAGCTAGAGGTGGGGGTGCCGCCTGATAATGCGATTCCCTCATATACTGAATCATCTCTGGATTTTGGCGCACAACCTAGTGAGATGCTGGGAGATGTAGTCCCTGCAGATCTGGCGCCCAGTACACAATTAGCTGACGCTCATTCGTCCCACACAGAATTATTGCAAGCTTATTTACCATCTGCCTCATCAAACACTGATGCTGACACAGATGGAGATAACTTTTTCTCCTTATCTGAACACACGGGCTCTTCTGTGGATGATAATGGGCTAGATAAGAACTGGACTGATGACGATGACAGTGAGCTGGGCGATTGGCGAACAAATGATGCCCTGAATTCTGTGGGCATCTCAAAGGGCCTCTCTACAGTTCGGAAAGCAACCCAGGATTCTAGTTCAAATACTGGCTCCCTAGCCTGGAATTATTCATTTTCTGCTCAGTCAAGAGCACAAGGCAACTTCCAAGATCCAGTCACCAATTGTCTTGACCCCAGTTCGGGCCCGCCTCCAGGTGAAATGACTTTGGGAATAATTTACCAAACAATAGTGGCACATCGTGAGGAGACGCTACAGGAAAGTGCCCGTGCTCAGGCGGCATGTCACAGGGTCCAAATCTCTCTTCGTAGAGTGATAAAGACCTGTGCAGACACCGCATCCAGGGTTGCTGAAGCAGAAACTCGGATCTCGACTCTCGAGGAAGACCTGGTCACTCAAAAGGCTACTATAGATGTAATCCAATCCCAGCGCGACGACATCCAGTGGAAGCTCGTGGACATTGAAAACCGGGCTCGGAGAAATAACTTAAGAATCCGGGGCGCTCCTGAAGGCATTGAAGGATCTGACACTCGGCAGTTCGTGGCCGACCTATTTGCCGAGGCATTCCCAGAGGTCAAGGAATGGAACTGGCAACTGGAAATCCAACTTGCCCACCACTTTCCCTTTAAGCCTAAACAGTGCTCCGGTCAAACAGACAAAAGACCCCATGCTATTTTAATTTGTTTACAGAATTCTTTAGCTAGAGAAAGGATATATGATCTAGCCAGGCCTGATAGGCAAAGGACAGGGAAGAGCTGTCAGTTTTTTGTTAGACCAGATTTTTGCCCAGCCAAGGTAGAACAGAGGTGGCAGCTCCGTCAGCTTCTTGTCCCCTTTCAGTCTAAAGGGGCACATGCGTTTTTGCTTTTTCCCTCTAAACGTAAAATTATTCATCAAGGCAAGACCAGATTTTAGAGTCTGAAATTCAGGCTAGGGCATTTTTGGACTCATTGTAGAAAGCTGTATTTATTAGGGTATATATTATATATCTTGTTTCCTTTCATCTAACGCTGTTAGTGGGGATGTGCTCTTTGAGGGGATGATGTTTTTTGGTATGTATTTATTAGGTCGAGCTGGAGAACAATGCGAAGCATTGTCCAGCTCGACAACTGTAGTTGCCCGTCTCCTGGGAATCTGAGACAGGGGTCGGGCACGCGCGCCCATTGGTGTCTGTAGACACGCACATCCAGGGCAGCGCCGTGCACATCCCCTGCCACAGATTCCCAGCAAGTCAGCACACAGACACAGCACACACACGCACACACACACACACGCACACACCCACACACACGCACACACACACACGCACCCCCCCTCCCACCCCACTCACGGGCTCACGCGCACACACACAGCCCCCCCCGACCCCACTCACCGGGTCTCTTAGGTCCTCTTGTCCCACGTCCCAAATTACTCTCGTGGCGGCTGTACGGATTGGTAGGAGGCGGGGGCAGGCACCGGCAAAGTGCCTCGAGCCCCCTCCGCTTCTCCCCCCAGACTCCTGGTTTATTTTTATTGCCATCTCTTCGTCTGGCGAAAGACCGACCCGTCTTTGTCCCAGGAGCATCCCTTCCACAAAAAGCTTAAAGAGCTTTCAAGCACGTTTTGCGACGTGGCCCCTCCTCCCCACCACTGAGGGTAAACAGGAAGTGTAGGAATGTTGGGGGACGTAGTCCCGCCCCAGCAGAAGGCAAGTTTATGCCCGGGGAGCTTTAAACGCTTTTAATCACATTGTTGCGGCATGCCCCCTTTGTGCCCTGTGCCACGGTAACCTTACATCGATTTTAATTGCGTTGGTGCGGCATGCCCCCTCCTATCAGCCACCGAGGGCAAACCGGAAGTGCAGGAATGATCGGGGTCCACCTCCATCCACCTTCTTGGGCAGCGAGGCGCCCCTTTCAGCAATACATCACTGGGGAGAAGAGGTGGCGCTGAGAGGTGAGTGCGGGACGATTAGTGTCAGAGCGTAACTTGTATTAAACTCCCTAGGGAGCACCTTCCACACCCCTTGAAAATGCAGTTGCCAGCAACCTCAGCTGGGCATCCCCCCTGGTGGGCATCTCCTCCACCATGTGACCGCCAGCTCCCGTGGCGTGCCCTCTACCCACATCCCATGCCTCTCACTCTTAGTGCTCAGTGAAGAATGCAGACCCGCCCCTCGCTTTGCCGTCACCCTTGGGATGGTATGTGTGTGGCACTCCACACCACGGCAGCCTCCGGGAGTTGTGCTAGGGACCCTGGGAGCACTTCTAGGCTGCCAACCTGCACGCATCGGATGCCCTGCAACGGCTCTTTGTACGGTATGCAGTGCTACATGCAGCCTTGTCCTGCTTGAACCTTGTCTGTCACACGGATGCTGAAACTGTCGCCCTGTCTCGGTATCGCACACCACAGCTCAATGCTATTGCGCACCTATTCCAAACATGTCACTTTAGTGCTTGCTCGAGCCCCAGGATCTGAGCATTGTGATCTGGAAGACCTTGCAGCCTGGGACTGGACGCTGGCTGCCTGGAGCGGCAGCACGAGAATACCCGCTGCTTGTTTTATAGGCTAGCCACTAAATATTATAGCTCTTTACTGGTAGGTGCTACAAAAAGGCAAATGGAATGCAAGTTCTGACAAGCACACGGGGTACAGATGTACGAATACGAGCAAGCCACTGGTCACTTCCTTAAACCGCAGCGCTATGTGTGCACAATGATGTTAGCGCTATAGCATAGATATATACAATAATTACCATACCACGCAGGGGGGAACAGCCAGAGGCCACATCTGCCCGATCGTTCCTGGACACTTCTACAATATTTTAGAGGCAGCAATGTAAAGAGGTGTGTGTTTGTGTGGCCTGGTACGTGACTTTTTACATCTCCATGGCGCTTTCACTTTACCAAACCGCGGCGCTATGGGTGCGCAATGATGTACATTGCGGTGCTTTATATTCTGGTTTGATAGCTGAGCGTACTAGTGTGCCTACGAACTGCAGGAATATGTGCCACACCCAATAGTCACAGGCTCAAATTTGTGCTAGTTAGCTTGGTTTATCAGCCTCCCAATGTTGATAAATCATTTGTAATTAATCGGACACAGCACTTAATCTTCCAGTGCTCAACGTACATATATATCCTTTACACTTGCCATCTCGCCATTGTGTGTTTGTGTGCGCCTGGTACGTGGTACATCTCCTTGGCACTTTCACTTTTCCAAACAGTGGCGTTATGTGTGCGCAATGAACACTGAACTCAATGCAACATACACTCCAAACAATACCACTCAGTGCCACATAATTACACACCACACAATTACATTCTACTGAATACAACATACACTCCACACAATACCACTCAGTGCCACATAATTATATGCTACATAATTACACTGCGCTCAATGCAACATACACTCCAAATACCACTGAGTGCCACACAATTACATGCCAAATAATTACATTGCACTCATTGCAACATACACTCCAAATCCCACTCAGTGTCACATAATTACTCAGCTCTCAATGCACATACACTCCAAATACCACTCAGTGCCACACAATTAAACACCACATATTTACACGGTACTGAATGTAACACACACTCCACACAATACTACTCAGTGCCACATAATTATATGCTACATAATTACACTACACTCAATGCAACATACACTCCACACAATACCACTCAGTGCCACATAATTATATGCTACATAATTACACTGCACTCAATGCAACATACACTCCAAACAATACCACTCAGTGCCAAATAATTACACGCCACATAATTACACTGCACTCATTGCAACATACACTCCAAATGCCACTCAGTGCCAAATAGTTACACGCCACATAATTACACTGCACTCAATGCAACATACACTCCAAATACCACTCAGTGTCACATATTTAAACACTACATAATTGCACTGCACTCAATGCAACCTACACTCCATATACCACTCAGTGCCACATTATTATATGCTACATGATTACACTGCACTCAATGCAACATACACTCCAATCAGTGCCACATAATTACACGCCACACAATTACACTCTACTGAATACCTCATACACTCCACACAATACCACTCAGTGCCACATAATTATATGCTACACAAATACACTGCACTCAACGCAACATACACTTTAAATACCACTCAGTGCCACATAATTACACGCCACATAATTACGGTGCACTCAAAGCAACATACACTCCAAATACCACTCTGTGCCACATAATTACACTCCACATAATTACGGTGCACACAAAGCAACATACACTCCAAATACCACTCAGTGCCACATAATTACACACCACATAATTACACTGCACTCAATGCAACATACACTCCAAACAATACCAATCAGTGCCACATAATTACACGCCACATAATTACACTCTACTGAATGCAACACACACTCCTTATAATACCTCTCAGTGCCACATAATTACACGCAACATAATTACACTCTACTCAATGCAACATACACTCCAAATACCACTCAGTGCTACATAGTTACACGCCACATAATTACACTGCACTCAATGCAACATACACTCCAAATACCACTCAGTGCCACATATTTACATGCCACATAATTACACGACTGAATGCAACACACACTCCACATAATACCACTCAGTGCCACAAAATTATATGCTACATAATTACACTGCACTCAATGCAACATACACTCCAAACAATACCACTCAGTGCCACATAATTACACACCACACAATTACACTCTACTGAATACAACATACACTCCACACAGTGCCACTCCGTGCCACAAAATTGTATGCTACATAATTACACTGCGCTCAACGCAACATACACTCCAAACAATACCACTCAGTGCCACATAATTACACACCACACAATTACACTCTACTGGATACAACATACACTCCACACAATACCACTCAATGCCACAAAATTATATGCTACATAATTACACAGCACTCAATGCAACATACACTCCAAATACCACTCAGTGCCACATAATTACACGCCACATAATTACACTGTCTATCGATCGCCCTCACTCTATATATTGCCCTCACTCGATCTATCGCCCTCACTCTATCTGTCTATCGCCCTCACTCTATCACCCTCACTCTATCTTTCGACCCTCACTCTATCGCCCTCACTCTATCTATCACCCTCACTCTATCGCCCTCAATCTATCTATCTATCGCCCCCTATCTATCGCACTCACTCTATCTATCTATCGCAGTTACTCTATCTATCTATCTATCGCCCTCACTCTATCTATCACCCTCAGTCTATCTGTCTATCTTTCACCCTCACTCTGTCTATCTATCGCCCCCTATCTATCTATCGCACTCACTCTATCTATCTATTGCCATCACTCTATCTATCTATCGCCCTCTCTCTATCTGTCTATCTATCGGCCTCTATCTATCTATCGCCATCCCTCTATCTATCTATCGCCCTCCCTCTATCTATCTATCGCCCTCTCTCTATCTATCTATCGCCCTCCTTCTATCTATCGGACTCACTCTATCTATCTATTGCACTCACTCTATCTATTGCATCACCACAGCTTCACTCAGCACCAACACAGCATCACTCAGGGTCACCACATCATCACTATACGCTACCACAGCATCACCGAACGCTACTGCATCACTCGTCGCCACCACAACATCACTCTGCGCCACCACAGCATCAATCTGTGCAACCATTCAACAATAACTGGTTCAAATATGTTCTCTCAATGTTTCAAGCTTTATTACAAATGTCACAAAAAGATGTTAATATTTCACTTCTTCCTTTCTTGGATTTTCTTCACAATAAAATACACTGAACATAATCTTCACAAAAGTTATTTTCAAAAGTTTAAGCTATTGCCATTCTAAATTACAATAACTTTTATTTAAGTATTAATTATTTTAAAAAATGAAAAGCCATTGTTATTTGTAATATCAATACATCTAAGTCACGTAAATACAACACATATTGCATGTCAAATGCTATAGGTGTCACATTTGCGAAAGTTATAATTAATGGCATTGTAAATGACAAAGCTATTAATTTCGCTATTTTCAAAACCAACACATAAATAAAAAAATTGTCATTTACAATACCAATAGCTCAAACGTTACTAATGCGAGACCTATTGCATTGCAAATGCTTGTTTTTGTGTTCTTTTTTACACCTCCTTGGGCACGTCCTCTATTGGTATCCTTAAGTCGGCAGTGACTCTGGGGAGGTGGGGGGGTCTCTGCTCATACCAGCTCCTCCATCACTCGAACTTCGGTCCGGTTGCCTAGTTTGGGGGGTTGTGCGCTGAGGGCGTTGTTGGTGGGTGGGAGTAAGGGGTGGGGGGTTGAACGGGGGAGTGGGATGGGGCGCATTCTAAAAAAAAGCTTTAAAACATTTTTTTCTATCATGGCTATCATGGCTTGATGTTGAATACTATAACGATTGTGTTGATTTTCTATAAAAGACTCAATGGTGTCGGGTAGTATCCGCATAGCCTCATGGAATGTTTGTGGTCTGAATAATGGGAAGAAGAGAGCCCTATTCTCGCGAGTAATTCAGGCTCTTCACTTAGAGGTACTGTGTTTGCAGGAAACTCATGTGCCCTGGAATAACCGAGATTATCTAAAAAATCCAGGGTTTGATTTAATAGTTTGCTCTCAACAGACTTCTACAATAAAAGGGGTGGCAATATTAGTAAAATGGGGCTAGGATCATGCTGGAGAAGTAATCAAGATACTGGGGGGAGATTGGCAATTGCTGAACTTTTGATTAACGGCTCACCCCTGACTGCTTGTACCGTATATAGCTCAAATACGGATGACCCTGCAGTTTTAAATCATCTAAATGTAGAACTGGCTTTGTGGCCCCAGCCTGTTTGTTTTTGTGGGGACTTCAACATTTATTTGTCAGCCGACTTTAATTTAATAGGAGGACAAAAATATGTAGGCCAGAAACCCAGAGTTTTTAGGGCCTTTGCTATCGCTGGTTCAGGAACACTCTATGATTGATCTTTGGTTTCATCATTGTAAGAATCTAGATGGCTACACATACTCTGCCCCCCATAAAAAAATGGTACGCTTACATTACTTTTTTCTGTCAGACCAACTTGCAGAAACTACTCTAATCTCGATTTCTCCCAGGAATTATATCAGACCACAATCTGTTGATTATTGACTGTATCCTTAATCGCACTGTAAAAGCTCCTAGGCTTTGGACTTTTGAGAGAAAACTTTTATCAGAACAAGCGTATTTAGATCATATGAGGCCTTGGGTATCCGAATTTTTGAACATTAATAGAGACCCAGCCTCTAGTAATGTTGTTTGGGAGACAAAAAGCTTTTCATTTTCTTGCCACAGGTTGATTCAAGAGCAAACTACCGAGCGAATTGAAGGGTTACGCCTCGCAGAAATCCAGCTAATAAATGCGATTAAGGAAGGCCACGATATAGCCCAAACTCAAGTACAGGTCGCACGTATTAAAGCCTCCCTCCTTGAGTTCTTTGTCAGGATCTTGCTGCCAAAAATCTACAGTACCTCTCAATGATGTTCGAGTTTGGCGAAAAATCTGGCAGGGTCCTCGCTAAGCGACTTCAGCAGCGTGGCTTGGCCAATTGCATCATCAAGATTCAAGACTCTCAGGGCCATATTCATGATTCTCCTGAAGGGGTCCTGACGTTTTTTTCTCAATTTTACCGCTCTTTATATACAGAGGATGTCAATGATCTCAATATAGACTATGAATTTGGGGCTTTTGTCCGTGAGCTTAATACTTTAAAAATTCTGGATCATCAGAACGCCACTCTTGCTGAACCAATAGGATGGGATGAAGTTAAATTATTTATTTTTATTTATTTATTTATTTATTTGAGCTGTTTTATAGCGCGCTCAGTTACTACCAGAGTGTCCTGGCGCGTGAAGAGAAAAAACAAGCAGGTGACCAAAAGAAAGAAGGTTGAAGTTCAAGTTTCTTTTTTTTTTATTTCCAGTGTTTTATATAAGCTAATAAGCAGTTCTGAAAAGATATGTTTTAAGTGCCTTCTTAAATGATACAACATTTTCAATTAATCTCAGGGAGTGGGGGAGAGTGTTCCAAGTCCTAGCCACGGTGACAGCCAAATTAGCATTAAATTTGCTGGCTACGAGCAAGGCGGCCGGCCCGGATTCTATTCCCTTGGAATTGTATAGTATATTTCGGTCGGAGATTCGTGTGGATCTTTTAACAACTCTTAGAGACGCTCAGCTTGGTTTCATACCAGACTACTGGCGGTATACAACTATTATTCTGATAAGTCGGAGATGGATCCTGCTTCATTTCATCCGACATCACTAATCAATACGGACAGCGAAATCTTTTCAAAAATCTTGGCTACAAGAATAGCATCGGTGATTCCTCCATTAGTATCTATACGCCAGCACGGTTTTATTCCTGGTAGGGACACGTCCAATCATGTCCGCCGCACTTCTGGACTGTGCTCAAGCCACAAGATCTCCCCTCAGTGCAATCCTGTTGGACGCCGAAAAGGCGTTTGACAGGGTTGCCTGTGGGGTTTAATGGAAAGTGCTGCAATGGAAGGGATTCTGTCTAACCTTTATACATGCTCTACAGTCATTGTATATTGCCCCCCATGCAACCCTATCTTTATCAGGTTTGCTCTCAAAACCGTTTGATATCAGCAGGGGCACCAGGCAGGGGTGTCCCTGTTCGCCCCTGCTAGTCACGCTCTATATAGATCCATTTATTAATAAAATTGAGCTCTCTTAGAACATATCTTCGGTTAAGATCAACGTGTATGAATTCAAAGTTCTGGCGTACTCCGATGACATTATTGTGTTAACCAGCGACGTGTCATCCTCTTTCTCAGCTGTTAAGAGCTTAGCGGAAAAGTACGGGCAACTCAGGCTATAAACTCAATGTCCAGAAAACTCAGGTTGTCCAATCTACTTTTATGGGTCCCTCTGACGCACCAGTGGTGCAAACTACGACGTATTTAGGGGTAAAAATTACAGCTGCAGTAGAAAAGATATCAGATATGAACATCTTACCTATTGTAGATATGGTCAGCTCCACACTGTGTAGGTTGGACAAACTGCATTTATCCTTATTTGGTAGAAGGAACGTATTAAAGATGCTGATCTTACCGAAATTTTTATATATATTTAGGACTATTCCGCTAGAATTTGCTCAATGTAGTCTTGACGGTGCAGAAAGAGGCTGCAATAGGTTCCTGTGGGGCTATCGCCAGCCCCGAAGGGCGGCAAAATGGATGCATCTGCCATTGGACAGGGGAGGGTGGTCTGTACCCAACTTGTTGCTCTATCACTGGTCAGCCTTACTTCATCACCTAGCCTTGCCACTTTTCGGGGAGAGAGCAATACTACCAGCATTTTGCAGTCCCTCTATTTTTGAGATTGGCTTAGGAGAGGATGCCAAGGGGACTTTATTTTCGGTTCTCGAACCCAGCTATTACAAGTTCAAGGTTATTATGGCAATGCATTCGGATTGGAGGAAGGTGCGCCGGAAGTGGTCAATTCCTAACATTAACCATTACACACCCTTGGCAGCTGCTATATCGCTACCCTCTATCTTTCAAGACCAGGTCACAATGAGGTGGAGGTTACACAGCATCATTGTTTTAGGAGACCTAGTTTATGAGGGGAATATGGCTTCTTTTTCATTTTTAAAAGATACTTTTGCTTTGGATACGCATGAATCTTTTAAATATCTACAGGTGCGCAGCTATTTAGATAAACTTCTGCACAAAATTCCTACCGCACTTGCTAAGAACACACTGCTGGAATTGATTTTTAGGAGGTCACGAATTGGGATGCTCTATCAAAATGTATTAATGGGTCTCCCTGATGATTTATTATCCCAGAATACTAAATGGGAGAATAAATTGGGTAAGGTTGGTATAGATGTTTCTCAAGCATTAGAATTATCCAACACAGTGCTAATCTCTGGAAGCCTCCGCTCCCAAAGCTATATGGCCTTATTTGACCTGTTCTATACCCTGGCCAAAATATCCAAATGGGGAGGTAGTGGGGGTCATAGCTGTCCAAGATGTGGCCTACCAGCAGCTAATGATGTACACATGTGTTTTACCTGCCCCAAACATGATTCATTTCTTCAAGATGTTCAAGCATTTATCAACCTAAGCCTTAAGATTCCAGTGGTTTTATCTTCTGAATTAGTTATAACGGACTGTGAAAGCGATGGCCTGTTGGATAGAACAAGTCATGTTTCTGCCTTGTTATGCATTACTATGGCACTATTACGCCTATGCATAACGTCAGAATGGATCTGCTCTGCTGCCCCCACTTTTGTAAACTGGAGAGCAAGGATCTTAGCTCTCCATAATTTGGAATCAGCTGTGTTTTTAAGGGGGGCAAGAGGAGCCAGGAGAGGGGCCTGAAAATATGGGCTCCATTACACAATGGTTGAATAATTGAATGAAACAAATTGTAACGCCACATTGTTTTCCCGCTTAGTTATTTGTTTTATTGAGGCATTTGCGTTATGGTTTTGCCCACCCCATTCCTTTTTCTTTTGCTTCTGCATATTTTTTTATTCACTGTAATCTGTATATATATTTTGGATTTCGAACTGGGTATTCGAACTGATTGCCACGATGATGTCCTATGGGATTGTGCTATTGTTTTTCAAGCTGAACAATAAAACATTTTTTAAAAAGGAACTAGGTTGATTGATGACTCGATGATGGTAACCAATTATAATATCATGATGGATTAAGTTCCTCAGGAAAAATATTGCCAATGTGGGCTAAAGAATATATACTTAGAGCAGAAGAAGATTCTCACTCTGCCTTGCGTTAGAGTTGCTTTCACCACATCTGCCCCACCAAGTGTGTGATCAATAATTGGTGTAAATTTAATTCACACCTCAAAATAAATCACACAGCCCGGGGGAAGAGGGTTAGAGCTTAATGATTGGTTGGGAAGGGGGACTTGAGAGGAAGGTTTGACAAACACAAAAACTACAAATGTACAATACACAATCTTGGCAGCCGACTGTCATAAATCTGTTAAGGAAAAAAAAGGAAATGCACCCATGATGATGACTTGATGAGTAGTACTAGACTAGTAGTGCAGGGCAACAGTATATTAATTATTTAGCAATTGTCTTGCCTGTCTGCCCCCAGAGAGACTCAAGTTACATACATGTTATGTTCTGTTGTAACACGCTTCCTTTGAAAGCTAGCAAAGAAAATAAAAAAAATATCTGTAGAAGTCAATTATAAGCAAACATAAACAATAACACCCTCAGTCGTAATGATTGAAGAGAAAAAATGAATCAAATGAAATGATACTATAATTATTGCCAAATTGCGAGTTGCATCTCAGCATTCCTCCTTGTCCTTCCTTGGACTGTCTGTCCATCAATCTTGGGTGTCTGCCTGGAGGATGCAGTTGGTATGGTAAGTGTGAGTTGCTTTTTCCCAATATAGTACAGAGTAAAGGCCAGCCTGTAGATGAAAAAACAAAAACAATCGTTTAAAACTAACGAGAATCTCAAGTTATACTGCATAAATGAAGGAGGAGTGCATCAAGAAAACTTTGAGGCCACAAGGCTAAATCATGTCTGTTTCCAGCAGTAACTTCCAAGAACAGGATCAGGTCCGCCCACCCAACCGCTGCTTAGGTTAGATTTTGAGCCAGACAGCACTGACCACACACACACACAGAGAGTAACATAGCACTTCCCAAATTAAGTAACAAAATCGATGCACCGCTGACGGTCACACCACCACACTCGCCTCCACCACTACACAGACATGTAGGTCTGGTGTTGATTACCTTTTAGGCAACTTTATAAATGCCCTGAGTTATTCAATCAATCACCTCCAATACTATAGACTGACTGTAAGTATGGTATGGTCATGGTGTCCAACTCTGTAGTGTCCTGAGTGAGTCCAGAATCAAAAATGCAATGAATTGGCCTGCAGTAGTACAATTTTCAATTTTTTTGAACAACTCGAAGGGAAGCATTGACTTGAGTCACTTTTTTATGTGCAGATTAAATACTAGTAGTCATCATGCACAACACAAACACCAATCATTCAGAGTCCATGTGCAATACATGGCACAATGTACCTGTTCTTTGGGGGCAGTCCCTCTAGGCTCAGAACAGAAGATAGATATATAATCAGGTTTGGAGGGACTTGAGGCAGGCACACACTTTATATTTGTTGTACGATTCTCCATCCAATGTATGACTGGAGGGAAATGGATTTAGGGTGAGTCAGGACTTTGAAGAGTGGACTTACTTCTTCACTGACTGCACACAGTTCAATTCCAATCCGGCAATAAAAGAGTAAGATGGTGGTGATGGATTTGTTGTGATTCAAACCAGAAAGACAGTGACACACATAAATAATAAAGTAAATAGTATTCCTTAGCTATATATTTTGAGGGGTTTTTATTTCAGCGTCTACAGAAGAAAGAAAGTAACTCAAAAGCATAGTTGTCAGGGAAGTAGAGCTCTTCCTCAAACTCTGGTGGTGTACCCAAAAGTTGGTCACCTAACACACTACTTCCATGACCTGAGTCGCAGTCATCATCTTCCTGCTGTGCTACTTCATACATGGTTTAATGCGGTGGTATAAACTGCTGATTCATTTTGATCATGATTAACCTCTCCACATTATGGGGTGAGAGACTGGCCCGTCTCACTATTGGAACGGCACCAGCAGCACTGAAAATACACTCAGAAGAGACACTTACAACAGGGCAAGCCAGATAGTTTATCGCAAGCCTGCTGAGCACTGACCATTGGGGCCTTTTCCCATACCAATACAGCAATGGGTTTTGATCAAGAAAGACCTCTGTTGGGTCCATGTGCATGGGTGCTCCGCTTTGCTCGGCCTCTTTTGCCTTTGTCTCAGCACTCTACTCAAGCCCTGCCTGTAGAAACCATTACAGTGCTGATTTTGGGGCTGATACTCCTCTTGTTCTTGTTGTTGATGATGTTATTATAGTGGAGAAGTGTGGCTCAATGGTTAGAGCGGCAGATCCTGATGCAGAGGTCTGGCCCAGGACCAGGGTTCAATCCCCGCCTTGTTGGGTCTTGGCCTCAATATCCTTGGACCTGATAATTCTCGCCTCGGTGCCTATTCTAATCATGGGTCCCACTCTTCAACTCTGGCCAATAGCTTGCCTAATCTCCACAATGGCCCCAACAACGCTAGGATGCCTGGCTTCACCTTGGAGGTGCCCAGGAGTGGACACTTCACAGGGAAAGGCCAGGAAGGGTTCCTCACCGGTATTCGTACAAGCGCCGAGATGCCTCAGGGTAGTTGTGCGCTATACAAGTACCTTTACATTTACATTATTGGTGTTATTGGTGGTTTTGGCTACTGTGGATCAACCGCACTGCCCTGAACTTGTAGCCGGCTACCATGCAGTACCACCTCGACCTCGTTGAGTACGGTCGCTCCCTCCTGCCCTCGCTGACTCCTGCCCTGAGCTGCCTGGTATCGTGCACATTGCGCTGCTGAGCTTTCCTGATGCTGCTCTTCACTTTCTCTTTTGCCTGCATAGCGCTGCTGCCCTCGTTTAGCGCTAGAACGTGCCTGCCTGCTTGTGCTCAACTGTGCCTGCATTAATTGATTATATTGAAATCCTTTGCTGAAACCTACATTTGTTGACCATTTCTCAGCGTTTTTGGCTAAAACCTCTGCTCCTTCCTCCAACCCGGTCAGAAATCGCGTTATAGCCGCCATTTGCTTCTGTTGTTGTTGTTCTGCCCTGAGACCGCCCCCTCCACCACGCACCCGCCTCCCATCTGATCCTCCCTTCCACTTTGTATGTAAGCTCTCCCCTGTCCACCATAGCGCCGTGACCACCTCGACCTCGTTGAGTACGGTCGCTCCCTCCTGCCCTCGCTGACTCCTGCCCTGAGCTGCCTGGTATCGTGCACATTGCGCTGCTGAGCTTTCCTGATGCTGCTCTTCACTTTCTCTTTTGCCTGCATAGCGCTGCTGCCCTCGTTTAGCGCTAGAACGTGCCTGCCTGCTTGTGCTCAACTGTGCCTGCATTAATTGATTATATTGAAATCCTTTGCTGAAACCTGCATTTGTTGACCATTTCTCAGCGTTTTTGGCTAAAACCTCTGCTCCTTCCTCCAACCCGGTCAGAAATCGCGTTATAGCCGCCATTTGCTTCTGTTGTTGTTGTTCTGCCCTGAGACCGCCCCCTCCACCACGCACCCGCCTCCCATCTGATCCTCCCTCGCCCCTCCCCCCTCCCCAACCACTTATGACAGTTGCTATCGCGCGCAGCGATCACGCGCAGCGACCGCGCCCCAGTCGCGCCGAAGGTGCGCCAAAGGTAAGCCCTTCTGCGCCCGTCCGCGCCTGGACCGCGCCCAGCGCCAGACCCCCTGGTTCCCGTAATACCCAGTCCAGTCGCATCACTTACGATGCCACCACCCTCCTAGCCTTTAACCCCAGCCGCTCCCCCAACTTAGTCCAAGCCGCTCCTGGACACACCCATGGACCCTTCTCGTGCAACTCTTGCAAGTTCGACGGCATCAAAACCAACTCCTCATCCACCAACACCGATCAGAGACCTGGCACCAACCACCTAAAATGCATCCTGCTAAACACCCGCTCGGTCCACAGACACGCCATCGACCTCTGGAATATATTAGACACCATCTCTCCGGACATCGCCTTCCTAACTGAAACTTGGATGAACGCCTCCTCAGCCCAAGACATCACCATTGCCATACCGGAAGGCTACAAGATCATCCGTAAAGACCGCACCATACAAACAGGAGGAGGCATCGCCATCGTCCATAAGAATTCCATCCGCATCTCTACCAGCTCAGACGTCAACCTTGCCAGCGCCGAACACCTCCACTTCCATAACCATACCGACCCCAAGACCACACTCAGAGGCACCCTCCTCTACCGGCCACCAGGAACCCGTGCAAAATTCAGTGACGACATCACTGACTTTATCACCCCACACGCCCTCCCCTCCGAGGACTACATTCTTCTGGGAGACCTCAATTTTCACCTGGAAAAGAGCAATGACAGCAGCGCCACCACCCTTCTGGACAATCTGGCCAACCTCGGACTCAAACAACTTGTCACTACCCCCACCCACATTGCCTGTCACACACTCGACCCCATCTTCACCTCCAGCAAACATGTCTCATTCAGTCACACCACAGCTCTTCATTGGACGGACCACAGCTGCGTTCACTTTACCTACAATAAGACCACATTCTACAACCATCTTCAACCTACCCTACAAAGAAACTGGAACAAAATCACCACCGACCAGATCGCCTCATCGCTTCTTCTTAACCCCCCCGCCAACTCCTCAAACCCCGACCAAGCAGCCATTAACCTCACCCCATGGCTATCCAACAGCGCCGACATCCTAGCACCGTTGAAAAAACGTCAAAGCAAACCAGGCAGCAAAAACGCCTCTTGGTTCAATGATGATCTTAGGAAATCAAAGAAACTCTGTCGTTCCCTCGAGAAGACCTGGAAAAAATACCCAAACACCAGCAACAAGGACGCCTTCAAAAACGCCACCCGCATACACCACCAACTAATCCGATCGGCCAAGAAAGCCGCATTCAAAGACCGACTAGATAACAACGCCCACAACAGCAAGGAATTATTCAACATCGTCAAAGAATTTACCAACCCATCAGCCAACTCCAACGACATCACCCCCTCCCAAGCCCTCTGCGACTCCCTAGCTTCCTTCTTCCACAACAAAATCGCAGACATCCACAACAGCTTCGACAACTAACCCGGAGACCAACCCACCCAACCTTCTGCAGGACCTTCACCCCCCTTGAACATTCTCAACGACTGGAACCCAATCTCCACTGAGGACACCATCCGCCTGATGAACTCCATCCACTCAGGATCCCCAACTGACCCATGCCCTCACCACATCTTCAACAAAGCAGACTCCATCATAGCACCACACCTCCGAGATGTCATCAACTGCTCCCTCAACTCCGCCACCTTCCCGGAAAGCTGGAAACACGCAGAACTCAGCGCCCTTCTGAAAAAACCCACAGCTGACCCCACCGAACTCAAAAACTACCGCCCCATCTCGCTTCTCCCATTCCCGGCCAAAATCATCGAGAAAGCTGTCAACAACCAGCTCGCCACCTTCCTCGAAACCAACAAATCCCTCGACCCCTCACAGTCCGGCTTCCGAGCCAAACACAGCACTGAGACCGCACTTATCGCAGCAACAGACGACATTCGAACTCTACTGGACAATGGAGACACAGTCGCCCTCATCCTCCTCGACCTCTCCGCAGCCTTCGACACAGTCTGTCATAGCACCCTACTACAGCACCTCAGAAACGTCGGAATCCAAGGAAAAGCACTGGAATGGATCACCTCGTTCCTCACCGGAAGAACCCAGAGAGTCCGCCTCCCACCATTCAAGTCAGAGGCCACTGAAGTCATCTGCGGAGTGCCACAAGGATCGTCACTCAGCCCCACCCTCTTCAACGTATATATGAGCCCCCTCGCGACCATCGCTCGCCAACACAATCTCAACATCATCTCCTACGCTGACGACACTCAACTGATCCTCTCACTCACCAAAGACCCTAACACCGCCAAAACCAACTTACACGAAGGAATGAAAGAAGTAGCCGAATGGATGAAGCACAGCCGTCTGAAACTGAACTCAGACAAAACAGAAGTCCTCATCTTAGGCACCTCCCCCTCCGCCTGGGATGACTCTTGGTGGCCAGAGGCCCTTGGAAAAGCACCCACCCCGACGGACCACGCACGGAACCTGGGCATCATCCTGGACTCCTCATTCTCGATGACCAAACAAGTCAACGCCGTTTCATCATCTTGCTTCAACATTCTTCCCATGCTCAAAAAAACATTTCGCTGGATCCCCACCGAAACTAGAAAAACGGTCACCCACGCACTGGTCACGAGCCGCCTGGACTACGGAAACACCCTATATGCCGGTACCACCGCAAAACTCCAGAAAAAACTCCAACGCATCCAGAACGCTTCAGCCAGGCTCATACTAGACATCCCGCGTCAAGAACACATATCGGTTCACCTGAAAAAACTCCACTGGCTCCCCGTAAATAAAAGGATTACTTTCCGCCTCCTAACCCACGCACACAAAGCACTCTACGAACTTGGACCCGAATGCCTCAACACACGACTATCCTTCTACACCCCCTCCCGTCAGCTACGATCCTCCAACCAAGCCCCTGCCACTGTACCTCGCATCAACAAAACCACCATGGGAGGTAGATCCTTCTCCTACCTGGCAGCTAAAACTTGGAACTCACTTCCCGCTCACCTTCGCCTTACCCAGAACCACCTAGCATTCAGAAAGCTACTTAAAACTTGGATTTTCGACAAATAATTCCCCACCCTTCCTCAAGCGCCTTGAGACCCTATGGGTATGTAGAGCGCTATATAAATTTCCTGACTTGACTTGACTTGACTACTTATTTACAACAAGGGGTGGTGAGGGACAGAGTCTCTGAATTAAACAGAAAGCTCTCACCCAGTCAAGAGATCAGGGCTAGATCCAACACCGTTTTTTAGCTCACTGCACCATCCCAGTTTCAGAACCTGGCTGTATGCAAATTAGTCTGTTCCTGTCCCAGTGCATGATGGGAACAGGGCAAACCAAACTACACAAGCCAATTCTTACACTGGGAAGGAAACAAGATCCCGGGGACCGGTTTCTGGCATTACAGCCGTCTTCGGCCCGGTTTGCTTGAATCCTGATGGTGCAATGAGCAAGGGTCTCACATCTGAGAATACCCTTCCACGCTTAGGGTGGACAAAATTATTTACAACAAGGGGTGGTGAGGGACAGAGTCTCTGAATTAAACAGAAAGCTCTCACCCAGTCAAGAGATCAGGGCTAGATCCAACACCGTTTTTTAGCTCACTGCACCATCCCAGTTTCAGAACCTGGCTGTATGCAAATTAGTCTGTTCCTGTCCCAGTGCATGATGGGAACAGGGCAAACCAAACTACACAAGCCAATTCTTACACTGGGAAGGAAACAAGCTCCCGGGGACCGGTTTCTGGCATTACAGCCGTCTTCGGCCCGGTTTGCTTGAATCCTGATGGTGCAATGAGCAAGGGTCTCACATCTGAGAATACCCTTCCACGCTTAGGGTGGACAAAATTATTTACAACAAGGGGTGGTGAGGGACAGAGTCTCTGAATTAACCTCTTGGCTGCTAGGCGTTTTCCCGCTGTGTGCTGGAAAATGCCATTTTAGTGGCACTATGACGAGCTCAGCTCGTCATCAGCACACGACACCCGTGGGTGATGACGAGCTGAGCTCGTCATCAGCATCGAAAGGGTTAAACAGAAAGCTCTCACCCAGTCAAGAGATCAGGGCTAGATCCAACACCGTTTTTTAGCTCACTGCACCATCCCAGTTTCAGAACCTGGCTGTATGCAAATTAGTCTGTTCCTGTCCCAGTGCATGATGGGAACAGGGCAAACCAAACTACACAAGCCAATTCTTACACTGGGAAGGAAACAAGCTCCCGGGGACCGGTTTCTGGCATTACAGCCGTCTTCGGCCCGGTTTGCTTGAATCCTGATGGTGCAATGAGCAAGGGTCTCACATCTGAGAATACCCTTCCACGCTTAGGGTGGACAAAATTATTTACAACAAGGGGTGGTGAGGGACAGAGTCTCTGAATTAAACAGAAAGCTCTCACCCAGTCAAGAGATCAGGGCTAGATCCAACACCGTTTTTTAGCTCACTGCACCATCCCAGTTTCAGAACCTGGCTGTATGCAAATTAGTCTGTTCCTGTCCCAGTGCATGATGGGAACAGGGCAAACCAAACTACACAAGCCAATTCTTACACTGGGAAGGAAACAAGCTCCCGGGGACCGGTTTCTGGCATTACAGCCGTCTTCGGCCCGGTTTGCTTGAATCCTGATGGTGCAATGAGCAAGGGTCTCACATCTGAGAATACCCTTCCACGCTTAGGGTGGACAAAATTATTTACAAAATGCCAGAAACCGGTCCCCGGTAGCTTGTCTCCTTTCTGGTGAAGAATTGGCTTGGTAGTTTAGTCTGCCCTGTTCCCATGATGCACTGGGCCAGGGACAGACTGATTTGCATATAGCCAGGTTCTGAGCTGGGATGGGGCAGTGAGATAAATAACGGTGATGGATCAAGCCCTGATCTTTGGACTGGGTAAGAGTGGTCTGTTTAACTCAGACACTCTGTTCATCACCACCCCCCTTTTGCAAATCGTTTTTGGCCACTATAGGTGTGGCAGGGTATACTCAGACATGAGTCCCTTTCTCACTGCTCCATCAGGATTCAAGCAAGCCGGGCCGAAGAAGGCTGAAATGCCAGAAACCGGTCCCCGGTAGCTTGTCTCCTTTCTGGTGAAGAATTGGCTTGGTAGTTTAGTCTGCCCTGTTCCCATGATGCACTGGGCCAGGGACAGACTGATTTGCATATAGCCAGGTTCTGAGCTGGGATGGGGCAGTGAGATAAATAACGGTGATGGATCAAGCCCTGATCTTTGGACTGGGTAAGAGTGGTCTGTTTAACTCAGACACTCTGTTCATCACCACCCCCCTTTTGTAAATCGTTTTAGGCCACTATAGGTGTGTCAGGGTATACTCAGACATGAGTCCCTTTCTCACTGCTCCATCAGGATTCAAGCAAGCCGGGCCGAAGAAGGCTGAAATGCCAGAAACCGGTCCCCGGTAGCTTGTCTCCTTTCTGGTGAAGAATTGGCTTGGTAGTTTAGTCTGCCCTGTTCCCATGATGCACTGGGCCAGGGACAGACTGATTTGCATATAGCCAGGTTCTGAGCTGGGATGGGGCAGTGAGATAAATAACGGTGATGGATCAAGCCCTGATCTTTGGACTGGGTAAGAGTGGTCTGTTTAACTCAGACACTCTGTTCATCACCACCCCCCTTTTGTAAATCGTTTTTGGCCACTATAGGTGTGGCAGGGTATACTCAGACATGAGTCCCTTTCTCACTGCTCCATCAGGATTCAAGCAAGCCGGGCCGAAGAAGGCTGAAATGCCAGAAACCGGTCCCCAGTAGCTTGTCTCCTTTCTGGTGAAGAATAGCCTGGTAGTTTAGTCTGCCCTGTTCCCATGATGCACTGGGCCAGGGACAGACTGATTTGCATATAGCCAGGTTCTGAGCTGGGATGGGGCAGTGAGATAAATAACGGTGATGGATCAAGCCCTGATCTTTGGACTGGGTAAGAGTGGTCTGTTTAACTCAGACACTCTGTTCATCACCACCCCCCTTTTGTAAATCGTTTTTGGCCACTATAGGTGTGGCAGGGTATACTCAGACATGAGTCCCTTTCTCACTGCTCCATCAGGATTCAAGCAAGCCGGGCCGAAGAAGGCTGAAATGCCAGAAACCGGTCCCCGGTAGCTTGTCTCCTTTCTGGTGAAGAATTGGCTTGGTAGTTTAGTCTGCCCTGTTCCCATGATGCACTGGGCCAGGGACAGACTGATTTGCATATAGCCAGGTTCTGAGCTGGGATGGGGCAGTGAGATAAATAACGGTGATGGATCAAGCCCTGATCTTTGGACTGGGTAAGAGTGGTCTGTTTAACTCAGACACTCTGTTCATCACCACCCCCCTTTTGTAAATCGTTTTTGGCCACTATAGGTGTGGCAGGGTATACTCAGACATGAGTCCCTTTCTCACTGCTCCATCAGGATTCAAGCAAGCCGGGCCGAAGAAGGCTGAAATGCCAGAAACCGGTCCCCGGTAGCTTGTCTCCTTTCTGGTGAAGAATTGGCTTGGTAGTTTAGTCTGCCCTGTTCCCATGATGCACTGGGCCAGGGACAGACTGATTTGCATATAGCCAGGTTCTGAGCTGGGATGGGGCAGTGAGATAAATAACGGTGATGGATCAAGCCCTGATCTTTGGACTGGGTAAGAGTGGTCTGTTTAACTCAGACACTCTGTTCATCACCACCCCCCTTTTGTAAATCGTTTTTGGCCACTATAGGTGTGTCAGGGTATACTCAGACATGAGTCCCTTTCTCACTGCTCCATCAGGATTCAAGCAAGCCGGGCCGAAGAAGGCTGAAATGCCAGAAACCGGTCCCCGGTAGCTTGTCTCCTTTCTGGTGAAGAATTGGCTTGGTAGTTTAGTCTGCCCTGTTCCCATGATGCACTGGGCCAGGGACAGACTGATTTGCATATAGCCAGGTTCTGAGCTGGGATGGGGCAGTGAGATAAATAACGGTGATGGATCAAGCCCTGATCTTTGGACTGGGTAAGAGTGGTCTGTTTAACTCAGACACTCTGTTCATCACCACCCCCCTTTTGTAAATCGTTTTTGGCCACTATAGGTGTGGCAGGGTATACTCAGACATGAGTCCCTTTCTCACTGCTCCATCAGGATTCAAGCAAGCCGGGCCGAAGAAGACTGAAATGCCAGAAACTGGTCCCCGGTAGCTTGTCTCCTTTCTGGTGAAGAATTGGCTTGGTAGTTTAGTCTGCCCTGTTCCCATGATGCACTGGGCCAGGGACAGACTGATTTGCATATAGCCAGGTTCTGAGCTGGGATGGGGCAGTGAGATAAATAACGGTGATGGATCAAGCCCTGATCTTTGGACTGGGTAAGAGTGGTCTGTTTAACTCAGACACTCTGTTCATCACCACCCCCCTTTTGTAAATCGTTTTTGGCCACTATAGGTGTGGCAGGGTATACTCAGACATGAGTCCCTTTCTCACTGCTCCATCAGGATTCAAGCAAGCCGGGCCGAAGAAGGCTGAAATGCCAGAAACCGGTCCCCGGTAGCTTGTCTCCTTTCTGGTGAAGAATTGGCTTGGTAGTTTAGTCTGCCCTGTTCCCATGATGCACTGGGCCAGGGACAGACTGATTTGCATATAGCCAGGTTCTGAGCTGGGATGGGGCAGTGAGATAAATAACGGTGATGGATCAAGCCCTGATCTTTGGACTGGGTAAGAGTGGTCTGTTTAACTCAGACACTCTGTTCATCACCACCCCCCTTTTGTAAATCGTTTTTGGCCACTATAGGTGTGGCAGGGTATACTCAGACATGAGTCCCTTTCTCACTGCTCCATCAGGATTCAAGCAAGCCGGGCCGAAGAAGGCTGAAATGCCAGAAACCGGTCCCCGGTAGCTTGTCTCCTTTCTGGTGAAGAATTGGCTTGGTAGTTTAGTCTGCCCTGTTCCCATGATGCACTGGGCCAGGGACAGACTGATTTGCATATAGCCAGGTTCTGAGCTGGGATGGGGCAGTGAGATAAATAACGGTGATGGATCAAGCCCTGATCTTTGGACTGGGTAAGAGTGGTCTGTTTAACTCAGACACTCTGTTCATCACCACCCCCCTTTTGTAAATTGACTTGACTACTTGGCGTGCCCTGGAGGAGCGGGCCTCCATTTCCCTGCAGTTCTTTTTCTAGCTGACTGGCTTGCACAGCTATCCACATTATGTAGCTGGCAACATCCCTGTCTGAAAATGGAATGAAAGTGTACAGTAATGATTTGTACCGTGGATCAAGAATTGTGGCACAAATGTAATGGTTGGATGACACAATGAATCTTTGCACCCTTGTATTTTCAAATAAGCTAATTATTAAGCTCTCCACCAAATCATATGCTGCTTTTGTTTCTCCACACCTACGTACATTGAAGACACCTCCTTCAACTGCTGTTGTAGCATGTGCAACAATGGGATAGATTGGCCCATGGTACAGTCCTCCTTGCTGGCTTCAAGTTTGAAGACCTCGGAAGCAGCATCTCAATTAGGCATTTAACTGAGCCCCGTTGGTCCATCTCAATGATAATGCCTTTCACTTTAGCATGTCCTCTTTGCATGACATATTCATTGATTGGTCTGCACTGCTCAAACAAACCTGCAAGCATGTAATACGTTGAGTTCTAACATGTTGGTACCTCCTGGATGAGTGTTTTAACTGAATTCTATTTTCACATTGAATGATGTTCAGCTACTTCCACTCTTTAAATGAATGGCTGAAATATGTGCATATTATTCTGCAGGTGGTCAGTAAGTTGCTGACTCTGTCTTCTTTTTTTGCAAAGGCTTGAACAATGACATTAATACAGAGGGCCAAACACAGGACCCTGAAATAGCCACCCTTTTTTGGCCTGGGCATAGTGAGTTTACTGTCCAGGGTAATACCCAGGCTTTTCACATCTGGTTTGTAAAAGGACAGTCTCCCTGGGAGGTGGGCCAAATTACCTGGCTCCAAAGTGACAGATTGTTGCCAACCACCAACATCTCAGTTTCATCACGATTTAAGTTCAGGCAGCTGGCAGCAATCCAGTCAGAGACTAGCTTTAATTAGTAAAGCTGTGAAATAAGTCTTGTACTAGAAGTGAGAGAGACAATGATCTGTGTATCATCTGCATAAGACACCGTACAGTGGACGAACATTAGGATTAAGGAGCCTCGGGCTCAAGGAAGAGCCTCGGGACCCCACCCTTTAGGTAGTGTTTCCTGAATGAGCCTGGTATCATTTCCCAAAGGTTACAGTGGTTATTAAGAAATAAATAATTTAATTGTCTCTTGAAGCTCCAGAAGGAGGGGTTACTACTAATATGTACTGGGAGAGAGCCATATTTTGGCGGCATTGCTCCAAGAAATTGCAAGATAGGGCTTTTTGTGTATATTTTTTGGGGACGATGAGAAGTAGTGTGTAGGAGCTTCTTAGATTTCTCATTTAGTCTGCCTTGAGGATGATTTTGGACTTGAAGGACACTGGTTTACCAGTGTGTAGAACTTTGTGGCAGCAGAGTGCTTGGATTGGTAGCAACTTGATATTATTCAGGAAGGGGAAGATGTGATTGTATCTTTTTCTCTCTGGGGACCATCCTTGCAGCTACATGAAGTGTGGCTCTCCTGGGAGCTGAGTATGATTTTGGGGTGCTTGTGAGGGTGGTATTCTGATAGTCCAGTCTGGGCAGGACAAGAGCATGTGTAGGAATTATTAGGTCGTTTGCTGGGAGTATATGCCTAATCATGTTAAGGAGTTTTAGGTTGTGAAAGGCACCCTCAGTGTAGTCTTTAATTGTGTGCTCATGTTTAAAATTGAGTCCAGGATGATCCCCAGAGATGTGGCATAGTAAGCTTGCAATTTAGAGCATCAATATTATTTAGCCACACTAGGAGCCTGTGGGGGAATGTATGTGCTTGGACAGGAGAAGAATTTCTCAGTTTTCTTAGTTGAGCATTAAGTGGTTGTGTGACAGCGAGTTTTAGATTTTTATCAGAGTGGCATTAAGCCAACTTATGTTGTTGAAAGAGAATATTTCCAGGTGAAGCTGGGTGTCATCTGCGTAAAGGTGATAGGCAATGTTTGCTTGTCTAGGTATTGAGGTAAGAGGCTCCATGTAGATGTTGAACAGTGTAGGTGAGAGGACTGAGCTTAGGGGGACACCTCGGGTGATGGTAGAAATAGGGGATATCGAGTTGTTTATTTTTATTTGTTTGCATCCGTTATGCAGAAATGTAGTGAACTACTGCAAAACTGTGCCATCTGTCAGATCCATTGTTGAAGGTAGTCCAACCCAGACTTGTTTATCCGCATCGCTGCAGCGGTTATTTTTCGGCTACGCTGCTTTTTTCTAAAAGCCGCGTTAGATGACGAGCTCAGCTCGTCATCCGCACACGCCCCCCGTGGCTGATGACGAGCTGATCAGCATCGAAGGGGTTAATGACATATCAACTACGGGTAGACCATATGAGTGGTCATACAATGAAAAAGTTTTGTATACCTCCTTGAAATATCTGGCAATCTATCAGGTGCAATATGGTTGTAGTATTTGCCTCTTGTTGCATTTTAAAGAAAAGGTAGTTGATCACCTATCAAAATCTTTCATTTTATTAGCTGTTACTAGGAACTCAATGGCTTCCCACCTAATGATACATTTTCTAGTAGCGAGAGCCACCTTGTAGTCTCTGCGGCACTTCCTGAACAATGTGCAAGTGTGGACTTCAAATAAAACCATCTTCAGGGTTGCTGCTGGTGAATAGCTATTTGACAGGTCAGCATCTCCCTGACCGAAAGGCTCAATTATTCAAAACATTTGGTAGTCTTGGAGGGGACTTCTTCGTCATTCAGACATAAAGTGAATCTGCAAGGTAGTCAAAAGCAAAGCACAGACAATATTTAACAAGAAGCTGATTTAATGCATCCCCGTAGGGTTTGGGGATAAAATGTGTTAAAGGAACTCCTTGCACATCACTTAGTCCACACACCGCAGTGCCAGCTTTATTACAACATGGAGTGTTGAAGTCACTGATCCACAATAGATAGTAAAAGAGACATCCCAGAGGTAATGTGGGCTCTCTTTGACTCCCTGCTCATAGCATTGACAATTTCAAAGCTATAGTCATCAAAACATTTGTACAATTTAATTAGCAGAATATTTGTAGAATGGAAATCAATCTAAATTAGCTGAAATGACCAGGCAGCTGGATCTGTTTCAAGAACACATCACAGGAATGTGGTAGAGAGTGGAGTTAATAGCCCCCCTTACGTCTATTAGAAATTACAGATGTAACATAAGAAATATAACCATCCAAATATCATGCGTTATCAGACCATGTTTCCTGGAAATAAACAACCCTTTATACATAATTACAAAGTCTACATGAGATTCTGATAAAGAGTGGACGTTTTGTTAATGGTGTCTTTTAAAGCCTTCATTAGGACATTTGTAAACGAATGAGCTATTCCTCAAAGCTACAAACACAAAATTAAATGGAAAATAATTAGAACCTCTAACTCTTTAAAAAATAGCTTTCAAATACGCTATCATACTGGTAGATTGGTAAATAATGTCATGCTATACCACACACTATTTTTGCCATTTCATTGATAAACAATCTCTTTTTAATCACTTACCATACATTCTTTTTTCAAATAATCTTCGTAGTTCAAGGCAATGCCTGATATCCGAAGAACAATTGCAGAAGTAAAATAAGCTGACTGAACTAAAGAACTGTCTAATATTTAATTGAGATTGCTAGAGTGGAGGATCACTGACTTTCACCTGATAGCTTTTACTTTACCCAAATTTCTTTGCTCAGAAACTCATATTTTTCTGACACTTTTATCAAAGATTTGGAATTGTAACACAACAGGAAGCCTTCAGATAAATGAAGAACATGTGGAAATTATAACAGTATTACAGTTCATTTTCAGTTAGGTAGGAACTGAAATCATATATTAGTGTGCAATATCAACTATGTGAAAATTTCGATTGTAAACACAAGATCACTTTATTGAATTTGCGATGCTGAATATGAGGCACTGTTTTGTAATTAGGAATCATTTTAGATTTTGGATATAAAACAAATCAAGAGTAAGGGCCTCATTATGAAGCTGGTGGGACTGCCATCGACAGGCTGTCGGTTGCGGTCTCATGGGCAGACAGCACTTCGGTCTGACTGCTACATTACAATCCTGGTGGTCGGACCCTTGTCTGTCGGTGGACATACCACCAGCTCTACCGATTTCGACCAGAGCGGCCGTTGGAATCGTGATCACGCATTGAGGTGATGCCTAGGCAGGCACCACTATTAGAATTACAGTGTCCCTTTCCAACAGCCTTTTCATGTCGGTCCGACTGCAATGAAAAGGCTTTGCCAAAAGGACTTTGTGAGCCCCAAACATGGACCCAGTCCCCTGTGGGCCGATAAAAGAGCCCTGTGGGCCTATACACTTCCCCTACTTGGATCGATGTACTGTGTGCCATACACCACAGGGCGTATTGCACAATCTGAATGGATGTGCATAAAGTGTTCCTTAACATTGCAGTTTGTGCTGAGGCCATTTTCCTTGTTGTAGCACAAGCCACTGTCTTAAAGAGAACTTTCTGATCATCATCGTAGTGGTGGCATCCCGATTCTGCAGTCAGACCTGCAACTGCTGGTTGGGCAGTTTCCTGACCACCGCGATAGCAGTTGGTTGATATCATATTGTGGCCCTAAGGTCTCAAATATCACTTTTTATCCTTTTTAAGATACATCACATTGGTGAATATTGAAGTTTTTGATAAAAATATTTTTCATTATTGCAATACATTTGAATTCATTCATACAAGAAAAATAAAAGTGATGTTTGGACAACAGCCAAGAGGAGGTTGTACTAGAAATGGATGATCCGTAACATATTTTTATATCTATTTTAGACACAAAGATGATTTTGACCACTGTCAGAGTGGAAGAGAATGTGGTAAGTGTAATACACAATATTATGTTTGAAGGGAGTTCATCCTACAGTCTCAGACTCTCCTGGTATATTTTGAAAAAAATAAGGTTCTTTACAAAATATGATCTATTCTGTATTATTTTTTCTTTGATGAGCTAAGTAAATCTACTAGAAAAACTAAGGGGCATATTTAAAAGCCCCTATTGCCACAAGAATGTTACTTTTAATGGCGTTCCTGTAGCGAAAAGGGCTTTGCCTTAATTACAAGGCTATACTTAGAGTGAAAGGGGTGGCCAATGGCTATTTGGTTTTGTCTCTGCCCTCTATTTACAAGAGTGGCATAAATAGAAGGCAGCACCAAAATTAAGACCATGGAAAACCTAGTCTTAACATAGATAAACGAGGAGAAATGCTTTATTTCACCTTATTCTTGCTGTTTCCATGTGTGCTGCATTGTGCAGCGCACATGGACAAAGCAAAACGCCATAAATTATTGTTTATCTGCAGGAAGGTGCCCCTTCCTGCATATAAACAGTCATTAAAGAAATGACGATTTGCATCTTCTATGTGTGTTGCACAATGCAGCACACATAGGAGTTACAAATCACCATATGGGATTGTTTGTGTGCTGGAAGGGGTACCTTCCTACACATAAACAATCTTTCCCCCAACGCAGACACTCTTGCAGTTTGGTACAAGGGTACTTTTGTTAAGCCAAAGTTGTTTAATCAGACTTAAGAAGGCCACAACCATGTAAGATTTTGAGCATACAACTTTAATATAAATGTTATACATTTACACTGATGTGAACTCACTTACATAGCCAGCTGGTATCCTGACAATTAGGCCTGGATTTATCACACCTGGACATTAAATGCTACTGCTCAAGGATATTTTCTAGTATATTGCTGTCCATCGCAGTAACACATGGGGCCTTATCCTCAAGAAAGAAGGGCTTCAGCACCCAATGTTAAGTAGCTCGTGCTCCTACAAGGGGTAGGAGAGGATCCCTGACAGAAGGGAACAGTTGGAGGCAAGTTCCAGAAGCTTCTACTAAGGCAATAGTTGTTTCCCTCTTTTTACACTCTGCCATATTGGAAGTAAACCAGGCTGCAAAAAAGCTTGGTCAATGCTCCAGCATTTATGTAGGGATCATCCTTTAAACAAGGATGCTGCCTAATTCTATGTCAGGACCGGAGGCTTCAGATTATGCTATATCTTCCTTCGCTTTATTAACATAAAGTCTCCACAGCAGCTTAGGAAAAGATATAATAAGAACAAAAATGCTTTAAACATAAAGCATTGACGTAATGTTCGACAAATCAAACAACAACTCCCAAGAGTCTCTTTGCATAACAATAGTCCATAGTCCTTTCACTCTGTCCATCATCACTATATAACCGGACTTCTCATCATCTTCCTCCTCTTTCTTCGCTGCTCCCGCAGCCAGATAAGTGCTTTCCTATATTTTTCCTTTTCATTGTGATTGATTGTCTTGTGTACGATCATTTGGGGGACTCATTGCATGGTTTATTCCCTTACAGAGTCCCCAGTTGCGGGAACGTTCTTCGTTCCTACGCGACTTTATTCCCACTTGTGTGCGGTGTGTACATAGACCGCAAGGGGGCGGCCTGTCGTCTCGCCGACCCTTCGGCGCGCCTCCGCAGTGCCAGGAGCCGCGCCGTGGAGTCTGCTTGCGCAGGGGCCAGCCCTCGCGTACCCCTCTGACACCTGGTGACCCGGGTCTGTAATTTACCCACTTTGACGCCCGCTGGGGTCTGTATAGCGGCTCTGACTGCGTGAATCACCTTTGGGTGGCCTTTGTGCACCTTTACCTGAGTGTGGCCTAGCGCGCTTGAGGGGTACATGGACCCGGTCCCGGCGAGGAGGGTCTGCGCGCTTGGGGGTTGGTGCAGCCCACCTGCCACGTCAGTTGGCCCAAAACGTGATCGCAGCCTCTTGGCCTGCCCACATTCGAGAACTTTCTCGGTTGCCGCCCTCTTGGGTGCCCCGCATTTGCCCTTGGTTCCGAGATGGAAGGGGAATACGAAGAAGAACCCTGCCCCTATCTGCAGGATGATGAGTTTTATCAGGCGGTGGACAATTCCATCTATCGCTGCGTGACGGAGGTGGTAGGGCCCATGGAAGACCGCCTTTCCGCCCGCATCGTGGAAGAGTGCGCGAAGCTGGCAGCGGCACATGTACCTCCGTCCCCCGAACTCCCGGGGACGTCCGGCGGGTTGCCGCCCGCCCCGAAGAGGCCTTGTACAGAGGGACCATCATCGGAGGCCCAAGGCGTGGACAGGGGCGCTTTCGAGCGTCTTCGTGACGCCTTCCTGGCTAAAGCGACGGCGGTGCCCCCTGCACCCTTGGTGGATCCTAGTACTTCGGGCGACGTGACTACGGCGCCCGCCTCCCCAAGCTACGACTCTCCGGACACGGATGACGACGGGGAGTCGACCCGCTCTTGGCTCCCGGCGCCTTCGGCCAAGGAGATGCCCCGGGATGAGTCGGGCATGCTGGACCCGGACGAGATTGTCCACCCCCGATCCGCGGCCTGGGCTCCGGGGGAGACGGTGGCGAAGTTTGTTGCGGGCAGACTGCGCAAGCCCCTGGAAAAGGAGGCGAGGGGTTGCCTACGTGGGGAGTGCCCTCGGCCGACTTTGGAAGGGAAAGTGGCCATGACGCCGGAATTGGACCCCAAGATGGCCACCTTCTTGGCGAAGTTTATGAAGGACCCCAGGAAAGGGATTGACCGGTCCTGGCGGGCCTGCCAGGACAAATTGTTGGATGCTGTCGGGCCCGCCACGAAGATCCTCGATACGGCGGAGGAGGCTCGAGCGAATGGCACCGCCATATCACCGGAGGTGCTCTCGAATTGGGCCCAGAGGGTGATCGTGTTCCTGGGCAACGCCAACTGTGCCCTGTCCACTGAGAGGCGGCGTTCGCTACTGATCAAGCTGGATCCGAAGTTGGGGGACCTGGCCTCGTCGGAGGCGGGTGCTGTGGCCCAGGGTGGCCTCTTCGGCGAGCCTTTCATCCGCGAGCTGGGCAAGTTTGTGAATACGTTCACGTCGCTGGACAAGGCCCAGTCTAGCATCAAGAGGGTGTTCCACCAGCGTTTCTCTGGAGGGGCCGGTCGCGGTAGGGGCCGCGCGATCGGCCGTGGTCAGCAGACCAACAACAAGGGACAAGGCTCCGGAAGAGGTCAATACCAGACCTCGGCCAACTACACCAACTTCTACCCCACCAGGGGGCAACGTTTCGGTGGCAGAGGGTTCAAGAAGAACTCCGGACAAGGAAATACCCCCGGTAAGTGTGCTTTGCTTGGATCAGGTTCCGATTGGGGGGCGGCTGGCAAGCTTTTACGGGGAGTGGGAATTGCTCACTGCCGATGCTTGGGTTTTGCAAACTGTAAGAGGTTTCCATATCGAGTTTTACGACCAGCCAACTCAGGCGAGGCCCCCGCGCCCGATGGTTTTTTCAGAATCCGACGCGCGATTGATAGACGGAGAGGTCTCGGACTTGCTGCGCAAGGGAACCATCCGTCTAACAACGCGCCACCCACATGGGTTCCTCAGCAACGTCTTCCTAGTAGACAAGACGGATGGGGGCAAGAGGCCTGTGATCAATCTCAAAGAGTTCAATGGGTGGTTGGTCTACCGTCACTTCAAGATGGAGGGGATCCACCTCCTTCGAGACGTGCTCCTCCCTCGGGATTGGATGGTGAGACTGGATCTCAAGGACGCCTACTTGGTCGTTCCCATCCACCCCCCTCATCGTCTCTTCCTCCAATTCCTGTGGGACGACAAGGTGTTCGAATTCACCGCCCTGCCGTTCGGTCTTTCTTCGGCCCCGTGGTGCTTCACGAAGGTCCTCCACCCGGTGGTGGAGTTTCTCAGGAGTCAGGGGGTCCGGATGCTAGTATACTTGGACGACGTCCTCCTCATGGGGCAGTGCCCGGAGGTGCTGGCGGGCCAGCTGCGTCAAGCTGTCGGCCTGCTTCAGAGACTAGGGTTCGTCATCAACGGCTCCAAGTCGGTTTTGGTTCCCACTCAGCAGATCACCTTTTTGGGTTTCGTGGTGGACTCGGTGCAGGCGGTCTTGAGCCTGCCGGGTCGGAAAGTCGCGAAGATTCGACACCTGCTTCGGCAGATGATCGCAAAGGATCGTACGTCACTGCGTCATATCGCCAAGGTGGTGGGCCTTCTCTCGTCCTCCATCCAGGCGATTTTCCCAGGCCCACTGCACTACAGGGCTCTTCAGCGCTTGAAGGCGCAACATCTGCGCCGTGGGATGAGTTACGATCAGTGGGTTCCCCTCACGGACGAGGTGAAGGAGGAGATGTCATGGTGGCTGTCTCACATGGAGGCATGGAATGGTCGGGCGATCTTCGGTTCAGCTCCGGACCTGATCATAGAGTCCAACGCCAGCAGGTCGGGCTGGGGCGCCCGGTGCGGGGATTTTTCCACCGGCGGCGCCTGGTCGTCAGAAGAACAACAATTGCATATCAACTGTTTGGAGCTCCTTGCCGGCTCCTTCGCAGTTCGCTGTTGGACCAAAGATTCGGTCAAGGCTTGCGTCCTGCTACGGATGGACAATATTTCGGTGGTTCGTTATGTGAACCATCTAGGAGGTCCTCGTTCCCGCGCCTTGGCGGACTTGGCGAAGGACTTCTGGGATTATTGCCTGTCTCGTCACATTGCGGTGACGGCGGAGTATCTGCCAGGCCAGTGCAATCAGGTAGCGGATTGGCACTCTCGACATCTCAGGGACGCCAGCCAGTGGAAACTGGATCCGGAAGTCTTCCGGTGGCTTCACTCCCTCTGGGGCCCCTTCTCGGTGGACCTCTTTGCGTCCCGTCTCGACCACCAGCTGCCGCGGTTTTACAGCTGGAGGCCGGACCCTCTAGCGGAGGCCACGGACGCGTTCTTGCAGGATTGGAGTCGGGAACAGCCATTTGCGTTTCCCCCGTTCTCCATGATCATGCGAACGGCGGCTCAAATACGCCGCCAGGGTGCGGAACTGGTGTTGGTTACACCACTGTGGAGGTCTCAAGTATGGTTTCCGGTTCTTCTGGAACTTTCTTGGGATTTTCCAATCCTACTCCCCCTGTTTCCTCTGCTCCTGACGAACCCGGATCAGGAACCTCACCCTCTCGTCATGCAGAACTCTCTCCGCCTCGTGGCGTGGAGGCTCTCAGGAGACGCTGGGCGCTCCCGGGCCTTTCGGGGTCAGCTGAGCACTTGCTCTCCAAAGCATGGGCCGATAGTACGACGAAGCGTTACAGATCCGCTTGGCTTAAGTGGATGCGTTGGTGTTTACGAAGGGACCTGGATCCCATGGTCGCAGGCCTCATTCCCGTGCTGAATTTCCTAGCGCATTTGGCCGACAAGGGTCTAGCGTATAGGACGATCAATGCTATTAGATCGGCGATTTCTGCTGGCCATGATAACATCGATGGCCATCCGGTAGGGGAACATCCTTTTGTGTGCCGGCTGCTGCGAGCTATTCGCCTTGCGCTGCCGCCAGAACCCAGGTACTCCGTCCTTTGGGACGTCAATTTGGTTCTGAATTTGTTCCTGTCGTGGCCGGCCAATCCCTATCTGTCTCTTAAAGAGCTGTCGGCGAAGTTAGCCATGTTGTTGTGTTTGGTTTCTTGTAGACGCGTCTCTGACGTGCGCGCGCTGGATGTCTCTGCACGCATTTTTTCCCCGGATGGGGTTACTTTTACCGTGGGCCGACGTACTAAGACGTCGTCGCGTTCCATTTCTTATCCAGCTTTTACTGACACTCCGAAGTTGTGTGTCGTGCAATGCCTCAAAGCATATGAGGACCTGACCTTGGATCTGCGCCCTCCGGGCGAACGTCAGTTGTTGATTGCCCTGCGCAAGCCACACAAAGCTGTCTCCTCCCCCACTATTGCTCGGTGGGTGCGATGGGTCATGCAAGAAGCGGGCATCAATACTTCTCTCTTTGGAGCACACTCCGCCAGGGGGGCCATGGCCTCTAAGGCATTCTCGGTGGGTGCTCGTCTGGAGGACCTAATGCGAGCAGCGGATTGGTCCTCGGATTCCACCTTCAAGAGGTTTTATTTTAAGCCGGTGGTGGATTTGGCTCAGTTGGTGGTAAGTAAGCTTTAAACTAGCATAATCTGAAGCCTCCGGTCCTGACATAGAATCGAAATTTGCCTAACTTACGTAACGGTAAGTTTCAATTCTATTAAGGACACGGAGGCGAGGATTATCCCACCCAGGTCACAGTGGTGTCTCTACCCACCCGTATGGCAGTAAGTAAAGCGTTTTCCTTTACATTGTCAGTACTGTGTTAATCACTGACTGCTCCTCGCCTTGTTGTCGTATTCCTGGGTCACCTCGCTGATGCTGTTCCTTTTTTGACAGGCAACGACGGTGCTAAACAGGACCAATGAGGCTCAAGCGTGATCTGCGCGAAGAAAGAGGAGGAAGATGATGAGAAGTCCGGTTATATAGTGATGATGGACAGAGTGAAAGGACTATGGACTATTGTTATGCAAAGAGACTCTTGGGAGTTGTTGTTTGATTTGTCGAACATTACGTCAATGCTTTATGTTTAAAGCATTTTTGTTCTTATTATATCTTTTCCTAAGCTGCTGTGGAGACTTTATGTTAATAAAGCGAAGGAAGATATAGCATAATCCTCGCCTCCGTGTCCTTAATAGAATTGAAACTTACCGTTACGTAAGTTAGGCAAATTTCGATTCCTGCTGTTTGGTTCTGACTGATTTATGCAAGTGGAACATCTGCATTGGATTTAAAATTTTCTTTAGTTGGGGCACTATTGATATTAGGCATTTAAACTCTTCATCCTAAGAAGTAGTATCTGTAAAGTAATTGTCAGCATCTTTATTTTTGTAAGAGCATTGAAGGAAGCACAATAGCAATCTAATAGCAATATATGTGACAACCACACTTAGAACAATATCAATAATTGATTCAAATATTTTCATATCCCTAGTGGGAAAAACATCGACCAACCATCTAAATGCTGTTGAGACTTCCATCTGGCCAACAGTGAATCTTGTGTTCATTCTTTACTCTCTCCTTAATGTTATCTATCTGCTTGTGTATGCTAATGGAAGTTTTGGAAGATGAGTGCCACATTCATCCCCTACAATTGCATGGATCCCGTCTGTCGCTGCTAATATATAATCTAAACCTATTATCATTAGGATCCGTTCGAAGTAGAGTTTGATATTTCTTCTAAAATTTCTGGATTTTCTCTCATCTCCTCTAAAGAAACAGTCATTCCATACACAGAATCAGAACCTAGAGGTGGTTGAAATAACCCACCCATTCCTTTTTCATGATCATCAAAGTGTCTGCTTGCTGGAAC
The DNA here is from genome assembly GCF_964263255.1 of Lissotriton vulgaris. NCBI lineage: Eukaryota > Metazoa > Chordata > Amphibia > Caudata > Salamandridae > Lissotriton > Lissotriton vulgaris. Next base: position 135,067 of record NW_028251399.1, on the reverse strand, counting down.
AATGAACCTTGGATACCAAGGGGCAGATTTATGTTAACTGGCGCATCCCCAGGGATGCGCCAGTTAACATGCGCCACAGTGCGCCACAGCTCCGCCAGCCATGGTGCGCCGCATTTATAATGCGGCGCACCATGGTGCAAAATAGGCACAGATGCGTGACGCATCTGTGCTGGAAATGTGGCGCATTGCTGGAGTTGCGTCGCAAGCGCGACGCAGCTCCAGCAAGGCTCGGGCGTGCCCCCTTTTAACAATGCTGCGTCAAAACCTACGCCTGCATCAAGCAGGCGCAGGCTTTTGACGCAGCATTGGCTTAAAAGTGACTGAGTGAAATCTCATAGATTTCACTCAGCCACTTTTGCGAGGCGCACCTGCCCCGGAATGCCCACCCTGCGCCGGAACGCCCACAAGCGGCTAAGGTAAATTAAAAGGAAGGTTCAACATTGTTAAATCATATTTGCTATGTCCAACAAAAACCTTTGAGACATTTGCTCTTTCTGCTTTCAAAGAAATCATCACTCAGCCTTTGCAAGTTGTGTCACATCGTAAATATTTAATTTTAAAGGACTGTTAAATCTTTCAAGACTGAAGAAGCCAAAAGGGGAGGTCCTGGCACATTCTGTCAGTCTGTGCTTGAAGTGAAAAAGGTGAAGGCTAGTGTTGATAAAACTGATGAGTACCCGAATCAAGGGAATGATTTCTCCCACAATAACAGGAAGGTAGGTGCAAATTTAGCAGAATGTGCAGAAACATATATATATACAAGTTTCTCTTGTAAGCCGAGCAAAGTTCAATGGAAGAGAATGTTCAGTACAGTTCAGTCTGGAGTAATTCCCCATCGTACAACAAGAAAGTGCTGCACAATCAGCCAGATGCTCAAAGCAACAATGATAATAGGCCAGACCCACATAGGTGGTCGTAGTTGGAGGTAATGGTGATGAGAGGGTTTCAGGGTTGCCTCATGCAAAAGTGGTAAAGCAGGCAAAAGGTATGGGCCCCAACAGAACATAGTGCCGTAGCAGGAGTAATTTCAAGTTCCGATATCAGGCATCAGTTTCCACACATAAAAAGAAAGGACTATCCTATCTTTTTATGTGCAGAGACTCGACATTCATAAAGATACTACTAGTAAGATATCACTGTGAATAGCAAACAATTGCCTATGTCAATCAGGTCCCTTTTCTAAGGTCACAGCAAAACCAGCGGTTCCATTTTGTGAAGGCTAGTGTTTGTCTTCAGTGACCTAACTGCAGTCTGATGTCTCTCCCAGGTCCAGCAGACTATGGTGCAACTTTTGAGGAGCGGGAGTCAGTTTCCTAGGGTGAACATTGGCAGTCAGTGTCGGTCTGAACTAGGGGAGGAAGCAGGCATCGTGGAACCTGCCACTCAGGGCTGCGGGGCAGCTTGTTGTTCCGGGCCTCCATGGAGGCTCTGCTGCTATCTACTATTACCACTTACCCAATATTGCAAAGATATTGCCAGTCTAAAGTGCCAGAGCATGAGGAAGCTAGCACTCTGACCCCTTTGCATCTAACAACCCTATAATGTCTACTTGGAGCAAACTAGTGTTACTGAACTGGGCGGGCTAAGACCGCGCAGTGTTTTGTGCTTGCACGGTGTGCTTGTTCCTAGTGACTGTATCTGGCAATCTGTGTGGAGACGACACCTGGTGTGAAATTGGAGGGTATCCAGGCACGTATACCACCGACCCATTAGGTCATCCTTCCAGTACATCAACCCCTTGGCACTGGCATCTTAGCCAGCTCCCACTAGCTGCTACTGGGCAAGTGCAAAGCCACTTCACATAGCAGACCAGCCAATGGCAGCTGGTGAGCTTTAAATGTGGAGGGTGTAAGACCAAATCCTAAATATGCTCGCATGACTGAACACATCTGTCCCCAGGCATCAGTGAAGTTACCAAAATGGGGTTGCAACTGATACTGAGTAAATCTTCATATGAAGCCTGGCTCTTTCTCTTGCCAACATAGACCAGGGAAAGCATGGCAAAGCTACCCAAAATCAAGTGCCTCAGAGTAAGAAGCAAAAGGATGAGTGTGCCTGAGAAATCCACCCTGGTAAGCGTGTATGAGACACCTGAAGAATTTATACACAGACTCACCCAAAACAGGTGCAAATGAGACACCCAGGAGATTGTGCTTCAGGCTGAGTGTATGACTCCCAGAAAACTGTGACTGGGAGCGAGTCATCCAGTGTACCTGAGACACCAATGGCAACTTCCAATATATGCGAATGTGCAGATGCCAGGGGGAGGGAGAACATGGAGATGAGCCATCATCGATGTTGGTTCAGCCAGCTCTTGCCTCTTTGCTGAGACTTCAACTTCATTGAATTTTTGAGGAATAGTGCTTTCTGGGAGACCATAGTGCCACACTTTGGAGGAAATGGTCAAGCACTGCTGTGTTAAGGAAATGGCCATGCACTCATTGGACAGGTGTGCCCTCTTTTGTGACCTCAGATAACATTGAATACGAATCTGAGAGGGGCAGTGTCACTAAGATCTGCTGCTTCAAACTACAGAAGAAGAAGGGTCCATGCTGGAAGTTTGATTCAATGTATACATGAGTCCCCTCGCATCCATTGCGCGACAACACAACCTCAACATCATCTCCAACGCAGACGACACCAAGCTGATCCTCTCCCTCACCAAAGACCCAAACACCGTCAAAACCAATCTACACGAAGGAATGAAAGAAGTAGCCGAATGGATGAAGAACAGCCGTTTAAAACTAAACTCGGACAAAACGGAAGTCCTCATCTTAGGATCATCCCCCTCTGCCTGGGACGACTCATGGTGGCCACCGGCCTTGGGTACAGCACCCATACTCACAGATCATGCACGTAACCTGGGCTTCATCCTAGACTCCTCCCTCTCGATGACCAGACAAGTCAACGCCATCTCATCTTCATGCTTCAACATCCTACAACATGCTCAAAAAAATCCTCCGTTGGATCCCCATCGAAACAAGAAAGACAGTCACCCACGCACTGGTCACTAGCCGACTGGATTATGGAAATACCCTTTACCCCGGAACCACAGCCAAACTACAGAAAAAACTTCAACGCATCCAAAACGCCTCAGCAAGACTCCTACTGGACATCCCCCGTCAAGCTCACATTTCCGGTCACCTGAAAGACCTTCACTGGCTCCCCGTCAACAAGAGAATATCGCTCCGTCTCCTCACCCACGCACACTAGGCCCTCTACGACCTAGGACCTGAATGCCTCAACACACGACTGTCCTTCTACACACCCGCCCGCCAACTACGATCATCCAATCAAGCCCTCGCCGCAATCCTGCGCATCCATAGATCCACCATGGGAGGAAGATCCTTCTCCTACTTAGCGGCCAAAACCTGGAATTCTCTCCCCACTCACCTCCGCCTTACACAGAACCACCTCTCCTTCAGAAAACAGCTAAAAACCTGGCTTTTCGATAAGTAATGCTCCCACCCTCCCTAAAGCGTCTTGAGACCCTCTGGGTGAGTAGTGCGCTATACAAATTCCTGAACTTGAACTTGAACTTGAACATTTGCAACTATATGACCCTGCACTCTGGTTGACTGTGTCAGCTGCATAATTTGGAACTACAGCCCTGTGGATCAGGCCTGCTTCAAAAGGACTAAACAGTGGACTCCCTGTAAGCTACAGGTTAACAGAGCTTACCTGAACCATCACCACCAAGAATCCCCAGCCTGGAGTACTACCAATGAATTTGTAAGGGTTTTGTCTCAAACTTGTAAGTACCATCTTGAAGCTTCCAAACCCTTGGAGTATGTTTTCAACACTTTGGCTCCCTCAAAGGAACTTCAGGATGACGTTCCAGGAATTTGGAGAAACTTTGAAAAAAAGCTCCTTAAGTGGACCAACTTGACCTGGCCAGCCAAGCCAGCAAACCTCAACCGAGTGCCGGCCTGCCCTCCAGGTTCATCCTGCTGTAAAACTCCATAGGTCCAACTTCCAGAGTTTGACTGGGAGTTGAGCGAAACCCAAGCCACCGAACCTTCAATACATCCGGCCTGATGAAGAGCATCGAGAGACCCTGGGATAAAAAGCTCCATAAAAGTTTCGAAGACCGAATATAGAAAAGGGGACCTAGGCCTACCTCGAGAGTGTAGGAAGTCCTTTCCAAGAAAGATGAAGCTGAAACTTCAAGTAATGTAGTTAAAAGCTGAAAACTTTATTTCCATTGCAGAGACCCACAACAGATCCAGTTGAGAAGCAGGTACAGAATGAAAAATGCACTATCAACATTCTAGATTACAGAATACAGAAAACACTACATTCTTTTCACCCATTTAAAGGTAGACATCATGTAACAATTAAATACCACTCTCTACACAACCCCTTCCTATAGCAGAACGGACAAAACAAAAATAAAGTAAGATAAAATAAATAAAACAGCATTAATAATACACAAAATTATCAGAACGAAAAGGAGTAGCTCTAATTCAAGAACTGCACATCACTTGTTTACTATCCCCAGATCCTCTAATATTATGTGGAATAGCATTCTCATCCATACAGCTGGGAACAGAAATATCATCAGCATCACTTTCCCCCCTATTCTCTAAAGAATGAGTTTAACAAGTTATATTATATCCTCTTGGGAGCAGGGAATATACCTTGGTTATCCCACTTCAGGAACACATGTCAAGCACTGGGGAGGGCGAACACGTGGTTGACACCATAAGAGACCTGTCGCTCCCTTCCCAAAAAGTCCCTATTCTCTGCCTATAAAAAATATAAATTTGCCCAACTATCACAGTGCATTAACTCATGCAGTCTGACATCCAGGTTTTTGGATGTCAACCAACAATACAAGCTAGAGCTGGCTCTGGATAGCATTCAGCCTTTTATTGCAAAGAAATTGTATTTACAATTTAGACACTGGGTGCTCCCGCTCCAAGCACTCACTAATAAATGGAAGGGTGCCATTAAACTCGACTGCCCAGGGTGTACCTTGACCGAAGAAAAATAACTTCATGTTCTTCTCTTCTGTCCTGCCTACAGTAGGCCAAGGTCCAAGTGGGTCCTCCACCTTTGCAGAAATGTGGGTATTAGACATCACACTGAGGCCTTTAGGTTAGTAAAATATGAAACTGACCCATTATATGTATTTGCTACTTCTAGGTTTGTATTACGATGTGGTGTACACGTAGGAGCATTATAAAGCAAACAGAGTTTGGAAATAATCTAACTGTGCTCCCACACTAATCATGCTGCTAAGCTAAGTTTGTACATTGCTCACCCTTTAAAAATGCTGCTAAGCTAAGTTTGGGCATTCCCCCAAACAAGGAAAACTGTTTGAAACCTATCCTCCATGAGTCATTTTATCCTTTTTGCTATGTATTTATTTTAATTCTTTTTTAATGTCTTTTTAAAAAATGTTCCCACAGATTACCAGGTAGTGAGTGACATCCAAGGCTGTTAAACAATTGGATAATGAGTAGTAGTCGAGTCAGAAAACATTGTATACATTTGTATTATAGCATTTCTATTTTAAGGATATCTTGAATTATTTTTAACTGTGTAATTTGCGTGTATTATAAGGTGTATAATAATGTAATGCTATATTTGTATGTGCTTTTATGGCTGTAAAGCTGAAATAAAGCTTTTTTGACTGACTGACTATCAACATTCTAGATTACAGAATACAGAGAACACTACATTCTTTTCACACATTTAAAGGTAGACATCATGTAACAATTGAATACCACTCTCTATATCCCCCCTTTCTATAGCAGAACAGACAAAACAAAAATAAAATAAGATAAAATAAATAAAACAGCATTAATCATCAGAACGAAAAGGAGTAGCTTTAATTCGAGAACTGCACCTCACTTGTTTACTATCCCCAGATCCTCTAATATTATCTGGAATAGCATTTTCATCCATACATCTGGGAACAGAAATATCATCAGCATCACCTTCCCCCCTATTCTCTAAAGAATGGGAAGGACAAGGTATATTATCAAGATTGTTATGCTTATGAGTGAGATCACCCAGATCAAACCAATCAGAATCAGTTTGAGTTTTGACTCTTTAACAGATTCTCCTTGCTTGTTCCTCTGTAAGTTTTATTACAGCATTACGATTCCACCATCCACCATTCTGTTACATAACCACCATTTTCGATATTTTAACAATTCTGGCTGGTTCTGAAAACCTAGAATGTCATGTGCAAACATTAATGGGTTTCTTGATAAGAACCCAATCACCTGCTGCCAAAGAAGTTACTTTAACATGTTTTCTCATGCCATAATTCTCCTTATACAATCTTTGTTTTTCTTTCACATGTACTCTGACTTTATGCAAATCAGTTGCGTGAGAATTTGTATTACCCACTTTATCCTTCAACCACAATGGACTAAATAGAGAAATAGGTTTCCTACCCCTCAATAACACATAAAGAGAAACATCAGTGGTTGAATTGGGTGTTGTGTTGTAACTGCAAACTTTTTCACTTACATACTTGAACACATCCAGACTGTTCGCCATAGCTGTTTGCACACCTTCTTTCAACAACTTGTTTGCTATCTCTACAAGACCATTTGAAGCCGGACTGTGAGAAGTTGGCCTGACATATGCTGTCCACTATTCTAGTGGGCACCTTGCACCAGTCCAAACGACCCTTTAACTTATCTTATTGAACGTTATCCTAGTGGTAGCTGTAGAGAGCAGCCTTCCAGCTAAGTCTTGAAGGATTGTAAAGCAGCTTGTTTTACCAGTCTATATTCTTGTAAATGACCAAATGAAAGGAGAACCACACCAAGTATATAAATATAAAATATATGTATTTATTCTAAACACATCCCTCTAGTCTCTTTATGAGGCTAGAGGCAAAAGTACATACAGTAAACTTATTTAGCACACAGTAAATTAGCACAATATAGGTTGAGCCCTCGAGGCGTACCAAACCATATATTAAGTAAGTATTATAAGAACCACGACTGACATAGATACAAGGCCTAGAGCCTTTAGAACCGCTGGGGCCACCAGGAACCTCCCAAGGTAGTGACACAGGGGACCGACGGGCGACGCGTGCAGTGTCAAAACACAACCGCAAATCACGATTAACTTCTATGGGGAAAGTCGCGGTTGGAATTTTAAATAAGGGTGGGTGTAGTTTGCGTAGTAGCGCTACGCGAAGCTACGCGAAGTGCACTTCGCACTACGAGAACTTCACGTAGCACTACGCGAGCTGCGTAGTAGCATGTTCGCACTGTGCAAGATGCGTTTTCAATGATTGCACAGTGCGGACAAGCATCCGGCACTGTGCAATCATTGAAAACGGCATCTTGCTAAGCATGGGCGGAAAATCCGTTTCGCTCGCGGATTTTGCGGATTTTCGGTAAATTCGCAATCCGCGAGATTCGCGAATCTCCCGCAAAATCCGCAAATCCGCGAGCAGCGGATTTTATGGCTTGCTCGCACTGTTCACGTGAGTTCGCGGCTTCCCAGTACAACTTCGCGCCCCGCGAATAAGCGCAAAATTGCAGAAATACGATCTTAGCAAAACTGAAACTACTTACCAGGTTCAAAAGTTCAGGCTCATCATTAGTAGCCATTTCCTGTAGTACTTCCTGAGGGGCCCCTCCAGAGTTCAGTTGCCAGTTGCAACTATTATGTGACCCTGCTCTGAACCTCAGAATAGTTACACATATGCCACAAAGGTCCTGAATTACAGCTAAGGGAGACAAGCAGGAGCCAGGCTGGAAGTTCAAATCCATTAATCAGCCCCTAATTCATTATTGTCAGTTGGGGCAGGGCAGGTGTTGTAACTAATTTTGCAACAATGAAAGCACTTAGCAAGTGCAAAAGATCACTAATCAGGAAGCACTAAGGAAGCAGGTGCCAGCTAAAAAAATATTCTGTGACACATTAATCAGCCCCAAATTAATTCAGGTCACTTGAGGCAGGGAAGGTGTGCTTGCTTTGCCACAATAATGTACACTGACTGGACAACCAGAGGGTGCTGTGATGAAACAGAGGGTGGCATGGGTGGGCCAGAGGGTGGCATGAGTAGTCAGAGAGTGGCAGTGGTGACAGAGAGTGGCAGTGATGAAGAAGAGTGTCCCAAACAGGCTGGACACGTAGAAACAACAAGTTCGCGAAACTTGCGACCCGACAGGTAAGTTCGCGTTTTGCGAAATTGTACAAAACCCTCGCGAACTGGCAGAAACCCGCGCGAACACAAAAAAAAAATCCGCAAATTCGCGAGAATTCGCGGATTTTGCGGATTGCGAGTTCGCGAATCCGCAAAATTCGCGAACGCGAGATTCGCAAAATTCGCCCATGCTTACATCTTGCACAGTGCGAGCTGTCGTTTTCTGCTGCTTGAGTAGATTATTACTCGAGCTGCAGCTTTCTCAACGTGAACTGGTAGTTTCTAATTGAGAGCGGTCGCGAGCATGCACACCACTCACAATGAGAAACCTTACCTCCCTGCGTTGAGAATCTCGCCGGGATGTAATTTTGCTTGCTCGCGGTCGCGAACATGACGTGCAGGACCGCGAACAAGCAAAACATGAGCGCTGCACTACGCTACGCTGCACTACGCATGTTCGCACTGTGCTACGTGCAGCTCGCGTAGTGCGAAGTTGCGCAAACTTCGCAAACTCCGCGAGCGTAGCGTAGTGCTTCGCCCAGGCCTAATTTTAAAGAAAGAGGACACTTAGAAGAGGACTTGGAGCAAACCCCCTTAAAACTTAAAGGTTCTAGAGTCAACACCCACGGGAGCACCGAAGTACTGTGCCGGGTGCTTAGGTGTCTGTTCGTGTCAGGTTTTGCCGTCGATTTCAATGGAGAGCTGCTGCAAAGTGCTGCTGGCGTCCAAGTGGAAAGTGTCCGGGTGGATCCAAGCCTGGATCGGAGATGTGAAGAACCTGAAAGCAGAGGGGATGGAGTCTGGGTCAATAGCCAGTAAACAGGAAGGCGCCGGGCAGATGCCCACCGATGTCGGTTGACTTCAGGTGAGGAGGTGAAGCTTGACTCTTCAGCCACGAGAACCAGGATGCGTCGATGACAACAAGAGGCTGGATTCGAGGTGTCCCACAAAGGATGTCGAGTGCTGCGGTGTCTGATTCTGGATGGGTCCCAACAAGCCTTGGCAACAGCAACCCATGCAGAAAGCACAGATTGGCTTTGGTGCAGAGAAGCAATGTCTGACAGACTAACCATTTGGAGGGAAGTCAGGGCCCGTCTGGAGCAACAAGGAAAGCCCAAGGAAAAGTAGAGGTACCTTCAAGGGGACCCACGAGTCAACAGACTAGGGATTGCGAAGGAGCCTTGAGCAGAAATGCAAGAAGCAGGCCCACAGAACACTCGTGGAGTGTTGGCCCACAATCTTCAATGCAGATAATGCTCGGGGCTTGGGCTAGACGTAACCAAAAGCACAACTTCAGAAAAGCTCAGGAAGTCAATGCACTTAGCAAATGCGCACGGTGTCAGGAGTTCCAGTTCCACGTCACTCGTTCAGGCTGCGGGTCTCAGATCTGCTGTGCAATCAGGATGGCCTTATAGAAGTTTGGAAACCCTCTTCCTGGGCTACAGGTACTTCAAAGTCTGGCGGGAGATTCAAAGACGCAGACTGGCAATTGCTTTGTAGGGGCCTATTTGAACAGGGGAGTCACTCATTGACCCCAAGGGGGATCCTTCCGTCTTCTAGTCGAAATAGAGTGTCAAAGTTCCAGGATATTTGTTTCAGGATATTTGTTTCAGAGTTTGGTCCAGGTGTAATCTGAAGTCCTATGGACTGGGATCCCATACTTATACTAAGTTAGGGGGTTGGGCATGCTATAGGGACCTACCTATGGGAGGGTCTGGGGAGAGGGGTGGTTACACCCCTTTCCCTTTGTCCATTTTCTCACCAGAGCAGGGGCTGAATGCCCCTGCAACCGGTTGGAACTGGGATATGCACAGGGACACCAAGTGTGCACCCAGCACTATCTGAAAAGCATTTTCTGAATGCACCCACCCAGCCCCCAATACACCAAAGCCTGTCTGGGAGATGGTTACACCTTCCTGTGACAGGAAACCAATCGTCCAGGCCTCCGCTGCCGGAGTTTCACCCAGCAGCAGGTGGTCAGACCCATGTCTGTGGCTGCAGCATCCATTTTGTGATGCTGGGGCTCGTTGAAACTATTACAGATCAGACCAGTGTTTACATGTCTCTCCCTCTAGGAGGGTGGAATTCTACCCCCGCCAACTGAACTGGCACGGGGGGGTTAGGATTTAGGTTGACACCAAACACAATATGTTTCGATGCCGCCATTCCAAAGATAGCATTTACCACAAGGTTATAATGCCCTTATGAGTATGTGATCTGGCTGCATCACAGAACAGCCTCAGGGAATAGATTCTGAAAGCTGCAGAGGGGTCCTGCTCATGCATGGGCACCCTCTCACACTAAACCAAGCACTCTGCCTTCAGGATTGATAAGGTCTGCCATAGGAGTGACTGATAGATTGATATGTGTCAATGATTAAAGGAAGATATATGTAACCTATATCTTAGTAAGGGTGCATGCAACACCTTACCCAGGCTGCAGTAGCAGACCTGTGGTGTAATTTTGGAAGGCTTCCCAGGGGTGGCATAATACATGCTTCAGCCCCTGGTAGGCCTCTGGGGTACCTATGCCCTTGGTGCCTAAGGTACCATATACTAGGGACTCACAAGGGTAACCCAGTAACCAATCTGGGGTGTACCTAAAGTACATTCAATCAATTTCTAGAGGAAGCAGCTAGGCTGAGGTCCTGTTAGCAGGGCCACAGCCAGACTAAAGTTGAGAAACAGTGAAACACCTGCAAAAAGTGGGGGTAACCATAGTAAGCAGATCCTACTCTCAAACATGGACTATACAACAGTGCTAAAATATGCTTAATAGAACCCTCACCTATAAAACTTTCAAATTCATTAGATGTAAAATGAGTGCTATTATCAGTCACAATTTTGGCAGGAAGACCTTCTATCAAAAATAGACGTACAAACAAAATAACAGATTTTGAATCAGAATTTCTCACAAAAGAGAAATACAGCCACTTTGAAAAGTAATCAATGATTACAATCAAAAGCTTACTATCACTTCCAAGCAGGTTAAAGGGGCCAAACAAATCTAGTCCTAACATCTGCCACAGACCTTTTGACCATTCTACTGGACACAAAGGAGTGGTGGATCTGCGGCAATGTTTATCAGAATATAAACATTCAGGGCACTTATCCAAGAAAGACTTAACTTGACCATCACTACATGGCCACCAGTATACATCTTTAATCTTGCGAACCTTGCTAGAAAACCCTAAATGTCCTTCATGGGCAAGGGAAATGATTTTACTTCTCAGACCCTCAGGTGGTACAAATTTGTCTTCCCAAACTAAAACGTAATTTACAATAGATAATTCTGCAGCAGCTTGTGCAAAACATTTGTCTTGCATAGACAAGCTTCTATCGCGCAGCCAACCATGGACTAAAAATTCAAGACAAAGATCTTTTCTATTACGTTCAATCCATTCCTCCTCACATATCTTGCTAATCTGTGTCATTAATGGTGAAAACAGCAACACAATCACTGTCCTAAATTGGACCATCCATTTCTCCACCCTCCAAAGAAATAGGTGACAAACAGACTGCCCTGACGTTTTTACTACCTGGAATATATTTAATATCAACGTTAAATACTTGTAGCGTAGCTAGCAGTCTGATCAATCTAGAAGAAGCTTTGTTTGAGCTACTGTCACCAAGCATATACATTAAAGGTATGTGATCCGTAAATTAAAAAGTTGTAATCTTGAACCCCAATTATACATCTTACATTTTTCCATGGTCCAACAGCATGCCAAAGCCTCCCTCTCTATTGTGCTATAATTAGCTTCAGCACTACTTAATGTTCTGGAGGCAAATGCTACCGTATACTCTTGGCCATCAATCATCTGACTTAAGACAGCACCAAATCCTTTAGAGATGGCATCCACAGTCACAATACTGGTTTGGCCATGAGTAAAAGCTCTAATAGCTGGTGCTTCCAAAATTACTTTTTTTTACAGAATCAAATGACTGTTCAGTTTCCTCAGACCAAATGTTTTTGGCATTTTTTTAACAAATCCCTGAGAAGTTGCACAATAATAGCATAACTATGTACAAAACGAGCATAATATTCGCTAATCCCTAACAATGCTCTGAAAGAATCTTTATCCTGAGGTCTGGGAGCATCCTTGATAGCATTGAATAACGATAACTTAGGTTTTATGCCATTGACAGAAATATTGCGCCTTAAATAGTCAACATACTGCATAACAAACTTGTATTTGTTCTTATTAACAGTCATACCGACAGTCTCTAGTTTTTGTAAAACTTTATCCAGTAGGGTATAATGTGATTCTAACGTAACTGTATGAATTAAGATATCATCCTGGAAAGCTTGAATCCCATTGATTTGTGTAAAAAATGGGTCCATTAATCGTTGGAAAACACTACCAGCAGATGCTAATCAGAAAATCAAATCAAAAATAAGTTTGTACATATAGACTCCAAAAGGAGTAACAAATGTGGTTAACGACTGAGACTCTTTAAAGAGCGAAATCCGATGATACGCTGATCTAAAATCAATTTTGGTGAAATACCTACTACAACCCAGATTAGCCAACATTTCTTGAATTCTGGGTACACAATATTGCGGTTAAGAACTCTTAAATCCGCACATAAACGAATCTCACCGGAACTTTTACGCGCAACATCGGCAGCGGAAACCCATTCAGAGGACTCTACAGGTGTTATAATATCTTGTAAACATGGGCTCCCATGGGAATTCACAAGGGCATATTATCAAGCCTATTATAGCCGCTGCAGCAGCAGTTTCCTGCTGCTAAAGCGGCAATAATTTTAACGCCGTTCTTGGTAATATGCCCCAAAATCCGGCATTTTAACTCAAACAAAAAACCTGCATGTCTCAGTATAATTAATAGGAAACTCACAACATCTGATCTTAATGTGCGTTAAGAAATGCAGCCATCTACGTCAGAATGGAAGATGTTTTAAAATAGCCACTGTCAGGGCCCTTTTATTTAATTTATAATTGCCATTGTGATTATTATTATTTATTACTATAAGTAGTATCATGATTTCTTTTCTATTCAACAAAGAGAGGTCAGGTCATGGACGGTGTTCAGGTTCTCAGGGTAACGCCACTAGCTCGCGGAACTGCGCTGAATTAGGCAGAGTTTTTCAGTAACTGTGCAAAAGTTAGCAGAGTGAAACTGCACAAGCTCCACAGAAGCCTAATAAGACTATGATGTAAGGTGTGGTATTTTCATCTCCTAATGGACCAACAATATCCAAGACTAACTCATCCCCTGAGTGAATTGGGAGCTTGCTTACATGGAGGGGAGTTTTCTAGTAGTTAATATTTTTTCACTCTCATTGCATGGTACACATTCCGGTATAGATCTTTTCATTGATTGATTGATACTTTATTCGATATTGTCACATCATAAAAGTACATTCGTTCATAAAAACATTGGAGCTAAAAATACACATTTCATGTTAAAAATTACTAAAATACTATATACATTTAAAAACATGAAGCACAACCTGATTACATGACAATACTAAATATATCAATGTTAAAATATTATTAATTAATAACCATATCTAGAGGGTCTAAGGATCAATAGCATTACATATCATCCTGCGAATAAGTCAAGCACTTGATAAGTATTTTGCCACACCACAAACAATAAAAAGGGGAGACGTGTTAGTTGTAATAATGCGGAGGGCAACCCGGAAGTCTCTAACCCCCAGCTCCCTACAAACTGGTCTCAGCCATCTATGTCTTGCCCTCTTATAAGCTTTACAGCCAAACAGGAAGTGTGGAAGGGATTCTGTTTTGCAGGGACAACAAGGGCATGCACCGTTAGGGGCCCTTGAGCCTTTCCAACCTTTAATGAAATAGTTAAGTGGTAAAATTCCATATCTCATCTTTAGAAAGATCACTCTGTCTCTAGGTGTTCTGATGAGATTTAAAAAAGGTTCCAGCTTCCTAATTGGTTTGTGTTCTAAGAACTGCGTGGTTAATGTACCCCAGCTTGGGTTCCTCTGTTCTTCTGCCTCCACCCATTCCCCATAGATTTTTTTTATTACTTGTTTTGGGGGTGGGGACTGGGAGGTCCAGGATTCACTCAAACCCAACTTCAAAACCATCTGCTTAAGTTTGTTTACCCAATGTATTTTACTACAGGTGTTTAGTGCAATCAGTTCGTCCAACACCAGAGCATAGTTTGCTAGCTCTGAGGTCCTCCTTAGGCGCACCCAGAACAGCAACAGGCGCAAATGAACTACGTCTGAGATAGAGCGTTTTCCCATATCCAGATACAGTGGTTTCAGCGGGGTTGAGGCCGGTAGGGCAACTATATCCCTTATAAATGTATTCTCTGCTCTGACCAAGACCTGGACATTTTCTCCACCCCATAATCCTGCCCCATATGTCGCAGAAGGCAGTGCCCTTCCTTCATACACAGCAAGAGCCGGGGCGATAGGTCTGCTAACTGATAATCGCTGGCTCCTCAAGATGGCACCCAAGACTCTCTTAAGGTTTAGCAACATCTTGGCTATATGGGAATCCCACCTCATTTTGCTATTAATCCTGATTCCCAGATAGTCAAACTCATCCACCACCTCCAGTGGAGATCCATTAAGGGTAATCTGGGGTTTCCTTTCCTTTTTAGGGGGGTAACACTATCAACTTTTTAGTCGTGTTGATGGTGAGTCCATGTTCATGGCAAAACAGGCTGAATTTGTCTAATAATTTTTGCAGGCCCATTGGAGTTTTAGCCAACAGTAGGGTGTCATCCGGGAAGAGGAGGGTAGGTGTTTTCTCCCCGGCCAGGACCGGGGCATCGGCACTGTCCTCCCTCAAATGGTCCACAACCCCATTAACAAAGAGAGAGAACAGTGTCGGGCCATCACACAGCCCTGCCGTACACCCCTATTCACGGACACGCTCCCTGTTAGCTGCCCCTGGCTCCCCCACCTAATACTAGCATAACTGTCCTTGTAGAGCTTAACTATCAGTTGCACAAGGTCAATCAATCAATCAATCAGTGACACTTATAAAGCGCGCTACATACCCGTAGGGTCTCAAGGCGCTGGGGGGGGGGGGTGCCGCTACTGCTCGAACAGCCAGGTCTTCAGCTTCTTCCTGAAGGAGGGTTGGTCTTGGGTCAGGCGCAGGTCGGACGGGAGGGAGTTCCAGGTCTTGGCGGCCAGGTAGGAGAAGGACCTTCCTCCTGTAGTCGCTCTTCGGATGCGGGGGACGGCGGCGAGGGCGTGGTTGGCTGATCGGAGGTGGCGTTGGGGAGCGTAGAAGTTGACTCGGCTGTTGAGGTAGCTCGGGCCTTGGTCGTGTAGGGCTTTGTGTGCGTGGGTGAGGAGGCGGAAGGTGATTCTCTTGTTGACGGGGAGCCAGTGGAGGTCTCTCAGATGTCCGGAGATGTGGCTGGATCGTGGGATGTCGAGGATGAGTCTGGCTGAGGCGTTTTGGATCCGCTGGAGTCTCTTCTGGAGCTTGACGGTGGTCCCGGCGTAGATGGCGTTGCCGTAGTCCAGTCGGCTGGTGACGAGGGCCTGGGTGACGGTCTTCCTGGTCTCTGTGGGGATCCACCAGAAGATCTTCCGTAGCATGCGTAGGATGTTGAAGCACGCCGAGGAGACGCTGTTGACTTGCCTGGTCATGGAGAGGGAGGAGTCCAGGATGAAGCCCAGGTTTCGTGCATGGTCTGTCGGTTTGGGTGCGGTGCCCAGGGCGGGAGGCCACCAGGAGTCGTCCCAGGCGGAGGGTGAGGAGCCCAGGATGAGGACCTCCGTCTTGTCCGAGTTCAGTTTCAGGCGGCTGGTCGTCATCCACTCGGCTACCTCTTTCATCCCTTCGTGCAGGTTGGCTCTGGCGGCGGCGGGGTCGTTGGTCAGGGAGAGGATCAGCTGGGTGTCGTCGGCGTAGGAGATTATGCTGAGGTGGTGTTTGCGTACGATGGCCGCGAGGGGGCTCATGTAGACGTTGAAGAGGGTGGGGCTCAGGGATGATCCTTGGGGGACGCCGCAGATGACTTCGGAGGCCTCTGACTTGTACGGTGGTAGGCGGACTCTCTGTGTTCTTCCGTCGAGGAAGGAGATGATCCATTCCAGCGCCTTGTCCTGGATTCCGATGTTGCTGAGGCGCCGTACTAGGGTGCGGTGGCAGACCGTGTCGAATGCCGCGGAGAGGTCTAGGAGGATGAGGGCCGCTGTTTCTCCATTGTCCATCAGGGCTCGGATGTCATCGGTGGCGGCGATGAGGGCGGTCTCGGTGCTGTGTTTGGCTCGGAAGCCGGACTGTGAGGGGTCGAGGGATCCGTTCGTCTCGAGGAAGGCGGCCATCTGCTTGTTGACGGTCTTCTCGATGACTTTGGCTGGAAACGGGAGAAGCGAGATGGGGCGGTAATTCTTGAGGTCGGTGGGGTCCGCTGTTGGTTTCTTGAGTAGAGCGCTGAGTTCGGCGTGTTTCCAGCTTTCAGGGAAGATGGCGGTGTCGAAGGAGGTGTTGATGATGTCTCGCAGGTGGGGTGCGATGACAGCGTCGGCCTTGTTGAAGACGTGGTGAGGGCAGGGGTCGGTCGGTGATCCGGAGTGGATGGAGTTCATCGTGCGGATGGTGTCTTCGGTGCTGATCGGGGTCCAGGCGTGGAGGGTGGTGGTGGGGGGGGGTGGCTGGTCGGTTGTGGTGTGCGTTGGTTGGTTGTTGAAACTGCTGTGTATGTCCGTGATCTTGTTGTGGAAGTATGAGGCGAGGGAGTTGCAGAGGTCTTGCGATGGGGTGATGTCGTTGTTTCCTGCGCTGGGGTTGGAAAGCTCTTTCACGATGTTGAAGAGTTCCTTGCAGTTGTGTGCGTTGTTGTCCAACCGGTCCTTGAATGCTGTTTTCTTGGCGGCGCGGATCAGCTGGTGGTGTTTCCGGGTGGCAAGTTTGTAGGAGGTCCTGTTGTCCGGTGTCGGTTCCCTTTTCCAGACTTTCTCGAGGGCTCGGCAGTTCTTCTTGGAGCTCTTGAGTTCGTCGGTGAACCATGGGGCCTTCTTGCTGCCGGGTCTGCTAGGCGGGGTCCTCAGCGGGGCGAGTTCGTCCGTGCAGTTGCTGATCCACTTCGTGAGGTTGTCGGCGGCCTGGCTGGGGTTCGCTGAGCTGGCAGGAGGGTGTTGGCTCAGGGAGGTGGCGAGCTGGTCTGCTGTGATCTTGTTCCAGCTTCTGCGGGCGGTCTGTTGCTGGTGTTGGTGGGTCGTCTTTCTCTTGAAGGTGAAGTGGACGCAGCTGTGGTCCGTCCATTGAAGCTCTGTGGCGTGGCTGAAGTCGATGTCTGTGCTGGATGAGAAGACGGCGTCGAGTGTGTGTCCGGCGAGGTGGGTGGGGGTGGACACCAGTTGCTTGAGTCCCAGGTTGGCGAGGTTGTCGAGCAGGGTGCTGGTGTTGTGGTCGTTGTTGTTCTCCAGATGGAAGTTGAGGTCTCCCAGGAGGATGTAGTCAGCGGAGGGGAGGGCATGCGGGCTGACGAAGTCGGCGATGTCCTCGCTGAATTGCGTGCGTGGTCCAGGGGGTCGGTAGATCAGGGTGCCTCTGAGGGTGGTGTTCGGGTTGGTGTGGATCTGGAAATGCAGGTGTTCGGCGCTGGTCAGGGTGTTGTCGGTGCTGGTCGTGAGACGGATGGTGTTCCTGTGGATTATGGCGATGCCTCCTCCCATCTGGTTGGCGTTTCGGTCCCTCCGGACGATCTTGTAGCCCTCTGGGATAGCGATGGCGATGTCGGGAGCTGAAGAGGCGTTCATCCAGGTCTCCGTGAGGAAGGCAACGTCAGGGGCTGTGGCGTCTAGGAGGTTCCAGAGTTCGATGGCGTGTCTGTGGACGGAGCGGGTGTTGAGCAGGATGCACTTGAGGTGGGTGCTGCTGGAGTTCGACTTGGCGGGTGCTGGTGCGGGGCTGGTCCGGATGCAGGAGAACTTGCAGGCGTGGCAGCTGAAGGGTCCGTGGGTGCTTCTTGGAGTGGCTTGGTGGCATTCTGGGAGGCGGCCGGTGTTGAGAGCGATGAGGGTGGCGGCTGAGTACGTCAGGCGGGTAGGTCGGGGTCTTCGAGGTCCAGGGGTCCTGGCGCTGGTCGCGATCCGGTCGCGGACGGGCGCAGACGGGCTTACCTTTGGCGCGCCTTCGGCGCACAATCGGCGCGCCCGCTGCGCGTGACCGCTGCGCGTGACCGCTGCGCGGTCGCACGGTCGCCATTTAAGGCGAAGTGCGCGGGTGGGCGGAGCGGCTGGGAGGCGGGAGCGGGGAGGGTTACAGAAGGCAAAAAGGGGCGGGGACAAGCGGCGGTGGCGGGAAGGGAGGGCGGGGGGCGTCGAGGTAGGCGGACAACAAGGAAGGAGGGCAACACAGAACAAAAATTAAAATACAGTGAAAACAGGCAAAAATGCACGTTAAAACAGGGAAAAAAACAAGTTTAGCTCAAACAAGCACAAAGAACCGTCAAAACAAGGAAACCACTCGCAGCGGCGGCAGCCGGCAAAACGAGGCAGCAGCGAGGCAGAGGGCGGCAAGGGGCACACGCAGCAGCTGGTGGCCGTGCGGCGCGGGGGTGTCCCACAAGTGGGTCACACAAGGTAACGTGGGAACCCCATGTCCAATAAGACCCTACAGAGTTTTTCGCGGGGAACTAGATCAAACGCACTTTTAAGGTCTGCAAAAGCCAGGTAGAGTTTCCCCTTCATAACGGCGACTGTTTTCCAATAAATTGCCCAAAACCTGAAAACCTGATCGATTGTCCCCACATTTTTACAAAATCCTGCCTGGAAATGGGAGAGTATATTCCCCTCCTCTATACATCTGTCTATTCTGTTCACAATCACCCGGCCAACTACTTTCTGCATAGCATCGATTAAACTAATCGGCCTGTAGTTGGCTGGGTCCTCCCTATCACCTTTCTTGTAAATTGTGACAACTTCTGCTCCCTTCCAGGAGTCGGGGACAGGGTGACCACCAAGGATTAAGTTTATCAGTGGGGCAATAAAGTTAGACCACAGCTTAGGTTCATGTAAATACAAATCTCCTGGTATCCCATCCTGGCCAGCCGCTTTTGCAGGGATAATATTCCTTATAGCTGCAGCTACTTCCTGGGCTGTGAAGGGCTCAGTGGATATAGTCCCATTGTTACTGAGATACGTTTGTCCCCACCAAGATGGAGCCACTTCTTCCTCACAATAATACAGATTAGAAAAGTGTGTATGCCATTGTAGTTCAGTTATGTGATCGGCAAGAGGATCCACTCCTTTTCTATCTAACTTATTTATCATATTCCAGAATAATATTGTGTTTTTTGAGCTTGCTTCCACCTTTAGTTCCTGCCAGTAATCCCCCTCCCAATCCCTATTGGCCTTTTGTATGCAGGTATTATATTCCCTTCTAGCCAGCCGTACAGCTGCACTATCTTTCCCCTTGATCGAAATTCCTATTTCCCTTCTCTTCTCCCTACATTGTGTCGTATAGGTGGTGGTGGGTTGTGGGAGATGTTTTCTTATTAAACCTCCTCTGCCTTTAACTACAAAGAAAGATCAAATTTCCCTCACTATGGTATTATAAGAATCTTCAAGGCTAAAATTGCTATTGTCAATATAGGGGGCCATGATTTCCGTGACCAATTCCCTAGTTTTTGATTCCACCAATCCTTTAATAGAAAGCAGACCGTCTTCTTGACCCAACATTTGGTTCCACTTAAGCTTACGGTTACCATCAGATGGAATTAGTTCTTTTGTTATCATTAATGGTATCTCTATTGGATCCCTCTCCCTCCCCCATTTTATTTCCATACATAGTGGATTATGGTCGCTGTCCTGTGACTGTACAACTTCCATATCCACTAGCCTGCTCCAAGAACTAGTATCAAGCAAGATATAATCAATACGGGAGGGACAACTCAGTTTATTGTAAGTCATTGCCCCATTTGGGTCTTTTGATTTGCCAGATGCCTGAAAGTTCAATCTTAGCATCTTATTGTGACTTTGGCGGTTCGCCTGTAGCACCACTATTGCTGCACCTACAGGAGGACTGCCAAGACTGTAGAACACCCAACAGATGGTTTTGGAGTTCATTCCTGGTCGGGTAACTGGGATGGTGGTTGTTTTACTGTGGTGGTATGTTAGGCTCCTAGAAGAGCCTAACAAGCAGACCGCTGATGTGAGAGCACTGACTGCACATTCCTGCATGGTGTGGCATGCACCATGTTATGCACCATGCAGGAACTGGGGTGCAACGATGTGCCCCCCCCCCCGCATATGCCCAAAGGCCCAGGGTCGGCATGGGGCCCTAACATTGTCTTTTATGGTGGTCTCACCGCCAAGAAATATGGGGTGGACAAGCAGTTCCTTATATGCTCAGTGGTGCCACAGTGGCACCACCTGTGAAAAGTTGGCCTGACATATGCTGTCCACTAGTTATAGTAGGCACCTTGCACCAGTCTAAACAACCCTTATTGATGAAAGGTTCAAGACAACCTTTATTGAAAGCTATCCTAGTGGTCTTGATGGAGTGTAAAGCAGCTTGGTTCACCAGATTGTAACCTATTGAATGACGAATTGAAAGGAGAACCACACACAGTATATATAAAATATATGTGTGAATTACTAAACACTCTGTATTAACCTTTTTATGAGATTAGAGAACAAGATACACAATAGCAACAAAATTGAAATTAGTAAATATCACAATATACAATGGGCCCCAGGGGGAGATCAAACCATATATTAAGAAAGTGGTATAAGAACCACTACTTGACTTGACACAGTGCCTAGAGCACGTAGAATCATTGTGACCCCAAGGAACCACCCAAGGTAGTGACACAGGGGACCCAAGGGGGACGCGTGTAGTGTGAGAACACAGCCGCGAGCTCCGTAAAATCCGAGGGGGAATTTGTAGTTGGAAAATTAAAGATTAAGGACACTTTAAAGCAACAATCCAATAAGTTGGCCAAATCTGTCCAAAAAACTACAAAAACGCAACTGAGTTGTGAAGAATTCTCAACATACTTCACCGACAAGGCCAACACGGTTGAAAGAGAGCTCAGGAGAGCAGCTGACAACCTTCCCAACCGACCACCCTTACTGATCAATAACACCTTGAAAATGATCCATAATAGGGCAAAAACAAAGCACAGTGGGATACCTTTAAACTATATGACCAGAATACCATCACCAAAACGCTCTTAGATAGCAAACCTAATAACCACTATAATGACCCACTCCCCACAAAATGCCTGAAAGAAATCAGCCATATCATCATTCCAATATGGACAAATATAATAAATGCCTCTCTATCCCAAGGGATCCTTCCAGAATGCCTAAAAACAGGTTAAGTTGTCCCCATCATCAAAAAACCTACAGCGGACTTGGCAGATCCTAAAAAATTTCGACCAGGGACCAATATTCCATTACCTGCCAAATTAATTGAGAAATGTGTGCAAAATCAACTGAGCCATTACATTGCCAATTTCACGCTACTAGACGACTGTCAGTCGGGATTCAGAACAGGACACAGCATGGATCAGCGATCCTACATAATATTGATGACGCATTACAGGCCCTAGACCACAATCGAACATGTCTACTAGTCCTTCTTGACCTGTCATCTGCATTTGACACGGCAAATCATGAAAAATTACTAACCAGTCTTCATGACAGGATGGTAATGTCTGCAAATGTGCTGAAATGGTTTGAATCCTTCCTTCGGACTAGAACGCATAGATTCCTGGTCAACCAGACACTATCACCATCATGCCCTACCTCAATTGGAGTCCCCCAAGGATCTACACTATCTCCATCACTATTCAACTTGTATGTCGAACCTCTTACAGAAATTCTCTGAAACTCAAATATAGCATATCACATGTATGCGGACGCCACGCAGATATACATCAAGATTGCATCTCTGGAAGACATCCAGTTAATGAATGAGGCCTTAAAAATGTCATTACAATGGTTAACTAGCAATCATCTGAAACTAAATGCACAAAAAACTGAATTCCTAATAATTTAGCCACCAAAGAACCACACAGAAGTGAAGGAATGGACAAAACTGATCACAGCATTAAATTGCACCCCTACTCTAGTGGACTCAGCAAAATTACTAGGAATCATGCTGGATGAGAACCTAGACATGAAAGCCCACATCAAATCAATGGCAAAAAGTGCCCATTTTTATTTGAACTACATTAGAAAAGTGAACCCTTCATTTCTATGGCGGATCTCAAACTGACAGTCCAATCCTTAGTTATCTTGAGGATTGAATATGGATGTACAACCTTAGCAGGTCTACAAAAAATGTCCACAGCACCACTAAAAGCATCCCTCAATGCAGCGCAAGACTCATCACCGGATGGAGGAAATTCAATCATATCTCTCCACACCTGAAAGCGTTAAACTGGCTACCTTACGAACCCAGAATTCAACTTAAAATGGCATGTATTACCCACAAAGCGCTCCACTACAATACACTAAGATTAGGCATGGGCGTAAAATCCGTTCCGCTCGCGGATTTTGCGGATTTTGCGGATTTTCGGGAAATCCGCAATCCGCGAGATTTGCGAATCTCCCGCAAAATCCGCAAATCCGCGAGCAGCGGATTTTGCTCGCACTGCTCGCACTGTTCGCGTGAGTTCGCGCCCTGCGAATAAGTGCAAAATTGCAGAAATAGGATTTTAGCAAACTGAAAGTAACTACTTACCAGGTTCAAAAGTTCAGGCTCATCATTAGTAGCCATTTCCTGTAGTGCTTCCTGAGGGGCCCCTCCAGAGTTCAGTTGCCAGTTGAAGCTATTATGTGACCCTGCTCTGAACCTCAGAATAGTTACACATATGCCACAAAGGTCCTGAATTACAGCTAAGGGAGACAAGCAGGAGCCAGGCTGGAAGTTAAAATCCATTAATCAGCCCCTAATTCATTATTGCCAGTTGGGGCAGGGCAGGTGTTGTAACTAATTTTGCAACAATGAAAGCACTTAGCAAGTGCAAAAGATCACTAATCAGGGCGCACTAAGGAAGCAGGTGCCAGCTAAAAAAATATTCTGTGACACATTAATCAGCCCCAAATTAATTCAGGTCACTTGAGGCAGGGAAGGTGTGATTTGCTTTGCCAAAAATAATGTACACTGGACAACCAGAGGGTGTGGTGATGAAACAGAGGGTGGCATGGGTGGGCCAGAGGGTGGCATGAGTAGTCAGAGAGTGGCAGTGGTGACAGAGAGTGGCAGTGATGAAGAAGAGTGTCCCAAACAGGCTGGACACGTAGAAACAACAAGTTCGCGAAACTTGCGACCCGACAGGTAAGTTCGCAATTTGCGAAAGTGTACAAAACCCTCGCGAACTGGCAGAAACACGGGCGAACACAAAAAAAAAAAATCTGCAAATTCGCGGGAATTCGCGGATTTTGCGGATTGCGAATCCGCAAAATTCGCGAACGCGAGATCCGCAAAATTCGCTCATGCTTAACTAAGATACCTGGCCCAGAAAATTGAGTTATCAGGAGGAAGGAGACCAGCCAGGAGTGCCAAGGAGCTGTTGCTGAGACCACCCATCTTCCGGAAGAAGAAAACGTATGATAGAGCTTTCTCAGGAGCAGCCCCCAGAATCTGGAACTCACTCCCTCCAAACATTTTGAAAATTCCAAGCACAGCAACATTTAAGAGGGAAGCTAAGATCTTCTTAATGAGAGAGTTCCTACCACAGGCAAGACAGTTCATCACTAGCACCGTGACATAGATGTTACCAAAACAGAACAACAATGTAAGTAAAGAGAAAGTCACTAGCTATACAGGGGATAACCTCTGTCGGTACTATACTACTCCTGACTCAGGAATGTAGAATGCACAGGAAAAAGACATTTAGAACTATTTTGTACTGGAAGTCCCAGTACACCTTGATATCAAGTTGTAACTCTAAATTTACCTCATGTCAATGTATATATTTGTGTTAATACTTATGGCTGTATACTTACCTACCTCTTAATATTGTGAAACAGTCTACTATACAAGATGTATCCCTAACCTACCTCATGTAATGTGAAGGGCTCTGATACCCAAGGGTCACGTTCACGCTATAAAACTCTTTAAATAAATAAATAAAAAATAAATATGCTGCCTTGTTTTTATCACTGGGATGTATAAGACAGATGAGATGTATTCTTGAAGGTTGATGATCCAATTCCTGTCGTGAATTGAAACTGCATATTAACCTTTCTTTTAAAAGATTTCTTTCAAGGGTTTGCCGTTCAGTTCTGACCTTAAACTCGCCACCAAAAAGTGACATTTTGAAGCTTCTGAATAGCTCAAAATACAAAATACAGCTAATGTCTCCCATTCTATTACAGAGTAGTTGACCTCTGCCTTTCATAAAGATCTTGGTGCAAAGACTATTTTAATTCCTTCCTTTCCTATCTGTGATAGAATGGCTCCCAATCCTCTTGTTCTTGCATCAGTGGTCACTACAACTGTTCTGCAAGGAATTAATGCACGCTGTTTGAGTGCATAGTCATACTTGGTGACTTTTTTATTTCAAGAAATTCTTTGTCACAAGTACTGTTCCATTTGAATTTAGTTCTTGATTTTGTCAGTGTCCTCATGTGAAATGTTCTTTCTGCAAAGTTCCTTATCAATTTGCTATAAAATTCTACCATACCAAGGAATGAGTAGAGCTCATCTTTATTGTATGGTGCTGCCAAGTTAGATATGGAATATATCAAATCTTCTTTGGGCTTGATTCCTTTGTTTGAAATGGTGTGCCCTAAGTAAGTTAGTTCTTCACATGCAAACTTTAATTTTTCAGCCCTCACAGTGAGACCAAATTCTTTAAATTTTTCGAGTGCCTTTTTAACTCTTTCTTTGTGTTTGGTATTGTTTTTCCACACAAACCAATACATTTTCCTGATAATAAAACACTCTGGGAATGTCTTTGAGCATAGAAGACAGGCTCTTTGAAATGCTTAGGAACTCAATCAGCTTAAAAAGCATGAATTTGAATTTGAATGCTCCCAGGGGCATAATGAATGCTGTAAGACCTTGTGATTCAGGATGAAGTCTGATCTCATATGATAACACCCTGATGCCAAGTCAAGAGTTGAAAAGACTTCTGCCGCTGTTAAGGGTGCTAACATTT
This sequence comes from Lissotriton vulgaris, assembly GCF_964263255.1. Taxonomy (NCBI): domain Eukaryota; kingdom Metazoa; phylum Chordata; class Amphibia; order Caudata; family Salamandridae; genus Lissotriton; species Lissotriton vulgaris. The sequence goes on along the minus strand of NW_028251399.1, from coordinate 109,847 downwards.
CTGCACTAGTTGGGATTGGAAATCTGTCCATCATCACTTCTTTGTTTCACAGCCTTAAGTGGACACACATTATTACTGTATTGTCAGGTTTGCGTACTCCTACAATGGGGGCAAGCCACTATGTGGCTTCAACTGGCTTGATGACTTTTTGAATGCATAGTTTTCCCGATTCCTCCTTCAGGGTGTCTTGAATGTTCACGGGTAAACACTGGACCTTGGAGACAACAGTGTCTGCGTTAGGTTTCAATTTTATTTTATATATTTACAATTTTAGAGATTTTAGTTCTTCTGGGAATAGCTCTGACAATTTGCTCACAAAACTGATTTCTTGAACAGATTTGACAAATATTTGTGGCAAAGTGTTGGGATTTAAAACTATTCCTAAAAGTTTCTGAACTGGCCAACTTAGAATGTTGTCACTTTCTCAGTCACATATACTTTGGTTTGAGCTTCATTACCAGTGCATGCAATGTTTCCCCAAAATTAGCTACTCATGTTGATGGGTTGTCACCAATATCCACCAAGTTGTATGTCCACGTTTAATAAGTGGACCCTGTTCATTAATTTACTTTTGAATTCCTTGTCAGGTATAATGGTTAGTCTTAAACATGAATAAAACATTGCTACATTATCTGTTTCCTCTATTTTTATAATGCCTTTAGGAGTACCCTCACCTGAATCATTAAGTTGCAAAACAACTTTAGACCATATTTCTGGAACTTATAAGTTCTCATATTTCCTCTCAATTTTCTAGGTCCTCAACATGACACAAAATGACCCACGTTTGCCCCATCCTTTACATGTTGCCTTCCATGCTGGAGATTCTTTCCAGTTAGCCATGTGGCCTAGCATACCACACTAGTAAAATAACACAGATGGTTCCCTTGGCATGTGCGTGAATAATGGAGGAGGTGGTATGTTCTGCAATGTGACTAATGCGCATAGTACGCAGTTAAAGTGTTCTTAAGATTTAACTGAATTGCCCTGTACCAGACTATCAAGGGTGTTGCCATAGATCTGAGTTTTGCATAATACTCAACTGTAAAACATAACTGCAAATTGTTATGTAAAATTAAACAAAAGAAAGGTCACCTTGACCGTGTACTACATGTACAGTTAGATGAATATTATATTAGAACATTCATCAGCAGTCTCATTACAGATGAATATTACAGTCAAAATATTATCAATAACTATGGCATATTGTAGACTGTTACTGATTTTTAAGATGGTGTGTGTAGTGTACGGATCACTGTTCATATAAGCATGATCCACCAATTTTGTGATTGAAGAGTATTATCGTTTGCAGATCACTGTTCTGTTAAGTGTCAGCCATTGTATTTTAACGAAAACATATAATGTGTGGATAACTGTTTAGTTAGGTATGATTCATAGCAAATTCAAATTGACTTTATTCGGCACACAGCCATAAAAGTTTCAACCAAAAAGACAGTCTAAGTTTAAAATACACAATTCAAGTTTAAAATACATTCTTTTGTCCTTTAAAAATATTATAAAAGAGATAAAAGATTCATAGCATTCTCATGAAATATTCAACCTGGTGACGTTGTAAGTGAACAAATGTACTGATATTTAAATTTTTTTAATTTTACAGCCACTCATCAAGGAACTGATTGCTGATCAAGGAAGTGACACAGATGGAGGTAAGTGTTTACTGCTTTATTCCTAATGAGCAGTTTCTTGAATCTTCAAATACATTCTTACTTACACTCCGAAGCCCCATTACAAGAATATGAGCCCACTGGATGAACAGGGTGCATACTGAAGCCACACAGAGTACACTGAATAGTAATTAAGCTTTAAGGAATTCAACCGTGTTAATTCCTCTCGAGGGATCCCTTGAAAGATGTCAGAAAGCTTCAAGACTAGGATATTGTGCTGCGTATTTGACCAAAGACTCATAACGTCCTAAAAGGAGCGCCATGCCTCGCGCAGCAGCTGCGAACGCTGACGCGAGAGATGCTTGGCAATTCGCTATTTTTTTACCGCAAAGTGTAACTTTGTGGTAAATAGCGAAAACTTAGAAAAATGCACTTTAGTGCATTTTTCTAAGAGGTATGTTACACACACATGTCCTACATTTACATTTCAGGGGTGCAACAGGGTGTCCATTGGACACCCCTGCACCCTTGAAATCGCAAAATCAAAATGCGAATCGCTAACAGCGATTCGCACATTGATATGTCTACCCATTCATTACTGTGGGCCTTTAGGCCCATAGGAAGGAATGGGGAGTTATTCCTTATTTGCGATTAGCAATTAGCTAATCGCAAATGAGGAAGCTGTTTTGCGAGTCTGTAATAGCGATTCCTTATTAATGGCTATTACAGACTCGCAAAACATTCCGATGATGAATCTGGCTGTCTATGTCCAAGTACGAAACCTACCAATCTCCAGGCATTCAGGACACATGCTGGGCCAAGGGAGAGGATCCTCAGAACTGATGGCTATGGGTGGCTGTTATGAGAGTAGAGAGGAAGTGCCTGTCCTGGCTTTTAAAGATAAGCACTATTTGTCTCCCTCCGACTCAGAGCCGCTTAAGTCAGATGCATGTTGAAGTTCTCTGTTGCCAGGAGAATGCTGGGGGTGGCGGGACCCAGGATGTGTCACAGACAGGAACATCGCTGCCACAGACTCGGACACCTGTTTTGGGGTAGGCTGCCTGAAAACAATATTAATTCTGTCCCTGCCTTAACCAGCCTACGCCAACTGCCCCAGCACCTCCCTGGCAATCAATAAAATATGTAGAGGAACAGCCCACGTGGACCTGGCCAAACAGGATGTGAGTGGCCCCAACACACATCTCTCTTCTGAGGCTGCCTATGTATGCCTGAGAGATGATAGTTTCATGCAGGCTGCTGCCCAGCCTCTGTTTGAGTAAGCAATGAAAGGAGCGCAAGTGAATTTAGTTCACTGTCCTCATCCTTACGACATCCTTGGACCGCAGTCTTTGGGTGATTGCCCAGGCACATGCAGCAAGTTAAAGGACTCCTTAAACCCTAGCCAAAATGAGCGAAAATAAAGCGGTCTGGAAGGCATCATATAATTTGAATTAGCTGAGTCCAGTCGGCGCCTAGATAGCACGGAATTGGGAAAGGCTCAGGAGAGTGAGCTGCTGAGATGCCATGATAGCTCACAGCCAGGCAGACTGTCCTTATTTCAAAACTAAGTGCTGGGTACATTGTTCTATACTAAGGCGAACTGCCTCACAAACCCCCCACCTAAAACGATGCACAACATGGTACATCTTTTGCTGCTGAAAACTGAGCGCAGCAGAGACAGACTGACAGACTGCTCAGTTCTCAGTACAGGAGCGGTAAGCCCAGAATGTAGCACATTTTTGGGTTGAGCCTAGCGGCAGCGCGCATGGACTGCTCACTTCGCGAGACAGCTGTAGTAGAGTATGGGAGAGAAGCAGTCCCACTCTACCTAAATTTGTAAGTGGCTTGTGTCATTGTCTTTCGTAAACGCTGCCTTCAGGCTCGTTAACCTCTTCAGCGCAGCGTGGATTTTCACGCTGTGCTGAAGGTTCTATTGGGCGTGCGGGGCCATGACGGAGCGGTTCCGTCATGCACACAGCCCAACCGACGCTCATGACGGAACCGCTCCGTCATGAGCGTCAAAGGGGTTAATAGGATTGTTAGTCCCTCCTCAGTACGGCCTTGTTTTCATTTTAAACCTCCCATGGCTACCGGCTCCTTTACTTCGGTTGTTACACGAAGCCTGTTATTTAGTATGTAAGCACTATTTACTTTATTGAGTTTCTCTTACTGGAGTAGGAACATGCACTGCTTCAGCTATAACCGCTTGTGCGTTTTTTAACAGCACACCCGCCCCCATAACACGGGCGCCTCTTTTCAATCACTTTAATCACTTTAACCCGGCATTATCTCATGTCTGTTTCAACCCCCAAGTAAAATGGATTTAGAAATGATTAGCTAAATAAGTCATGGGAATTCCAGGTAGCACATAATCCTGTGCTAATGGGCTGAAGCTGACAACAGCACATCTGTACTACATGTCATCTGTACTAAAAGCGCCTGATGGGATATTTTCAAACGCTTGTTTTATTAACAACAACACCACCACCAATACTACCGCACCACCACTAATACCACCACCACCAATACCACAACCACAAATACCACCATCACCTCCAATATCACCAGCAATACCACCACCTCCACATATAACACCAATACCACCAAAATGAACACCAAAACCACCACAACAACCAATATCACCACTACTAACAATACCATCACCACCACCAATACTACCACCAATACCACTACCACAAATACCACCTCCACCAATACCACCACTACCAATACAACCACTACCATTACTTATATCACCTCCACCAATAATACTAAAACCAATACCATCACCACCAATACCACCACCATTACCACCAATACCTCCACCACCAATGCAACCACCAATACCACCACCAATATCACCAATACCATGAATACCACCACCACCAATACCAATACCACAACTAATACCAGCACCAATACCAATACCACCACAATGAATACCACCTTCAATACCACCACCACCAATACCACCAAAACCCATACCACCACCACCAATAATACCACCACCAACACCAATACCACCACCACCAATAGCAATATCACCACCACTAATACCAGTACCACCACTAATACCAATACCACCACCACCAATATCACCACAACCAATACTACCACCACCAATACCACCACCAATACCACCACAATACCACCAATATCACCACCACCACCAATACCACCAATACTACCACCACCAATACCACCACCACCAATACTACTACCACCAACACTACCACCACCACCAATGCCACCAATACCACCACCACCACCAATACCACCAAAACCAATACCACCACCACCAATAGTACCACCACCAACACCAATACCACCACTACCAACAGCAATACCACCACCACTAATAGTATACCAGTACCACCACCAATACCATTACAACCACCACCAATACCACCAATACCACCACCCCGAATGAATATTACCACCACCACCAATACTGTGGTGTAGTTCCTATATTCCCAATAGGCTCTGCGCATTGGAATAATATATCCTATAGATTTGACATAGAACTTAGGTCATTAGGTCTCTATTGAATATACTAAACTTATTAATGAGTGCCAGCTAGCTCAGAGGTCATTAGAAACTTTCTCGAATTCACAAGAAGGGATTCGTTTCTGACAAGCGCATAAACATGACATCTTTGTTTCCCCAAAAATAAGAACATATCTCTCAGAGTAGTGGAAACAGTAGATAACTATTTTACTCAGTCAATCGTGCATGCTTCATTTCTACAGAGTTTGCAGAGAAATAGTGAGATGGGCGTTTTCAATAAAATGCTTTATTGAACAGTCTTCTTTCTCATGCAAGAGAGGTGAACTGCTACAATCGTTAGGCAGAATGCAAAGTATAATGCATACAGCGTAAACAGTAATATGAAATAATACTATAAGAGCATTGTATGGTTTTTAAGCCATATAAAAACACATACATAAAAAACATAGACTAAAATACTCAACTGGTGCTTCTAAAATACGCCTACCCCAATGTACCTAACCTAGGTCTAGTAGGTGGGAAGAAGTAAGTATGGTCTTTTGCATAGGTTTAGTTTTGCCAAGAATCTACCAATGGTTTCTCTAGGTTCTAATCAGCTCCATACCTTTTTAGAATGAAGGAAGTTTGGTATCTCTGTCTCGGGACTCGATTTCCAAACACCCCGCAAGGGGAGTCAGAAACACTGGAGCTGGATTCTGTGCAGAAGAGGGCAGCTTCCTGATCAGTGCGTCAGCTGGAGAGTCGGCTTCCTTCGGGACTTGCAGTAGCGAGCTGCGCCGGGCAAATAGGTCGTCGAACTGCTCCGAACCACCGTGCTTTGCCATAGCAAGTGAAGGTATATTTATACCTTGAAGGTGTTTAGGAATGCCATATTTGACGTGAAGTCAGGCATATGAACATTGTAAAACTAACTGAGTTCTTGGAGAAATCAATATTCAAGCAAGGGAAAGTCCCCAATGGCTTAAGCTGGTTTTCCAAGAAATCGTTGTAACGTTTGGTGAACGGATGAAAGTAGCCATGCCTGTATCAGGTTATCTGCCAGTGAGTCTGAAAGAAGCTAGGTTTACCCCCCTCCTGAAGAAAGCAGGGGCGGATACAAAGGCCTTAAAAAATTATAGGCCGGGTTCTCAACTTCCGTTCCTGGCAAAGATCTTGGAAAAGCAAGTTCTGAACACCCTAGCTAGCTACTTGGAAGATCACGCACTTCTCCACCCCAGGCAGGCAGGCTTTAGATCACAACATAGCACTGAGCTAGTGATGGCTGCTGTTGTGGACGATCTGAGAATCAGGGCCGATAACAAACAGCCATGTGCCCTGATTCTCTTAGATCTGTCGGCGGCTTTCGACACTGTCAGCCATGCCATCTTGCTGAACCGTGTAGCGAAACTGGGAATAACAGGGCAAGCTTTCAAATGGCTTAAATCCTTCCTTACAGGCCGGACTCAGAGAGTGCAAATGGAAGACCAACTATCCTCTGCTAGTGGTGTGACCTATGGCGTTCCTCAGGGATCAGCACTGTCCCCACTTTTATTTAACATCTATTTACAACCTTTAGTGGAGGAGTTAATGCATAGAAACTGTCAAATTTTTAACTATGCAGATGACACACAACTGCTAGTTCAACTTGACAATACCAGTCAGACACAGGACTCAGTGAAAAACCTTCTTAGGTTTACGGTTAATTGGATGGCAAACAACCTCCTGAAAGTTAACCCAGACAAAACTGAGGTACTTATCATATCAAATCAAGAAAGTCCCTGGTGTGAGCTTTTCTGGCCTCCCGAACTCGGGGAGGTACCAATCCCAGGAAGAGCAATAAAAAGCTTAGGCTTAAAAATTGACGCAGATCTGTCAATGGCTTCCCAAGTCCACGCGGTTGTAGGCTCGTGTGTAGGCCTACTAAGGCAGCTGCGAAGACTTGTTCCCATTCTATCCACCTCAACTCTACAAACCATTGTGTCGGCCACAATCATCTTGAGGTTGGACTGTGGAAATGCTCTTTATCTGGGGCTCCCACGAAAGCTCCTGAAGAAATTGCAGGTGGTCCAGAATGATGCGGCTAGGCTGATTTTCTCACTACCACAGAGCACACGAGCGACGCCTCTTCTTCAGAGGTTGCACTGGCTGCCCATTGAGCACAGACTGCAATTCAAGTGCCTCTGCATTGTCCATAAAGCTATCTATGGGGAGGCTCCCAAATATATCAAAGATCTTCTGAGGAAGTACGTGCCTGGCAGAACATTGCGCTCTTCTGAAGCTTGCAAACTAACCCCTTTGAGATTCAACCTTAAATCTAAGGGAGGGAGAGCTCTGTTGGTCCTTCTCCCTCAAATCTGGAACGAGATTCCGGCATCTTTGCAATGGGAGCCAATACTGCTACACTTTAGAAAGGCGTTAAAAACTTACCTGTTTAAAAAGACTACATCTCCGACGTAAATAGCCAACTAGATGAGGGGTGCGTTACCGACAGCCATGTGTTGTGTTCCTTTCTTTTGAAAAGCGCTTAGAGACCAGTGGTGATTTGCGCTATACAAAACGACAGTAACATAACATAACATATTTGGGTTGCATTGGCTATGCCTAAATAAGGGCTTGACTTCTATGCCTCTGTAAGGGCAATGTGAATTGTACCTATATGAGGGCATGAATCGGGAAAATCCAAGTGGAATCTAAAACGCCATACAACACTCACTCCACTTTCTTATGTATGACATTACTAAGTTCTAGACACGTTAAACTTATCTAAACATGATGTGTTAAAACCCCCCAAAATACATAAAAATGCAATGGCACTGGTTGTACACAAAAGCACATTGGTGCTATACGCATTTAAAGCAATGTTTCATGCAAAGCATATAGTTGATATTTGTAAAAATGCTGTCTGAATGAATCATGAAAATACATTTATGAAATGGCTCGTAAATATAGAATAAAAAAGATGCCGAAACCATTTCGTGACAGATTATATAAAAATGTTTGTATGAGGACAAGGACAAATATTGTCTCCAGAAGTTTTCAAAAAATTCTAGTTCTCTATGAATAGTTCTACTTTAAGCAGATTACTTTGTGCCCAAAAAAAGTAAAAATACAAATTTGGAAAAAACAATTAATCATAGGAAAAAGAGTTCTAAATTTAGAACTTTGTTTTGAAAAATGAAGGTCGAATTCAGAGTCTCTCAGAACACTGTGTGCCCAATCAAAAGTCAGTGTTATTGTTTTGAGAAAACATCAAATCTTCTAAGTCTGTAAAAAAGTCTTATAACATTGTCGCTGAGAGTTGGCTTACAGCGTTAAGATGATCAACCACACATAGATGAGAAGCATCACCGTCAGCATTGGTCGCATTAGCAATGTTCAAATTGGAGGGTACCTGTGTGCCTGTTTCCTCTCGTACCTCAGCAGTAGCATTTTACATCTGTGAGATCTCATTGAATGCCGTCATCAGAATTGGTAACCGCTGGGGACAACACAGTGCATGGGCCGTTACTGGTTCAAGCAAAGTATCAATATCCGTTGGCATGACTGATGGGAGTGTGAGACAGGTGTCTAACATGCATTCTTCTCCACATAGCAGGCATCGTAGAACAGGTAAGATGCAATCTTGCCAAATTGGTCTAAATGATAGAAACCATGTGGTATTCAATTCTCTTAAACGTGGTAGTCCCAAAATGTGGACGATGCGCTCAGGACACTTCATCGCCAGTAGAGTGGTCTCCACGGTGAACTGGGTGTCACTTGTGGATTGACTTGCCATATCGCAGCAGTAGGACCAAAAATAGTATCCCTGCAGCGAGTCCCAAAATTAGAGGCAATCCGCCAAACACAGAGTGCGCTAAGTTTGGAAATATTCCTAGGACTGCTTCAAAAGCTGCTAACAGTCCAGAAAATACTGTCTTAACCCCTACCCTGCTCATGACGAGCTCAGCTTAGCAGCCAAGGTGTTAAATACATGTAAAATACCACTCGTATCAGACATGTTTAAGATACAACTTAACATTTCCGAGAGGGCAATTTGTAGTTAAGAGGGCATGTATCTCTGCAGAAGTCCTTGCGGCTTGCAGATTATTGGTCTATTTGGCCGAGGTCAGTGGCACAGTTTTCTGTAAAAGAATGGCTTTCATTCTTCTTAAAGTATCAATTCGTATAGAAGAGATGTTCAGTGAAGGCCATAACGATGACTCCCGGTCTGTCTTGGTTTTTGGAAACAATACTTGCATACAGCAAGTGACCCTGGCTGACACAGTTACTAGATAGGGTAAACCTGGCAACATGCCACAGCAGCTGTGATCATTCAACATGAGGTAACTTCAATTAGAAACTTATCTAAAAAAAATGATCAATCACCGCAGCTGGTGAACCTTGCAGGTGGCAGGATAAGTTGTAAGAGGAACCATCGCAGGCCCCGTGTAAATTAATACCCTGACAAAGGAGAGAACCGCTTAGTGTGTTTTCACAATTTTTACCACTAAGAAACACTTCTCTTCCCCCCTCTCCAATATTTGTGTGTGTACGGTAATGCCCAGGATGTCTTGATGTATTCTTTACCCAAACTTTAATGTATGCCTGCTGGTATATGTTTTAAACAATACTAAAAATTGTAACAGGCAGAGTGATTTTTCCATGTATAATCCATTCAATGGCTGTTTTTTCAGCGACTATTGATGGTCATCTTTCCAGTTTTTAAATGCTCAGCACTGTATAGTCTGCTCCCCTCTGTGCTAATTTGATCTGTATATCAGTGAGAGTAAATTCTGAAAACAGTGATGTAGTATTGATTAAACGCCAAGGCATATAGCCTGAACGAAGGTTTTGCAATGTCCAACCTAATATCATGATAGAACGTAATTGCTACTGACCATGTAGCAACATGATCAAGTCCTGTTCCATTATGTCTATGGCAGAAGATACTATGCGGTCCAAAGAATATAACCCATTGTCAACCATGGAGAGAGTTTTTTCTAAATGTATACTATCAATTTCTCATATTCTTTCTGCAGTCTCTGCTTGGGTATTCTTCCATGCTTCATTATAAGCAGCATAGATACCGGCATATATAAAACGTTTATGACGCGGTTTAGTAGGTCCTTTCAAGACGTCTCTAAGATCAGCGCCATCTTTAAGTAAAGATAAGTGTTATTTTACATCTTTTAGTGTTAATTTATATAGCCATTCAAGGTACAGTTTTCCTACAGTGTATGTTGTTACTATTCCTGGATGCTGTCCTTGAACATATCTTGGATCTGTCTTAGTGAATGTGAACCCCCGTGTTTTATTCAGGAATCTATCTTGACAGTTGTTTGTGTCTGTGTGCCAGATTAACCATTTTTTCCAATCTGGATCTGTTCTGTTGTGAAGCAAAATAGTATGTATGCCGACCTCCCCCTCTGAAGTGTTACTATCAGGTGTAGGTGTAGGTATACACGGTTTGTTTAGGTCTTTTATCTTGGCTAACCAAAGACAAGATGTCTGTTGAACAGTGTCATTCAAAAGTATGATTTGCTCTGGGATGATGCAGGCTCTAAATAAGGCTGCTAATCCCTGCACTTACCAGTCTTTTGTGCCCCAGACAGTTTTTTGTCTCAATGTTGTTTTCCCAAAAGTCAAAACCGAGTGAGGACAGCTGAGCATAAAAGGCTGCAGAATAAATTTGCTTGGTATTTGTCAACATACTTTTCATTCCTTTCTTATTAACATTTTTAAAGTAAACTGATTCTGGATTGGAAATATTGTAAACTGAAAAGTATGGAAATGTTCCCAAAAATATTTTTGAGCTACCCTTTGGTGGCGTAGGACAATGTTTGCATTGGTTATACAGCAATACATTTCTAGGGGTTGCAGATTTGTGCAAGAAATGATGACCATAATGGCTATAACAATAAATTTGTTCATAATCTGATGAAACTTCTAAGTATTCGTGATTTGTAAATACAGCACACATTTCTAAGTCTGACATCATATTATTACCAGTTTCAAAGTCCCAATCATCAGAAAAGGTACTAGATGAAACAAAGTCATTCAAGGGAATCTTGATCTGGTGTGGAATCTTCAAACATTCTGCAGGGCCAAAAATGTCATAATCAGATCTGCCCCAAGCTATACCGTCTGGTATAGGAACGGCTGTGATGTTCACTGATGACAAGTCTCTTTGTTCACAATGGGATGATTTGTGTGGCTTGAGTAATACGTTGATGTTATTACTTGCTGTGTCCTTTTTAACATATCTTCCATTTATCAGCATTCCCAAAGTTATTACCAGAGTCAACCAAAGTAAAAGAAAAAGCACACCCATGGTGAAACCAGATATGTTTTTACCAGGTGATGAAAAGGTCTGTAGCTTGTTCTTTCAAAGTTCTGATATTCTGTCTAAATAACCTCCAGGATCATTCATTGATGACTTACATCAAGCCATAAATCCTTCTTCCTGGACCAAGAGTATACAACTAAGATAGAAGCAGGATAAGCATCCAGCACCACTGTCATACTGTCCTGCCTGAACTAATCATAGGTGCCTCTGCATCCTGTCTCACTTGCAGAGATTAAACCCATTATCAGATATCTAATAGCCACTAACTCATCTGAAAACCCAGGCCCAACCCAGGCTCAACTCGGTAAAAGTACTGGGTCTCTGGAACCACCAAAAAGGGCACTTCTGACCTATAAGGAACCTCTGTCAAAAGGACTGCTGTGCTTCTACTAGGACTGTCATTCTGCTGGACTGGTGCCCTATAAGGGTTGCTTTTCTGCTGATCTAGCGATTAGGGACTAATCTATTTTCTTTCTTTATTTATTTATAAAGTTTTAAATACCTCAAACTTGCTCCAGAAGGATATCAGCGCGCTTTACAATTTGAGGGAAAGGAAGGTACCAGATCACAAGATGAATCAAATGGGGAACCTAATAGGCATTGAATCAAATAGTGCACACATAACAGATCTTTTATAAACCTGGGGTAAAGAAGAATGGGCTAGTGGATGAAACATAATGACATAAGGGGAGCAAATACAATAATAATAAACAGGATAAATGACCAATACTGTAGTATGTCTGATGCGATTAGAGCTGACAATCGCCCCTCATGTTAAGGTAAGAACTTATTCATGAGGAATCTTTTTGCTTCCAGTTTGAAAGCAACCTCGGAAGAGATTCTACGAATTTCCGGTGGAAGAGAGTTCCACATTTTTGGTGTAGAGCCAGAGAAGGCTCGTTGGAATGTTCTCTTTTTCCGGAAGATCTGAGGTTTCAAGAGGGGGGGATTAGCACTCCTTGACGGTCTACCCCCTCCAGATAGTTCTAGCTTTTGCACAAGGTAGTTGGGAGTTTTGAAGTGGAGAGCTTTGTGCGATGGGCAGGCAATCTTCAGTTGAATTCTAGCTTCGTAGGGCAGCCAGTTTAGAGATTTAAAGACCGGGGAGATGTGGCTGCCGCATTCAGTGAAGCCTTTAGGGGGGCAAAGTGTATTTGGGGAGGCCACATAGCGTAGCACTGCCAAAGTCAAGCCTCAGCTAAACAAGCGATTGGACCACTTGCTTGAAATCTGCTTGAGGTAGGAAAGGTTTGAGATTCCTGAGTATTCTCAGAAGGTGGTTAGGTCGCTTGCACTCGTTGCTAATATGGGTCTTCATATTCAGATGCTTGTCCTGGGTGATTCCTAGAGATTTAGCTGAGTCAATAGTGCGGGGAGAGCAGTTGAAGGGGGTGAGTTGGTTCATCCATGGGTCGATTTTAAGAGTATGCTTCGGGGGAGCAATGAGGAGGAATTCAGATTTGGAGGTGCTTAGCAGGATGTTCATTGAGATCAGCTGTATTACTGTCATAATTGCATGTGAGGTGCCTGTAGCATATCGTAAGCCTCGCTTTGTAGTTTGAAGAACATATTCCTCAGCGCGTTTATATAATCATAGCGCTTCGTTGCTCCCAGTGCCCATTGCTGTAACTATATTCTTCCAGTGCCTGGAATCATTCTGTTTATCTAGCGGACATTTTGCTGTTTGTTGTTCTGCCTCCTGGCCCGTCTGTACACCCCGCCCCCCGCCCCCCAGCTGACCCTCCCTGCCACGAGTAGCTCTGGACTGTCCTGCCTGGTGAAGCGCTGTGACCGTCCTGAATCACTCAGAAGCGGTCGCTCCACCACGCTCCCTGGCCACTTAAGTATCTGTGCTTCGTTTTGCTAGCATCGCGCATTGCTTGCTTGTTGCATTTCCTTGTGACGCTTTGAACCCCATTTCCTCCGTGCCTGATTTACATCGCAGCGCTTCATTGAGATCAGCTGTATTACTGTCATAATTGCATGTGAGGTACCTGTAGCATATTGTAAGCCTCGCTTTGTAGTTTGAAGAACATATTCCTCAGCGCGTTTATATAATCATAGCGCTTCAATGCTCCCAGTGCCCATTGCTGTAACTATATTCTTCCTGCGCCTGGAATCATTCTGTTTGTCTTGCGGCCATTTTGCTGTTTGTTGTTCTGCCTCCTGGCCCGTCTGTACGCCCTGCCCCCCGCCTCTTAGCTGACCTTCCCTCGCCCCTCCCCTTCCACTATCCACATATGACAGATGCATTTGCGCGCAGTGTTCACGCGCAGCGGACGCGACCCATGCGCGCCGAAGGTGCGCCAAAGGTAAGCCCGTCTACGCCCGTCCGCGCCTGTACCGTGCCCAGCGCCAGACCTCCTGGTCCTCGCAAAACCCACTCCACCCGCATAACGTATGACGCCGCTACCCTCTGTGCCCTTAACCCCGAACGCACACCACAATGCTGCGAAGCCACCCCAGGACTCACCCACAGTCCATTCGCCTGTCACTCCTGCAAGTTCACCTGCTTCAGGACCCACACCAAATCCTCTTCCACCAAACACAGCTCCGACTCTAACCACCTGAAGTGCATCCTGCTGAACACCCGCTCGGTCCACAGACATGCCACTGAACTCTGGGACCTACTCGACACTGCTTCACCGGACATCGCATTCCTTACAGAAACCTGGATGAATGCATCATCAGCACCCGACATCGCCATAGCCATCCCGGACGCTTACAAGATCATCCAAAAAAAACGCACCAATCAAACAGGAGGAGGCATCGCCATCGCCCATAAGAACACCATCAAAATCACGACCAGCTCCGACGATAATCTTGCGACCGCCGAAAATCTCCACTTCCAGATCCACACCAACCCTAGGACCACACTTAGAGGCACCCTCATCTACAGGCCTCCAGGAACCCGTACACAATTCAGCGATGACATCACTGACTTCGTCAGCCCACATGCCCTAGCCTCTGAGAACTATATTGTACTAGGAGACCTCAACTTCCACGTTGAAAACAAATACGACAGTAACACCACCACCCTTCTGGACAACCTGGCCAATCTCGGACTCAAACAACTTGTTGACACCCCCACCCATGTAGCCGGAAACACGCTCGACCCTATCTTCACCTCCAGCAAGCACATTTCCTTCGATCGCACCACAACTCCCCATTGGACGGGCCACAGTTGTGTTCACTTCAGCTACAAAACCACCTTGACCCACAACCCTCCACAACCTATTCCTCGGAGAAACTGGAACAAAATCACCTCCGACCAACTCCTCACATCACTCAACCAAAAATTTCCCACCCTGCCATTGGACCCAAACCAAGCGGCCACCAAACTCACGCAATGGATAACCCACAGCGCGGACGAATTAGCACCCCTGAAAAACCACCAGATCAAATCAGGCAGCAAAAAGGCTTCCTGGTTCAATGATGACCTTAAAAAATCCAAGAAGCTATGCCGCACCCTAGAGAAAACATGGAGAAAAAACCCAACCACCGACAACATGGCCACCCTCAAGTCAGCCACCCGCAAACACCACCAACTGATTCGATCCACCAAGAAATCAGCATTCAAGGATCGACTCAACAACAACGCCCATAACAGCAAGGAACTCACCAACCCCACTGCAGCATCTACCGACATCACTCCCTCCCAAGACCTCTGCAATGTGTTATCCTCCTTCTTCTACAACAAAATTGCCGACATTCACAACAGCTTCGAGAACACTCCCTGCGAACAACCCTCCCCACCCCCCTCAGAACCTACACCGCCAGCTAACAACCTCAGCGCCTGGAACCCAATCACCATGGAAGACACCATCCGCCTAATGAACTCAATCCACTCTGGCTCGCCAACTGACCCCTGCCCCCACCACATCTTCAACAAAGCTGACTCCATCATTGCACCCCATCTCTGTGATGTCATCAACTGCTCTTTCAACTCTGCCACCTTCCCAGAATGCTGGAAACACGCCGAACTCAGCGCCCTCCTGAAGAAACAGACAGCAGACCCCTCTGAACTTAAAAACTACCGACCCATATCCCTCCTCCCATTCCCCGCCAAAGTCATTGAGAAAGCCGTCAACAGTCAGCTCGCCACCTTCCTTGAATCCAACAACTCCCTCGATCCCTCTCAGTCCGGATTTCGAGCCAAACACAGCACTGAAACCGCCCTCATTGCAGCGACAGACGACATCCGAACACTACTGGATAACGGAGAAACAGTGGCCCTCATTCTACTCGACCTCTCCGCCGCCTTCGACACAGTCTGTCAGGAACCTCAAACAACGCCTCAGCAACAACGGCATACAAGGAAAAGCCTTGGACTGGATCATCTCGTTCCTCGCCGGGAGAACTCAAAGAGTCCAACTCCCCCCATTCAACTCAGAGGCCACTGAAGTCATCTGTGGCGTACCACAAGGATCATCACTCAGTTCCACCGTCTTCAACGTTTACATGAGCCCACTCGCATCCATCGCACGCCAACACAACCTTAACATCATCTCCTACGCCGACAACACCCAGTTAATCCTTTCCCTCACCAAAGACCCTAACACCGCCAAAACCAATCTTCACGAAGGCATGAAAGAAGTAGCCGAATGGATGAAACACAGCCGCCTAAAACTCAACTCAGACAAAACGGAGGTGCTCATCCTAGGATCTTCCCCCTCCACCTGGGATGACTCTTGGTGGCCTTCCGCTCTGGGCACAGCACCCATACCCACAGACCACACACGTAACCTTGGCTTCATCCTAGACTCCTCTCTCTCGATGTCCAGACAAGTCAACGCCGTCTCATCCTCCTGCTTCAACGTACTTCGTATTCTCAAAAAGATCTTCCGCTGGATCCCCCCCGAGACAAGAAAGACTGTCACCCACGCACTGGTCACAAGTCGACTGGATTATGGTAACACACTATACGCGGGAATCACAGCAAAATTACAGAAAAAACTCCAACGCATCCAAAACGCATCAGCGAGACTCATATTGGACGTCCCTCGCCAAGATCACATTACCGGACACCAAAAAGCCCTCCACTGGCTTCCCGTCAACAAGAGAATTACGTTCCGTCTCCTCACCCACGCACACAAAGCCCTCTACAAACTAGGACCCGAATGCCTCAACACTCGACTGTCTTTCTACACATCCACCCGCCAACTAAGATCCTCCAATCAAGCCCTCGCCGTAGTCCCACGCATCCGAAAATCCACCATGGGTGGCAGATCCTTCTCCTACCTGGCGGCCAAGAACTGGAACTCACTCCCCACTCACCTCTGCCTTACTCCGAACCACATCTCCTTCAGAAAAAAACTTAAAACCTGGCTATTCGACAAAAAATGAACCCCCCCTCCCCAAGCGCCTTGAGACCCTCTGGGTGAGTAGTGCGCTATATAAATCCCTGAACTTGAACTTGAGGTGGGTCTCGTTTAACCAGTTTTGGTAGCCAGTAGGGTGGAGTTGAGTGACGTGATGTCATCCGGGGAGGAGATTTTCAGAAAGAGTTGGGTTTATTGTGCATACATATGGAATCGAATGCCCAAATATTTTAGAACATTAGCTAATGGTTACAGGAACACATTGAAGAGAATGGGAGAGAAGGTGGACCCCTGGGGAACACCCATTGTGACTGGGGATGGCTGGTTCACTTTTTCCTCTTTGGGACCTGTGCTGCAGGAAGGACGAGAACCAATGCAGCACCTGACCAAAGAGGCCCATCCTATGCTCCAGGATGACTAAGAGGTTGTCATGATTGACAGTGTCAAATGCGGAGGAAAGGTCGAGTAGGATAAGAAGGCAGGATTCATTTTGATCAAGCATTATTAAGATGTCATCCATCACGTGAGTGAAAGCCGATTCAATGCTGTGCCCACTACAAAAACCAGATTGGTGTTGGTCCAGGAGATGGAAATTTTTGATGTGAGCACATAGTTGTGATTGGACGCATTTTTCAAGGAGTTTGGCTAGTGTGGGGATGCTGGAGATAGGTCGGAGGTTGCTAAGATCTGTACTATCAGCTGTAGTTTTTTCTAATATAAGTGTCACCTGAGCCTCTTTTAAGTATTCTGGGATCCTCCCTTGTGACAGAGATGCATTGACAATATTTGTCCAGAAGGGGGAGATTTTATCCTTTATTACTTTGAAGATGGTGGGTGGTAACGGGTCACTGAAGTGATTGTAAGGATTGATAATCCGAAGAACCTTTTTGATATAATTTTCATTGAGGGCGGTAAAGGTGTCCCAGGAAGCGTTGTTCTTAATACCCAGCTACATGGTGCTGCCTTGTCTAGTAAGGCCAGGGGGGGTTCAGGTTCATTGGGTAGCAATAGAGCCCTTCTGGTTTCCAGATCAATGTTAATAGGTCTAGTTTTCTCAGTAAAAAAGACAGCCAGATCATTGCATGAGGGAAGTCTGACTTCCGAAGCTGATCGGTTAGGGGCTACCACAGATTGTTGTTTAACCAGTTCACACAGTTTCTTGGATCGATTAGCTGCTTGGTTAAGTTGGGATCTGAAGTATTCCGCCTTAGCTGTCTTGATTTGTTTGGTATAAGAACTTCTTGCTGATCTAAGTATTTTTAGATGGTCCACAGTTGGAGTGGAAACCCAGGAACGTTTGATGGCCTTAGATTGCGGCGTTCTGAGTTTAGGTTGCCAGTGAACCAAGGTTTAGATATTTTTGTAGGTGCATTTTTTGTTGTTGTAGTGGAGCCATAGAATCCATGATGCTGGAAATAGAAGAGTTGTAAAAGTCTGTGAGTGCATGGACTTCATGTATGTCTAATTGGGGATAGAGGGCACGATTACAGCACTAAAGAAGGATTTATAGCCCTAAAGAAGGATTTATAGAGCGCATGGCTGCCCAGGAGGGTCCCAGCGCATGTGAGTGAGCTAGCGGGAATGTAAGATGAAATTTATGGGAAGGGCCAGGTTTTCAAGAGCTTGCGGAAGGCAAAAAGATTGGATTTGGCGCGCAGGGGCAGAGGCAGGGAGTTCCACAGCTTTGGGGCGTTGTAGGAAAAGAGGCAGCCCCCTGAGCCCCTCTTAATTCTAGGGATGGAGGCAAGGTGAAGGTGGGTCGACAGAAGATTTCGGGAAGATTTGTGAGGTCTAATAATATCTTTTAGGATGGGGGTCCCTTGCCATAGAGAATTTTATGGGTAGTGCAAAGGGATTTGAAGTGTACTGTCTCCTGGATAGGGAGCCAGTGGAGCGATCTTAAGGCGGGTTTTGCTGAGCTCCTGTTGTTAGTGCCGGTTAGCAGCCTGGCTGCAGAATTTTGGACAACCTGTAGTGTGGGGATGACTTTATAGGGGGCCCCAAGGTAAAGGGCGTTACCATAATCCAGTCTAGATAGTAGGAGGCCCTGGATAAGGAGCTTCCTGGAGTCCGGGGGGAGGAGAGGCAGGATTTTGCGGGTGGTCCGGAGGAAACCATAGCAGGCCCCCGTAGTCTTCCTGGCTTGGGTGTTAAACGTAAGGTCAAGCCAGATTCCCAAGCTCTTAATATCTTGTTTTGGGGAAGGTGCGGGTCCCATACAGGGCGGCCACAGAGTCTTGGGTAGGAAGTGAGATTGATTGCCCAGTACCAGAATCTCTGTTTTATCACTGTTAAGTTTGAGGTGTGAGCGGTCCATCCAGTGGGTAATGTCTTGAAGGCAGGAATGAAGGCTATTGGACGGGTGGTCCAGCTGGCTCAAGGACACAATGAGCTGAGTGTCGTCAGAGTAAGTCACAAGTTTTACAAAGTGATGGGGTGACTATTTTCTCCAGGGGGGACATGTAAACATTAAAAAGTTTAGGGCTCAGGGAGGAGCCTTGGGGGACTCCACAATGCACGGGAGTCACGCGGGATCTGAAAGTTCCCTCAAGCACTTGAAAGGATCGATTGTGGAGAAACTATTTCAGCCAGGACAGCGCGGCCCCGGTGATTGCCAGTCCCTTGAGCCGGTGGATCAGGGTGAGATGGTTTACAGTGACAAAGGCTGCACTCAGATCCAGGAGGATCACTACCACTGATCCTCCTGAGTCGAGGATCTTTCTGTCCTCTTCCACCACCGGGATCACGGCGGTTTTGGTGCCCTGGCCCGGGCGGGAGCCCGTCTGAGAGGAGTGGAGTAGTCCATTGGCTTCCAGGAAAGCTGAGAGCTGTTGATTGATGAATTTTTCAGCCACCTTGCTAATTCCAGGCAGTAGTGAAATGGGCTGAAAATTACACAGCTCAGAGGGATCAAGGTGGGGCTTTTTTAGGAGAGCTTTTACAATAGCTCTCTTCCAGTTCGGGGGAACGATGCCTTGTGACAGAGAAGTGTTAATTAGTTTAACCATCGGGGGAATGATGGTCGGGGCAACTCATTTTAGAAAGTGTGGTTGAGCTGGGTCTAATGGAGAGCCACTTTTAATAGATTGAAAAATGGGAGGAAGAATATCCTCTGTAATGGGAGAAAAAGAATTTAGGTAGCAGTCCATTTTTGGATTGGTGGAGAAGTGTGGCTCAATGGTTAGAGTAATTGTGCCGTCAAGGGTTTTTGTTAAACTGTTGAATATTCAGAATTATATATTATTTTGTGGTCCTAAACATTTGACACCACTGATGCACAATTTGTGTCAGACAAAGTTTTTAGACAAATAGAGCTAATACCAGACGTTAATAAAAAGAGAGAGCAATAGCAGGGTGTATGGAAAAGTTCTGTTTGTTTTAATTATTCACAAAACAAGAATAAAATGTACATGGGTATACCATTTGTTGCAAAAGCTACAATAGGAAAAATATCAATAAAACAGCCTATTTGCAGCAATTGTTGTAGCTTATCCACCTATTTACAGATTCTATCATTACAAGCGGTGGAACAAGCGCAGTCGACGTTTCGGTCTCTAGACTTGCGTTATGGAGACCATTCTCAGGACAAACAAATCAAATCATGAATACCCTAAAAAACAGTAAAAACGATAATTAAAAAAACTGTTTTATTCCCATTCAAGGGATTTACATATATTATCCAAATAAAACCCTAAGCTCTCTACATGATTTTAATAACAAACTATATTACTTTTTGATTTTTTATCATTCATGATATTTCATTCAAATGACACCTTGACAATCAAAAGAGATTGTCAACATAATTTAAGGCATATTGCAACATCATTATCTTTTGCACATATTTCATTACCATTTTAACATTCTTGATGGTATTGTCTGTTAACCAACAACATTGTTCGATTATACTTTGTAACACTCAATTTTTCATATAGGGGATATGGTCTGTTGAAAACAAATCAATCCAAATGCAATTCAGAGATAAAATTCTGATCCATTTATCCTGGTCACAGTTAGCAGATTCGGCAGAAACTTTTACCTTTCTTATAGATCAATGAAGATCATGGAGTTTAAATGGGCCTCAAATTCAAGTAGAATGTAGCGCTGAGTTAAACCATACATGAGTTGTTTATAAAGCATGTATTATATGTATCCCTCGTTCATGGCAAAACAAATATCAGGGCAAACTTGTTAATGCATTCATATCGATCTTTTAATTAGAATTCAACTTGAATGCATTATTTGAAGGTAAATAGATATTTTTATTTGAGTTAAATGACTCTTATTCTTGGCCTTATTTTCTATAGACTGCAACAGGCATATGAGTATCTCTCGACATTGTCGTGCGTGTAGTCAATCAAATATTACATTCGGGCCCAAAGCATTGTATGCTTCAATATTTGTCGCACCCGTGTGTTATGGTGGACAAACTGATTATATATCTGCATACCTATATTAAACGACGGTGTTGTTGTTAAGAGATGCAGAGATTCTCAACTGGCTGCTTAATGCATGCTAGACACACGGCTCACATTAAAAATTAAAAGTTATCATGTCAGCCATTAAATCTGTTACGATATGAGGAACAAAGGTAAATTGTGAGATTTACCTGTAAAGACAGGAATCGACTGATTTTATCTCTCCCTGTGTAACTTTAGAGGTGGCACTGCTGATAAACACGTACATCTAGTCTGTACTTCAGTTCTCTAACGGAGATAAATCAAGGAGAACTTATCAAACATCATTTCAACTAATACCTTTTATCTCATATGTTTTAACATTACCACATAGGGAGTACTGGCCTAGTGGGATATCGCTGTTAAAAGACTAACATACCTGTATATTTAAACGATTGGCAGGCCCTCGGTCACTTTTACATGAAGTTCACTTAACACAGCAGTCCTACAAATGGTAATAAGGAAATCACCATAAATATTATGAGGTGCCCAGATTTAAACTAGCTTAGAGGACATTAAACTGGTTTCTCAACCATAGATCCTGAGTTCTAAAGATATATCATTTACCTGGCTAAACAAAGGTCGAAGGCGATCCTCACAGTTCAACAGGCAGCAGCAATCCGGCAGAGATCATGTGTTTCTCTCGCCTCATGGTTTTTATACCCTATTTGTTTGGTAATAGAAATAGGACTAACAAAGTGTGTCCCTTCTTTGTCTCCTCTAAAGGAGAGACGCGGCCAACTTGTAATATGCAATTTGCCGACTTTAGTAGTCGTGAAAATGAGGAGGTACAGAGTATATCATTACTCTGTTACAGTTAAGCGGGGGAATTCAAATTGTGTACTTAACATAGTGAAAAGACTAGTTTTGTTTAATTTTATTTTGATTTTTTAAGGGACGAATGACGAATGTTAATCAATGAATGATTTACAAACGGGCGCTTGTATGGTGTTTGTTCCAGGATTATTTAGTAACCTACTATTTCCATAGTTAAAGAATTTGTATACATTAAAGTCTGCTTATTCTTTCTAGTCTTACTTATTTTAAGAAACCTGTAGGTTTACAAACAGAGTTGCCAATAAAAACATTGATGATGTCAGGTAGAACAACTTGTTTGTTGGTGATGCATGTTTATCTATAGTTTGTTGAACTCATTTAAATGCCATATATTCCAATTGCCAGTAAATATAAGACAAGATACTGATGTTCTTTACCATTTGTCCTCCTGGCCAGTCGCCAGTTCACAACTTATGATTCATATTGTACATTGCTTTACATATTGATGTATAGTCCCTCCTGGCTTTATGCCAGTTTACATCTAATCATAATGTGATGTCCCTCCTGGCCATCTGCCAGTTTACAGCTGATTATCAAAAATACAAAAATACATTAATTGTATCCTTCAAAGACATGCAAGCGAATGCCATTCAGTAGCACTATTCAGTCCTTGCTCAATGGTATTGGCGTTGCATATCAGCTTGCCCTCCCTAAGTGTCAAAATACGGTCTACATTTTGCTGTCTTTTGGTGGGTTTGATCACATCAACTACCCACCAGGACATTTGGTTGAACTTGTGTCCTGATCTGAGATAATGCTCCACAAGGGGCGCATTTTCTACACGGCACCTAATGCGGGATTGATGTTGAAGTATCCTTTTTTTTGATTGGTTGTATTGTCTTGCCAATATAAACTAACTGGCATGGACACCTGATGCAGTACACCACATTAGTGGTGTTGCAGTTTGAGAACGACTTAAGCTGTAGATTTAGACCATTGATGTTATATGACTTCACTGATTGTGTGGTATGGCATGCCTGACAATTGCCGCATTTATAATGACCCACAACAGGGACTAATTGTCTCATGTTATCCACAATATTCTTTTCTCTGGTGTTTTCATAGGCATGGACCAGCCGGTCCTGTACATTGGTACCCCTCTTAAATGCAAAAAGAGGTTTTTGGATGAGTTCAGGTATCACTTGAAGTAAACTCCAGTGTTTCAACACGATCTTTTTAATGGCATTAGCATGGGTGCCAAAGGTGGACACACAGATTAGATTCTCTTTCTTTGGACGGTTTTTTACCTTGAGAAGCTCCTCCCTGGGATTGTACCAGGCTCTCTTTAAGGATTTCTTTAGTAGCTTAGATGGATACCCCCTTGCTTTAAGTTTGTCCTTCAGCTTTTTTCTTCAAGGAAATAGTCTGCCCTAAGAGTACAATTTCTGCGTAAGCGCAGAAACTTGCCAAATGGCAGCCCATCCTTCAGGGCTTGTGGGTGATGGCTTTGATACTTTAGGAGCATGTTACGGGAGGTAGGTTTTGTATATAGGCTTGTGTTTAGACGATTATTCAGGTCACATTTGATGTATTTATCAAGAAAATTCATTTCAGTGACATTATATTCCAAAGTGAATTTAAGATGGCTACTCTGGTTGTTGAGCCATACATGAAAGTCTTGCAGTTCTACGTCAGTGCCGTGCCATACCATAAATACATTGTCGATGTATCTCAACCACTTTCGGATATTTCCTAGGAAAAGGGTTGGATACATCATGGATGAATAAAGTTTCAAAATGAGCTACATAAATATTAGCTATGTCTGGGGCGTATACTGCTCCCATAGCTACCCCATTGAGTTGTTGGTAATAGGTGTTTTCAAATAGAAAAAAGTTTTCGCATAGTGATATGCGAACACATTCTACTATAAAGTCCGTAGGCACCTCATGCGGACGGGGTCTACCATCTAGCAGATTGTTAAGGATGGTTAGTACTTCAGCTTGTGGTATGTTCGTATACAAGCTTTCAATATCCATGGTGACTAAAATGTCACTCATGGAATTAAACTCAAAATTTTCAACTTCATTTACTACTGCCAACGTGTCCCTGATGTATGAAGGAGAGTCGATGGCAAAAGGTCTGATAAAATGGTCGGCATATTGTGCTAGGGGCTTAAGGATCGAATTGCACCCTGACACAATAGGTCTTCCGGGTGGGTTAACTTGATCCTTGTGCACTTTAGGTAGTAGATAGATTGCAGGTGTTGTCGGGGTTTTATTGATGAGGAAGGCAGCTTCTTTTTCATTGAGCCAACCTCCATCAAGAACCTTTTTGTTTAATGCTGAAATTTCTTGCATAAGTCGTGTTGTGGGATTAATTGTTAACTCCCTGTAGTTTGTAGTATTTGAGAGTTGTTTTAACATTTCAGCGTTGTATTTGCTGCGTTCCCACAAAACTATTCCTCCCCCCTTGTCCGCAGGTTTAATTACGGTGTCTTCCACTGTCTGCAGATTTTGTAAAGCTCTTTGTTGGTCAACTGAAAAGTTGGACTTATAGTGAATTCTCTTTTTGAAGAGGTTATCTATTTCTATCAGAACCGCATTTTCAAAGGTTACTACCTCTTTCTTAACCATAGAATTAAGAGGGTAGAAAGTTGAGGGACAACGAAGGCCCGTAATCCCTGGACTTTTGCTACTGGTGTTATTTGCAAAAAAGTTTTTGAGTCTCACAGATCTGAAGAATTTGTACATTTCCAATTTCGTTTCAAATAAATCATTCTTATATGTTGGTACAAAGCTAAGCCCTGCGGACAAAACATCAATCTCTTGTTCAGATAGTATATGGTTGGATAAGTTGAAAATAGGGATGGAGAGATTAGGTGTTACCACTCGTAGTATTGGTTCCGAGTCTTGCGAAACCCTGGTGTATATGGTTTCCGATTCCATCCTCTCCTCTGAGGTTGGGGCTGCGGTCTGTACTGTTGACCGTTGTGTTGTCATTCCTGTACTAAAAAATTCTGCTGGCGTGAGGTTGAGGCCTGTTGGTCTTGATGCTGGTGATTGTTTTCACTAGATCTGTCACTACCAGATTCTGAGATGGTGTCAGAGAAATTAATCCTCTTTCTTCCCCTACTAGGTTGGTTGGTATTCTGAGGGGCATAAAAATATTTTTGTAAGTAGGGGTATGTACGCTCTTTATTATACCTTCTTATATCGCTTTGGAGTTTATTCGTTTTTTTGTGGGCATTAAAGGCCTCAAAGTCCTTGATTGTTTGCTGGACTTTGTCCAATAGAAACTTGCTATTGGTGATTGTTGAATCCCCTAGAATTTTCTTCTCCAGGGCTTCTATTTCCGTAGTCAACAATTTAATCTGTCTACCAGCCGTTTCAATACTCAACACCATCCAGGTGCGAGAACATCTGTTGGCCGCATAGCTGAAGCCAATTTTAAAGTCCTCATCATCCGTAAATATGATTGGTATATTATGGATTTGCAAATCGGCTGGTATAATGTTCGCGCTCAGACAATCAGTGAGGAACTTTGCGTGAAGCTCCGTTCTTACCAGCTTCTTTCTCAATCTTTCTAGCTGATTTAGATCAGTTTCATGGGCTGGTTGGACAACTGTAATTTTGTTGCCCAACAGGGAAGGCCCTGCCGCTATTTTCAGGATATACTCTTCTGAGTAGGCTAAAGTCTCTGCCTCAGACATGTAGTAGAATGATAGACTTACGACAAACCACTTGTTATAGTGGCCCACACCAAACCACCGTCTGTGCTTGATATGTCAAATGTTTAGGACCACAAAATAATATATAATTCTGAATATTCAACAGTTTAACAAAAACCCTTGACGGCACAATTACCCTTTCATACCCATCGCCCAAGCCCTCAAGGGTATATTGGGTTGCTCGTTCTTAGTTGACAGTGGTTAGGGTGGCAGACCCTGATGCAGAGGTCTAGCCGGGACCAGAGTTCAATTCCCCGTCTCGGCGGGTCTTGGGCTCAAAATTCCATGGACCTGATAATTCTCGCCTCGGTGCCTATTCCAATCATGGAGTCTGGTTCATTGAAAGTGGACCCAGATAATTGCTCCAGAGAAATCAGCACATCTCCAGTGTATGTGTAGCAGAACCGGTGCACCAATACTGTAGCAGGAGCAGAATCAGCTCATCATACTTAAAACCAGTTCATTGCCCCGTGAAACCAAAGAATTGGAACCACGCATTGCTGTCACAGCAGGGTGGGATCATGGATGCATCTTGTAGACTGCATGGAGAAACCATGCACATCACATAATGGATTTAGTGCTTTGCCTTCAGAACTGATTGATCACCATCAGTGTGTGTGTGAGGGAAATTGACGCATCACTCGTCTGTGGACTCAACATCGACAAATCACTTGTCTGTGAACCACATCTCGATGCTGTGTGACCAGGATCAAGGTACACTGAGCTATCTTGAACATTTAACTTCCTCGGTCCAAAGCAATCAGATAACCGCCAATACACGCTTATTGCTTCAATGCACTATTGACACTTTTATTCTTCTAAAATTCATATCTTGACATACTTATTATTTTTTTGTTATCTGTATCCTTATTTATTTATAAAAACAATATCTATTTTTATAAACTTGTGTGGAGTCTTTTTGTAACTGCCACAGTTACTGTGTTACAGTTTGAAGTGGGAGCAGCTTCTAGAAAGTTTATTTGAATTTCATGGAAATTCCTGAGTCCCCTGCCCTGTTACTGTTTGGGTGTAATTCACTAAGTCTAACTGGCAATTGCATGTGACCCCAGATAGGCTGTAGGCACTAAAAGGCTAAGGAAACAAAAAAGCCCAACTTTGTAAATGTTACTTTTTCATAATTATAATTAAAATCCAATCTTTCCTTTAAAGAGGATTTTTATTACAATTGTATGGATACCAAACTTGTGCTGGCCACCAGGTCCCAATCAAAAGTTAGCACTTATTAGATAATAAGGCAGCCCAATGTTATTCTATAGGACAATCAGGCCTCACAGAAGCGGAAAAGAATTTAGGTGTTTCTCACCACCAGGTCATATCAAGCTAAAAAGTGCTTGGCCAAACTTTCCCTTTTAATGTACCCTAATTTATAGGCTCCCTAGGGCCTTCCTTAGGGGTGACCCCTATGTAAAAGAAGGGGAATTTAAGACTTTGCAACAGGGTCATATTGCCAAGTCAAATTAACAATTAAAACTGTAATATGGTCCACAACTCTTCAAGGAACGTACAAGTACACTAAATATGGCAATCAGGTATAAGCCAATCAATCGTCATTTGGGGAAATGAGCACAAGTACTTTAGCACAGGATAGCAGTGGTAAATGACAGAGGGTTCTAAGGCCAACAAAAACAAAGTCTGCAAAAAAATAGGAGAGTAAAGGCTAAATGTTTGGAGGTGACCCTGGAGAGAGGGCCAGATCCAACACTATCCTAGATGCAGTTTCACAAGTGCATCCCACAGTGACTGCACACATGTATGATGGCATGGCTCTTAACACATCTTCAATTTCTTTAATTTGTACACATGTTTTCGAGGGGTTTCTATATTTAGATATCCTGAAAGAGCACATCCTGGATGTTCACTTTAGTGGGAGGCAGAAGATTTGACTGCCTCCAGCTTTGCAAGCGCTCCCAACATTTCAGTTTCTGGTACTCTAGAAAGCACTACCATGCAGTTTTCCCCACATTGTTCAGTGATCCTTTCAGAGACACCCAGGATAGGGGTTTATTTTTGTAAAGTATTTCTGCGCACATGCGTAATACATATACCCTTCCTTTTTGCACACTCTCCATATCTGTTTAAATTGTAGATGCAGAATGGGTGTTATCCAATCTGTCTCAACACAGACATTTAATAATCTCACCTTTAATTTGTTTACACGCAACCACAGTACCGTCATTAGTGGTCCGGTGTGAGCTGCTCCCTGACAGTCTCCCCCCTTGTCACAACGTCTCTTCTGAAATTACTCTTTTCCTCTGTCCATACCCTTTCAATTTCTAAGGTTTGCAATTTTTTGTGGGCACTTTCTTATTTTTTTCTGTCTGACTTTCCTACAGTTAATCACTCTATATACATGGTTCTACCTAATCCTTACAAAACATGCAGTATGGTTTTTCGTGACCTGGAACCCCACATGTGCCATACTCATACTGACATTTTTTGTAGCCTTACAATGGTCTTTATTTACATACTAGTGGATAAGAAAGGGACTTGAAATTTGTGGCATTAATTACATGGAAACCTGATCCAAAAATACACATGATTATCTAGATAGCCTGATCACAAATAAGGCACCAGACACATTGGGTGAGAACACATTTAAGGCCTCACCCGGACATGTGAGGCCCTCTGTCACTTAATGTTAGTAAAGTAGTTGAGTTGGAGAAACCTTTACCTCCTGCCCGAATTGGCATTCAGTAATCTTATGTTATGCAAATGTGTAGGTAGAGCGCATTATCAACTGAAAGGCTATCATGGAGCTGAGCAACTCGGGAAGAGAAAAAGAGAAAAAGAGTCTCTAATGTGAAGTGGGAGGTTTATCATACTTTAGGAGTGATTTAGGAAAGGCTGAACCTCAAGATCTGTTTCGGTGTATGCACAGGATATGTGCAAGTAGGAGTCTAGCAAAGCAGATGTGTTTAGGGAGATAGCGAAAGGAGATGCAACTGTTCAGGTTGGCGGGAGCTAGGTTGTGTAGTGACTTGAAGATGTGAGTGAGAAGTATGAACTCTGTATTTTTGTTATTTTGGGAGTCAGCAGAGCTCCCTGAGCTGTGTTGTGATGTGTGTTATCTTTTCAGAGGATAAGGATGAGTCTGGCTACAAAGTTCTGGGTCGTTTAATATCATTTGGTGAGGATGTTTGACGTTACAACGCATGCTTTAACAACGCATGCTGTTACAAAGCAGGTTTTACTACGCATACCATTACAATGCATAGTGCTTTGGGGTGGTGGATAGTGAATAGTTTAATTTACTATTCCAACTCCAGTCCCCGTGGACACTAGGGAAGGTGTTGGATAGTAAATTAAATCGATTTCCTATCGTAGAGCGCCCCCCAGCGCAATGCGTTGTAATGGTTTTCGTTGTAAAACCTGCGTTGTAATAGCACTGCGTTGTAAAAGTTTCGTTGTAAAGGATGTTTCCCTTTGGTGAACTGCCTAACTTATTCGGGCACATAGGGTGTTCCTGTAGTTCAGCTTGCTTGTGAAGAGGGAGAGTGTGATTTTTTTTGGGGTGTTGTTAGGGAGCAATTTAACAATTTTCCTCAGCATCTTCAGGGTGTGTAGGCATGATTCTGTGATGGCATTAACTTGATGCATGCTGATACTGAGATCCCTGGTATGGGTGGGGGGTGAGGACTGAAGGCCAGCCATCCACAAGGCAGAGTCCCATTGTGATGTGTTCTTGACGAAGGTCACTGCTTCTGTCTTGTCGGTGTTGAGCTTGAGACTGTTGGACTTTATCCAGTAGGTGACTTCCATAATGAAAGTGGAGAAAGTGTTTCTTATGCTGGGGGTCCATTCAGAGATTGAGAGTATGAGTTGTGTGTTGTTGTTAAATGAGGTTATATTGATGTTGCTTGCCAGATAATCCTTAATTTCTTTGATGACAATAAGCAATGAGGGTGTAGCAGACAAATGTAAGCTGTATGAGGGACTGTCCCTCCTGCACACCATGTAGACGCAACAAAAGAAATATCTTCCATACATTGAGTGCCTGGCAGGCATGCATATGGCTGTGACCTAGTTGACGGACAAAATGTGGATGTCCAGATCCTGAACAATGGAGCAATGCCCCACCCCCCTTACCCTGTCTCACCCACTGAGATTGGTATCCATAACAAGAGGTGACAAGTGGGATTCATCCTTTCTTCCAAAAGACACTTGGCAAAGCTTTTGCATTCCCAGATGAGATCTTTCTGTAGCCCCCAATGCTAGGGGTGCAGGGCTGAGGTCCTTCAGTACTACAAGAGGCACTTGACAAAGCTTGGTTGTACCCAGTTCAGATCTTATTGCTACTATCCCCTATGCTAGGGGTGCTGGGCTGAGGTCCGGCACTAGTAGAATGCTGGGAACTCCCCTGTAAAATACACCTCTGAAAAGGTTTCTTCTCTGGAACACATCAGAATACTCAGACACTCCCTGGCCAATCAGGCGGATTCAGGCACTGTCACTCTTCAAGGCTAGTTCCAGGCATATCTGAAGATGTCATTGTTTATTCCTAACACTATAAACTGTTACCCCAATTTCTGGACCAGGATCCTACTATGGTAACCCCAACGTTCCAGCAGAAACACCATACAAACACAATCAATGTGTGATTTGGTCACTGTGCACAAAGCCCAGCACATTCTCTGCAGTTTTAGGAAAATGGTCTCCATGCTTTGGACGCCACTGGGGTCCTATTTCAAACCAGCTCCACTCATCTGCATGGCAATATGAGGGACCTAGAAAGGTTGGTAACTTTAAAGCGCCAGCACAGTTGCCTATTTGATGGGAATGACTCACCCTCATGATGTAAAGGCTGTGACAGGGAAGAAGAATGGATTGGTAATAGAGATTCTACTCTTATCCACCATTTGTTTTGAAATTCACTATTGTTATTAGGAACGATGACCATTGCAAGTGATGATAAGAGGGCCTGTACTGAAAAACGAACACCATCCTCTCCACTTTTCATGGGATAGTGCCAACGTTAAGGGAGTTACATACTATCTCCTTTTTTGGCACCACTGTTCTATTCAACTGCAAATGTAACTGCATAGTCAGTGGCATCTTTTGTTGTATTTTTATGCTTAATCTCCCCTTGATAAGGTATTGGTCAACATCTGTAATGTTGTCTCTTTCAGAATGAGGACATAACAGTTATTTCCAGTGCGAGATGGTAAGGTGAGTGTTACAAAAAGATGAGGGTGCAGTAGCTGTGCAGGAAGAATATTTAATGCTTCTCTTCACCACCACAGGTTCCAGTCAGCTGGAGTCATCTGTGGAATCTTCATCACAAACAGTCATGGCACATTCAATAGGTACGGAAAAGGGGGGAGGGGCAAAGTGAGGATGTACCAAATGGAGATTGCAACACACCCCCCTCTCAAGGGAGAAACAGGTGGAGCACAACCAGGGAAGGGAAATGGTAAAGACTGAGGATACAAAAGAGGAAAAATAGATCACATGGTAAAACAATGTTTCATAGAATGAGTTCAACCACAGAAAAGCTGAGGGAAAAAGGCCAAAAACACATTACTCTGTGCAGAAGTCATTCTGCCACACAGGAGAAAACCTGGATCGCAGAGATCGCCTTGGAACCATAGGGTGTACGTCCACGCTAGCATTGGTGGGGGCAGCTGGATAACTTGACCCTTGAGTGGGGGTAAGTGAAATCACCCTGTCCATGACCCATGTCTGACCATTTTCCAGTTGAATGACATTTTTTACCATTCTGACCACGAAAAAGAGAAATAAAGCACCCACTAACCCTGTATTGCTTCAAAAAAGCTTGTACAAGCTTGTTGGTTCTGTTCCACTTTCAAACAAATATTAAGATACTATTATTTATAGATTTAATTTTTTTGTTTTTACATTACTATATTGTTCATTTAGTCTGTATCAGTTAATTAAGAAGCAACATCGCATTGAGGATCTGCTAGATATGAATATTATAACAGGATAATGTTTTCCACTATTCAAAGCTAGACAAACCTAGTGGCACCAGTATATTGTGACTTTCATCATATTCCTTTGTCTCTAGATTCCCACACGCTAAAGTAATCTAGGCACAGAGAAATAACTGAGGACTCTCCCCTACTTCACGAGGAATGGGACTTGCCTCTACACTGTCAAATGTCCAATAACATGAGCTCCTTTGAAAATTAGGGGTGTTCCGGATAATTTCTTAATTTATCCACTCATACCAACCCCTCCATGTGAATCAAGTGTTGTGTGATCCTGAAGAAGGTGATAAAGGGCATTTGTTGCCCACATCGAAACTTATGTCGATCCGTCGTTGGAAAACAGATCCCAGCCCACAACATCACAGTGGTCGATAATTCAAAATAAATCTCTGCTGTGGTTCCCGCCAGTGTGTATGTGCAATATTACGGGATGCTGGTATGGATGTAAAGGTAGTGAATGTGAGGGTATGATTGCATGTGAGATTGAAGGATTGGTGATGAGGGGAGATGGCTTGTTTTGTAAATAATGACATTATGTCCTTGTTTTTGCCTTTGTTTATATTATAACGTGAGAAAATACGTGTCCTTGATCATCGCAATACATATAAAAAATATTTGAAATGTATATACAGACTACCTAGTTCAAAATGTTGCTTCTCAATTAATTGATACAGACTAATGAAAATTTGGCGAACATTATAGGAATGTAAATACAATAAAAATTAATCTATAAATAATAGTATGTTAATATTTGTTTGAAATTGAACAGATCCAACAAGCATGTACCAGCTTAGTACAAGCGATATAGATCCGGTGGGTGCTTTTTTCTCTTTTTCATGTTTTTCCCCTTTCACCTGGACCTCAAATTACTTCTTCAGGGGATCAGCTACTTGTTTCTTGATTACCCATTGACCACTCCAAGAGGTTCAGAGAACGTGGAAGCATCGTTTCTCCATGGTTTGGGAAGGTTGATGTGGACCCAATCCCCTTCATGGGCATTGGGGAGTTTCAAATGCTTGGTGTGATCATACCAACTTTTAAACTTGGTTTGGTGATCAGAAATTCCTCTGGAGATGTAATTCCTTTCTTCAGCACATGTATCTTTTCTTGTTAACCAATTGGCAGATAGTTTGGTCTTACCAACTCTGGCATTGAGTGAATTGAATGCCTGTGACACTATTAGGTGTGGTGGGATAGGCCCATAGAGTGAGTTTTCTGTAGTGTAGCAGTCACAGGAATCTACTGTATTTCAGCTCCTTGCAAACACTCTTTTATCATTTGATTCATTCTTTCTACCAAACTATTTGCACAAGGGCAGTAAAGCGCTATTTTGTGGTGTGCCATTTGGATATCAGACAAAAAACGCTTCATAGGCTCTGACGTAAACAGAACACCATAGTCTTTAACTATGATGTTGGAAATCATTTTGTCAAAGAACAAATCCTTCAGAAACTTGATAAAAGTGTTGGTATTGATCTGGTGTACACATTAACATGTTACCCAACGAATGTGACAGTCCACCAAAACAAGGATGAATAGCTCATGCAGTATCTTACGGTTCAGAGGGCCTAAAATGTATAATGCTAACTTCACCCAAGGGCTGTTGGGGAGAGAGAGAGGAGGTTTCCTAACCTGGTGGGTTTTATCACTTAATCTGCACTCCATATTTTGTTTTTAGCGAGAGTACGCCCAAAGTGTCCCTCATGAGCCAGTTCTACTATTCTCTCCCTTAAATTCAGAGGGGGAACAATTTTCTCACCTCTACTAACCGTGTTGCCTTGAATGCTAAGTTCTAATCTCAAAGCCTAGTATCTGCACAAGTATGCAGGCATGAAACATACAGCCTAGGCACACATAAAAAAGAGTAAAACGATTTTGTAATCGCTATATGTAACAGAAAAAACAAGTAACTTCGAGATGAAAGGAAAAGGTCTTGAGTGGATCAAGTTGAATCATTTAATCCTTTTCAGACGTAAAAGCACGGTAGAACAAGTCAGCCGACGCGTGTTTCGTCGCACATTGGAGAATTGCTCCGCGACTTCTTCAGGGCTGCAAATGGATATAATAAGTTTGAATGATACAAATGTACCGCAAGTAAAAGAAAGAGAAACTAAGGGCTTTACAGCTTCAGCCCTATGAATACTTACAAGTGATAAAGAGCACACGTGGAAACCCAACCAACCTCACGTGAAGCATGCGAATGGAATATGAAGGGAGTGATGTTGTCCCGGAAGATGTGAGAAAATTGTGTCCAATGCTATGGCATAAAGGGGAAAGGTGAACTTATTCTGACTGTTGGTGAAGTGATTTTCAGTTAAGTTGTTCTACGAAAGCATAAGGGTAAAAAATACAAGGTGCTTGAAAAAATGATGATTGGCCAATACCTGTGGCATTGACTATTACTCTGTGAGAGCTGCAGAGAAAGAAGGGATGAAGAAGAGCAAAGTATACATCAAGATGAGGGTAGAAAACTTCGAAGTGAGGTAGAAAACAAGGACGTTACTATGTAAAAAGCAAGAGGAAGGGGGGAACTTGAGGTTTACGTACAGAGTAGGCAAAAGTATTGAGGAGGGGGCAAGAGATAAAGGATAGAATAAGTCCCAAGTACCCGAATGTGTTCAAAGGGTTTAGCGTGAGTGACGAAAGAGAAAGAAAGCCTAGAAATGATGGAAACCTTACCACTCAGCCGGTGATAATTCCAACCCGGCCGGGCTACTAGGTGAACGGGCGAAGTAAAAAGAGATATGCTAGTAGAACAATATAAAATCAAAAGCAAGATTGGAGCCAGGGTTAGCAACAATAATAGGGCTAAGTAATTATAGTTGCCGCATAGCGGTACAAAAATAAGGCTCTGTGTGGCTTAGAAAACAGAGAGTAAATCCACTGCTAGTATTCAAAACGGTCTGTGTGTTCAACAAGTTATTCGGAAAACGGTCTGTGTGGAAGAAGTAACCGAAAGACACATAAGGGCACTGAATTAATGTCTGTGTTGAGTGAACTACAGTGAAAAGACACCGAGACGTAAAATACTAAATCTACCTTAAGTGCAATGTGTTGATACACATTTGGGTGATGAAAGGGTCCTCTGAAAAGGCTGCGTAGTAGTTCGATGTGTTCAATCTATAAAAACAAGTATGTAAACTTGTTTGTAAAAGGGAGGAGTCAAGACATAAAAAAGCTTGAAGACAAGTTCTACATGAAAACAAAGGGCTGCAGGATAATAATCCCTGTATCTTCTCACCTCATAAGTTTCTGTGTACGCAGACCCTTTGACTCCCCACTCGGTACCAGGTAATGAACGAGTGAGAGCGCAGACCCGGAAGTAAATATAACCCGGGTCATGAAGCTGTGGTTGGCTCAACACGAAGCAGACGCTGAAACGTCTACCTTCTTAAAAGTTTCTAGTGAGGTGTGGGAATGTGAAGAAAGACTATATCAGAGCACTAAAATGTGAGAACCCTATGACCAGAAAAAGTTATTAAGATTCTTGCCCTTGAAACTTAGCAAAAGCTTGAACGAATATTTGTTTCATAAATATGGAGAAAATTATGGCAAGAATGGAAAGGGGCGACCAATCGGTCCCCCCGAACGTATGGTGGAGTGCCCCGATCCCCCCGGGAAGCCATCTTGGGCGGGAGGCGAGTCCCGGCTGGTATGCCCGAAGCGGCGTAGCCGGGGCGCGCCTTTTCCCGCCCTAGAGTGGGTTGTCCTAGACACCGAAGCCGCCAGCCACGCCCCCGGAGGCGGGCGGAGGCGGGTTTACGCCCGCCCGAAGAAGGATAAAAGGAGCGACAAGCCAAAGTAGCATCCTCTTGTTCCAGTGCTCTGAAGCTGCACCTCCCCGCTGCACGTGAGCTCGAGACGGAACGAAGAGCCAATTTTGAGCGTTGTAATTTTGTCTTTTTTCTTTCAGAGATCATCGTTCGAGAATGCCGGGCAAGAAGGTCGGAAAGCGGGTCGGTACCGATCAGATGCTCCGCATGCTCGTGAAAGACATGGCTGAGATGAAGAAGCAGATGGCGGCAATGAATGGTGTAGGAGGCCCGAAGCGAGTTGTCGGACCAGCATTGCCGGGAGTAGTCCCTAGCGGGAGAGGTAGAAGGTCCAAGAGGGGGGCAACTGGGGGAGAGACCCCGGTTCCTGAGGCGCCGCCTGCGCTCCCCGATACACCGACGGAAGCCCCGATCCCGGTCCCGAAGGAGGGGCAACCAATCCCGGTTGTAGTCACCCCTGTAAATGGGGAGGATATGCCTCCCGAGTTGGCTGCACAGCTGGCAGCGTGGTTGGGAAAAGATAGCGAAGGCACCACGGCGGACGACGCCAGGGCAGTAATGAGGCAGTTGCGGCAGTCAAGAGAGGCCGCGAATGCACCATGTCCTTTTGTTCCCCCGCAGGCTCCAGTGGGTGAAACCGCATCGGGCAAGAGTTCGGCAGCGACTACGGTTACAGCCTCTAGTTCAGGTAAGCAGCGACTGCCGATTGCGGGGGAGGGGTCTGTACCCTCGAGAAGGGAGAAAGTGGCTCAGCATATCCTGATTGAAATCAAGGAGAGGATATGGGGTGAGAAATATGTGAACATGTTTTCTTTGCTAACTGATCATTATGAGATCGAGCATGTGAAGGGTCAAAAGGAGTTTTTGCACCCAAGTGTTTGGCGCGCCAAGATGGCCGCTTTTAAGGTCGATGAGAACATAGGTAATTGGGGCAGAGCATTTGGCATTTTCACTTCAATTATGGGGGAACGAAGGCCGGAAATGTTGGCCGAGTTACCCGTGTACCAGACACGTATTATGGAGTACTCTCAGTCATATGAGGGCAATCAGTGGTTTTGTTATGATAATATTTTTAGGAAGGCCAAGGAGTTCGACACATCTCTGACGTGGGATTGTTACGACTCCATTTCTTGGCAAAAGATGGAGAAAACAGGCATGTTAAAGGCACCATTGGTGGGGGGAAGCGGGGGAGAGTTTTCCCGCCATTCATCTGGGGCGCCCTTTCGGGCAGGTTCAAGTAATGAGCATCACTCGAGATCAAGTGGCAATACAGGCAAAAGGGGCATCTGCTGGAATTTTAACAGAGGAAAGTGTACGAGGCCCCAGGGGTCATGCAAGTTTTGGCACGACTGTGGGGGGTGTGGGCAATCCTCGCATCCTGAGACCATGTGCAGAGCCAAGACGGGTGATAACGGAGGTAGGGGAAGCGCCAAACAGGTCTGAAATAGTCTGAGGGGCGCCTCTACCTACCCCGGTTGATACCATGGCAATGATCCCTTGGCTCAATGAATACCCGGATCATGTCTCCGCTTGGGTGTTGCGAGATGGGTTTTCATATGGTTTCCGCATCCCAGTGGGGAATTTTCAGGGTAAGACACAGTGTAGGAATCAACTGTCGGTCCTGCAGAATACGGCGGTGGTACAGGCGAAGATTGTGAAAGAGTTGACCCGGGGTCGGGTTGCCGGACCATTCGACACGCCACCAGTTGCTAACTTTGTTTGTTCCCCTTTGGGAGTGGTCCCCAAGAAGGACCCGGGCGAGTTTCGATTAATACATAACTTGTCCGCCCCGAGAGGTCTTTCGGTGAATGATGCGATAGACCCGGAGGTATGTTCGGTGCGGTACGCATCTTTCGATGAGGCCGTCGCCATGTTGAATCGCCTGGGGTCCGGAGCGCTGATGGCCAAATCAGACATCGAGTCAGCGTTCCGGTTGCTCCCGGTACACCCAGACGATCAGCGTCTCCTCGGTTTTATGTTTCAGGGGCGCTATTACATGGATAAATGTATGCCAATGGGATGCTCCATATCTTGTGCTTATTTTGAGAAATTCTGTTGTTTTTTGCAATGGGTTTTCACAAGAATGACGGGGTTTCAGCATGTTATGCATTATCTTGACGATTTTCTGTTCCTGGGTGCAGCTGGGGATCCAGAATGTGCACAAGCTTTAAATGAATTTTGTGGTCTGATGAATCAGTTTGGTGTGCCATTGGCACCAGGTAAGACGGTGGGGCCATCAACTTCCCTCGAGTTTCTCGGAATAGAGCTCGATTCACTGGAAGGTTGCTTCCGGCTGCCCAAAGAAAAGGTGGGGAGATTCAGGGCCTCCCTTGAGGCATGTATTCGGGAAACCAAGGTGAACTTGCATCAATTGCAGCAAACTGTGGGTCAGTTGAATTTTGCCCTTAGAGTAATGCCAATGGCCCGCCCTTTCTCCCGCTCGATTGCTCAAGCCATGGTCGGTCTTAAAGAAGGGCACCATCGCACGAGGCTCTCGGCCGAGATTCGCCAGGACATGTGCATTTGGTTGGCATTTCTGGCGGATTTCAATGGTCGGGTGGTCTGGAACAAGCCGGCGGTGTCCTCCGAGGAGTTGGGGCTGTGGACAGATTCGGCGGGGAGTATAGGCTTTGGCGCCATATTCGGTAATCACTGGTCGGCCCAAAAATGGCCGTCATGGTGGCACGAGTGTGGGCTGACGAGCAACATTGCGTTTCTCGAACTGTTCCCTATTCTGGTGGCCCTACAAACATGGCCTGTGGGGTTCTGGGATCACTCTGTGGTGTTCTGGTCGGATAACATGACCGTGGTTGAGTGTATCAATAGTCAGGCAGCACGATGCAAATGGATTCTGAGATTGCTTAAAGAAATTGTGTTACTATGTATGCAATTGAACGTACTCTTTAGGGCTAGACATGTGCCAGGAGTACTGAATCAGGCGGCTGATGCGCTTTCTCGTTTCCGTATGCAGGCCTTCTGGGGTTTTCTGCCCACAGCGGACCCGGTGTCGGCACCATTCCCCGAAGCTCTCTGGTCTCTCGGTGCCCCGAACTACAAAACCTCGTGGGAGAGAGTTTAGCACCCAGGACGAGGAAGGCATATGAAGGGGCGTTTCGTTCTTATCAGTCCTTTTTGGGTTCGGTTAGGGGGGAGCTTTGGGGCCAGGAAGAATATGTCGTAAGGTTTTTGCTGTCGTTACATCAGGCAGGCAAAACTGTAGCCACGGCCCAGAGGCATCGGGCCGCCATTTCCTTCATGGCGCGGGCTCATGGGATCCAGGACCCTACTGCATCTTTCGTAGTACAGAAAGAGCTGCGTGGGTGGCAACGCCTTGAGGGTCGCAGAGTAGATGAAAGGCACCCGATAGGTCTGGAGAGGTTGGCTCTGTTATTTTCCGTTCTCCCTGCGACTTGTTCATCCCAGTCTGAAACAGTGTTATTCAGGGCCGCTTTTGCATTAGCATTCCATGGGGCTATGCGGGTAAGCGAACTGGTGGCGAGGAACAAGCAGGATACGGGGGGGGACTGTGCCGAGAGCACGTTCTAGTTAAGGGGGATACGATGATGGTCTCGTTTCCCAGGTCCAAGACCGATCAGGGAGCGATCGGGGACAGTATAGTAGTCCATCGGAGTCCCGGATCTCCCATGTGCCCCGTCGTATGCGTTGAGGAATATTTGGCGCAGAGGGCGGCATCATGGGGGGGGACCCTGTTGAGGCACACTGATGCCACCCCACTGACGAGGTTTCAGTTCCAGCGGGTGCTAACAATGGCAATTTCGGCCGCGGGCTTGAACCCGGGCGATTTTGGGACCCATTCCTTCCGGATAGGGGCTGCTACAGAGGCTACAGCCAGGGGTCTTAGTGCGGAAAAAGTGAAACAATTGGGGCGTTGGTCCTCGAACTGTTACAAAAGGTATGTGCGGTTGCACATGTTGTGAAGCTGTAATCATGTACTCACGCTTCTTGTTTTTGTTTGGTTTACAGTTTCGCAAGCTTACGAGGCGGGGCGGACTGTGCAGTCGACCCGACACCTGGGAACCAGCGGTCAAAGATCACCGGCTGCGGAAAAAGTGGTGTGGGTCGTGGGCCACTCATACGTGAGGCGTGCCGGGGACGTATTCAAAGCAGGTGACATGATTCACATGGCTGGGGAATACGGGTACAGGGTGACCTTCTACGGAAGGGGCAGGCTCTGTATTGACCAGTTTCAACCTTTTGTTGAGGGTTTGTTAGGGCGGACAAGGTCACCGCCATCTATAATCATAGTGCATCTTGGGGGCAATGATTTGGTGACCACTGGTAGACGACTACTTCTCGAGGCGATACTATCCAGAGTGAGTTGGTTGGCGAGAAGGGTTCCAGGGTGCACAATTGCATGGTCCCATATGATTCCACGAAAAGTGTGGCGGGGGGCGAATTCTGCGTCTGCTATAAATCATTCGGTGAAGAAAGTAAATAACAAGTTGGCTAGACTGTTTCGTACAAGTGCATTGCATTCGATTCCTCATGGTTGTATCAGGGGGGACAGTATGTATCTAGAGGATGGGGTCCATTTGTCCCGGGTGGGGAATTCTTTACTCATAGGAGACCTCGTAGCTTGGCTAAAGAGTTTACAGCATGACCTTTAGGTAGGAGTTTTTGTGGGGGGTCCGGATAGCCGGTCAACTATCCGGCCTGTGGCGGTAAGGTCATGATCGGTGAGCAGTAATTGGAAGATCCCTATGGGGGGGGCGTCACCCATTACGGATGGGAGCGCCCGGGGGGAGGTGGCCATTGGCCCCTCAACGGGGAGGCGGTCCCTTCTAAGGATGGGACGCCGAAAGGAAAGGGAAGGCGGTCAAGGCCCCTCCCTCGATAGGAGGGACTACAGGCCCCTCCTGGGAATTTCCCGGGGCCAGGACATCTGCGACGGCAGATGTGGTAAGTTGTGTGGGGTGGGGAGGGGGGTCCACGCTACCTTCTAGACACCTCACACGAGTCCTCGGACGACCTTAAAATGGCGTCGAGTTAATTGGGGCCCCCGTCAAGACAAGGGAAATTGGTATGTGCACATGAGGTACAGTCCTCTGTGTGGCCGCCCCTCACACGTGAGGGGGTAGTTCTGGTTTAGGGATCTGACACCGGTTACGACCTTGCCGTTGGCCCTTAACGTTAGGATGTACAATTTCAATTTAAGAATGTTTTGTAGGATGTTAGTATCGGCTAGGAGAACCTTTGTATTAGAAATATGTTAAGGTCAGCCAAAACATCGTTATGTGGAAATGAAATAGTACATGATATGAAACTGTTAATTTAATGTTTTAATTTTGTTTCATATTTTAATAAATACGGCCGGGAGGGTAACTCCCTCCCGCCTTCCAAAAGTTCAGAAATGTTTCCGTATTCCCATTCTTGGGGATTGTGTTGAGAGGGGGTGGCGGGTATCTCAGCCATATGGAAAGGGGCGACCAATCGGTCCCCCCGAACGTATGGTGGAGTGCCCCGATCCCCCCGGGAAGCCATCTTGGGCGGGAGGCGAGTCCCGGCTGGTATGCCCGAAGCGGCGTAGCCGGGGCGCGCCTTTTCCCGCCCTAGAGTGGGTTGTCCTAGACACCGAAGCCGCCAGCCACGCCCCCGGAGGCGGGCGGAGGCGGGTTTACGCCCGCTCGAAGAAGGATAAAAGGAGCGACAAGCCAAAGTAGCATCCTCTTGTTCCAGTGCTCTGAAGCTGCACCTCCCCGCTGCACGTGAGCTCGAGACGGAACGAAGAGCCAATTTTGACCCACCCACCAGCCCCTGGAGACAGCAAGTGGTCTGAAGTGAAGTTGTGATGTGGTAACTCAATTTTCGTACAGGTTACTTGGATTAAAAGTTGTGATTCATTATGCAATAAAGTGGTAACGCAATTTTCTTACAGGTTGCTTTGATTAAAAGTTGTGATTCATTGTGCAATAAAGTGGATAATCTCTTACAGTATGTTTTTTCGAATAAAGTATTTGCACCAGTGTTGATCAGTGATGATTCGGCAGTTCATATATTGAGCATCTTCTGTCTTTTGTGATTAGTCCTTTTTAGTTTAATGTCGTATTTATTTTCGGTCGGGCGGTAAGGTCATGATCGGTGAGCAGTAATTGGAAGATCCCTATGGGGGGGGCGTCACCCATTACGGATGGGAGCGCCCGGGGGGAGGTGGCCATTGGCCCCTCAACGGGGAGGCGGTCCCTTCTAAGGATGGGACGCCGAAAGGAAAGGGAAGGCGGTCAAGGCCCCTCCCTGGATAGGAGGGACTACGGGCCCCTCCTGGGAATTTTCCGGGGCCAGGACATCTGCGACGGCAGATGTGGTAAGTTGTGTGGGGTGGGGAGGGGGGTCCACGCTACCTTCTAGACACCTCACACGAGTCCTCGGACGACCTTAAAATGGCGTCGAGTTAATTGGGGCCCCCGTCAAGACAAGGGAAATTGGTATGTGCACATGAGGTACAGTCCTCTGTGTGGCCGCCCCTCACAAGTGAGGGGGTAGTTCTGGTTTAGGGATCTGACACCGGTTACGACCTTGCCGTTGGCCCTTAACGTTAGGATGTACAATTTCAATTTAAGAATGTTTTGTAGGATGTTAGTATCGGCTAGGAGAACCTTTGTATTAGAAATATGTTAAGGTCAGCCAAAACA
Organism: Lissotriton vulgaris; assembly: GCF_964263255.1. NCBI lineage: Eukaryota > Metazoa > Chordata > Amphibia > Caudata > Salamandridae > Lissotriton > Lissotriton vulgaris. The sequence goes on along the minus strand of NW_028251399.1, from coordinate 67,743 downwards.
TCGTTATGTGGAAATGAAATTGTACATGATATGAAACTGTTAATTTAATGTTTTAATTTTGTTTCATATTTTAATAAATACGGCCGGGAGGGTAACTCCCTCCCGCCTTCCAAAAGTTCAGAAATGTTTCCGTATTCCCATTCTTGGGGATTGTGTTGAGAGGGGGTGGCGGGTATCTCAGCCATACTGACTACGGTCAAACACGATATACCATGTATACAATAAAACATGGACAGAGAGCAGAAATTTAAAGGGTGCTCAAGTGGACCGGTAGTATGAGTAGCTACCGACATCAAAAAACACTACTGAGTATCGATTGCCTTTCAGATTCATTAATGAATTGCGGTTACAAAGAGAGAGCAAATATGCTATGTAGTGATGAGCGCATCACAAATTGAGATTTCAAAAAGGAATAAGCATTGCAAAATGCCCCACAAAATCCAATAATATTGAGGAATTGAATATAATCATTTTGTCTAGCGATAAGCTCTAACGAGAGAAGAGAAAAGAGAAAATGATAGGATGTAAAGAACAGGCGAGAGAGGAAGATACGATAATCCCACTTTTATCTACATGGATATTAAAATACGTGTGTGAGATACACCCAAATTTGTTACAGGGTGACCTAACAGATTACCTTCATTATTCAGAATGCAAACAACAAATTTACCCAAACAGATGTTATAACATACATTACAAAATCATGGTTATAAAAGCAGTTTATGCATGAGGACTAAGATACGCACTCCCAGAATTAAGGCAAAATAGGTGTGAGTGACACAGGCATAGATTGTATACAGCAAACATTGAATTTCGAACGTATAAAGCTGTGTTTTTACTTTGAAATTAGGGTATGGACGAGACTGTCAGTTGGCCCAATTCTTTAGAGACAAGACTGGACGATAGCACAATACAGTAAGGATCTAATGACAGCATTAAAAAGGCTCAGAGGTGAATTGCCCAGAAAATATTGCATCTCTTGATCAACATTTAGGCCCCGTTCTACTGTTTGTAGACGCAATATCCACATCGCCTCAGCTCTCCTTAGTCTTAGCTCCCTGTTGCCTCCACGAATATTGGCATGTGTCGTCTCTATTCCAAAAAATGACACTTTTTTCTCACAACCCTGTGCAGGGCAGGTTGCTGGATGTAATGCTAGGGGTATTTAGGATCACATTTATGTATTGCCCTGATATGCTCCATTACCCTTTCTTTTAATGGCCTGATAGTGCTGCCAACATATACCTTGTTGCACATGCATTCAATGACATAAGTGACAAATTTGGTAGTACAATTGATATTGTCCTTGATGACATAATTCCTGCCTGCAAAATCAGTAAATTGTATTTGGCCATGTTTAACCCACCTGCACATACTGCAAAAACCACATTTATAAAAACCCAGAGTACGTGGTCTGAGCCAGTTAGTGGTTAAGATTGAATGTGGTACTGTGTGTCTGTTTTTTAAAGTCCTCCCTTTTCTGAAGGTTATTTGCAGGTAATCACATATGAAATCCCTGAGTATCTTGTCTGATTGTAGAACAGCCCAATGTTTTTTGAAGCTCTTTCTTAAAGGATTGTGTAAGTCATTAAATTCTGTTATCATTCTAGTTGTTTGTTTCCCTAATGGCAGACCAGTTATTGTGATAAGTGTGTCTTCCCTACGAACATTAGTAATTCTGCGTTCTGCCTTGTGAAGAGAGTTGGGATGGTAACCTCTCTTTTTGAAACGCTGTTTCATGTCTGAAATATTGGCTTTAAATTCTGAGTCCTTACTACAATTTCTTTTTGCTCGTAAAAATTCCCTGTAGGGTATTGAATTGATCTGGTGAGCAGGGTGTGAGCTCTCCGCATGGAGTATTGCATTACAAGCAGTAGCTTTCCTAAAAAGTTTACTGTGTAATTGATTGTCTTTAACGTAAGTTCTGAATCCAAGAACTCGATTCGTGTGAGAATAGATTCCATGATAAATGATGAATTGCCTGCAAGTATGCAGGCAATTCATCTTTGACAGGCCACCCACTCCTTATGGTATTTCACATTGAGGCAATTTCTTGATCAGACACAAAACATTTTTCCTATTCTTTTTGCTAGACATCTTAAGAACAATATCTCTGTCATCTTCGCTACATGAGTATTCACCTACATCCATGGGTGAATGGGTCAAAAAATCTGGAACCACGTTTTGTGCATCTGGCAAATATTTCACTTTGAAGTTGTATGCTTTAGTTCTAGGATCCACCGAGCTATCTTGGGAGTTGTCCTGTCAGATACCTTGGTAGTGAAGGCATAAACCAAAGACCTGTGGTCGGTTCTTAGGGTGAAAGGTATCCCCACAAACAAATCTAAATTGTCTCTTTGCCCAGTAGCAGGCAAGGGCTTCATTTTCATCCACCAAATAGGTATTCTCATCTTTTAGTGCTCTGGAGGCAAAAGCGACAATCTGTTCATTACCCTCTACCCACTGTGTCAAGCTTGCGCCCAAAACCCTTGTTGCTGGCAGAAGTGCTCATCACGGTGGGTTTTGTGGTATCAAATCTACCAAGTGAAGGGGCAGTGACGATTCCTGCCTCCACAGAGGTAAATATGAAAACAAAACAAATGCCAGTACTGCTCTTGTTATTTTGTCAAAGATACAAGGAGCTGAGTGTGCCTTTCTCAGCTTCGTTGACCAATTATTTAGTCCACACCTAATGTTTATAAGAAGGAATTTTATTTTCTACTTCCAAGAATTCGTATTTTTTTTGTACTTTTTTTCAAAAGGCTTTTTCAAATTTATATATACATCAAAAGAAGGATTAAATAACAAATACAACGATTGGGCAAGGGAATTACAAAAAATACAATCTCAAGTGAGAATAAAGTGTGAGTGATGCGGGAGTATATACAAGACACAACAAATATCCACTACTGTTCTCTCAAAATTCGCGAGTTCACCAAACATACTACAGTCATTCTACATGAAAACATTAAGACAAGTGAGGGAATTGGTGGGGTTATGTACAAGGGACAAAGACTCTTTATCTACTATATACAATTCGAATAGGCAGAAGAAATCAAAGAAGTTCTATTCTACATGAAAAACACAATCCAAAAGAATGTATACTCGGTCAAATCAATTTGAATGCACTATATGGACAACCTAGATGAATCTCAATCAGCCAGATGACACAAGGTCACTATGGGGAGAAATTAAAAGATTATTCTATCTAGAGGGGTCGACGCGTTTCGAATCCCATTATTTCTTGGGATTCTCCTCAGGACCAGAAACAGACATGGATCTGTAAAACATAAAGCAGAAATAGAATACACTCAGTCAACTGTCTATACACCAGCGGGAAACTCAACAATGCACTCTGCCTTGCACACACACTAGTAGTACCTGTCAGGGTTTCTTGGTGAATTCTTTGAAGAAAGCTGTAAAGAGGAAGGGGTGCGCCATGAATGACTAGATCAAAAAAACGGAATGGCTGAAAAGAACGGGAAGAAGGGCGTTGTTCTACTTACTGCCTCGTATTTTGTAATCTCCTTCGGGAGGTTCACGGTTTTCGAGTCTGATGTCAATCAGAAGTTGGAAGTTGGAAGCGGAGCCTGTGGTTAAGGGTCCATCTGTCAATAGATCATCGAAAGCGTGTGAATGTGATTGCATATTACCGTCCTAGTTGCCGTGCTTTGTTAGAAATGGTGAAACAATCCCCGTGGGCTCTTATCATCCGCCGTCTCTGTCTGTGGCCTTCGTTTGGCAATTGAATTGGGCGCCGTGCTAAGTGGTCATGACTGAGGCCATTTAAACAGGCGTCATCCAGGTGTCTAAGGATTCTGGGATTTGTAGTCTGTATCTTCTTGTTCTATAAATGGTACAGTTCCGACATTTCATTCAATCCTTTTGTGGTGGTGTTGAATTTAAGGATAAGCATTGCCTCCCGTTGTCTAAGTCTGGCTTCTAAGTCACCTCCTCTCTTGTCTGGGTCAATTTTAGAAATGACCACGTTACGAGTTTTGCTATTTGAAAAATTCTCATGCTTCCAGAAAATACCGTCATGTTCAAACAATGATCCTTCCAATGTTAATGGGCAATTAACACATGTTCCACATCTGTGATGGCCTTTTACCGGTGGCAAACCTACATACTCTCTCAGTGTGGGAGTTGGTGTTTTTGGTACCATTGCCCGTACAAGTTGATTGGCAATGCTTTTGTCTTTTTTAAAAGCAAAAAGTGGTTTGTTTTTAAACTGGGGATCCAATTCCAACTAAAGAACTACAAAAAGAATTATTTTCCATCTTTAACAAAGGCTTCTCGGAAGGATTTCTAGGAAAGAATGAATATGAGTATTTGCAGAATAAACATCCACGAATACCATTATTCTATGTGCTTCCTAAAGTACACAAGGATGAAAGGACACCGCCAGGCAGACCGATCATCTCCGGTTGTGAGTCGCTTTTTGAGCCAATTTCGAAATTTATCGATTTCTTTCTAAAACCATTTATGACACACGTGAAGTCTTATTTACAAGACACTACAGATTTTATTTCTAAGTTAGACACCATACCGTTCACTGAGAATCAAGACCTACTCGTAAGTATGGATATAGTGTCATTGTACACACAGATTCCACAGGACCAAGCCCTAGAGGTCCTTGAAATATATCTGGACAAAAGAGAAAGACCTATGAAAATTCCAACAAACTTTATCTTGGAACTTGCCAAAATAGCTCTGACCAGAAATTACTTTAAGTTCAAAGATGATTTTTACTTTCAAACTAAGGGAGTAGCGATGGGCTGCCCCTTTGCCCCAGAGCTTGCCGTACTTTATATGAGTCAATATGAGGAGTGCTTCATATACAATAACAACCCGTACAAAGACCAAATTAGAGGATGGGCACAATTTATTGACGACATCTTCCTAATATGGACAGACAGTGAGGCAGAATTGAATAATTTCCATGGCTGGCTAAATAATCGCACCGAAGATATTCAATTCAGTATCCAATTTTCAAAAACTAGAATCACCTTTTTAGACGTAGAGGTCTACTGTGTAGAAAACAAATTGGTAACAACACTATATCGGAAAAAATCAGACAGGAATAAGGCCCTTGACTTTTCGAGTAACCACCCTCGAAGCTTAAAGCAAAACTTACCAGTGGGCCAATTCCTCCGCATCAGGAGGAATTGTACATTTAAGGATGAATATACTGAACATGCAAATGCCCTAAGAGAGAGGCTTTTACAAAGAGGCTATCCGTCGAAATTGCTGAAACAAGCACAGAAAAGAGCGTGGTGGACACCACGGGAAGAACTACTAAAAAGAAGTCAACGTGAAAAACTGTCTAGAATAGTGTGTGTGTCAACCTATTGCCCATCTTCAAATTGGTTGAAGAAAACCATCCATCAAAATTGGCACCTATTGGAAGAATTGGATCCCCAGTTTAAAAACAAACCACTTCTTGCTTTTAAAAAAGACAAAAGCATTGCCAATCAACTTGTACGGGCAATGGTACCAAAAACACCAACTCCCACACTGAGAGAGTATGTAGGTTTGCCACCGGTAAAAGGCCATCACAGATGTGGAACATGTGTTAATTGCCCATTAACATTGGAAGGATCATTGTTTGAACATGACGGTATTTTCTGGAAGCATGAGAATTTTTCAAATTGCAAAACTCGTAACGTGGTCTATGGAATTGTGTGCCCCTGCGGTCAGTTATACATTGGCAAGACAAACCAGGAGATAAGACAACATATTTCACAACATAGGTTGAGAATAAAGACGAAAATCCTCACAGCTCCACTAGTCCAACATTGGCTAGAAAAAGGACACATTGAAACAGACCTTAAATGGACGGTCATTTCTAAAATTGACCCAGACAAGAGAGGAGGTGACTTAGAAGCCAGACTTAGACAATGGGAGGCAATGCTTATCCTTAAATTCAACACCACCACAAAAGGATTTAATGAAATGTCGGAACTGTACCATTTATAGAACAAGAAGATACAGACTACAAATCCCAGAATCCTTAGACACCTGGATGACGCCTGTTTAAATGGCCTCAGTCATGACCACTTAGCACGGCGCCCAATTCAATTGCCAAACGAAGGCCACAGACAGAGACGGCGGATGGTAAGAGCCCACGGGGATTGTTTCACCATTTCTAACAAAGCACGGCAACTAGGACGGTAATATGCAATCGCATTCACACGCTTTCGATGATCTATTGACAGATGGACCCTTAACCACAGGCTCCGCTTCCAACTTCTGATTGACATCAGACTCGAAAACCGTGAACCTCCCGAAGGAGATTACAAAATACGTTGCAGTAAGTAGAACAACGCCCTTCTTCCCGTTCTTTTCAGCCATTCCGTTTTTTTGATCTAGTCATTCATGGCGCACCCCTTCCTCTTTACAGCTTTCTTCAAAGAATTCACCAAGAAACCCTGACAGGTACTACTAGTGTGTGTGCAAGGCAGAGTGCATTGTTGAGTTTCCCGCTGGTGTATAGACAGTTGACTGAGTGTATTCTATTTCTGCTTTATGTTTTACAGATCCATGTCTGTTTCTGGTCCTGAGTTGAATCCCAAGAAATAATGGGATTCGAAACGCGTCGACCCCTCTAGATAGAATAATCTTTTAATTTCTCCCCATGGTGACCTTGTGTCATCTGGCTGATTGAGATTCATCTAGGTTGTGCATATAGTGCATTCAAATTGATTTGACCGAGTATACATTCTTTTGGATTGTGTTTTTCATGTAGAATAGAACTTCTTTGATTTCTTCTGCCTATTCGAATTGTATATAGTAGATAAAGAGTCTTTGTCCCTTGTACATAACCCCACCAATTCCCTCACTTGTCTTAATGTTTTCATGTAGAATGACTGTAGTATGTTTGGTGAACTCGCGAATTTTGAGAGAACAGTAGTGGATATTTGTTGTGTCTTGTATATACTCCCGCATCACTCACACTTTATTCTCACTTGAGATTGTATTTTTTGTAATTCCCTTGCCCAATCGTTGTATTTGTTATTTAATCCTTCTTTTGATGTATATATAAATTTGAAAAAGCCTTTTGAAAAAAAGTACAAAGAAAATACGAATTCTTGGAAGTAGAAAATAAAATTCCTTCTTATAAACATTAGGTGTGGACTAAATAATTGGTCAACGAAGCTGAGAAAGGCACACTCAGCTCCTTGTATCTTTGACAAAATAACAAGAGCAGTACTGGCATTTGTTTTGTTTTCATACTAATTCAGGCGTAGCCTTACTGCGCTCAAGCCGAACCCTCGTTTGTTTCAAGGTTAAGATAGCGGACACCAGTTCGCGAGGTATTGCTCTCTACACGCTTCAGTTGCGTGAGTCTACTCTACTTGGTAGACCCTCTTCTTTGTGTACCTAGTTGGTCTTTCACATTCATTGTTTACAGTTTCTGCCACTTCGTCTTCTGGTTTTTGAAAACTATCCTTTCTACTTCCTTCATTTTTCTATTATCTTTTAGTGTGTATGATTATGAATGATTGTGGTTTGAATTGAGTGTGTGACCAGCCCCAGCGGGGAATAGATTTAGTGTGACGTAGACACGTTTGATCCACGTGTAGGATGAGTGAAGAACAAACTTTCGCATACAGCGAAGATCACATCAAAAAACTCCTAAGGGATCCTTCAACATTCGGCTCAGCCACACTTAGTAGCACCGCACAGACTAACAACGAGTCTGACAAATTGAATCGACTTAAGAAAAAGCAAATTAGGACAGACCTCCATGGACATTATTTGCTTCAACACCTCAGAGCAGGCACAATTCCAACAGGCCTAATAGTCAAAAATGTACCAGTAATCTTTACGGAGGACGCGTTGTGCAAAAAAGGATATAGTTTCATAGAGACTAAATGAAGTCGGGACCTCATGGTCCTAACAATAGAGACGGCCCAGAGACTGTCAAAAGAACAACTGAAAGAGATCGAAACATTGGAATCAGCAATAAAAAACAATCAACAGATCACAGATTCAAAAACCTTGTTGGAAAAAATCGACAAAGAAATATTAGAGTTTAAAGACTACACTGTCACCTTAAAGGAGAGCAATTTTGAGAGAGATAAGAAGAACTTCGCCTTCGAAAAAGCATATCCCTACCTCCAACCAGACTTCTATTCCAGACCAGAGGCAAAAAGATTCCTACCGGACAATCAGGGAAGATCACGGAATAAATATATAACTTTCTCGGACACATCATCATCCGGAGGCAGTGAGCCAGAGAGTGGCAATTATCGACAAACTTTCCCAAGGAGAGGAGGCTATCAACAAAATTACCAACAAAATTTTCAGTCCAACTACCAACAAAACACTTCCCAGTTACAGCACCAACAACAACAGCCTTTTTTAGGACAGGACCACAACAAACCCAGAGGAAAACCAAGGTATCACCAACCATGGGAAATGTCAACGAGGCGTCACAATTACAAAAATTAGAGGAATCACCCATTTACAACCTGTCACAGAGACCTCTCACTGAGATCGAAAAAAGCATTTTAGAAAAAGGACTTACTTTTGTTCCAACAAGAGCTATGGACTTTGTAAGACTAAAAACAGAATTCATAGAATTTTGCAGAAGAATTAGACTGACCGCCTTCTTTTCAGGACAAGAATCAACGTCAAGTGCGGAAACGACAGGACTAAGAAAGAGGTCGACTTTTTGCCCTCCGGCTTATAAGATCCCAAAGGAGGTAGTTACGTTCGAAAAAACAGTACTCTCAGCTATTTCTTTTGAGGAGAAAAAGAAACGGAATTTTATCAAACCTAATATTTCAGGAGCCCAAAAAGAAGCACTATTCACTCTAAGAAATGATAACAATATCATAATAAAACAAGCCGACAAGGGCGGATCGATAGTTGTGTGGGGCACCAACGAATATATCGCAGAGGCCACCCGCCAACTATCAGATCAAGAGTGCTATCGAAAAATAGACCATGATCCAACTAAAGAACTACAAAAAGAATTATTTTCCATCTTGAACAAAGGCTTCTCGGAAGGATTTCTAGGAAAGAATGAATATGAGTATTTGCAGAATAAACATCCACGAATACCATTATTCTATGTGCTTCCTAAAGTACACAAGAATGAAAGGACACGGCCAGGCAGACCGATCATCTCCGGTTGTGAGTCGCTTTTTGAGCCAATTTCGAAATTTATCGATTTCTTTCTAAAACCATTTATGACACACGTGAAGTCTTATTTACAAGACACTACAGATTTTATTTCTAAGTTAGACACCATACCGTTCACTGAGAATCAAGACCTACTCGTAAGTATGGATATAGTGTCATTGTACACACAGATTCCACAGGACCAAGCCCTAGAGGTCCTTGAAATATATCTGGACAAAAGAGAGAGACCTATGAAAATTCCAACAAACTTTATCTTGGAACTTGCCAAAATAGCTCTGACCAGAAATTACTTTAAGTTCAAAGATGATTTTTACTTTCAAACTAAGGGAGTAGCGATGGGCTGCCCCTTTGCCCCAGAGCTTGCCGTACTTTATATGAGTCAATATGAGGAGTGCTTCATATACAATAACAACCCGTACAAAGACCAAATTAGAGGATGGGCACGATTTATTGACGACATCTTCCTAATATGGACAGACAGTGAGGCAGAATTGAATAATTTCCATGGCTGGCTAAATAATCGCACCGAAGATATTCAATTCAGTATCCAATTTTCAAAAACTAGAATCACCTTTTTAGACGTAGAGGTCTACTGTGTAGAAAACAAATTGGTAACAACACTATATCGGAAAAAATCAGACAGGAATAAGGCCCTTGACTTTTCGAGTAACCACCCTCGAAGCTTAAAGCAAAACTTACCAGTGGGCCAATTCCTCCGCATCAGGAGGAATTGTACATTTAAGGATGAATATACTGAACATGCAAATGCCCTAAGAGAGAGGCTTTTACAAAGAGGCTATCCGTCGAAATTGCTGAAACAAGCACAGAAAAGAGCGTGGTGGACACCACGGGAAGAACTACTAAAAAGAAGTCAACGTGAAAAACTGTCTAGAATAGTGTGTGTGTCAACCTATTGCCCATCTTCAAATTGGTTGAAGAAAACCATCCATCAAAATTGGCACCTATTGGAAGAATTGGATCCCCAGTTTAAAAACAAACCACTTTTTGCTTTTAAAAAAGACAAAAGCATTGCCAATCAACTTGTACGGGCAATGGTACCAAAAACACCAACTCCCACACTGGGAGAGTATGTAGGTTTGCCACCGGTAAAAGGCCATCACAGATGTGGAACATGTGTTAATTGCCCATTAACATTGGAAGGATCATTGTTTGAACATGACGGTATTTTCTGGAAGCATGAGAATTTTTCAAATTGCAAAACTCGTAACGTGGTCTATGGAATTGTGTGCCCCTGCGGTCAGTTATACATTGGCAAGACAAACCAGGAGATAAGACAACGTATTTCACAACATAGGTCGGGAATAAAGACGAAAATCCTCACAGCTCCACTAGTCCAACATTGGCTAGAAAAAGGACACATTGAAACAGACCTTAAATGGACGGTCATTTCTAAAATTGACCCAGACAAGAGAGGAGGTGACTTAGAAGCCAGACTTAGACAACGGGAGGCAATGCTTATCCTTAAATTCAACACCACCACAAAAAGATTGAATGAAATGTCGGAACTGTACCATTTATAGAACAAGAAGATACAGACTACAAATCCCAGAATCCTTAGACACCTGGATGACGCCTGTTTAAATGGCCTCAGTCATGACCACTTAGCACGGCGCCCAATTCAATTGCCAAACGAAGGCCACAGACAGAGACGGCGGATGGTAAGAGCCCACGGGGATTGTTTCACCATTTCTAACAAAGCACGGCAACTAGGACGGTAATATGCAATCGCATTCACACGCTTTCGATGATCTATTGACAGATGGACCCTTAACCACAGGCTCCGCTTCCAACTTCTGATTGACATCAGACTCGAAAACCGTGAACCTCCCGAAGGAGATTACAAAATACGTTGCAGTAAGTAGAACAACGCCCTTCTTCCCGTTCTTTTCAGCCATTCCGTTTTTTTGATCTAGTCATTCATGGCGCACCCCTTCCTCTTTACAGCTTTCTTCAAAGAATTCACCAAGAAACCCTGACAGGTACTACTAGTGTGTGTGCAAGGCAGAGTGCATTGTTGAGTTTCCCGCTGGTGTATAGACAGTTGACTGAGTGTATTCTATTTCTGCTTTATGTTTTACAGATCCACGTCTGTTTCTGGTCCTGAGGAGAATCCCAAGAAATAATGGGATTCGAAACGCGTCGACCCCTCTAGATAGAATGATCTTTTAATTTCTCCCCATGGTGACCTTGTGTCATCTGGCTGATTGAGATTCATCTAGGTTGTGCATACAGTGCATTCAAATTGATTTGACCGAGTATACATTCTTTTGGATTGTGTTTTTCATGTAGAATAGAACTTCTTTGATTTCTTCTGCCTATTCGAATTGTATATAGTAGATAAAGAGTCTTTGTCCCTTGTACATAACCCCACCAATTCCCTCACTTGTCTTAATGTTTTCATGTAGAATGACTGTAGTATGTTTGGTGAACTCGCGAATTTTGAGAGAACAGTAGTGGATATTTGTTGTGTCTTGTATATACTCCCGCATCACTCACACTTTATTCTCACTTGAGATTGTATTTTTTGTAATTCCCTTGCCCAATCGTTGTATTTGTTATTTAATCCTTCTTTTGATGTATATATAAATTTGAAAAAGCCTTTTGAAAAAAAGTACAAAGAAAATACGAATTCTCGGAAGTAGAAAATAAAATTCCTTCTTATAAACATTAGGTGTGGACTAAATATTTGGTCAACGAAGCTGAGAAAGGCACACTCAGCTCCTTGTATCTTTGACAAAATAACAAGAGCAGTACTGGCATTTGTTTTGTTTTCATACTAATTCAGGCGTAGCCTTACTGCGCTCAAGCCGAACCCTCGTTTGTTTCAAGGTCCACAGAGGTAAAAGCATCATGACATTAGTTGCTCCATTCAAAAGAAATTCTGGCCTTTGATAACCCTCACAGGGGTTCCACCATGCTAGCATAGGGGCATATTATCAAGCGGGGCGATAGGGAATTATCTCCGCTTTAGTGGCCGTTTTTTCGACCGCTAAGCGGCGATAATTCTATTGCCCTATTAGCAAGCTGTCGCTAACAGCCGTTAGCGACAGCTTACAGGCGATACCAAGCGGTTTGGGGACAGCTTTGCATGTCAGCGATATTTATCGCTAATGACATGCAAAGTGGGCGTACCTAACCTGTTAGCGACTGAAAGCAGTCGCTAACATTGCTATCGCCTATTACCAAAACAGGCGTAGCGATGGAAATATTTGTGCTAAGCGCGAAAATCTCCAAACAAACGCCTGCTCAGACCAGTTCTTAGCCATTATATCCAATGGGGGGTGGATATAATGGCTAAGAACCTGTTAGCGATAACGCGTGAATATCGCTGTATTCTCAGTGATATTCAAGGATTTTATCGCTTTTGAGATAAACGTTGCTAATAGGACGTTATCTCAGCTATAAAATCCAGTGATGCGCGGCGATAAAAAAATTGCCGCTAAGCCTACTTACCGATAAATATCGCTATTTTTTGATAATATGCCCATAGTTCTTTAAGAACTTGGAGTAATATTCTGACAGACCTAAAAAGGCCTTAAGATTCTCAGCATTAGTAAGGGGTGCAGTATCCTAATTGGCTTTTTACTAAGGCTAACTTTGGTGTTATGCCATCCTGTGAAATGATGTGTCCAAAGTATTTGACAGATCCTACTCCAATGTAACGTTTACCCCTTTTTACATCCAGATCTGCCTTTTGTATGCTGGCCAACACTGCTCAGCACTACATTGTGTTTTTCTACATTCTTGCCATGGACATGAATGCTGTCTTGAAAACACAGTGTTCCTGGTATATCTCTTAAAATTTGTTACATGATCCTTTGGAAAGCAGCGACTGTGAATGCTAACCCAAATGGCAGGTGTAAGTACCAAAATACTCCTAGGGGAGTGACAAAGGAAGTGAGGTGGCGAGATTCGGGCTGCAGTTCTACTTGGTGTTAAGCAGACGAAAAGTCAAGAACACTGAAACAACTAGCGCCCTTAATTAAAGTCAGGATCTCATGGATGCGTGGCAAAGGATGTCGGTCCACCCATATGTTGTCAATGAGATCTCTAAAGTCCATGCAGAGGCGTATGCCCTTGCTAGAAGCCTTAGATTTAAGGACAACAGGGGCCATTCACTGCAAGCTCTCATTTGGCTCAATCATCCTCAAGTCTCACAATCTGTCTAGTTCCTTTTTCAAAGGGACATGCATCATGTGAAGAATGGGCCTTACCTTGTGCATATTGGGCTTTGCCTTGGCCTAGAGTTTATGTAGATAGTTTTTTAGTAGCCCTAGTTCGTCGGTGAATACATCTGGAAAATCATTTCAGACATCATTTCCGCCCTGTGACCGATCAACTAAAAGCTTTTGGTCGAGACTGTTGGGATCCAACTTGATTCCAAGCACTTTTTGGTGTTTGCAACCTAGTAAGCTGGATTCCTACTTAGTGACGTTCACTTTGCCTACAGTGTTCCTACCCCTAAAATCCAATTTCCATAGCTGTCATTCCAAACAGCGATATAGGGTGACCATTGTACCCACCTGGTTTGATCTTTGGTGTTTGTAGACTGCTGTACAAGTCAGGGAATAACCTGGCAAAAATGATCTTGTCCACTAAATCAGCTAAACCGTCTACGGTTATGTTGTCCAAGGTGATGCTGCAATGTGGAAAACCAATAGCTTCTTTGCCCCCTTCTTTTAATTGGAAGATAAGTTTAGTCTCAAGGGAATTTTCTTGCTCGATAGCTACAACTAGTTTGGGACACTGCTCATTGCATACCCTCACTAAGTGGCCTCTTTTTCCACAATTATGACATACCACTGATCTGGCCTGAACAAGATGTTTGCTAAGTCGTTGGGACTTCCACTTCTAAAACACTTGAGTTTGTTGCCCTGCAAACCGTGGTTGGAAAATGTACTCCTAGGATCTTTCCATGCCACATGTTTATTTATGGCATTTTTTTCAACGTGGTTGTCCCCACCTTCTTTCGTTTACTTCATACAGTTAGCCGATGTCAACAGCTTCCTTGTGATCTGAGTTTATTACCAAAATTCTTTCTTGAATTTTGGAATTGTTAGTTCATCGTACGAATTGATTTCTTATGAAATAATCCATTAACAATCTGCTATCACCTGCTAATTCGCTTAATCAATGGAAAACCTGACTGTGGGTGGTTTGTCACTTTCACTTCGTGTGGCGGTGATAGATCGCTCACAGAAATCTTGAAAGCCAATTCTAGGAGGAACCGCCTGACCAAAAAAGAGAGAGAATCCATTAACTCTTCAACCACACACGTATTAGCCAAACTCTTCAATGCAGCGATGTATGATTTTACTTTCTCTCCTTTCCTTACACTCTTGAAAATAATTTGTGAATTTCTAACACTATTTTTATTCTCTCACCAAAGTGTTTACCCAATTTGTTTAATGCCACCTTGAAAACATTCTCATATCCATCACTACCTTCTTTACCACTTTGAGAAGATACTGAAATGTTGCCATAAGTTTTTCAATCCTCAACCTCCAGGATGTTTAGTAAGGTGTGCAATTTACATAATGGTGAGAACTTTTCAATCAATCAATCAATCAGGTGTTTGCTAAGTGCGACTACTTACCTGTAAGGGTGTGCAGGTTCCAGTCCACCAAGGAGCGGGTCTGTCGAAGAGCCATGTTTTGAGGTTTCTCGTAAAGATGGGGAGTGATGTTGTCTGTCTGAGATGGAGTGGTAGGGCGTTCCAGGCTCTGGCCGTGAGGAAGGAGAAGGAGCGGCCTCCTGATCTGGTCTTTCTGGTGCAGGGGACCAAAGCATAGGAGAGCTGGGCTGATCATAGGGTCCTTTGGGGTGCGTGGAATTTGAGTCTGCTGTTAGGTATATTGGTCCAATGTCGTGGAGGGCGTGTGCGTGGGTGAGAATCTTGAAGGTGATTCTAGCCTCGATGGGGAGCCAGTGGAGTGTGCGCAGGTGCTGGGAGATATGGCAGTGTCTTGGCATGGTGAGGACCAGTCTTGTGGCGGCGTTCAGGATGCTTTGTAGCTTGCGGGTAACGTTTTTGTTTATTCCGGCGTCGAGTGTATTGCCGAAGTCGAGTCTGCTGGTGACGGGGGCGTGAGCTATGGTGTTTCTGTGCTCGAGCGGGATCCATTTGAAGGTCTTACGTAGACGGTGGAAGAAGGAAGATGCAACAGAGTTGATCTGGTGGTCCATATTGAGCTTGGACTCCAGGATGATTCCAAGGTTGCGTGCGTGGTCCGTGGAGGTGGGTGGGCTTCCAAAGACGGGGGGCACCAGGTGTCGTTCCAAGCGCTGGGGGTTTGTTCCCATGATGAGTAATTCTGTTTTGTCGGTGTTGAGTTGTAGGCAGCTGCTTTTCATCTATTTGGCAACAGCTTCCATACCTTCTTGAAAGTTGTGTCTGGCGGTGTTGGGTTTGTTGTATAGGGAGGGGATGAGTTGGGTGTCGTCTGCGTATGACACAATGTTGAGTCTGTAGGTTCTGCCGATGAGATACGATTCTAACAGGCTTCACTACTGTTTCCATGGCAGATTGGGCTCTTCCACCTCATTTAGGAATGAAGGTGGTTGCAACATATTGGCGGTGGCCATTATGATGGATGTCCAGAAGTGAAAGGAAGGATAGAAATTCCAAAATTGCAAGATATACTAATACTGTTTATACATTCACTTGAGTGCCAAGAACAAAGAAACTGGTTACACAACCTGATAGACGGGAAGAGGTTGACTTTATAAATCACTTGGATTGTATCAAAGTTCAGGCTGTGCTTATCAGCGTGAACGCTTGGTAGACTGGAATAAAAGGAATCTAAAGTGTAAAATTAACTGAACACGTACAAGAGCAAAAAGTACGTTGTGACAATCCACCTGAAGAGGCTTGGAAGGCAGACACAACTTGAAGATAAAGAACCTATTCCACAAAATAACAGCTGTGCTCATCAACGAGAAAACCTGGACAAGCAGAACTCCTCAGAGAAATAATTACAGCAAAACAAACGCAGTTCCCGTCAGTGTGAAATAGCTTGGGCAGAATTCACTTGAAGAATATATACACCATCATCATTAAATGACAGCTGTGCCCATAAGCGTCAAAAGGCTATACAGCCAGACTTCCACAGGGAAAGAAAACAATGACCACAAAGGAAAAGCTGTGTCAGGCAGAGTGCAACAGCTTGGCCGGCAGGCTAAACAAGTGTTTCCTCAGTATAGCAAGGAGCAGGTTGTAGCCGAAAATAGGATATGCAGGCTTCAGTGGTGTACATGAATGTGGCATGTCACCTTCCGTAGTGAAAGCTCCACCCAGGAACCCTGCAGGGGTCAGAAACCCACCCCATGAACAGTTGAAGGAAACACCCCAAACAGGAAGCCCATCAGTGAAAACTCCAGCATATCTATGGAGGTAAAACAACACTACATTACAATAACACAACTGTAATACAATACAAGAAAATGCCAACAAACCACAACATCAAACCAATTAACAAAATAACAGCAACACAGCAGTAAAACACACCACCACTGGACATCTGTATTTTTTCAGTTGAAATATACATTTCCTTTTTTATATTGTATTTTGTTGGGTTGAGCTGGTACTGTTTTGTTATTGGGCTGCTCTTTTGTATTTCAATCAATCAATCAATCAATCATGGTATTTATAAAGCGCACTACATACCTGTGAGGGTCTCAAGGCGCTGGGGAAGCTGCTACTGTTCGAAGAGCCAGGTCTTGAGGAGTCTTCTGAAGGGTAGAAAGTCTTCAGTTTGCCGCATGCAGATGGGGAGGGTGTTCCATGCCTTGGCGGCGAGGTGAGAGAAAGAACTGCTGCCCGATGTTGCTCTTCGGATGCGGGGGATGGTCGCTAGGGAAGGGTCTGCAGAGCGGAGCTGGCGGGTGGGGGTGTAGAGGCTAAGTCGGCTGTTTAGGTTCGCTGATCCGGTGTTGTGGAGTGCCTTATGTGCGTGGGTGAGGAGTTTGAAGGTTATCCTCTTGTTGACGGGGAGCCAGTGCAGGTCTCTCAAGTGGGTTGTGATGTCGGTGCAGCAAGGGATATCGAGGATCAGTCGTGCAGATGCGTTTTAGATGCGTTGGAGTCATTTCAGAAGTTTAGCCAGGGCTCCTGCATAGAGTGCATTTCCGTAGTCCAGTCTATTGCTGACGAGGGCCTGGGTGACCGTCCTTCTTGCTTCGGAGGGGATCTACTTGAAGATCTTGCGAAGCATGCTGAAGGTGTTGAAGCATGAGGAGGAGATGATGTTGACCTGCTTCGTCATGGAGAGGGTGGACTCGAGGATGACCCCTAGGTTGCGTGCATGGTCTGCGGGTGTGGGGAGTGCTCCTAGTGCGGAATTTGATTCTTAATATAATTGTTGTTTTGTGTTATTGTTGTATGAAGTAGCTTCAGTGATAGTATACTAGAAATAACACTAAGATTTCTACCAAAGGCAGCTAAATATTTTAACAATGTCACAAATACAATGGACCCTGTTTCAGTTTCTTCTCCTCAAAGTATTGACAGGAGCACATGATACCATACCATATGGCACAAACTATGTTGTTGATCATTCATCAAACCAGCAGCTCCTATGCTCCTTTCTGTGATTTGGCCTATGATGTTTTTTGATCAGACACGTTTGGTGGAGGTTACTTAGAGGCCACTTTAGGTCACCGTATACATTAGAGCATAGAAAGCCAATAGTGGTGTCTAATTTTAGCCCTAAAACATCCTCTGGATGTATTCGCTTTTTATGAACCTCTGGATAAGCTAACATAGTCACTAAGGTCAACACATGGAGAAACAACATCCTAATCCATGTCAGTCACTGGTTGTTGTAAGTGCTTGTTTATAACTGTTATTCATGACACAAGTTTCGCCATGACACAGGCATACAGCCATTTCATCAGTGAAGCTGTCAGATGCGTCTGACTGTGGAAGGGCATCTTGCTTTCTACTATTTCACAAATTACTAGGCACATACTCTGTTTTCTTTCACTCGGCTGAATGAGGCTGGTGGATTATTGAAAAAAACCTTGAAATTTAACACTGTCAAAGAAGTGCTTCTAATGCAATGCTTGGATGATGAAGCATATATTCTGTGCTGCATTTATTGTCCTTCTTATGCAAACAGGTGTGAGTATGCTTCCTGCATGGCTGGTGTGTTGCCTATGGATACCACGAACTCAGATATGAATATTTTGTGCTGCTGGGTTCATCCATGTTAGCATAGTTCCTGCACTTTCACCATCTTCTGGGTTGAAGTGTCATTGTGTTTCCCAGATGTCACACTATTCCCGCTCTTGGGAATCTTTGGCAAGATAATAGAAAAGTCTCATTGATCTAGCAGAGTGAAGGGATATCTTTCTGAGGGTAGTCATCCTGTCCCTGTGTCATGTTTACTTCAGGTGAGTAGCTTCTCCAAACCAAAGAAGAATTGGTGTGCACTTGGATTGACAACCTGTGCACTCCCAACTGCCATACCTTATATTCTGATATATTCAGTGTTTCTTGATTCCATGACAGACATATAGCTTCATTTGAATCTATGAACAGGAGAAGATGAACCAGGAGCTAGCTGTCTCTTCCTGCCAGAGAAGGTCAACAAAGGACTTCCCTTCCTTGTAGAAGTAGGTCTTTGACTCAAAGACCCTGACTGGAACCACCTATTTTTCTTCTGGAAATAGGCAGCCATAGAAAAGGTGCTTTTGAATGAAGAAGTAACCCAATCTCACTATATAGTCAGAATCACCAAATACTTGCCTGTGGATGAACCACCCTCCTTAGCACTATCTCATAGTGCCACTTCATAAATTCACAAAAGCTGTTCAGTACTGAAGCCACACCTAGCTCCCTCAACACTATCTTTCGAGGGCCCACATCAGAAATTCTTGCCAGTGGATGAGTCACCCTCCTCAGGACCATGTCATCAGTTGTCACTCCGGAAGTCTGAATAATCTGAAAATGGATGCACCAAGCTGCTCAGCTCCCTTTTGTGAAGCACCCTTCAACAAGTGCCAAAGATATTCTGGTTGATGATCTACCTTCAACCGCACCATCTTGGCTGGGCTTCTTAGCTCAAATCTAAACTGGAGAAAATGTTTCCTCAAGAACCCCACTTAGTCAGGCCACCTTGTTTAAGGCACCAGGTGTGCAATTGGATTTTGGAGTACCACATCATTCCTCTCTTTTCTCACATTCCTGTAACCTCCATATCCTTCCTCTGACCCAACCATTAAGCAACTTTGCAGACAACTTACAACTATTCTTCATGTTGGATGGCTCCTTGACTTCCCAAAAGAATTCTCAAAACAGGACGTGTTTCATCCGTGGAGTGATTCCATTTGGACAACTGAAATGGGGGACACTCCGTTCCCTAAGAAAATAACTAAAAACTAAAAGTCAGGGAGTCATTGTCTACAATAAACCTTTTTTAAGACCTTAGTTAGTGTCATTAATTGCTTCTGGCTTTTGAATTCTTTGAAGGATAAAAAAGCCACTCTCAAAGCTCTGATCCAAGTTGTTGTGGCATTGGTTATCTCCCAATGTGAATATGCCAACTCGCTGTATTCAGTCTATTGGTAAGTATTTACTCATTAGTCTTCAGATGACTCAGGATCAAGCAGCACACCTCATTCACAAACAGCATAGAAATTGCCACATCAATCCTTCTTTGATAGACCATCATTGGTTCCCTGTGGAGCAAAGTACCAGCTGTAAAATAGGCTATATATTCGCAAAGCAAGTTCTGATGAAGGCAACTCTTTTAAAATATCTATATTTAAGAAATATATCCCAAAACGGAAACTTCGATCTTCTTCCCTGAACCTCTTGTTTATCCCTGAATATAACAAGAAAAGAATGAGCAGCATTACATTTTCTGTGCAGGCACCAATGACTTGGAACTCTAATCCTCTCCCTTTTTGGAAGTCTCCTCATTACCTGAAGTTAAGACAGGCATTAAAAACCTGGCTATTTTGGCAAGGGTACCAGTCAGTGTAATTTTCCTTCACAACTTGCATTGTGTTAGCTCTTTTGCACCCCAGCACCAAGAAACCTCATAGTGTACATTCGCTCTACAAATTACTTTTAACATAACATAAAAAGGTGAAGTTCAGCAGGGCACGGCAGCCAGCAGTGTCTGGAGAAGAGGTGCCGTCATCAGGTAACCACTGGTCAGAGTTGCAGTGAATATTTCTAAATATGGATTTAGTTTCTTTTTTGGAATTCAAAAATCTTCAGTGGGCAAAGCCACTGACCATATGAGACGAGATCTCCAGGAGGCTGAATATCCTTCCAGGGAGGAGCTGCGGAACTGGATGTGCTGCTGCAGAGAAGAAGCTACTGAAAAATCAGGCCAACTGGCGATGTACTTTGGGAAGAATGGCAAACAGGTAGGTCCTGGTCTTGGTTTTCAGAGTCATTTTTGGCCAAATATCTAAGTCATGAGTTTGACCTATCTGGGGATCTTTAGCACCAAGGGTCGAGGATTTGATGGACAGCGGTTGGAGGGGCAGAGGTTACTCAGGCTCAGCTCAGGTGTCGGTTCAAGATGGTTGGAGCTTTGGACCTTTCTCTGCCCCCAAGGCTCTGATCAGGAGGCCAGTCAACTAGCCCTGGCGTTCACTCTGGAAGTCCTGGGTTTAAGCAGAAGTGCAGCTGTTAAACAGCAGGGCAGTCCTCTGAGGGCACATGGCAGGCTTCAGGCAGCAGGGCCTTCCTCTTAAGTAAGCAACAGGTCCCAGAATAGAGGGCATTCTGTTGAGAGTCCTACACAGGTCCAGAACGGAAGAGTGGGCCTGAGGATCCTATTTGCATACCAAGTGGCATCTTTGAAGTTTTCCCTTCGCAGACGTATCTGGAATTCTGGAATTTCTTGCCTCCCTGCCCTAGTTGTTGGATATCTGGAATCACAAAGACTAGTGTAAAGTTATTAAAGTTTGTTGTGTGTGTGTCCTCAGTGTACTTTTTTGAAACCAAATGTACCTTTCTTAGTGTCAAGGGTCACATGTCTATTATTGGCTTTCCTGTCGTGTGAAATGTGTTTCTCTCAAACAGGTGACAGGAGGGCCTTGAGTGTGGGGAATAGTGTACCTCTCCTGTGCAGGATGACCAGGGGGTTGCACTCAGCCTTCCTGAGTAGAGTAGTGAGAACTGTGACCCCCCTCCTCCTGACTCTGTAGCTGCCTGCCCTGTCACTGACAAATGTAACCCATATCTGGGCCTGCCTACACATTGTTTCCCTAAAAACATGGAGACAGATCGAGGGGAAGAGCTGACCAGAACCAGTTAGAGTTTGACAAAGGCAGTAAACTCCACAGACAGGTGGCACCAGGTATAAATCTGGAACCCAGAGACCCTCCCATCACAACACTCCTGGCCTGAGAAGATTCAGAAAAATGACAGTCCTACTTTACTGTTGCAGAAGGAAGACTAGACTTGCCTGCCTTAAACCCAATATTCCAGAAGTGACTCTAAGGGTCAGTTGCTGACCAACTGTTTTAGCTACAGGGACACACCAAGCTTCCAGGGTCCCCTGTAACTGCCCAGCTGACCAGCATCAAATAGACCTGCCTGGACCCTACTGTTGGCCTCTACTGGAGGGATTTCTAAACCTTAAGAGGTTCCTCCCCAGGAACTGGAACCTTGGCTGATGTTACAGTGTACACCTACTTTAAAACTGCAAGAACTGGACTCCAGGTGAAAATCTAGAAGTTCTGGGTTTTTCACGTCAGAAACACGCGCCAGCATCTCCCACCATCGGCATACAGCTCTTTGCATCACCAACAACCCTGTGCATCTCCGCCAACTCAAAGCTGTAATGGCGATCTGATGTTTGCACCAACAGCAACCTCCTTGCAGCTCTCACCAACACGAAGTTCCAACTGAGACTCCTTGCGTGGGAATAGAATGAATAGAAATTATACTCTCCACCAAGACTATCCTGGCCCTGTACCCAACCTGGACTCCATTGCAATCGGCCTCAATTTTTTACTTTTTCCTCAGTTGTAATACTAATTGCAAGCTTTTCCTCATCCACCTATTGTGTGTTTAATGTACTGCCCTAAGTGGCATGGCTATGCCCAGATGTGAGTTCTGTGCTCACTGTGTAACTAGAACTAAGCTGTCCCAGGTTGATGGGCCCATAAGTAGGGTGAAACTGGTCCTGAGTTGCTTTATGTACAGGTTCAGGGAGAACCTGGCTTGGCAGTTCAGACTGGACTGTTTTCCAATGAGGTGAAGGGTCAAGAATGATTTACATTTGGTTGGGTAAAAGGTGAGGTGGCTTAGTGATCAAAAGAACAATGGATTTAACCCAGATCTCTTGACTGGGGTTCAATGTTTGATTTATTCGGCATTCCGTCCATCATTTCTTGCTCTAACACTTTTCACCCTAGGTGGGATGGGTTTGAATAGATGTGAGCCCCAAGTTCGCTGTGCCACTGGAATCAAGCTTGCCTGGCTGATCAGGGGTAATACCACGAAAACGGTCCAGGGATGCTTGTTTCTGGTGCAGGATAGTTCTTCCAGATCAATACTTTTTCCATCACTGACGACAATCTGTCCGGTCTCCTCATCTCCGTCTGATTAACCCCAGGACTAAACTTTGTGGAACGGAAATAGAAATGTTCGAAAAAGCTGCGATCTGTAAGATACAAAAAGCTATCAAATTTGTACGCAAACCTTCATTTAACATTATCAGAGCAGAGAACACAGTTCTCCAGACACTTAAAATCAACAGAGATCTAACCTTCAAACCCTGTGACAAAGGGGGTGATATAGTGATCTTTGGTACTGCAACATATGGAGATAAAATGAAAGATATACTTAGTTCTCAAATGCACAATACAAAAATTACATCTAATCCTGAACTGAGCCTCAAGCGTAGAATCTTGAGAATTGTCGAGGCGGCAGTAGAAAAAGGTGACATTTGTCAAAGAGAAGCAGAGTTCCTAACCCCTTGTTATACACGCATACCCATTATATACAGGGTTCCCAAGATGCACAAAGATGACCTCAAGCCGCCTCTAAGACCAATTGGCTCCACGATCGGCCCGGCGACAAAACCACTATCTAAATATGTGGACCATTTTTTGTAACCTCTTGGATAGAGAATGCCTAAAATTGAGGGCTTCCCATACAAACATGACTGCGAAATGTTGGTGACGATTGACCTAGTGTCCTTATACACCAACATTGCACAAAAGGAGGATCTTGATGTCATCAGCGAGATTATTCAGGCCGAGAATACCTACACCAATTCTACCTTAACTTTTCAATGCTTGGAAATTGTTCTCGGAGAGAACTTCTTTGATTTTTACCAGCAAGTCAAGGGAGTCAGCATGGGGCACTTTGAACAAATTAATATCTACAATGAATTGGCCCCATTCAGTGAGAACATCAGCAACTGGTTACGCTTCATAGATAATATTTTACGCTTCATAGATAATATTTTTTTTATCTGGAAGAGTGACCAGGAAACCTTGGATGAATTTATCTTGTGAATTAATGTGGCTGATCCCAATTTGAAACTCACCGCTTACACTAGTAACAACAAGCTGAAATTTCTCGATGTTTAGATAGAATATTCCGATTTGCAGCTCACAATATCATTATTTACTAATCCCACGGCTAGAAACACCCTCTTGCACTATAGTAGTTTTCATTCTAGATGTCAGAGGGACAGCATTCCATTCAGTCAATTTTTGCGTTTACGCAGAAATTGCACTTCTGTTAAGAACTACATGAAAAATGCTGAGGTTTTGAAAGAATACCCTAATAAGCTTATCAAAGGCGCCCTCAAGAAAGAAAAATACTACAACCCTGAGACCATGTTCCAACCCAGAAACAAGGAAAAGACAGACCTGCAGGTCAGTGGCATATTCTCAACCTGGGCCAATCCGGTGAACTAATACCCAAGCCCCTTTATGCGTTTACAAGAAATAAAAAACCTCAGAAACTTCTTGGTGAGAGCAAAAGGTCTTGGGAAGACCAACCCTCTGCAAAAATCCACCATGGGAAACAGACCCATCAGCGGCAACCACACTTGTTGATCATACTAAGTCTGTTTTAGTGCTATTGTCAATGATCACAACAGTGTCAATAACTGCACAGTGTTACTCAAAGAAATGACAAACTGCTGTTCATATAATATCATATATATCATCTTGTGCCCGTGCAGTTTGGCATATGTGGGCGAGACCGGATGAGAGTGCAGAATATGTATTGGTGAACATAATTCCAATATTAGATGATCTAAATGCGCGGCACCTTTGGTGAACCATTGGGTTTCAAGACAACACACCGAAAAGGACCTCAAATGGTCCATACTAGAAAAAGTACACACCCAAATGGGCACAGATCCTAATATCAGACGCAAAATATGAAAAATGTTTTGAATATATATCATGAACATTAAAGAGGAGGGGCTTAATGAGAGTCTCCCCTAGGAAAATGTGATTACTTGAATCCCGGTGCCCCTTTCTTCCTCTCTTCATACTACGCCCACCGCACCTTTTTTGGTCCCTTTATCTGAAATTATGTACTTTTGTGTATATATAGTCCTCTGGCTTTTTTTCAGATAGATTTCAAGTATTTTTCTGTTTTCTATCCATTATTTGGACATTGTATAAATTGTTATGCTCTTGTTGGAGTTTCCATTCCTTTAATTGTTTGTCTTTTTTCAAGTCAGTCATGTTGCACTTGACTGTTTATCACTAAACATTGGTTCCGTTTATAGCCGATTTACTTAGGTATTATGAGGGACAGCCTATTTCAGCCATTTCACGCTAGCAGCAGCACGTCTGTGCTGTGACGAGCTACGTGCCGGCCGCATCTTCCCTTTGCTTCTGAAAACGTTCCTTGCAGTAATGGCCACCACTTATTCCCGGCCTTGGGTGACCATCCGCAGGCGAAGCACTGATCAACCCCATGAAGTCCTTTTCACCATTATCCCCACATTCTACACTGGTGAGTTTTCCCCGCTCTGGAGACGGAGATTTTCATTATCTATCCGAGTCATTCAGTGAAATGTAGAGACATATTTTCCTTTTGTTCTACCAGGCGCTGCAAATATTTTTATCGCAGATGCCCTCTGCCGTGGGTCTTGTCTGGGAGCCACCATTGTTTTACCGGGAGGTGAGTTTGGAAGTAGATCATAAGCTTATTAGCTGACCACGGTTTTTGTAGCCCTTAAAGTGTGGGAATTTTATATTGTCGCCTATTTCTGTTTACCATCCGTTTTTTTGACTACGCGAACACCGCCCTCTGAGTCGATTCAGTCCACGGGGCTATGGTTTTTATTTGAGCTATTTCTGCAGTCTCCTGCTGGAATTCAGCTACACTAGCACCAGAGCCGCCAATCCGCCCACCAGGACAGGACCCAACCCCCTCCGTTGCATACCCCTGAACACCCGCTCCGTGCGCAAACACGCCGTAGAACTCTGGGACCTGCTCAACACATCCTCCCCAGATGTTGCCTTCCTGACAGAGACCTGGATGAACGATTCCTCGGCACCCGACATTGCCATAGCCATCCCAAATGGCTACAAGATCACACGCAGAGACCGAACCAATGGAGTTGGAGGAGGAATCGCCATTGTCCACATTTCCACCCTCAAGGTCTCTACCAACTCCAACGACACCCTCAACACCACCGAACAACTGTACTTCCAGATCCAAACCGATCCCAACACCATCCTCAGAGGAACTCTGATCTACAGACCACCCTGACCGGACCACAGTTTAGCGACCACATCACCGACTTCGTCAGCACATACGACCTCGTCTTCACGGACTACATCTTCCTAGGAGACCTGAACTTCCACCTCCTCCACCTCCTCCATCACCGACTTCGTCAGCACATACGACCTCATCTTCACGGACTACATCCTCCTAGGAGACCTACAACACCAACTCCACCATCCTGATTGACAACCTACGACTCAGACAGCTCGTGAAAACGCACACCCACTCCGCCGACCACATGCTGGATCCCATCTTCTCCGCAAGCTCCCACGTCTCCTTCAGCCACACCTCCGAACTCCACTGGACCGACCTTCGCTGCATCCACTTCACCTTACGGAAAACCACCACACCCCACTGCACCCAACAGATCCCCTGCCGCTGCTGGAGCAAAGTCAACAAAGACCAGCTAACCACCACCCTCCCCAGAGCACACCCGCCGACCCTGACACCACCCAGCAACCTCAGACGCTGGATCGATGACTGTGCCAACACCCTCACCCCATCAAGAACTCCTCCAACAGACGAACCAACAGCAACGCCAGCTGGTTCACGGCGGACCTCCAGACCTCCAATCAAAACTGCAGAAAAATTGGAGAAGAAATGTCGCCATGAACAGACACCGTAGAACCAAGCAACCCACAAGAACACCATGCACCAACCTCATCACCTCATCAGATCCGCCAAAAATACCTCCTTCAAGGACCGCCTCGACAACAACGCACACAACAGCAAAGAGCGCTTCAACATTGTGAAGGAACTCTCCAACCCCAGCTCCAACACCAACGACATCCCACCATCGCAAAACCTGTGCAACTCCTTTGCCTCCTTCTTCCACCGCAAGATCGCAGACATCCACAACAGCTTCGACAACCAGACCACCACGGCAGCCAACGACACCTCGGACCCCACTGCCACCAGCCACAGTGATCCCCTCCTCACATCGACTAACTTTAACAACGACAACACCATCAAAATCCTGAGCATCATTCACTCCGGCTCCCTGTCAAACCCATGCTCTCACCACATCTTCAACAAACTCAGCGCCACCATCTCACCCCACCTCAGCAAGGCCATCAACATCTCCTTTGAGACAGCAACCTTCCTGGAGAGCTGGAAGCACGCCGAGATCAATGCCTTGCTCAAGAAACCCAAGGCAGACCTGAGGGACCCCAAGAACTTCCGGCCCATCTCCCTGCTCCTGTTCCCGGTGTAGGTCATCGATAAGACAGTCAACAAACAGCTGACCCACTACCTCGAGGAGAACAACATACTGGACCCATCCCAGACTGGGTTCTGCAGAAACTACAGCACTGAAACGGCCCTCATTGCCGCCATCGATGACATCAGGGCCCAGCTGGACGACGGCGAGACCGCGGCCCTCATTCTCCTGGACCTCTCAGATGCTTTTGACATGGTCTGCCACCGTAACCTATGCACTCGCCACCACAATGCAGGAATCCACGACAAAGCACTGGACTGGACCTCCTCCTTCCTCTCCGACAGAACACAGAGTGTCTGTCTCCCCCCTTCCTATCTGAAGACTCCAAGATCATCTGTGGCATACCCCAAGGATCATCCCTCAGCCCGACCCTGTTCAACATCTATATGGCCCGGCTCACCCGCGACGCCAGACTGCACGACCTAAACATCATCTCCTATGCCGACGGCACACAGCGGATCCTCTCCCTCACCAAAGACCCAGCACCACCAAAAGCAACCTCCATGAAGGAATGAAAGACGTTGCCGAATGGATGAAGAACAGCTGTCTGAAACTGAACTCGGACAAGACGGAGGTCCTCATCCTTGGCTCCACCCCCTCAGCCTGGGACGACTCCTGGTGGCCGACTGCCCTTGGTGCAGCACCGACACCCACCGACCATGCACACAACCTGGGATTCATCCTTGACTCAACACTCTCCATGACCAAGCAAGTTAACGCCATCTCATCCTTCTGTTTCAAAACCCTCTGCATGCTCCGAAAGATCTACAGGTGGATCCCCACCGACACAAGAAGAATGGTCACCCAGGCCCTTGTCAGCAGCAGGCCGGACTACGGAAACGCCCTCTATGCTGGAGCCCCAGCCAAACTGCTGAAATGACTGCAACGCATACAGAACGGCTCCGCAAACCTGATCCTTGACATCCCTTGCCACAGCCACATCACACCCCATCTGAGAGACCTGCACTGGCTTCCCGTCAACAAGAGGATCACCTTCAAGCTCCTCACCCATGCATGCAAGGCAATTCACAACACCAGACCAACATACCTCAACAAACAACTCACCTTCTACACCCTAAACCGCCAGCTCCGCTCCGCGGACCTTGCCCTCGGCATCTTCCCCTGCATCCGAAGAACGACCACCGGCGGCAGATCGTTCTCCTACACCGCCAAGTCCTGGAACGCCCTTCCCATCCTCCTACGGCAGACCGGATACCTTCTGACCTTCAGGAGGCTACTCAAGACCTTGCTGTTTGAGCAGTAGCAGCACCATCCCCTCCCCCCCATCCCCACAGCACCATCAAACCCTTACGGGTAAGTAGGGCTCTCTATAAATGCCTTGATTGATTGATTGATTGATATGTAGTGAAGCATGCACGTCTGTACTGGACTCTTGTGAATTTTGGATCCAGCTGGCTGGCTGATTTGAACTTCATTGTTAAATCCATTGTGGCACCGCTGACCCATAAAGAGCGGTAAGCGTCATGTCATATCTTTTGAGATTACTTTCTATCTCACACACTACATTGTTAGTTGGACAGACGGACTATTTTTTCATTTATTTACAGGTTCATTGTTCAGGCCTTACCCGCAACATGTTCCCTCATTTACCTTTATTCTATCATCGTCATCTGCCGTTGCTGTATGTTCTACTTTGTTGAAGCCCAGGTAGTGTATTTGCATGCTGGTATATTGTTTGTCTTCTTCTGCAATTTACACTTCTTGGTTTTTTAATCCTTGCTATGAACAGATGTGTTGTGCTTTGGTTGACTATATTCCAGAAAGGGTTAAAGAATATAGCCTCTTGATCCCACGTGCTTCATTCTCTTGCTTTCCTATGCACTTCAAGTGTTTCTGAGTGCATTTCATGGATGATCACTGATGGTTATCGACGGGGTATGTCTGTGTACATTTTTGTTGCTCAGAACCCAGAATGATGGGGCTATCTATCTTCACATTTTTTTACTCCTTGTTGCTTTTTTTCTGTATACCAAGTTCTCATTTCATTAGGAAAATAATGTTGTATCCTGTTCTGACTCTGTGCCTTGTGACTGTAATTCGCTTGGACCACCTAGACCGATACACTTATCCATTGTACGTCTAGCCAAGACTCAGTATTTGAAATGCTTGTGGACTACCAACTCTTTTTTCATATTTCAGGCACGTCCCCTCTTTAGTGTCTTGTCATCACTTACGCCCTGAGGAAGGTGAGACCCAATTTGGGGTTGAACACCGAAATGTGCGTCGGCGGTCAAAGATAGTGACGGACCCCTTCCATTTTTAAACAATATTTTTCATCTTCTCCATCTCTTCTGAGATTTATTTTCATAATATTAATCCTAAATATATGTGGAACTGGATAGTTTATATTGTCGGCATCATATTCACGGTCTATTTTGCATTTTTTGTTTATCATTGAAAAAACTCTGAATAGTTATATGCAACAAATATTGATGTCACTTATGTCTATGAAGGTTCTGGTCCACCTGTCGATCTTTTTCAATTATTGATTTTGTATTAATGGATCCTTGAGTTCCAGGACGTATGAGTATGTATGGCCTGGTCGCCCCCACGCTCCTCACCTCTCCTGCTCCTGAGCCCCCTGCTGCCCGAGCACATCGCAGCTGAGAGCCGATGCCGATTGCAGCGCCCCAGCCGCCGCTGGGCCGCCCGCTTGCCTGCACCCGTTTTTTCCCGCCGCTGCCTGCCTGCGGCCACGCCCCCACGCCAGACGATTGGCTACCACGACCCCGCCTCCCAGCTGAACCGCCCTCCCGGCTCCCTTCCTATGACGCCCCCTCAGCGACCGCGCAGCGGATGCGCGCAGCGGGAACACCGATTGAGCGCCGAAGGTGCGCCAAAGGTAAGCCCGTCTGCGCCCGCCCGCGCCTGGACCGCGCCCAGTGCCAGGACCCCTGGCCCCCGCAGACTCCAGCCCTCCCGCCGGACCTACGACGCCACCGAACTCTACGCACTCAACGCCGGCCAAACCCCGGGTTGCTACCGAGCCACCCCGAGACGGGCCCAAGGACCCTTCTGCTGCCACTCCTGCAAGTTCACCTGCATCCGGACCTGCACTACTCCTGCACCGACCAAGACCAAGACGAGCAACAGCAGCAGCCACCTGAAATGCATCCTGCTCAACACCCGCTCCTTCCACAGACACGTCGTCGAGCTCTGGAACCTGCTCGACACTACTTCACCTGACTTCGCATTCCTCACGGAAACCTGGATGAACGCCTCTTCAGCGCCCGACATAGCCATCGCCATCCCAGACGGCTATAAGATCATCCGAAGGGACCGCATCAACCAGACCGGAGGAGGCATCGCCATCATCCACAGGAACACCCTCCGCATCACGACCAACACCGACGACACCCTCGCACCCGCCGAGCACCTCCACTTCCAGGTCCACATCAACCCCAAGACCACCCTCAGAGGCACCCTCATCTACAGACCCCCGGGACCACGCACACAATTCAGCGAAGACATCGCCGACTTCATCAGCCCGCATGCCCTCCCCTTCACTGACTACATCCTCCTCGGGGACCTCAACTT
Source organism: Lissotriton vulgaris (assembly GCF_964263255.1). Classification (NCBI taxonomy): domain Eukaryota; kingdom Metazoa; phylum Chordata; class Amphibia; order Caudata; family Salamandridae; genus Lissotriton; species Lissotriton vulgaris. The sequence continues at coordinate 37,060 of NW_028251399.1, read as the reverse complement.
CCACCTGGAGAACAACAACGACCGCAAAACCACCACCCTGCTGGACAACCTCGCAAACCTCGGACTCAAGCAGCTGGTGACCACCCCCACCCACTACACCGGACACACACTCGACCCAGTCTTCTCATCCAGCAAGGACATCACCTTCAGCCATGCCACCGGACTCCACTGGACGGACCACAGCTGCGTCCACTTCAGCTTCAAAAGGACCACGATCCACCACCAACAGCAACAGGTTGCACGCAGAAGCTGGAACAAGATCACAGCCGACCAGCTTGCGACTTCCCTGAGCAAGAACCCACCCACCAGCGCAACGAACCCCAGCCAAGCGGCCACCAACCTCACGAAGTGGATCAGCGACTGTGCCCCCCTGAGGACCCCGCCTAGCAGACCCGGCAGCAAGAAAGCCCCATGGTTCACCGACGAACTCGAGAGCTCCAAGAAGAACTGCCGAGCCCTCGAGAGAACCTGGCGCAGAGACCCAACACATGACAACATGACTGCCCTCAAGCTCGCCACCCGAAAACACAACCAACTCATCCACGCAACCAAGAAAACTGCATTCAAGGAACGACTGGACAACAACGCACACAACAGTAAGGAACTCTTCAACATCGTTAAAAAGCTCTCCAACCCCAACGCCGGAAACAATGACATCACCCCTTCTCAAGACCTCTGCAACTCCCTCGCCTCCTACTTCCACAACAAGATCGCGGACATACACAACAGCTTCAGCACTCAACTGACGCATGCCACGACCGAACCACCGCCCCCCACCACCACCCTACGCGCCTGGACACCGAGGATACCGTCTGCACGATGAACTCCATCCACTCCGGATCTCCGACCGACGCCTGCCCTCACCACATCTTCAACAAGGCCGACGCTGTCATCGCAACCCACCTGCGGGACATCATCAACACCTCCTTCGACACCGCGACCTTCCCGGAGAGCTGGAAGCACGCCGAACTCAGCGCTCTACTAAAGAAGCCATCAGCCGACCCCACCGACCTCAAGAACTACCACCCCATCTCACTGCTCCCGTTCCCTGCTAAAGTCATCGAGAAGATCGTCAACAAGCAGCTGGCCGCCTTCCTCGAGATGAACGGATCCCTCGACCCCTCGCAGTCTGGCTTCCGAGCCAACCACAGCACCGAGACCGCCCTAATCGCAGCCACCGATGACATCCGAGCACTGCTTGACAACGGAGAAACAGCGCCCCTCATCCTCCTAGACCTCTCCGCGGCCTTCGACACTGTCTGCCACCGTACACTAGTGCAGTGACTCAGCAACGTCGGAATCCAGGAGAAGGCACTGGAATGGATCATCTCCTTCCTCGCCGGAAGGACACAGAGAGTCCGCCTCACCCCGTTCAGATCTGAAGCCACCAAAGTCATCTGCGGCGTTCCTCAAGGGTTCTCGCTCAGTCCAACCCTCTTCAACGTCTACATGAGCCCCCTCGCAGAAATCGCACGCCAGCACAACCTCAACATCATCTCCTACGCCAACGACACCCAGCTGATCCTCTCCCTCACCAACGACCCCACCACCGCCAGAGCCAACCTTCACGAAGGGATGAAAGAGGTAGCCGAATGGATGAAGAACAGTCGCCTGAAACTGAACTCGGACAAGACGGAAGTCCTCATCCTGGGATCCTCACCCTCCGCCTGGGACGACTCCTGGTGGCCCCCCGCCCTAGGCAGCGCACCCCAACCAACAGACCACGCACGCAACCTGGGCTTCATCCTGGACTCCTCCCTCTCCATGACCAGACAAGTCAACGCCGTCTGCTCATCGTTCTTCAACATCCTGCGCATGCTACGTAAGATCTTCCGGTGGATCCCCACCGAGACCAGGAAGACGGTCACCCAGGCCCTCGTCACCAGCCGCCTGGACTACGGCAACTCCCTCTACGCCGGAACCACCGCCAAACTCCAGAAGAGACTCCAGCGGATCCAGAACGCCTCAGCACGACTCATCCTGGACATCCCCCGTCGCAGCCACATCTCCGGACACCTGAGAGACCTGCACTGGCTCCCGGTCAACAAGAGAATCACCTTCCGTCCCCTCACCCACGCACACAAAGCCCTACACAACCAAGGCCCAGGATACCTCAACAGCCGCCTCAACTTCTATGCTCCCAAACGCCAGCTTCGATCGACCGGCCACGCCCTCGCCACCGTCCCCCGCATCCGGAGAGCCACCACAGGGGGACGGTCCTTCTCCTACCTTGCCGCGAAGACATGGAACTCCCTCCCGACCCACCTCCGCCTGACCCAGGACCACCTTGCCTTTAGGAAACAACTCAAGACCTGGCTGTTCGAGCAGTAGCGGACCCCCCTCCCCTAGCGCCTTGAGACCCTCTGGGTGAGTAGTGCGCTATATAAATGCCCTGATTGATTGATTGATTGATTGGTATGTAACTGTTCAGAGGATCTTTATTCGGTGATTAAAAAACACCATAAAAACACATATATATACAATTTAAAATACAATTAAATATTCATCTAGACCCCGACTGATATTTACACAGATAATTAAAACTTTACAAATCCACAATCAGGGCTTCCCTCTTGTTTTCCTTAATCTTGAAGAAACTTTCATGAAATTCGTTGTACAGGACAATTTACGGGGATCATTCACCCTTTGTAAAAAGAGGAAAGCGGCTTTAGCATGTGTCAACTTGACCTGTTTTGAGATATCTATCAAAAATCTAGGTGTTGCATAAAAAGAACACAAAAGTACAAAATGAAGGGTGTCCTGTGGAGACCTCTTGTCTAAGCCACAGGCACCCTTCTGCTTAACTGATAATGTAAAACCTGGTTGAAACAGCCAGTAAATTAAGTAAAAGGTTGAGCCTAAAACGAGACATTAAAAACCTATCCTGGGCATTATAAATGAGGTAAAGGTACGGTTCCATAGCCTCAGTACTCTTAACATGGCCATGGGCGCTTACTGAGTGTTTGGTCCCTTCAATTGCTGCTCTACGTGTGGTTCTCCAATCCAAGAATGATTTCTTTATTTTAGGTTTGTCCTGTGATGAGATTGCTGTGGGGTTTATGAAAAGATCCTTCCGGTCTAGGTCTTCCAAGTTGATCTTCACGTATTTCAACCATGGTATTTCCAGGCCTTTGTCCCTATCCAATCAGGCTCTTAAAATTTGTCTGCTCAAGACTGCCTCAGGATTTGCCCAGATTTTTATCCATGCCATGATCGGTCTGAGATTAACTAGGTCCTCAATGTATGGCATCCCTAGTTCCCTGTGAGCAATTACAGCTGGGGTACTCTGGGGTATTTTCAGGATCGATTGCAAATATTTGTTTTCCTCCCACTGCAATTGGTCAACATTTGCAAAACCTCACACTTCAGAACCATACGTAGCTTTGGAGCAGCATATTGAACTATACAAGTTCATAACTTTTTCAGACGACCAGCGACCCAGCCTGCGCCCATAGCCTGCTAACGCACCATTTAAAGAAACCAATTTGCTACATCGTTGCTCCACCAGGAAATCAAACTTTAATAACCCATCAAATAACAAGCCAAGATAGGAAAAAGACTGCACCTTTTCTAGCATGTGGTTCCCTATTCTATAAGAGAACCTTTTACAGGGTTTTGTTCCAGCCAGCATTACATAGGACTTGCTTAGGTTCACAGAGAGAACTAGTGTTTCCATAAATTTGACGAATCCGTCAATTAGGCTCTGTAAACTCTTCGGGGTAAGGGCCAGCAGGACCGCTTCATCCGCGTACAAAAGCACCGGAATATGGCGCTTTCCTACTTTCGGGCAATCTGTCTTCAGAGAAATCAGAGCCTGCTCTAAGTTGTTAATATAGAGCGAAAACAAAAAGGGGGAAAGAATACAACCCTGCCTCACCCCGCTAGTACACGAGAAGGGTTCTGTGTTCTCCCCCTCCGTATTATAGCGGACCGTGGAGGTGGTATCCCGATGTAGTTCTCTGAGAATGGTAATCAGGCCCGGATCAATTCCCAGATTACTCATCAAGGACCAGAGCTATTCCCTATTGACAATGTCAAAAGCGGCTGCCAGGTCCATAAACCCAAGTTAGATCGCTTCATTGCTGGTTTTGGTGTATTTTGCCACCAGCAAATAAATGTTCAGCAATTGATCACTTGTGGACCTCCCTGTTCTAAAGCCATACTGAATGTCCGAGATGATGTTATGTTCTTCGGTTCACTCAGTAAGACGATTAAGAATTGCCCGACCCAGAACTTTAGCGGAAAAACATCTATCAATGAGATAGGCCGATAGAACTGGGGATTGTCCCTGTTGCCCTTTTTAAAAATAGGGACAATTGTTGCCGTGGACCAAGAGCGGGGTAGTCCGCACCTAATAGCCGCATTTAACACTCTTGTGAGGATTTGTTTCTAGTCAAGCCTTGAATCCCACAATAATTTAATCTAAGGAGAATTCTACTACTCTGCCCTGCTGGCCAACCCATCCACCCTCCAGGACAGTGTCCTGTCTGTAATTATACAAGCCCTTAAAGTGTGTGAGCCATTGTTCCGGGAGGATATTTGCACCAATCTCAGGGGCACTACTATCCTGGAAACACGGTTTATTAATTATTCTCCAGAATTCTGTAAGTCCCTTCTATCTGTGGCCTCCCTTAAATCTGCCCATCCGTCTGCTCGGAGTGATAATTTCCTCTTCTTTACTGCACTCTTATATGCCTGTCTGCACTGCACTACTCTTTGTTTGTCCTTAGGATGGTTTTTTAAACTAATTTTAAACTCCCTCATTGCACACGAACATTCCCTATCAAACCATCTTGGATGGGTAATATTTCTCATAGGGGTACCTGACTTCAAAAGTCCCTCTACCAAACTAGTTACTAGCCCAAACACCCTAACCAACAATGACCCCTTAACCGCAAGATCTAAACACTCCCCAATAGATGCTTTCCCAGTGACCAGTAGTGATTTATTGTGATAGAGCGCGCAGGTCACCCAACTAGGATTTTTACCAATACTCACCTGGGCTCATAATTCCAAATCGTATACCTTAACATTTATTTAGGTAACTCACGCTCTACTACCATTATATTTTAATTTCAATCTCTAATTCCTATACCTGCAATTTACCAATCCTTGTCACTAGATACCTAAACACGATGAATCAGGGAGTTAAATTAAATGAAATGCACTCAAAAATACCATAAAATTCGTATTTTATGTAATAACCACAGACTCAGGGTAGGTTCAAACTCTTTATCTAATCATCATCATCAAAAGTCATAAGCCACAGGTTAAATGTAATCAAACTATCAATAACCAAGATCAGAAACAGCATATACCTATGTAAAAGATAGATTATGCCAACCATTTAGCAAACTTGAAATAAAGGGAAGGTAGAAACAAGGAACACGCTAAATTTAGAAAACAGACTTTTGCAACTTGATTAAAGGAGGGTAAAGAAAGGGAACATACTAAACCCAAGAACTTTCGTAATTCATTGGCAGTTTAAAAGGAGAACACAACTTATGCAATTCGATTATTCAGAATTTAGCTTAATAACTATAGGGAAGGTCAGATTTGGAACATACTATAGACTCAGCTTATATCAATAAAGGGAGGGTGAGAAAAGGAACATAGACTATTATAGAAACATTTAGCATTGACTAAAGGTGGGTTGAAAATTGGAAACTGGCTAATAGACAGTAATACATGAAAATTTCTATTATCAAGGGACGGGAAAGAAAAAGGAACATATGTAATCAAAGCTTTGCAAAATCAGGGAAGGTAAGAAATGGGGTGCAAGTTATTTGACAAATCACACACACAGACTTATATTTACCTAGAATCGTGTGAAGACCAACCCTGGCCACGGGTCAGTTGGAAAAGACAGGAGGAACCCCAAAGACTTCAGTGCCAGTAGGCAAGAAGGTGCAGCTCAAGGAAAATCAGGACAGGATAACCCCAGGATTTGGATCAGGACCGGACCACCGAAGGTTAAGACCAGCACCCGTAGTTTCGGTTGCAACGCCTGCACTCCTCCCTCTCTGCAAGGAATCTGCCAAAACCCTTATTGGGTTCTAACTTTTATCATCAAAGTGCTTCGCCTGCACTTTCACTTCCCAAAACCCCGATTGGGTTCTCGAACCTCCCAACAGAGTGGTCCGCCACTCTCTGCTTTCAGTCACCTATTGAGTGCGTTGGGTCAGTGACAGGTCAGCTATTCAGACAAGTCGGACAATTTCTCTAGCTAAACCTACGCTAGTTATACTATTTTTCAGGTCAGTGTACCACCCCCCAATGTTGCAAGTGTAAGGATCCCCAATTTTGATTGGACAACGGAGGAGGACAGGTCATCACACCACTTAAATTTTAGACTTTCTCTGTCTCTCTATTCAAATTCCGTCTACGCCCCTTAAATTTCAGGTTCTCATGGCATCTTCAGTCCTCCAAACAATGGATGTTCTATTTACGAATACAATGTATTTGTCTGGGGTTCATTATGGCAGCTTCCTAGGAGCATCTTCTAGTCAGTCAGCTCCTTGGCAATAGTCCTAAGATCACTGCTCTGGAGACTTGCGATTCTCGCGCAGTAGCAGTTCTAACAAAGATGGAGTACAGCGTTACACAACAGGCCAAGTTTCACAGTGTAACATGAAATGAAAAAGAAACAGTTTTAGAGTACAGAATAAATTATTATACTGTATACCATGAATTTCTACACTCTACCCATTACTTTATAATAAACTATACCATTAGGATTAAGCAGAATGAACAGCTTAGCAAAAGCATCAATGCAAGCCTCTCGCATGTGAGAACACAGAACAGCCATTTTAGCACTAGTGCGGAGATGCGAAAGGGTTCCCTCCAAAGCTGCGAGTACGTCATGTCACGTGGGTATGACAGACGCATGCGCAGTAGAAATTCCCACGTAGCAGCAGCCATATTAGATGCAAGCGTATTAGGATTAGAAAATACATAGGCAAGCTTCTCTCGGATTCCCCATGTAAGTGTAAGATGTACGAAATTAGTAAGACAAACAGGTTGGGTATTTCGTTATTTGTTATTCGAGGTTCATGAGTACGAGCAAGTTGCTTCGTATGCGAATCTTTGTTCCATCAATAGAATGCCTCACCATCAATTGTTGACCACCTGAGCCGCCTTCCCTAGTCCGTTACCCTCACAGATGTACCAGCCACAGGACCTATCTTAGGACGACCCAAGTGCATGAGCTCTAAAACCAGAGGGTTGTGGTCACTAAATGGGATCCAATGAATCCCCACCGATCTGATCCAGTTTTTTAATAACCTGTGCGCTAAGATATAGTCAATAAATGATGAACATCCTTTCTCTTTGAAAGTTGGGACGAGGGTTCCGTCTTGCTCCAGTCTTACCATTTCAATGGTGTGTTCCAGGGCATGGGTTTTTAGGAGTTTACTAAAGGCCATACCCTCAGTTGTGTGTTCAAAGTGAGGGCCTTTCTCAACGGGACAGCGGGACCAATCTGCATTCAAGGGGAACAACGTTGGACATAAGTGGCAATTAAGATCCCCCACGACTAGAACAGTTAGTTCCAAGGCCCTTTTCCTTTCGGCTATCTCCTGATTAAGTTGGTGGTCTAATTCCTGGAATGTAGGAGTGTTTTCACCGTGGGCTCCTGCATTATAAACATTGAACAGGATCAGCCTTAACCCGCTACCCTTAAACCCCAATGCCTGGATATTATGAGATATCCAGGATAGACTGATCCATGTTCCTTGCAGATTTAAATCTACATATACAGATAGTCCTCCCATTTCTCTTCCGGATCTCGATTTCTGGGAGGGCACAAAAACACATTTATACCCTGTCATATAGAAGGGACTACTATCAACCACCCAGGTCTCTTGTAAACTAATTATCTGGAACTTGCTTTTGTATTGCCGCCATTCAAGATTATCAAATTTACTCACTAGATTATTCTTAGCTCCCTTCTAGTGGCTGATCACAGGCTGGCCCATGGGCACTTAGACTTTCAGTAACAGACCCGTTGTCAACCCTGAGAGACATTACTTGAGCCTCTCGACACTGTGGTGAGATCAGGGATAAATCATCCCTTATCTCCTCCTCACAGATGGTGCCTCCTGATGCAGGCCCAATCTTATATTCTAGCGTACTAACAGATTTCACCCCATTGGGTTCTGTCAATGTATGAACCTCTTCTATAGAGACAGGATTTCTGAGGGCAACCTTTTGGGGCACCAGCAGCTCCACACCTCGCAGTCTCTGCGGGTTCATGTTCCCACCTTCTCTTATTGCTGGCTTCTCAGCTATGAGGAGGAGCCTTATCAATCAATCAGTTTTCTCTAGGGACGTCAAGGGGCTAAATCTGTTGGTCCATTTAGATGATTCCCAATCTCTTGCCACAGGGCCAGTGTGGCTTCAAGCCTTATTTGTATTTGGTCCTTCCCTAGATCTCCCAAAGAGGTTGGCTGGATTATAAGGGACAGTTTGTCTAGAATAAAAATATCCTAGTGGCAAGGATCTAATACTACTACTTGCCTGATTAACCGTCTCACAGGTTAAAATGTGCTGCACTACACTTACATCCCTGAAATTCACGATTATGCAGTTCCCCACTATTTCCTTACACCTGGTACCTAACCAGCTCACCCTTCTAACGTGAAGAATTTCCTTGTTTTTATTGCCTGCAAGAGGCTTGTTCTGATTCAACCAATTTGTCGTCTTATTTCTCAATTTAGTGTGTGACTCTCTCTGCTCTATCTTTAAATCTGGCACCCCTGTGAGTACTACTACATAGGGGCACACTTCAGGTGGTAGATTTATGATGGATAGAGTTTCAGTAGTTAATATATTGGCCACATGGCCAGTCTGGTTTACAGCTAATACTTCAGGTCTCGAGGGATAATTACTTTGCAGTTCTGTTAATGGCACGGAAGGTCCCACCCCTGCCCGTAAAACCCCCTCTCCAGAAACCATGCCCCTATCTGAATGCAGGGGGGTGCCTGATAGACTAGGAGCCTGTGTAACCATGGGACGCTCACTGGACATCCTGCTTGATTGCATAACCGTCTGTTGATCTTGACTGGTTTATTGTGGTCGAGTTAATTGTGGTGCCAGTATCCAAAGGTATACCCTGGGCCCTACCCCTATTCTTTAATTCATTGATAATTTTATCCAGCCTACTTGCTAATGGCTTTATCTGACTTACAATGAATGATTCTAGATGATTTTGTACGTCTAAAACTATTTGAGCCATCCAGCTCGGGGGGGCTAACAACTGAGGCACCTGCTCGGGCCTGGCCTCTCTCAGCAAACTTCCTGGTTCAGTTGAGGGGAAGCTTGTTGTAGTTTTCTTAATTCTTGGCTTCTTTAGACAAACTCTTCTTTTCCTGCTAGTTTCAACTTTTTTGCCGGGCATAGATTCCACCCTATCTGCACCGGTACCCAGCTGCCCACAAGGGTTGTCCTGATCAGAAATTACTAAAGAGATTTCTGGGGAGATGACCATAACCTCATTCTCAGATTCCTGGGGTAGAGTGGGTAGGTCGGTTGATGGTGTTAGTGACAAGCGTCTTTCCGTGCGCTCTATTTCACTCGATACTGCCCTGATGGCTTTCCGCAACATACGATCAATTGCAGTGGGCTGTGCCGTAAGAAGGGGGAGTATACTTTTGTCATGTGAAACCACCCGGGGCATGGGAGGGGAATTCAGCTTTGCTTTAGTAGAGCGGGTTTTCACTTTACTGGCCATACTGGGAAAAATCAATTCAATATGACCAAAAAGAGTCTAATTTTGCTAAACTTAAATGCTCAGAACGATTCTCCTCCCCGTACCAGAATGCAATCCAATATATTAATAGAGAGAAAACACAAACCAACCCCCCAACACTGTCCCTCTCAGTCAACTTGCGTTTTACAGGTCCCAATGTCACTGTACAGTCTGTCTCCCCTCTGTTCTTTCTTCTTTCTCAATCGCCGTTGGTCCACTCACTCTAAAGCCAGTTCTCAGAACCACGAGGGGGGCCCAGCCCGGCCTCAAACGTCCTCTGATGGCCCCGCCCTTGTCCCGGCGCCGCCCGCGCGCATCCCGCGACGCTGGAGGAGCGCTTCTCCTTTGAGCGCCTCTGGGCGCGGATGTGGGCGGAGGTGGGCTGGGTGATGCAGCAGGGAGACCTGGGGGCTGTAGTCTCCCCCATCGGCGGCCGGGCGTTGGTTCAGGTAGCGGCGGCGGAGGAGACTTACAGCAGGTGGCCCCCAGCTCAGGCGGTGCGTCAGGGCAGGTAGGAAGATGCCTGAGGTCACAAGCAGCCCCAAGAAAATTGCCGATAAAGCCCCCGCTCCACCGGAGGAGTGCCTCTCCTTTGAGCGCCTCCGGGCGCGGAAGTGGGCGGAGGTGGACGGGGTGATGCAGCAGGGAGACCTGGGGGCTGTAGTCTCCCCCCTCGGCGGCCGCACATTGGTTCAGGCAGCGGCGGCGGGGGAGACTTACAGCAGGTGGCCCCCAGCTCAGGCGGTGCGTCAGGGCAGATAGGAAGATGCCCGAGGTCACAAGCAGCCCCAAGACAATCGCCGGTAAAGCCTATCGGAGAATCGAATATCGGATACTCACTTGATTTGGTAAGATAAAAAATATAACTTTGTTTTTTAACATTTTAAAAAGCGAAGCTTGCTCATTTTATCACACGGCAACAGTACAGTTCATATACTTAGCAGAATTACTCTAAAATGGCTGCCGCGTTTACTCCAGCTACAGCCCGCGGTCTCAGTAAAGGATTTGGAAGAGGTGATCCAGCCAATTTATAAATGTTACCAGGAGTTTCTTTGAAAGTCCATAGCTCTTTTATAGCTGTAGCCGTTGTCTGCAAAGGGATGTTGAACGAACTGCACTGAATGCGGCTCGTTGTTCTGTGCAAGGCCAGGCCCGCGGGTATGTAACTGAATGTCTGGATGATTGAGTGATTGTGGTGTGGGATGTGCCTCAATTTGATTATGTTTTCACTTATTAAAAGTTCTCATTCATAAATTTATAAATAAATAAAATAATTTTGATATGATTTGATCTGTCTATTTTGGTGTGTTCATGTCACTTGGCCAGATATTCAGAATTGTTGCAGTATAGTGACGTTATTCACATTGCTAATTAAAACAGGTAGAGAATTTCTCTTTTTGAGCATCTTGTTGATTTCCCCTGTTGTTCTCAAACTTTATCCTTTATTCAGGGTCCCCCTTCTTTTTAGAGGTTGTTCTGTTACAGCCTTAAGCTGTGGGGATGGTACATTCCGGTTACCTCTTTAGGACTGGTGCACATTTCCTTTTATTTTCTTTAATCTTTTTTGTCTTGATTCTTTCTCTCATATTTGTGTTTGCATGCCCACTGTCTTTAGTCAATTGGATTTATATACGTTCAATTAAGGTTGATAGTGCCTTGAATTTGTCTGGTCCAGGGTAGACTTGGCATTCAGGCTGGACTGTTCCGCTGAGGAGCAGGGTGAAGACTAATGTGCGTATCGCCGGGTCCCAACTGGGGTGGCACAGTGAGTAAAAGAAGATGGATTTTACTCAGATCTCTTCCCTGGGTGTGAATGTTTGATTTGTTAGGCATTCCATGAATCATTAGTTGTTGCAGCACTTTTCACCCTACTAAGTGGGATGGGTATGCCCAGATGGGGCTCCCTTGCTTGCTCTGCCACTGGATTCAAGCTAGCCTGGCTGAGGAGGGGTAATACCCTGAAACCGGTCCTAGAATGCCTGTTTCTGGTCCAGGTTGACCTTGGCTTGGAAGTTTAGGCTGGACTGCTGCCATGAGGAGCGGGGTCAAAATTGATTTGCATATTGCTGAGTCCAAGCTGGGGTAGTGTAGTGACCAACAATGAATTTAATCCAGATCTCTTCACTGGGGGTAAATGTTAGATTTTTTGCTCATTCTGTCCATCATTTGTTGCGACAGCACTTTTTGCCCTAAGTGAAATAGGTATGCACATATGTAGGTCCCTTGCTTGCTGTGCCATTGGATTCAAGCTAGCCTGGCTGATGAGAGGTAAAACCACGAAATCAGCTCTAAGATGCTTGCCTCCAGTTCAGGGTGGAACTGGCTTGGCAGTTCGGCCTGGACTGTTTCCATGAAGAGACTGATTTGCATATGGCTGGGTCCAAATTGGGGTGCCATTGTGAGATCTCTTGACTGTGGGTGAATGTTTGATGTATTGGTCATTCAGTCCATCATTTGTTGCTACAGCACTATATCGCTCTCATGACATGCTCCCTACCTGTTTCAAATATAAAGCAGGTCACCACTTATGCTTACTGACAATCTATTGTCTCTTGCCAACCATCACCGAATATCTGAACTCACATTTTTCCTTGGTACTAGAATGATTAGTCTTCAATCTGATAATGAGCTACCTATAATCCAACAACTTTTCCATCTACTTCTAATCAGGCGTCTGTGCATTATACTCCAGGGAAAGAGCACTCTGAAACACAGATAACTTCATTACAGCTGTGAAATCTCTGCAACTGAGGTTCTAGAGTTTTCCCCAACTCCTTTGCCTTTCACTCTTACTGACTCCCTCCTTTTTCCCCTAATCAGCTTGTTAGTGTTTTGCAGGCTGGACAGATCCACCACTCTCTTGCTACGCCTTCACCAACTACTCTAAGTCATTGTGGACAAGGATGTACACGTTTCTATCTGTGCTTTGTGGAGGTTACTTGAGAATAAAATAAACACATCAGTTTATTTTCACCAAGCCAGATGGCTCACTGCTATGGAGAGCCAAATGTAAACTGCTAATGCTCATATTCAAATCCGTAAATGGCCATGCCCCTAACTAATTCTGTGATACTGGTAGTTACTTAATGAGTGAGCGAGTTTCGATGGCCCCCGGCCGTCCTCCGCACATGCCCACTGTGACATCGGATGGCCAGGGGCCGTCCGCCACACACAACGAGTTAAAGGAATGTTGCTTTGTAATGTGAAGAACTGCAAAGAAATTGCATAGGGAGGGGTCTGCGTGGAAGTAAAGAACTGCAGAATAATATTGTTGTGGGTTAAAAGGTCAGCTGACAGTTGAAATGTCAAACTAGACCTAAAAATCCATGTTGGTAAATGACTGCTCTCCTCCCATCTGTGCAGCTGACAAATAAAAACACCATAAATTATCTAGTTATCTAAAACGCTTTAATAATTTTACAATGCCATGTGTTTGCCCCCAAAAGTTCACGAATGGGCAGCTGGATAAATTAAGAAAAAGATAACCGCTATGTGGAGGGCAACAGTTTCTTTGAGGAAGTACATACCTTTTGCCTAATCAAAACGTGTACCTATGGCTCCTAAGATGTGGGTAGAGCCAAAGCCCTCATCCTGGTGATTCTCCCATAATTGTCTGGTAATAGCTATTCTGTCAAGCCAGACCATCAAAATGCAGAAATACATTTGAGAGTTCATGGTTATCTAAGACTGTACTCAGCTCTCCAGGAGTACTCTTGACAGGCTTACTGAATATCTAATAGGCAAAAATTAGCAAAGTTCAAACCCAAGGTCTTTTTTTTTATTTTTATTTTTTTATTTTTTTTTACAGTGAAGATAGTGTTTACTACATATCCTCTCTCTTTATAGAGTAATATCAGAACAAAGGAAAAATCAGTAACAATACCTCATATGTCTCAAACAGCAAGGAAGTACACAGTTTAGAACAACGAAAAGTAGTAGTGTACAATAGAAGATGACTTTAACATGAGGTATTGTTATTCGAGAAAAGAACAAAGATTCAGCATTATGACATCAGAATTATGGCATAATACACCACATCCCCTCTCCTTAACAAAAGAGTGAGGTTTTGAAACAAACCAAGACAACCCTCAACGCAACCCTTGAGGAAGAAATGTCAACACTTGATGTATGGCAAGAATGTAACTCGAATCTTACCTAAATGGAGCCCTGGCCAGTAGCTACAAGAAGGTAGACTCAGATAAAACATAGTGTAAACACAATCTTCATCAATAACAGGAGACTTGAACCTGAGAAGGGTACTCTGCAGGACAGCATGGTTACACTGCAGGACAGCATGGGCATTGACTACCCAAAAAAAACAAAGTTTCCCCTGGATAGGGTACACCGCAGAGCAGACTAAATATCTCTGGGAACAAAGGCATGGAGTAGCCATTAAAACTTAAAAACATACTATGGGCGTTGACTACCCAAAGTGAACATATGACCTCCCCTGAAAAGGGTACACCGCAGAGTAGACTAAATATCTCTGGGAACAAAGGCATGGAGTAGCCATAAAACTTAAAAATCTAATTTGGGCGTTGACTACCAAAAAAAAAAAAAAAAAACACATAACCTCCCCTGAAAAAGGGTACACCGCAGAGTAAACAACAAAATCTCTGGGAAAAGGGGCATGGACTAGCCATAAAAACTTATGGAACCTACTATGGGTGTTGACTACTCATCAACATCCCCGAACAACCAACCATGACATAGACTACCATAGACACCAACGTCCCTATGAGAGGGTACAGCATAGAGTAAAGACTATAGCCCTGGGACAAGAGGTGGAGTAAGTACTACCTTTAAACACCAAGTACATGGTATAGAATACTCACACCAAAAACACCACCTTTATGTAGGGTCTGACCTCATGGATGAACATGCACTATAACATGGGCATGGACTACCCACACAAAAACACCTCAGGGTACTAATTAAAATAATATGGACGGGCATGGACTACCCAAAAAAAACACCAAATTACATCCCTAACTTAGAATACAGACAACTCATAGCATTTACTACCTAAAGACACCTTACTATATCTCTAACGTAGAATATAGAATTTCCATATGAGCATAACAGATTTGCTATATCAAAAAGACACCACATTCCTGGAAAAAAAAACAGTGTTAACTCTAATGCATTCATGAAATAACTGTAACACAAATATATTAATAAATAATGATATTATCTCCGGTGAGCGACCTCTCACCCGGGTTCTGTGTATAATGCTCTCTGTTGACGCTGCTGGGCTCCCTGCAGATCCCATGGACTTCCGTCAGTCAAATAGCGTATAGTCAAATCCATGAGTAAAACGTTTACGTCTCTGTTGCTCCACACTCCTTTCAAAAGAGGCATCATGGTGAAGAGAATGTAGCGATCTTAAATATACACAAGTGTGTGTATCACCGAAAGGAGAAGTAAACACCCGAAGACTCATGCGGAGTGGCAGCTGTTACCATAGCGACACCAACAAACACAAGATGGCTGCCACGTCAGTCGTAGCGGCGTAAGGAGCGTGAGAGACGTGTCTCCAAAGGACGGCGTCACAGACGTGACAGAGCATGAAGAGAACTTCGCTTCACCAACTCCCCGTAACATTCCAGGGACGTCATCAGATGGACGGCAGACAGAAAGGAGAGAAGATCACAGCAGACCAACCGTCACCCAACGGACATCGGGATACAGGACGGTGGGTGAAGAAGCACGGCAGGGCAAAACTTGGGAGACAGACGCTGAAGCCGTCCAGGCTTACTCACATTCAGCGCTCAACGAGCAGACTCTGCCCCCAGACTTGTGTATCTGTAGACGCACTGCACACGAAATCAGACACATTCCTCAAAGGTGCAGATGTCCGGACAATGGGAGATACACAGGCTCAAGTTGAAGCGGCGCTGTATCTACGCGCTGGTGAAAGCTTTCAATGCTTAAAAATAACTAGATATATCCTCAGTACTAGTCTCTGATGCAGCCAATTGAGCACCATACATAAATTGCTAGTTCCTGCCTACGCTTGGCTCCTCCCACAGTGTACGAAGGCGAAGGCTAGACGCAATAAAGCATACCACAGGCCTCAAGGAAGAGTAGTGCTGGAAGACTTCCAGCTGACAGAAGCAAGGAGACAGCAGGCATAACAAAACAAAGGCTCAGGTTGTAGGCTGAAGACTAGACTAGACTCAAACAAGAATTAAGGTAATGACATGCGCCCAGGGTGCAGGCTGTCCAGGTGGAATAGACACTGGTGGGGTTGGCTGGGGCATTACCTTTGGGTTTCAGAGTCCACGTCGCCAAACTGTAGTAAAGGAAGATCAGGAGTCCACTTGATAGGTTAAGATCCTTTATTCAGGTTCCTTCCAGGTTAGACAGACAGGTTACTTTATAATGTAAGTAGATAGGAAACCCCACCAGGAGCTCGCTGTTGGTAGCTCAGCCTCAGGTGACCAACTGCCACAACAGGGAATAGAGAGGTACAATCAACTAGAGAGGCACCCTGGCATTCTATGATGTCATAAGTATAGAAGTATTGTCTAGCCAGAGAGGAACAGTGAAGATAGTGTTTACTACAACTAGCACTGGCGGAACAGTTACCCGCATTTGTAAAGTTAAGTTATGGTTAAGAAAATACAGCACGGAATAGATGGGTGCCTGTAAAGAATGTATATATCTTATATCCCGCGTACTATAGACCGGACGGATTGATCGCCTGGAGGTTTGAAGAACCATGAATGTTGTTGATTGCTTGTATATGAATAAATCATGAACTGTTCTCACTTAATCAATAAAATGTGTTAAAAAAAAATATCAGCGCAGAATTTTGGCGCACATCTAAACCGTGCCGCTAAGATTTCCTTGTGGTAGTCCTTCTGACAGGAGTAGCTTCAGCTTAAATGCCCCGCTGGAGACTGACGGGTGGTACCAAACCCAAGGTCTTTTTGAATTGGCCATCAGGAGCAGATGGCATTCTACAATCTGTGACTACTCCAGTGCCTTCTCTCGTCGCTCATTTCCTTAGTACTCTGTATGTATATTTCTGCTCATCTTTTCCCGCGGTCATTATTTTCATTTTATCTTTAAGGATTCCAGCTGCATCAAGAAAGCATGAAACACCCCGAGCGACTGCAAGCAGCATTTGAAGCCTAAGAAAAGCCTAAGAAATCAGTGATGAACAAATTAATAGATAATCTGCTACAAACTTACTGGGAAGATTAAGAGACTCCAGATGCTGGCACAGCGTCCTATATTCTATATTCTTCAGTGCATGTTTATAACTTGTATTTAAAGATGGTGTGATTATTTCTGCCCGAATATAATGCTTGTGATTTTCCAAAGTATAACTCTTTTCCATACTAAATAAATAAACAATGATCGATAGATAATAATCTTGGTACTTTCCCTCAACGGTCTTCTGGGCTCTACAAATCGGGGGTGTTAGTCCAACTGAACAGCACTTTTATAGGGGTATCCAGTTAAGAGGGAGCTCTCTTAACCCAGTTCTGCATCACTAAGAGTCACAAACAGTAAGAAATCTAGAATGTTTTGTCATTTGAGGGGGTCTCATAGGATGTTACAACATATTATAATATATATTATGAAATCATTCCCTTGGTGGACCATTCAAAAGTAAACTTTGGACTTTTCAGCTGTCATATCTCTTCATTTTTCAACACCCTATTAAATGTATTCGAGGAACAAGTTTTAGCAATGTGGATCTCCGTGTCCATAAATTAACACAATTGAGCCCCACTCTCTTCAACCTGTATATGCGTCCACTGGCAGACATTGTATCACCATTTGGACTCTTTCTGGGTTCACCACCCGCCCTGCAGATTGTTTATGCCTGGACAAATCTTTGTCCATGGAAGCCCAGACAACACATCTCTTATCCAGCTGCAATGGAATTCTCAGAATGCTCCATCAAGTCCTGCACTTGCTCACCGAATCTCCAGAATGCTTGTGGTCCAGGCATGTATCCTTTCTCGCCTGGACTATGGAAACTCATCTGGAGCTGAAAAAAATATTTCTCAGAAACTTGAATTAGTACAGAATTCCCACACCTGGACTCTGCTAAATATTTCCAGACACAACTCTGCCCGACAGGCCTTGTCATCCCTCCACTGGGTCTCAGTTGCTCAGAGGATAACATGTAAAGCTTTCTGCATAGTGCACAGTGCCCTTTCAGACAACAGCCCCCCTATTTCTCAACTTCTGATTCCTCTCTACAATCCTGGTAAAACAATTTGATCCTTCAATGCCCAACAGACAGTGGTCCCCACCATCAGAAAGGCAGTCTTTTGGCCACACTGAGGTTAAAGTATGAAAACTCAATCCCCCCGACATTATAGACAGCGGACAATGAATTATCTTTTCAGAAACTTCTAAAAACATGTCTATTTGAGAACATACTCCTCTAGCACACTCTGGTTTAGACTGTTTTGCAATATTAGCACTGGGATGGCCATGGGAAGCTAAGAGCTCTATAAATGCCGCATAGAATAGTATAGAACGCCTCTATGGACCCATCTACCTTCATTAACAGGTGATCAATCTCCTACATTTTCTGCTTTTCCTACTTACCTCCTTGCTATGTAGAAGTAGGAAAATACTGCAAATCAAAGAAAATTTAAAGTGAGGCAAGTTTTCTACAGAAAATATTATTTCCATACACTAGTGCCCTACACATAGTATCTTTAGTTGTAAATATTGTAAAAGATGTGATGTGGTCAAATGACTTTTTAGTTTCTGTGACACAGGCCTTTTGCAGTCCTGGCATTATGCTCCTCGTCCACCCTCTAGTGACCATCCAATCACAAAAAGATATTACAAATATCCCATGGTTTTTGGGTGCCTAAAGAATATTTTGTTCAAGAGGTCCCTCAAAACACTTGTTCAATATAGCTCTATAATAATATTAGACAAAGATGTAGAATTATAATTGGGTAACAGTTAATTATAGGGCTGTTTTTCACTGAGGGGTTCTGAGTGACTTCAAATAGATATCAGGTTCAAAGCATGATGTGGTATCCTTCTGTGTAATATCCTTATGTATGGTGTACTTGCTGCATATAGAATGTTATCTGTAGAATGTCATGATGCGTACTTGTTGATGTTCTAATTGATTCCAAGACTAAGTCACTTACTGCCTTTGTCTGCTGTGGATGAGATCCTTTCTTACTCACATCTTAATAAAGTACCTTTCCTACATTTCCTGCATTACCTGGCATCATACTTCTTCACACTGGAGACAAGGACTGGTGAAGACTCATCTTACATCTATCAAGATCTTCATATTTGATGAGAAAAGGTGTGAATGGAAAGAGAAGAACATTCAGAAGGATCCCAACACTAAGCCTCTGCTTTAAGGTACTTTGTGCTGCAGTTCTGAGCTACTGTAAAATACAAGACTTTTGGGAAAAGAAGATTTTACATTCTTTTCACTAATTTGCTACTTCTCAGTAAGCATGGATTCTTCTAGTACCGTGTGTACTGTTCTTTCAATTTCCTGCACGCTGTTTTAACCTTTTAGAAGACTTTATGTATATAAATAAGGATTCTAACGCGTAAATTTCATTGACTTTGTATTTGCTGATCTGATTTCTACCATCTGAAAACGATCGGATGTCATTTACCGTCTAAAAGTTTTATTGCCAACTTTACCCTTCGAACTTGCATTTAAAGAGACATCATTGGTGTTGTAAGTATAAGAACATTTAAAGAAGCATTTTTTGAATTTCTTAAACTACCTGCAACTCACGCGTCTCTCTCTCTCGAGTTCAACCTCATGCTCTTCCTCACTGGCAAGCTGATGTTATGTTATGTTATGGTGCTTTTGTATAGCGCACGGCTACTCGGATAGAGTGTCCCGGCGCTTTCCACCTGCAACTCAGAGTAAAAATAACACAACACAGCAAGAATAGAATCAGAAACAGAAAAGAAAACAGTAAAAACAGCCTAAAGATTAAAAAGCCAGGTCTTCAGGCTCTTCCTGAACTGGAGCAGATTGGCAGTGCTGCGGAGCGAGAGAGGAAGCGAGTTCCACAGCTGGGGAGCTTTACAGCTGAAAGAGCGCCCTCCCGCACGGGCCTTCCTCACCCGCGGAACCACCGCTGTAAAAAGGGATTCCGAGCGCAAGGAGCGGACTGGACGATAGAAGGCCAGTCTCCGCCGTAGATATCCGGCCCCTGATCCAAACAAAGCTTTGTGCATCAACGTCAGGGATTTGAACTGAATCCGCTTCCGGATGGGCAGCCAATGTAGCGTCTGTAGCAGCCCGGAAGCTCGAGCTTGTCTTTGCAGGCCGAAAATAGCCCGGGCGGCGGAGTTCTGCACCACCTGTAGGCGCTGAACCAGATAGTCAGGGAGGCCGAGAAAGAGGGCATTGGCGCAATCTAGCCTTGATCCAATAAGAGCCTGCACAGTAATCCGCCTGTGCTCCTCAGACAATAGGGGCAGGAATTTGCGAAGCATTTTCAAAATTCCATAACAGGTGCCAGCCAGACCGAGAATATGAGTTCTCAGCGACAGCTGGTTGTCCAGCTTGACACCCAGATTTTTAGCCACCAAGGAAGACTGTGCAGGAGGACTCATGTCGGACGGCCACCATTGCTGCCACTCCGGATCGGCGACGCAACCAAAGAATAGCACCTCAGACTTACTTGAATTGGCCTTCAGACTGTTCCGCTGGAACCAGTCAAAGACCACTACAAGACAGTCCCGAATTCTCTCTCCATCAAACTCCTGGTCTTTACCGCATGTGAAGAGGAGTTGCGTATCGTCGGCGTAGGAGACGATCTGGGCCCCATATGCCTCCACCACGGCCGCCAAAGGGGACATAAAGATGTTGAACAACGTGGGGCTCAACACAGAGCCCTGTGGAACCCCGACTCCCAGTGGCGGCATCTCGGCAGAACTCTGGGAAACCCAGTCCGTCTGGCGGCGGTTTTCAAGGAAAGATGTGAACCATTTGAGCGCCGTCCCCCTAAGGCCGATGTCATAAAGCCTAGCTAGAAGCGCCTTGTGGGGGACGGTGTCGAAAGCCGCCGACAGGTCTAACATGACCAACATGGCCCTACCGCCGACATCCAAGGTCTCCCTGATGATCTCAGTGACCTCCAACAAATCCGTTTCCGTACTAAAATTAGGACGGAAACCGGATTGGGATGGGTGGAGCAGATTGTTAGCTTCCAGAAAGCTCGACAGAACGCCGTGGACGTGCTTTTCAGTAATCTTCGCTAGAGCCTGGAGAAGTGAAATTGGCCTATAATTGGCCAAAGCCTCGGCGTCAAGACCCAGTTTTTTCAGGAGGGGGATCACCATCGCTCTTTTCCAAGAGCTAGGGACCCTCCCCTCCCTCAGGGAGGCATTGAGGATGGGGTTGACCAGTGGGTTCACCACAGCCGCCATCCCAGCCAAGAATTTGGCGGGGCAGGGGTCAAGTGGCGAGCCAGATTTAAGATTGGCCAGCAGCAGCCTGGACGCATCGCTGGAAACAGCAGGGAAATCAGACAACACCGCCACAGGCGTGTGCGGAGGTCCACAGCCCGCCCCAGTGACGCCGCTTCCATCCTCCGGTCCCTCCACGAAGGATGCCTGAATCGCCTTGATCTTATTGGTAAAGAAACCAGCAAGATCACATACCCACGCATCCGGAGAAACTAATGGAGGCGAATGGGAGCTGGGGGTCGTAAACTCCTTCACAATGGCGAAGATCTCCTTACAGGAGTTTGCAGATGCCTCGATCCTCCTGGCCAAATATTCCCTCTTAGCTCCCAGGATGTCCCGATGGTAGGCCTTCACCGCCGCCCTGTAGGCGAGTTTAGCCTCCCCATCATACAGAAGGCGCCAGGTCCTCTCGGCCACCTTACATTGGCTGCGAGCCACACGAAGCGCCTCCGTCAACCATTGGCTGCGAGCCACACGAAGCGCCTCCGTGAACCATGTCATCGCGTTGCGGCATTGAAACACGCTACGCTTTCTTCATCACATTTTGCTTCCTGCGTCAGCGTCCTACGTCACATCAAAGCCTCCTTGACTACGCTTTGTTCCACCTGACAACACTACGTCACAGCAAAGCCTCCTACACAACGCTTCGATCCACCAGACAACGCTGCATCACAGCTAAGAATCGTAAAGCCTCCTCAACAACGCTTCGTCTTCCCTGGCAACACTCTCTTGGTTTACAAACAGAACGTGCGGGGCAGCTTGTGCACAACTCTTATTTAACTTCAGTGCTTCACGTGAGGAGATTGTAAAGGTAGCAATAGTTTGTTTTGACTGTTGTGGAAATCTCCTATATGTTACTGTGCAGACTTTTCTTTGACAATCAAATTTTATGAGGATTCACGTCGTGGGAATCAAATACAAATATATACTTGTTACATTGAGGATGTACTTTGCTTGCTCTTCACGTCAATAGGATTAATTTCTGATATATATATATACAAAAAAAAAGAGGGATTAATAATTTGCTCACATAATAATTTTCCTTTTACTTACACAAGTGTGTCCATGTAGTATATATTACTTTCATACTTGTGTATCTTCACCGATACACTCAGCTCTTTGAAGGAACTATAACACACTTGCCTACAGAAGAATAAGTCTTTAATATAATGTGTGCTTTACTTTACAGGACCATGTGTTACTAATGCAATTTGTTCTTTGCTTTTCAGGGCCGTGTGTTATTAACATAATTTATTCCCTATTAATGCAGTAATAATTTTGTTATTATTTAGTCATGTTATAAGGATATATATATACGACATTTGATAAGGTATTAGTGCTTACATTTACTTATTGTGTTAAAATGCAGAACGTTACAGCTGCACCTTTTTTCCTCTTGAAACCTGGCGATCCTCCTATTCCCTGGTCCAAATGGAAAATGGTATTTCTTAACTATGCGAGAGTGTGTGAAACATCTCTCTCTGCAGAAAGGAAATCGGCGCTTTTAATGCACTGTTTAGGATCTGAAGGGCAAGAGGTGTTTGAACATCTGCCTGAGTTGACTAGTGAGGAGTCCGACAATTTAAATGAATTCGAGGTCAATCTTAAAAAGCTTGACAAACATTACCTTCCTAAGGTGAGTACCATCTTGGAAAGGTATCACTTTGGCAGGCGTACACAAAATGGTGATGAGTCTATTGAAACATATGTCATTGCTTTACGTAAATTAGCTGCAACTTGTAAGTTTGAAGGTGCTTCAGAAGAAAGAATACGTGATCAATTCATGTTAGGATGTAGTTTAGAGAAAGTCAAAGACGAGCTCTGGCAAAAAGATGATCCCTATTTGAATGAGGTGATTACTATAGCCAAGAGATTAGAACACTATCTTGCCTGTGTAGAAGTCTTTAAGAAGGAGAAAATAACGTCTGAAGAAAAAGTTCTATTTATCAATAAGAAAAAGTGAGTTGAAAAGACAAATTCAAAGTCAGCGACTACATTCACAAAAAAACAGTCCAACTTCACTCCTTCTTCCTCTAACTTCCTCTAACTTCTCGAGACCCTCAACCAGTTCTGGCTTTACATGCTTTCGTTGTCATGCTCCTGATCATCTTGCCAATAATATGCCCTGCCCAGCCTTAACTACAAAATGTACGAATTGTGGCAAGGTGGGACATTACACAAAGGCTTGCAGGTCTCAAATATTTAAGAAGAATAGGCAGGTTAAAGAAGTTTCTATTTATGATGACTCTGATGGAAAAATCTATCAAACTCTTTGGCTACTTTAATGGTCAGATTGACTATAAAGGGAGACTCACTGCAGGAAAAGTTTATATCTCCTGCAGGGGAGATAGCATTCTTAGTTGGTTTCATCAGGCCGATTTGGGTGTCTCTTTGATTCCTGGTGGAAATCCCTGCATTGTTCTGAGAGACATTAAACCTGACACTAGTGTGTATAACAAGGAAAAGAGTTTATCGTCTCCTCCCTCAGCCAACCGCGATATAGTTGGTAAACATAACGTTAACTCAATTTTATCTGAAGATTCTTCTCTTGATTGGCGTGGTAAATTTAAACAAGTCTTTAGTGACAAACTGGGATGCCTTTCAGGTTATATGCTTAACATCACCTTGAAAGCAGATGCAGTTCCTGTTGCATGCAAAGTACGTAACGTTTCTTTAGCAATGCAGGAACCTATGCGTTTGGAATTAGAAAAACTTAAGAAAGAGGGAATCCTTGTGGAATCTGAAGCAAGTGAGTGGGTATCTCCTGTTGTTTTAGCGTGAAAACCTTCAGGGGAAGAGGTCTTAACAGGGAAGTTAGATACCCTCTTCCTAACATTAACACCATGTTGACTCAACTTGGGGATGCATGCATGTTCTCCACTCTCGACCTCAGGGCAGCATATCATCAGGTGAGGATTGATGAGAGGTCCATGGATCTTACATCGTTTATGACGCCCTTTGGCACATATAAGTTTACTCGCTTACCCTTTGGTTTAATCTCTGCGGCCTCCGTGTTTCAGAGGGTAATGGAGGATGTATTAAAGGGTATCACTGCTGTTAAAATTTATCAATATGATGTACTAGTGTATGGATCATCTCAAAGTGAACATGATCTTAGAGTTAAATCTGTTCTAGAACGTTTTGCTGACAGAGGTTTAACACTAAGAGAAAATAAGTGTAGGTTTAATCTTACTGAGATTGACTATTTAGGTCACTGTTGAACTCCTGGTGGGGTAGTGAAAACGATACACAATCTGCCTACACCGAAGTCTAGAGAAGAGTTGGTTACCTTCCTAGGCATGGCAGAGTATTATAATAAATTTGTGCCACATTTCGCAAACAAAACTCTTAGAATGAGATCTCTCTTAAAAAAAGAGGTAAAATTTACATGGTCTCAAGAGTGTCAAAATGAGTATGAACAGGTTAAACGAGATCTGAGTTTAGCTCCTTCTTTACAGAGTTTTGACGTGTCTCATAGCTCGATTTTGGTCACAGATGCTAGTTCCCCACACAGCCAATATCTTATTTTCTCCACGGTATCCTCAGAACCTCCCTTAAAGAAGTAAAAAAGGACGGGGGGAGACTAACTAAAGATAAAACTGATGTAAGCCAAGACCCCATTTTACTTACCTCACTTTTTACGGATTCTTTGATTTTAAAGATTGAACATCAATTTCAGTTTTACTTCAACCATTGATTGATAGACCTTCCAGCTTTAGAGCCAACATAGCGACTTTATGCTCTTCCGGGGGAGACCAAAATCTTTTTTTTTTAATTTTATTATTTCATTGCAAGGAAATACAGCGATACATAACAACTGCCATAAGCTAGCAAACAAAAGAAAAAAAACCAATCTTCATAGAATACATGGCATCTTATAACAAAGAAATGAGCATAAATCAGACAGACAAGTGGCTTAGATCCATTCGGCAATTGGTGCCCAAATTTTCTCCCCCAAAGTTCTTTTTTTACCACCTTCAAATTGTATATGGCAGATTCAATGTTGTACATAAACAATAATTTTTCACGCCACATAGAAAAAGACGGCGGAACTGAGTTAATCCATTCTTTGGTAATGCAGGACCTGGCTGCAGCCATACAAATAAATAAAAAATATGAAAGAGGTCTTGGCCTAATAACAGTATGATCAATACCTAATAACAACAGTTCCGCTGTTATCTTAACCTCATGTTTAAGGACAATAAATAAGAAATTTTCAATATGTAGGAGCAAATTCGAGAGTTTGGGACAAGAAAAAAACATATGTAAAACATCAGCTGAAAATAGACCACATCGGTTGCAGTTTGTGCCGGTCCTAGTACTCCACTTGGCAACTTTACTAGGAGTATAATACAAATTATGAATACACATAAAATGTTGTGATTTCATCATCCCTGTTACTAAACACTGTGATGCCATTTTGATTGATAAGAAAATATCAACTTCCGATATACCTAAAATATTAGCCCATTTCTGCTGACATTGTCCTAAATCAGTGCCATATTCCTGAATTAAACTTATATAAATTGCTCCTATATGGGTTTTTTTTTTGCAGAAGTTCTAACAGTGGAACTTTAGATGGGGAAGAAAAAGGATAATTTAGTAGGTAACTTCGTAACTGAAGAAATTTAAAGAAACCTTTTCTTCCCACCGCAAATGTATTCATAAGCTCCTGAAATGACAGCATTTGATCATCACTAAACAAGTCACCCAGGTAGCATATTCCTCTCTGTTGCCATCTATACATAGTTAGATCGCAAAAAGTTTCTGGTAACAGGCCTCTTGATATAAGGGGGGTATAGAAGTTCAATTTACATAATTACTTTTTGCCAAACTCCAAAAGCCGCTTTTAAAATCTTAAATTTTGTTTTTTTATGATAACTGGGCTCTACAATCTTCAGAAAGCTACCCTTAACTTTTTCGCCCAAGATCATTTCATAGATTGACGGAGTTTGATGTATCTCCATCTCTACTCTATCTCAAAATCTCTATCAAAATTAAGGGGCTTATATATTGCAATACAGCAGAAAAATAATACATAAGAAAATAAGGAACATTCCATCCACCACATTCATTACTCAGTATCATTTTCTTTGATGATTTCCTATGGCGTTTATACCCCCATAAGAACCAAAAGGTAGTTCTTTCTAAATTTTTAAAACAGAGCGGTTGGAATTCTAGTGGTATTGTACGATACAAATACAGCACTTTTGGTAGGACCATCATTTTTAAAATGTTAAGTCTGCCATAGAGTGATAAGTGTAAGTGGTCTAGACGCTGTAGTGAGGCATTAATTTGTGTTATTATGGGATTTATATTGCGTTCTGGTATCTTCTCTATGGGGAGGGAGATCTTAATTCCTAAGTATGTAACCTCTGGGGTAGTGGAGATATTTGATGGTGGTTTATCTCCTGAGCAAAGAATTTGAGTCTTTTCGAGGTTAAGCTTGTACCCTGAGAAAGATCCAAATTGCCTAGCAATATCATCAATCACCGGTAGGGCTAACTTGACATCTGTGGTGATTATCACTATATCGTCAGCGTAAGCTAACACTCGATAATTAACATTAGCTAATACAATGGGTTTAATTTTTTGCTCCAAAAGAAAATGATTAATGTGGAGAAGTGTGGCTCAGGGGTTAGAGGCGGCAGACCCGGAAGCTGAGATCGGTCCTGGACCAGGGTTCAATTCCCCGCCTCGGCGGGTCTTGGGCTCAAAAATTCCACGGACTTGATAATTCTCGTTCCGGTGCCTACTTGGCTCACGGGTTCACACTCTGCGACTCTGGGCAATAGCTTGCTTAATCTCTACTATGGCCCCTCGCGGTGGGATGCCTGGCTTTCACCTTGTGGATACCCTGCTGGGGTTATCTCACACGGGAATACCAGAACGGGTTCCCAAGGCAAGTGCCTTGATGCCTTCGGGTGATACGTGCGCTATATAAATCACAATACATTTACATTTACAATTAACGGATCAATGTAAAAAGTAAAGGGGAACAGGGACATCCTTGTTGGGTGCCTCTGGTAATTGAGAACAAAGGGGAAATCTTCCCATTAATTCGAATATGCGCTTTAGGAGCAGCATACAGCGCTTTTAAAGCTCCTATTATACCAGAGCCTAATCCCTTCCTAGATAAAACATCCCACAAATAGTCCCAAGCAACCCGGTCAAAAGCTTTTTCAGCATCGAAAAAATACAAGTCCTACATTACACCGAGTTGCTTGAGACCAATCCAGAAATGAGATCACTCTCCGAATGTGATCTGCAGTTTCTCTAGTGGGTATAAAGCCATGTTGGTAGATAGAAACTAAGGGGGAAATAATATTGGACAATCGTATAGCTAAAATTTTTGCATTTTTTTACTGTCTGCATTTATAAGAGATATGGGGTGGAAAGATGAGGGTAATAACAGAGGTTTGCCTTTTTTAAGGAACACAGTGATTGTAGAATCATTCCATGATTTAGGAGCATTTCCCTGTTGGACTCTTAAACATAAATCCATTAATTCTGTTTTAAGAGCAGGTCTAAACTGTTAAAAAAACTCTAGGGGGATAGCGTCAGGACCTGCTGCTTTGCCTGATGCTAAGGACATTAGAGAGAGTTCTATTTCTTCCCAGGTAAGCAGTGAGTCTAATTTTTCTTTTTCCTTGCTAGATAGCTTGGAATCTAAAGCTGAATTAACAAACAGGCTGATCTGGTCTGGGCATACTGTCCTAACATCTTCTGTGTACAGTTTAGAATAAAAATCCTTGAATACTTCAAGAATGTCTTCTGTTTTATTCACTGTTATTCCTGTCAAATTATTTATTTTATCAATACTGGCAAACGTCGCTTTCTGTTTGGCCCTCTTAGCCAAATGTTTACCAGTATTTTCTCCCAGTTCATACACCTCTGTCCTGAAAGCAGAGATTTGCTGAGCAAATTTTGTAGCGAATCCCTGATGAATCTTAACTTTGAGGATTGTTAGCTCCTTTATAATGATTTCAGTAGCTAATCCTTTATTATACGCCTGCATGAGTTGGATCTCTAACATTCTTAAGTTTTGCATTTCGCTACTTCTCGCCTTTTAACCTCTTTTTGTTTTCTCATTGAATAGCTCAATGTTTCTCCCCGAACCCCACATTTAAAAGCATCCCACACTATTTCTGCAGACGCAGTGCCTCTATTGTGTAAAAAAAATTCCGGGATCCAACTGTTCATATGCTCAATATAGGATATATCATATAGTAATTTGCGATCAAAAGACCATGATCGAGGGGTGGAAGGAGTAATTAATTCAAACTTAAAAATAATAGGGTTATGGTCTGAAATGATTTTCGGTGACACCTCGTATTCCACTTGAGTAAGCTCATTGTATAAACATTTAGAAATAAAGAAATAATCTAATCTAAAACATTTCTGATGGGGGGCAGAAAAAAAAGTATAGCCAGACTTCGCATCCCTTTTCTCATGCCCCATATCTAGCATTCTGAAATCCTGAATCATCCCTTTAAGTGCACCAAACACTTTCCTCTCCCTACCTTTATATGGAGTATTACCATTGATATCATAGGTTTCTTCTAGATGTAAATTAAAATCTCCACATAACACAATATTAGGTGGCCATTGAGCTAACTCCATACTTAGAAAATTAAAAATCGAGGGATCATCCAGTACCAATGCATAAATTGAGCAAATTGTAGTGATTGATCCTCCAATTTTAATTTCAGCAATAACCCAACGACCTAATACATCTTCTATAACTTTTTTTAATTTCCCCCAATCGATATCGCTTTAATATTGCCACTCCTCTTATTTGACGAGAACATCCTACAACTTCCAATCCAAGATCTCTTAACCACTTTCTATTAGACCAGGCAATATGAGTCTCCTGTATGCAAACTATATCCAACCGCATGGTTTTAAGTATTTGAGCCAATACACCCCCTTTTCTTTTGTCATTTAACCCACACACATTGATGGAACATATATTCAGTTTAACCATTGTTTGTTTTTAGTAATCTGGTAGTGTTAAACTCATAATAACAAAAATAGCAAAGTTTTCCAAATCTCGGCACCTGCACTAAATGGATCACAAGCTTAAATGATAACACCTTTCAGCTGTATGGCCTTGCACCCCAAAACAAGAAATTGTTACCCTCCCCAAGCCCCCCCAACACACCCTCCCAGACCCACCCTCCCCACAAATCCCCCCCACCAGAAGCGTAAGGGCTATTGCCCTCATCGATGGAAAGTGAGTATGGGCTGTGAATTCCGCCTGGGCCAGCCCGACCTGAAAAATCGCATACCTCTACCAAAAAAAAGAAGAGTAAGAAAAGAGAGAAGAAGAAAAAAAAAAGAGCATCAAGATAAAGCACACCTAGAAAGACCACTCGGTCTACATGTAATTCTAGTCTTCATTGTTTATCATATAAATCGTTACTGCATAGTTTCTAGAAATTGTTGTGCCTTGATTTCAGAGACAAAAAAAATCGTTCTCCCCTTACATACAACCTTAAGCTTGGCTGGATTTAATAGGAAGACTTGGCCCCCTTTAGATTGTATTGGTGTCATTAGCTGTTTAAGTCTCCAGCGTTGTTGCACTGTCGCAGAGCAGAAGTCTGGTCGAACAAAGAATTCATGACCCAGACCCTTTCCAGTCTTAGATGGTCTTGCCGGATCGTATAGAATCTCCTGAAGTAAGTAATTCTGTAAGTTTATAAGAATAGCTCTTGGGTTTTTATTTCCTGTCTCCTGATCGTGTTTTTGGTTGAAAGGAAAGCGGTGAGCTCTTATAATTTCTTTATCCCAATCCCATCCAGTAAGGTCTGGAAAGGCATCTGAGAACATCTCTACAACAAATCGTCGGATATCTTTTCCTGGGGGAGACCAAAATCAGCACAATCTCAGCTTCCTTATGGATTGGCCAGGTAACCCAGGTTTAACGAGAGTGGGTACTAATTTCCATTCAGGGGATTCCATCATTTCCCCTTAATATTCAGACTCAACCTTTTACACAAAGTTCAAACCATCTGGTGTCGAATTCAATAAGTGACATCCACAGTAGCACCTCGTCCCAAAGGTCACCTAAGGATACAAATTTATAATCTGCAAGACCAGATCCAAAAACGGTACCGGAAAAAGGGGGCAAAAATGACTACAATATGAAACTTGCACTTCCCCCGGCAGCTTGCCCCTATGTAGTAATATTGGCAAATGTCCCTAAATTACATAGTACCCAAAAGGAGACCACAGACCAACTGATGTATAACGCAAGTTACTGGATTAGCAAACAGGTGGGGGGAGGAGGGTGATATTGTCACACCATTTAATGGCCAGAAGAGTAGGCTGGGTGGGAGATTCGGAGAAATCTATAGAGGTTTATTGTGTGGTGGTGAATTTTAACTCCCACTAACTGGTCCAGCATTTATCTAAATGGCTTCCGACTGGACAGTCGCCATTCACACAAATAGTTGCCTTACCTGTGGGGTATTTTTATAAACCCACAACACTTACCCAGGGGGACAAAAACACCTTGTGCCGGGCCTGTCTCCTCCTCCCTACCCAAATTCCATGAACTTCCTTTGGGCCTGCATCCCACCTTTTTGCCTACATATAATTGATTCAATGTGTTAACAGATTTAGAGGGCTGTGATTGACAGAGATGGAAGAGGAGATGCCCCACTCCAGTTCAAAATTCCTCTATACCTGAATCAGCAACATAATCCCAAATACAATAAACAATCAGACAGAATCTAACACATTCATGACGTGGAAATTTGCAGGCATGAGTCGTAAAATGCCTGACACTGAATGGTTAAATATTGTCACCATGTATGATCTGATTTGTCTTCAGGAAACATAGGAAACTAAACCAATTAATGTAATCATCGCTCTTTTCACACCGCTGCTCTCCCATCAAAATCAGGAAGAGCCAGGGGCGAGATTTTAACTGTGCTGAAAAATACTTTGAGGCTGAAAGTAGTGTCATATCAAAACATTTCCCCCTTTTATCATGTATTACTTTTAAAAGGCCCAGATGATGAGCCAATTCTTTTAGTTAATTTCTATATGAACAATTTCACAGGAGACATGAAAAGGGTGGTAGATCAATTGGAGTAAGATATCAATAACCTCTCTAGAACTTTAAAACAGATTCCAAAAATCTTATGGATGGGTCATTTCAATGCACACTGCTGTCAGCTCGCAAATTCAGTAGCAAGTGGCATAATTGAAAATGTAGGTGAGCCTGTATTTCATTTCAACCATAATTAGTATGGGGAAGCTCTGAAGAGATTCCTTGTGATCAATAATTTAGAGATTTGTAACCCTATTATATCATCAGATATGCTTCAAAACACATTTGGCAATCCCCGTCAGGGTACCACAATTGATTATATATTTGTAGCAGCACACTAACACATTTTTAACATTGAGATCAAGTACTTAAATTTTAGTGACCATGCTGTCGATTTTAGTAAGCTGGACTGGGTAGGAATCAATTTAGCACAGCCAAGGCATATAAAAACCTGTGATAACAAGGACCAATGGGATAACTTTAAAATGGGCCCTAGCAGACAAAACATCCCTTGTTTCAAGCGTGGTTGCAGAAAGGCAAAACAATATTCTAACTTGCCTAGAAATAATCTCTACACTATACCAGGTAACTATTGTTTTTGAGTCAAAACATCAGGTCCTAGATGGTTTGACCAATCATGTACAAAGACTCTAGTAGCTTTAATTAAGTTTCTCCACCTTCATTATAAACAAGCCAGTTAAATCAGAATTCAAACTTTAAAAGAAGAAGCCTGGATACAACTCCATCTAGCTGCTATCTCAAAAAATGCCAGGGATTTTTGGAATACTATCAATTCCTCCAATCATCCCCAGCTCCATCACTGGATTTTCATGTAGACGAGGAATACTGGGTCACTTACTTTTCTTTTATTTATGATCCGAATTCTGAGGAAGTGATTTCACAGAATGCATCTATATCCTCCTCTACTAAATCACTTATGACCTTTAATCGCTTTGAGGTTAGAGAAGCCCTAATGCAGTATTCTAGCAATAAGGTGCCCGGACCACACAGTACCCCTATAAATTTCTTCTTGGACCAGCCAGCCTTGTGGTGGCCTGTATCGACAAATCTTTTCAACACAGTCGCCAAGCTGGGCGCACCAGACTCATGGAAAAAAACTATTTTTAATCCCAAACCAATAGAAAGGAGATAAATCTGAGATCAAAAACTATAGGTATATTTCGCTGTTGGACAGCACAGCAAAACATATGAGAATGGTTCTATTGAACAGACTTGAGGACTGGGCGGCCAGTAACAAGGTACTGATTCTGGTCCAATATGGCTTCAAAAAGGGAATCGGTAGCCAGGACAAGTGCCTTAATATAAGTCTCCTAATTGCCAATTTTACGTAAGCTAAATCAGGCAAGCTATACCTGACATATATGGATTTGTCAGAAGCCTTTGATTGCATGGAACATCAACACATATGTAAGATAATGTAGGAAATGGGCATAGACAAGGCAATCATTTTTATTATTAGGCAACTCTATTCCTCGGCCACGGCCAGCTTCAGATACGGGAGACGAGGGGAATTCACCAAGAGTTTCCAATCAATAGGGGTGTCCGACAGGGATGCCGACTTGCCACATTTCTTTTTTCCATATATACTAACGGGGTAGAAGCTCCCCTGTCGGATTCAACACCAGACGATGTCAAAACAAGCAACGTACGCACCCCAATTCACCTGTAGGCTGATGATGCTGTGTTAATCGCACGCACAGGTCAGGCCTTTCAAAAGTTACTAGATAGTTATGTAAATTATATGCAAAAACTAGACCTAAAAACCAAAGAGGTCAAGTCCTTTATTTTAATCACTGGTTGAAAGTATAGGAAAGTCCTAAGCTTCCACATATCTGGTCAGGAAATATGCCATACTGATACCTTTTCTTACCTAGGTGTAACATTTGATAGGCAATTATAATGGTCCAAAATGATTACCACAAGGGGCTTGTTACTCAAAAGAAGTATCAATGCCCTTGGTTCTTTTATTAAAACATTGAGTGCTAAACCCATCGACATGGTTAAAAAAGTGTATGCAGCTAAATCAGTGTCAGTAGCATCTTATGTGAGTAGGCATATGGGGCTATACTAATCCTGTAGTCCTTCAGACCTTAGAGGATATTTTTTGGAAAAAAACTATTAGGCCTCTCCTCAAGTTGTTCTAACTTTTTGCTCATTTAGAACTAGATGTCCCATATATTACTGATGCAATCAGTTTGGCTCCAATCACTCAGTGGCACATAATCTGGAGAAGGGAATCTATACATGTCACCCAAATGTTAATTGAAGACTGCCTATCTATGAAATATGCCCATAGGATCCTGTGGTTCCCTTACATTAAAACCACTCTGTCTTCCCTTGGTCTAGAGCATTTATTTGTTTCCCCTGGGGATTGCTCCAACATATCAAAACAGGAGATAAAATCCCATTTTCTCAAATAAAGAGCCAATGAACGACTTAAGATAAACCATACAAAATTATCGTTTAAATTATATTTCGACAGTCTAATGTCAAAGGAAGGGTTGTTGCAAAAACAGCAAATGATGGACAGAAAGCAGAACAATATCATACATTCACCCCAATACCGAGATATGGGCCTAAATCCATAGTTTTTTGCACTCTACACCACCCCAGTTCAGACATGGCCATATGCAAATCACCCTTGACCCTGTGCCTCATGGGAACAGTCCAGCCCGAACTGCCAAGCCATGTCTTTCCTGGACCTGAATCAAGCATCCTAGGACCGGTTTCTGGCTATCAGCTGTCTTCAGCCAGGATAGCTTGACTTCAGTGGTGTGGAGAGCATGGGACTCACGTCTGAGCATACCCATCCCACTCGGGGTGACAAACGCAAAAACAACAATTGATGGACAGAATGCAGAACAATGTCATACATTCATCCCAGTACAGAGATCTGGGCGTAAATCAATCGAATTTTTGCACTCCACACCACCCCAGTTCAGACATGGCCATATGCAAATCAGCCTTGACCCTGTGCCTCATGGGAACTGTCCAGCCCGAACTGCCAAGCCATGTCTTTCCTGGACCGGAATCAAGCATCCTAGGACCGGTTTCTGGCTATCAGCCTTCTTCAGCAAGGATAGCTTGACTCCAGTGGTGTGGAGAGCATGGGACTCACGTCTGAGCATACCCATCCCACTCGGGGTGACAAATGCAAAAACAACAATTGATGGACAGAATGCAGAACAATGTCATACATTCACCCAGTACAGAGATCTGGGCATAAATCCCTCGTTTTTTTGCACTACGCACCACTCCAGTTAAGACATGGCCATATGCAAATCAGCCTTGACCCTGTGCCTCATGGGAACAGTCCAGCCCGAACTGCCAAGCCATGTCTTTCCTGGACCGGAATCAAGCATCCTAGGACCGGTTTCTGGTTATCAGCCGTCTTCAGCCAGGATAGCTTGACTCCAGTGGTTTGGAGAGCATGGGACTCACGCCTGAGTATACACATCCCACTCGGGGTGACAAATGCAAAAACAACAATTAATGGACAGAATGCAGAACACTGTCATACATTCACCCTAGTACAGAGATCTGGGCCTAAATCCATAGTTGTTTGCTCCCCATGCCATTCCAGTTTGAACCCTTGCCATATGCAAATCAGTCTTGACTTGCCCAATGGGAACAGTCCAGCCCAAACTGCCAGGCCAGGCTCTCCCTGGACTGGAAACAAGCATCCTAGGACTGATTTTGGGTTTTCAAGTTGCTGTGACAATTTTCTCCCTAAATCGAATGGGTATGCCCAGACGTGGGTCCCATGTTCACTAAGCTACTGGATTCAAGCTAGCCTGGCTGAAGAAGGATAACATACCCTGAAACCGGTCTCAGGATGCTTGTTTCCTATCCAGAGAGGACCTCGCCTGGCAGTTCGGTCTGGACTGTACCCATGAAGCACAGGGTTAAGACTGATTTGCATATGGCTGGGTCCAAACTGGGGTGGTGTAGTGGGCAAAAGAACGACTGATTTAACGCAGATCTTTTGACAGGGGGAGAATGTTTGTATTGTCAGCATTCAGTCCATCATTTGTTTTGCTGTAGCTGTAGGAAGGGTTGTTGTCATACTTATTTACAATGACATACCCTGGACATAGAATCTTTTTTAACTAGATTTTGTTTACATTTCATCCCTTGTATGTTGGCCCATCCAGCTGGAATTTATTCTTTAAATGAACTACCAGTCTGTCCCTGTGTTGGTGCTTCTGCTCAATCAAATTTGCATATTTTTTCTTTTGTAAATTGTATATCTAACCACGCAAAAGATGTATTTTCCGCTGACACATTAATATCACTTTAACCAATGTCAACTAGCAATGTACTTCTTACAATCTTTGCCCTAACATATGGTTTGTTTTCCTGTGGTATCCTTTTGAATCCAATCATAGAAGATCAAGCGATTGCTTAAAACATGAGAACGAATTGCAAATCTCTGTTTTTATCAGCTGGATGTGTTATTTTTGTCACCTAACTCTGAATGCAATGACTTTTTCCTTGCTGTTTTTATTAAGTTTTTAAAATAATTACTGTATGGTTGTAATTAATTCTGTTTATATGTAGCAGGGCTAAAAGTGTTTACAACAATACATATCCTGCAAATACATTACCCTACCTTTGCCCTTTGGAGGATGTGTGTTGTTGTAAACATTTTTAGCCCCATTAATTTTAATGTTTGGCATTGCTGAATTAATGGTGTGTGCATGTGTGCTTGCCATAGGTCAATATTTGCCTCTGTTGTTCATAATGCCGTATGGCATATGCATAGTCAGTGTCCACACTAGGCCTGCATGTGTTCTTTGTTTTCCAGGCCTCCTGCTTGTTGTGGTGTGACCATGTGGCTGGCAGCCATTTTGTGTAGCCAGTGTTTTGCCATAGGCCTGCATGTCTTCTCTGTTTTTGACCATGGCTCCTTGCTGGTTGTTGTTGTGACCATGTGTCTGGCGGTCATTTTGTGTAGCCAGCCAGTGTGCTGCTTTCTCAATAGGCCCTCATGTCTTCTTTGTCTGTGGCCATGCCTTCTTGTTGTTGGTTATTGTTGTGACCATGTAGCTGGTGGCGATTTTGTGTAACCAGCCAGAGTGCTTTTGCTATATGCCTGCATGTCTTCTCTGAAATTGTTCGTTGTTGGTGTTCTGACCATGTGACTGGTGGCCATTTTGTATAGCCAGGCAGTGTACTTTTGGTACCGGCCTGCACGCCTTCTCTGTTTTTGACCATGCCTTCTTGCTGGTTGTTGTTGTTCTCTGACCATGTGGCTGGTGGCCACGTTGTGTAGCCAGGCAGTGTACTTTTGTTACCGTCCTGCATGTTTTCTCTGTTTCTGCCATGCCTTCTTGCTGGTTGTTGTTGTTGTGATGACGATGTGGTTGGTGACCATTTTGTATAGCCATCCAGTATGTTTTGATATAGGCCTGCAGGTCTTCTCTATTTTTTGTGACTATGCCTCCTTGCTGGTTGTTGTTTTCTGACCATTTGGCTGGTGGCCATTTTGGGGAGCAAGCCAGTGTGCATTTGCATTACTTAGTTCCTTCTACCTAGGTCTGAGACCACATGGTCTGTGGCATTTTTGGCTTTCTGGAACTGATAGACTTTGAAGATGGGAGGCCAACCGAGAAGGAGAACAAATATTTTAGCAATAAAGTTTTGCATGGAAAGAGGCTCCCACCATGAATGCTCATAAGAGGTAGACTAGGTTTCAGAACATAAAACTGATATAGGCAGCTGCCAATAATAGAGGTCATGTGGCTCTAACAATTTTAAGCCAGTAATGCCCAACCACCATTCTCTTT